>NC_057834.1:139469451-140202305 GCF_910594005.1 Cervus elaphus
CAGCTCTGAGCACTTGGACGTGCAGGGCAAGCCTGGAATCCGTGGCGCCTGGGCCTGGTCCTCCACTGAAACAGGACCGCAGGCCCCCTTCCCAACCCAGGGGCTGAGGCCCCAGGGGACCCAGGAGCCAGGAAGGGGGTGAGGGTGCAGGCGGGGGGGCTCGGGCCCTGGAGGTCGAGGAGCAGAGAGGCTGTGAGCCAGCCGGGTCGGACGCCCCCCGCTTTCCAGCCAAGGGGACTGCTTCCCCCGCAGCCCTGTCTAAGCACTGCCCACCCCGCCCAGAGCAGCCGGGACAGGCTCCGCCCCACCTTCCTCTCCTCCTCTGCTCTCCCTCAGGGTCTCTGGGCCCCAACTCTTCCTGACCTCCAGCTTCCCAACCTCCAGCCCGTCCTGGCAAGGACTCTGCAGCAAGGTGAGGCTGGACAGCTTCCTGCTTCCCACCTGGCTCTTTGGGGCCAGCTGTCCACACCCTCACAACAGACCCCATGGGGCCCCCAACACTCAGCGCAGGGCCAGGGAGGCCTGGTCATCAGACACAGGACAGACCATCTCCAACCACCCCGTTCCCAGGAGGCTGTCTGCATCTCCAGAGGAGATGTCTGTGGGGGTCTCCAGGGCCAGCCCCCTCCTGGGCAGAGTCCAGGCCTAGGCCACCAGCAAATCCCTCTGCACCAATGAAGCCAAAAGACTGTGCAGGTGGTGCCCCGAGGGCATTGCACCCCAGCTCTGCACACTTCCCAGGGCATCCCCCCAGGGACAGGACGCCCCTCTCATGGACAGGCGCCCCCCCCTCCACAGGCAATGAATCCCAAACAAAACTAAAGGCCTACCGGACAGATGTGAAGCACCCCCAGGGTGCCACTGCCCCCCTCCCAGGTCCCTAGGCACCCTCCCTCCTGCCTCTGGGCGTCCACACATGCTGTACCCCAGGCTAGTGGGTGGGGCGCAGACGCAGCCTGAGGGGCCCGGCCCTGTTCCCAGGGAGCAGCCACCCTGAGGGATAAGCCCCTCACACGGGCGCCCCGTTCTCCTCTTCCCTTGGGGCCCCAACGGCACAGCACTGGCTTCATGTGCCACCAGCTCCAAGACAGGCAAACACAGAAGCCCTTTTGTGGGATAAAAAGTCAGCCAGGCACTCCCTCGCTAGCAAAGTGGCAGGGCCAGGGCCTGAGGAATCCTGTGCTGGGACCAGAGCGCTCTGCCACTGCCTCCAGGAGGGCTTCTGAGCTTGAAGCATGGCTCCTAAGGGCTCTAAGGGTCTGGCAGTCTTTGGCAGGGGAGGGTAGGTCTGCGTCCTAGAACCACAGAGACTTTTCCCCAGTGCTCATGCTCTGCCCCACCTGAGCTATGGAACAGGGGGCGGGGCTCGGTTCCATGTGAGGTCCTGGGCCATGGGCAAGCTGGACTAGGTGCTGAAGAGGAGTGTCTGCTGGGACAGTGGACTTACTTTAGCTAACCTCCAAGAGGATGGCTGGCTCCTGGCTCGTGTCCCCCAGCCCTGCCCTGCAGGCTCCTGAGGGGGTGCTGGCTCCCTGTTTCAGGAACCCGGTCTCACCCCAACCTAAGGGGCCCAGTCCACTCCTCAGGCAGCTAAGTGACCTCTCGGATGTCCTTAGACCACAGAGACATCCCACGGTGAGCAGGGGTGGGGGGGTGGCGAGGGGCCACTCAGGGAAGGAATAGCTGCTGGTGAGCGTGGCCGGGTCCCCGGAGCCTGCTTCCCCACCCCCAGGAGCTGACAGCTGCCGAGGGCTGCAGGTCCTCCATCCCTGGCCACGCTGGGGCAGCCCAGGGAACGGACCAGCTCCTACCTTTTTGGGAGAGAACACCCCCAGGGTGCCGCCATCCTCCCGCATGGCCACTCCCATCTCGGCCAGCAGCGCTTCCCTGGGGGACAGAGTGGGGGTCAGCACCCACACAGGGCTGCATCTGGCCTGTGAGTCCAGCTGCCCCTCGGAGGGACTGGTCCCCTGACTGGGGATCAGGTCAGTGGGGCCGTCGGTGAGCGGTGTGGGGTCACTGGATGAGAGGGGACAGGTATGTCCTGCACTGGACACGAGCACCCTTGGGTGCAAGACCCCAGAGCTGGGCAGAGGCCTGGTGCCCTCTCCATCAGATGGTCATGTTCCCAGCCCCCTCCTCTCCATCAGATAGCCTGGTCCCCAGCACCAACCTCCCACCTCTCCATCTGATGGTATTGACCCCAGCCCCCACCTCCCACCTCTAGATCAGATGCCTGGTCCCCAGCACCCACCTCTCCATCAGATGCCTGGTCCCCAGCACCCACCTCCCACCTCTCCATCAGATGGCCTCGTCCCCAGCCCCCACCTCTCCATAAGATGGCCTGGTCCCCAGCACCCACCTCCCACCTCTCCATCAGATGGCCTAGTCCCCAGCCCCCACCTCTCCATAAGATGGCCTGGTCCCCAGCCCCAACCTCCCACCTCTCCATCAGACGGCCTGGTCCCCAGCCCCGGCCTCCCACCTCTCCATCAGATGGCCTCGTCCCCAGCCCCCACCTCTCCATAAGATGGCCTTGTCCCCAGCACCCACCTCCCACCTCTCCATCAGACAGCCTGGTGCCCAGCCCTCACCTCCCACCTCTCCATCAGACGGCCTGGTCCCCAGCCCCCGCCTCCCACCTCTCCATCAGATGGCCTCGTCCCCAGCCCCCACCTCTCCATAAGACAGCTTTGTCCCCAGCCCCCACCTGCCACCTCTCCATCAGATGGTCTGGTCCCCACCTCCCACCTCTCCATCAGATGGCCTGGTCCCCAGCACCCACCTCTCCATCCGGATGGCTTCTGTCCGCCGCAGCTTCTCCTCCCAGGTCTCGTTGAGCTCAGCGATGATCTTTTCTGTCTCCTGGGGAGGGAGACAGAAAAGAGTGAGGTCAGGGTGGGGGGCAGGCAGTGCACAGAGGCTTGGGTGCCAGGCAAAGGGGAGATGAGTAGCCAGGTCTGCAGGGCCCGACACCCCAATTCCAGTCCATCTAGGCAGCATGAAGTCTGAAAGATCAAGGTGAAGGGCTGAGGGTCAACGTGTGCAAATGAGGCATGTCTGTTCTGTGGACAGAGAACAGAGGGGAAAACCAATTACACCTGGAAGAGAAACAAGCCCGTCGAGATGCCGAGACGCTGGTTCCGAGGCTCAGGTGTCCCCTGACGGCAGTGAGACGGACGACGCATCCCATTTCTGTGCCGTCTCCCCGCTCCCTTCCTGGCCCCCCAGCCCCGGTGGGACCCCCACGTCCTTGGTGGAATCCCACACCCCAGGTGGAACCCACACTCTGCTGGGTCCCCACAGCACAAGGAGGCCTACGCCCTAGGGTGACCACACGCCCCCTGGTCAGCCCGGGTCTGGCCCCTGTGCCTTTCTCCCTTCAGTCCCCTCAGACTCCAAGTCTGGGCTCACTGTCCACTGCTCACAGCCGGCAACGAGTACCCATCTGCTGAAGGAAGCCAGTAACCAGAACCCTGCAAGCAGCTTGCCTGTGGCCAGCCGGTGGGGGTGGGCAGCCATGCCGGGGCGAGTGTGAGCACAGAGACCTGGGAGGAGGCGCAGAGGCCCTGGGACGCCTGCCCGCCCCCGTCAGCAGATGGGCCCCACGATCCTGGACAGGGAGCACTGGGTCCCTGGGCGGGCACCAGCAGGTCTGGGGCCAGGATACAGCTGCATCCCCTGGCCCTGCTCACGCCGCCTCCAACCCTCTGCCTGTGACGGTCTGAGAGCAGGCGTCTCGGCCCCCTGCCCACCGCCCAAGCCCGGCCCTGCCTCACCTTCAGCCTTTCGATGGCCTCCTCGCTGCCCGGGGCAAACAAGATGCGCTCGTGCAGGCTGGACACGGAGGCAGCGCGGCTGGACAGGGCCGAGAGCGAGGACGAGGGGCTCATGCCCACCAGGGCGTTGGTCACTGTGGAGAGATTGTCAGGGGCTGGGTTCAGCTCCACCCCGCCACGGTTACGGTTATTGTTCTCAAGGTCGGACACGTCTATGGGAGGAAGGGGGGCAGACAGATGGGAGGAGAGAAAAGAAAGACCAAGTTGGGAAAAAGCAGGAGATGGGTGAGAGGAGGGCAGCAGACAAGGACCAGGAGCCGGGCGCCTGGGCGAGCGCATGCAAGGCTGCCCCCGCCCCACCCCCACCTGGGGCCTCCGTTCCCCTACCCGCTCAGCAAGCCCCCCTGCCCTCCTGCCCACCGCCCTCTGCTGTCCCCACCCGGCGGCCCCCCGAACCCAGGCCCTGACGCTCATCCTCACCCTCTCCACCACCCACCGCGACCCCGAGCTGTGGGGCCGGGCTGCACTGTCCACCCCACTGAGTGCCCTGGCAGAGAGTGAGCTGTGGGACCTCCGAGGGGGCTCCCACTCCTCCACCCCACACACTGCTCTGAGACCCCCACGGCTGGGAGGCGGGGGCTTGACACCCCCTGGGGCGGGAGGTGCCCAGGCCCCTCCCGGCAGAAGCAGACACACAGCAGAGTAGCGGCGAACGCAGGGCAGCACGGGGGGCCGGGAAGCCAAGGGCGGCCTGCGGCTCCTGGGTGGGGAGGGGGCACCCAGCTCCTGCCCCTGCCCAGGGCCAGTGGGAGACGCAGGCCAGAGGGCCCTGGCAGCGGTCAAACTCCTGGCATTTCCAAGGGAGGGGCTTGGGCTGGATGAGGTCAAGGGAGGCCGAAGCCGGGAGGCAGGAACAGAGCCAGCCACCGAGCTGTCCTGGCCTCTGTGCTGATGTTCAGCATTTCCCAGGCCTCTAGAAACATGGGGGTCAGAGCCTGACCTCAGCCACACTCGGCCTCAAGAGGCCTTGGCTGCCCTGGGCCTCCCCGTTGCCTCAGTTGCCCAGTAGACACGGGGGTGAGCCAGGAGCACGGCCTGCAGGGCACATGAGCAAGAGGACGCTGGTCGTCCAGCCCCAGGGAGGGGACGGCCGCGGAGGGGGTGCACCCGCCCGTGCTGCCCTACACCCGCGGGCCGGCGGAAGCGGGGTGCGCAGCGAGCGGGGGATACACACATCTGGGTCCTCCGGGCACAGTGCCGGCTACGGGGCAGGCTTGGGAGAGAGAGAAACGGAAGAGCAGGTTTGTCTCCGGAGGGCACGTCCCGAGCCGGGCCTCAGGCTGGGTGGTGGTCCTCGGCAGGCACGGGGACGGCCCGGCACCTCCTGACCACGCGGCTTCCAGGAAAGCCGTTGCTGGCCTGCTCGGGCCAGCTGCAAACCCAAACACGCAGCCCCCCAGGCCCCACCAGGACCCCCTAAACCCCACGAAGAGGCCACTCAGCCCTAGAACCCGCAGCAGAGTCTGGGCCTCAGGCCATCAGGGCCACCGTCAGCGGGTGGTGGTCCCACGAAGGAGCCGGGGCCCGCAGCCCCCTTGCCCGGCGGGGACAGGCGGGCACAGACACTCACTGTCAGTGATGTCGCCGAGACCCTGGGCGTAGAGCAGGTCCCGCAGGCGCGTCACCTCGTCCTTCAGCTCTCGGATCAGCTTGTTGTTGGGGTCCTCGTTGATGACGGCGTTGCAGCGGATCTGCTTGGCCCGGTCGGCGTACCTGGGGGGCAAGGGGGGCTGGGGGCTGTGCACCTGGCAGCTGAGGGCACCTGGAGCCCAGCCTGCACCCACCTGCGGGGGCACCGACCTACAGTGGCTCAGCACTTGGGGAAACCAAGGCCCCAGGAGGGGAAGGGATGGGGGGTATCTTCTCCCCATGGGGAGCCTTGCCCACTTGGCCCTGTGGCCCCAGGGTGCACGGGGCAGTCTGACCTGCACCCCAGCCCCATGTGTTCCTGGCCCGGAGGCGAGAGCGCCCAGCCAGACCACTGAGCAGCACCCGGGCCAGCGGGACCTGCAGACACGCCTGTCCCCGGGGGCTCATTAAAGACCCCCCGCTGGCTCCATGGCCTGTGGGTCGGGGTGAACCACTCAGCCCAGAGCACTGCTCTCCTGGCCTAGTTTCAGGGGCCTGGGGCCACTCGAGGCCACAAGCGGTGGGACACGGGAAGAGGCCCGTGAAGTCCTGGGGGCCCTGCGAGCCACTGGGAGCCTCGAGGGGCCCAGTGGAACCGGCCCCCCATGGAGGCTCCTGGAGGGTCCGCTCCTGCCCACCTCCAGCCCCCTTGGGACACACCTCAGGGTGCTCAGCGTCTCATCATAGTTGATGTCCGCGGGGCTCAGCGCCGCCACCATCGCGGTCCTGGAGTTCCCACCTGTGGGAAGAGACCCGGTGGTCCCCACCGAGGGTCAGCCCTGCCCACCCGTCCCATCCCCAACCCTCCCCATGCCCTGCCCACGGGCCATTGGGAGGGAGCAGACGGCAGGGGGCCGGCCTCCCTCTCAGAGTCAGGCACCTGGCTTGCTTGTCTTCTACATAAACAAATGTTTTTCTCATGTTTGGGGTCATGTTACAACAAGCAGCCACATCCCCCCATGATAAAGAGGCACGTTGTGGGGGGTTTACGGCATTTACTAGTGGATAAGGACCCTTTCTGTCCAATAAAGATTTCACTCTGGTCCCTGTCATCTGGGATGTGTTTCCCATCAGACTCCTGGCCAGGGTCTCCCAGATGCAGCGTCAGGACACGCAGGGCGTGAGGAGACCAGCCATCTGACTCCGTCCTCCTCTGGGCAGCGGGTCCTGTTGGGCCAGGGCTGGGGCAGCCCCAGGACTGCTGTTTGTCCTGCCCTTGCTGGGACTCTGGACATACCAACCTCAGGGACCTGTGTCCCGGGGCCGCATTCTCAGGGTGCGCCCCCCCCCGCCCAGGGACTGTGGGTTGACAGTGTGAAGGCCTAGGGGTGCAATGCCCACCCTGGGGCGGGGCCCGGGTGTGGCCCTGGGGGAGAGGCCGGGTGAAGGGACACACACTCCTGCGACTCTTGTGTTCCCCGCCGGGGGGCACTTTCCCCCCCATCTCCCACTGCCCTCTTCTCTACCGGGAGGCTTGGCGCTGCACCCAATGTGGCCCACACCAGAGACCAGTCGGGCTGCTTCTGGGGGTCAGGGTCATGCCCCTGGGTGTGCAGCCGAGGAAGGCCCCAGAGCCCCAGCTGTCCACAACTACCGGAAGTCAGTTTACCCTTCTGGACATCAGTCCCCCCAGCTCCCGCACCCTTCTGTAAGGGTAGGCAGCGAGGACCCCAAGGCCATTTTGGGCCGAACACATGGGTATTGGGGTGTTTCAGGCTCCATCTCCCTCTCACTGGCTCAGAGCTCAGCTGGAGGGGAGGGCAGGGAAGCAAGGCAGCTCCGGACAGCCAGCAGGGCTCCCAGGGGTCACCAGATGGGGGGAAGCAAGTCCCTGTGACGGGTAGGGCGCCACCGCCCCAAGCCGGGGGCACCGACGCAAGGGCTGCAGATCTGTGGCCCCGAGGGCCACCTGCCCCCAGCCTGGTGGCGTAAACCCACCGCTGACACCACCCTGGTCCCCCGGGAGGAGCCCCTGGGCCCGCCGCTCAGCCGGGGAAGGATAGGCGCCCTCTGGGACAGAGCAGGGGCGAAGGTGGCACCCGTGGTGGGTGTCAGATCCCAGGCCGGGTGAGCCCTCACCTAGGTTTTCCCGGAGGAGCCAGGTCAGCACCGAGTCTCTGTAGGGAATGAAGTCTGTCTTCTTCTTCTTCTTGTTCTGTGGGACACAGACATCCAAGGTCAGCCCCGAGCCCACCTGAGGTGGGGTCAGGGGGGCAGGCACAGGGCGCATGGGCTGGCTGCCCAGGGCTCAGGGCTGGGCCTGCCCTCAGCCTCTCCCCCCAGACCCTGGGTGCCCCTGCTGGGACTGGAATTGGGGACCTGCCAGCACATTCCTCAGCCTCCCCCTTGTCTGTCCCAGGCCCCTCAGGAGCCACACAGACACGGGCTGCTGCTCTTCAGGCCCCAAGCCTGCAGGACCGAGAGTCCTGGAAGTCCCCGAGACCAGCCGTGGGGTAGGGTTACTGAGCAGCTTTGAGAGCGTCCAATCCCCGCAGCTCCTCCTCGGCCCAGGGAGGCTTTCCTTTGCAAACTTGGTGGTGACAGACTCGATGTCCACCTTGTGTTTCTATTACTTAACCCTCAAGGGTGACTCTCTGCTGCCTTTGTCAGACCTGTTCCCACAGTAAATGCCCCGTGGTCATGCAGTCACTGCACAAGGGGGCCTAGCTGGCACCTCCCTCACAGGTCTTCCCTCTGCTCCGTCGGCTTGGCCCAAGCACCTCAGCCCCGGGACCTTTGCCCCTGTGACCCTTGCTGCCCTGCCTGCCACCCGGCCACCCCCGCCAGCTGCTCCCTACACAGCAGCCCGAGGGCGCATCCAGATGCCGCCAGTCTTCACCAGCCCACAGCTGACCCATGGCGACCTCCCACCACACCCCAGCCAGCTGCTTCCTGACGCCGCTGGAGAGCAGGTCATGCCTGGCCATCAGGCCTCGTCACCTGCAGTCACCCACGCTCCTGCATCCAGGGCTGACCCTCAACTGGCTCCTCAAAACCATCTTGCTCAGATCCTGTGAGTCACCACAGGGCCTGACAGTCCCCTCCTCGGTCCTTCACATGGTTCCCCACATGGTTCCTCCCGCTCTGCTGGTTGAGCTACTGGCACGGCTCATCACGCCATCCTTCAGTTTCTCACCTGAGTTCCTGCACCGCCTCACACAGTTTCTCGTGTTTCCCCAGATTGTCCCCGTTTGTCACAGGATCCCTCACAGCTCCTCACAGCTCCCACAGGTCACTCACACGCGTCCCCACACACCTCCCACAGTTTCTCTCATCATTCACCACAAGCTACACACACACGTCCCTCACGCTCCTCACACCATCTCACACACTTCTCTGGTCCCCACACAACTCCTCACACAGTTCGTCTCATCATTCACCACGAGCTCCACACACACGTCCCTCACGCTCCTCACACCATCTCACACACTTCTCTGGTCCCCACACAACTCCTCACACAGTTCCTCTCATCATTCACCACAAGCTCCACACACATGTCCCTCACACTCCTCACACCATCTCACACACTTCTCTGGTCCCCACACAACTCCTCACACAGTTCCTCTCATCATTCACCACAAGCTCCACACACACGTCCCTCATGCTCCTCACACCATCTCACACACTTCTCTGATCCCCACACAACTCCTCACACAGTTCCTCTCATAATTCACCACAATTCTTCACAACATGCAGATACAGTTCTTCACAAGCTCCACGCACACACTTTGTCTCACATTTCCTCAGCTCCCCAGAGTCCACACGATTCCTCACAATTTTGCACACAGTTCCCACACACTCCTCACACCTTCTTACACAGCCCTCCTCCCAGGCCTTTGCGCAGCTCCCAGCACTGTCCCACACTGTTGCTAGTGGTCTAACGGTCTAACGGTTCCTCACAGCTCTCTCGCGTCTCACACAATGACTCACACCTCCTCACACAGCGGGTCCTTATCTACTTCCTCTCAAGGGCACTCCATGATCCTCAGAGACCCTCCCCAAGGTTCCCGCTGAGCCGCAGCTTCACACGCTTCTTCACACAGCTCCACACACACTGTCAGACTTCCAGCTCTGCACACAATTCCCGCACCTTCCACACAGAGTTTCTCGGTCTTCACACAGCTCCTTAGAATTCCCAGAGACCCTCCGTCTCCTCACAGGGTCATGTGCTGACCTCCCCCGACACGGTCCACACTCACCCACAGTTCTTCAACAGTTGCACTTGCCTTTCCTCACACTTCTCCACAGGCCCTGACACCTGCCCCAGAGCTTCTCACGGTTCCTCACGGTCGTACACACAGTGTCCCGTTTCCTGCGCTCTCTCACCTCCCAGAGCTCCTCACAACCCACTTCTGGATCCCCTGCCATGGCAACACGCCTCCTCTCACAGCTGCTCACACACATCCACACGGCACCTTCACAGTTGGGCTAGCTCCTCTCAGATGCGCGTGTGGTCCCTCTCCTGCCTTCTCACGAGTCCTAACGCCCGTGTCCTCCCACTGCCCCCCACACTGACCAAGCTCTTCCCACCTCAAGCCTCAGGACTCAGGGCTGCACAGCTGCACGGGGGCACTGCCTGCCCGCTCGGCTCCTCCACGCCCCCCAGGCGCCCTGGGGCCACCTCTCCCGTGACGCCCCCCCAGGCCATGCTGACAATAGGCGCCCACTCGGGTCACCCTCATAGCCCGGCCCTGTCCTTTACGAGGCTCATCCCTGTGCTCATCCCTGTTAGTTCACGATTATCTCCTAGTCTCCTGCCGTCTCTCATCCACCCGGCAGCCTGCTCTCCGCTCACGGGCCCAGCCCAGCTCCGAGCAGGGCTGCTGTGTCCTGGGCTCCCACCGCCTCCCCCTTCCCCACCAAGGGCTGAGACCTTCCTCCAGAAGAGAGGAAGCGCTGCTTACCTTGTTGGGCCCAGAATCCTGCAAAAGCAAACACAGAGTCTGAGGACAGAGCTCTGGGCCTGGGGCGAAGGCCCCAGCTCTGCCCACACCCCCCTGCACCCCACTGCTGCCCGTCACGGCCGCCGGCCCTTGCTCTGCCCTCAGCCCTCAGAGTAGGATGGAGCGGCATCTGAGTTCACACACCCCACATCCTCCACCAGGCCGAGCCCTCACTCGAGAGTCTCAGCTCCTCCTGACGGGCGGCCTGGGGGGCACCCAGGGTCACAGCACCCGGAGCCCAAGGCCACCCTCAGGGCCTGTGAGGGAGATGGCACATCCCGGTCTCAACAGGCTCTGAGGAATGATGGGGTCCTGGCTCCGCCTCCAGCCGGGGACTCCCTCCCCACACTCTGCGGCTTTCCCGCGAGCCCAGCCCACAGCATGGACAGGGCCTGGGCAAGGGGCCGCTCCCAGTGTCCCCCACCCCCGCCCTGCCCCCGGGTGGTAGCCCGGGCCTGCTCACCATCTCGGCCAGTGCGGAGATGACCTTGCCCAGGGTGGTCAGGGACTTATTGATGTTGGCTCCCTCCTGCAGGGGATGACGCAGCTGGTGTCAGGTAGCCTCGGAGCCCCTCCTCCCATGGGACCCCGACCTGAGCTCGGCTGCCCTGATGGAGGCCCAGCGCCCAGCCCCCTCCCGCCCTCCCCATCCCATGATGGCAGGACCAAAGGGGGTGTAGGAAATCAACTCCCCTTCCCACCACCCCACTGGGTGTCAGTCCATTTTCCCCTGAGCTGCGCTGTCCCCCTTCCCTCAGACCACCCGGGCATCAGGCCCCGCTGAGCAGTCGGTGGTAGTAGATGCAGACCCTCCTGGGGGCAGCCCTACCTTCAGGCGTGTGCCCTTGGCCCCTGTGGAGTCGGCCCGCTCACTCCCGGCCAGGTCCACCAGGCTGATTTTGCTCACCTGTGAGGACACAGCCGTCACACACAGGAACTGGATGCCCAGTGGGGCCCGTCCCCCGGGGTGCGGCCTGCAGGGCCCACCCTCCCGGGCCAATGTCATCCACCGTCAGCTCTTGCTGCTCAGCCGTGCGAGCCCATCGCCCCTGGGAGGCTGCATCCCGCCCCCTGCACCCAGCGCCCCGCTGCCCCCTGCATGCTGGCTGCTCTTCACCCACACGTCACCATCACTGAAACCCACTCCACAGACCAGGTTCACTGTACGGTGGGATTTGAACCCAGTTCCAGGAGCCCCTCCGCCACTGGTCAGCTGGCCTGTGGGGGTGCAGCTGCCTGCAGAGCTGCCCCAGCAATGGGGAGGGACCCCTGCACTCGCTCAGCCTGGGCGGGCTGCCACATGCTCCTGGGGGAGGTCTACACTCTTCAGAGCCATGGAGGCTGCACACAGGACCCCCCCAGTGCCCAGAGCCTGAGGTGTAGCAGCGGCAGGCAGCCCGCAGCCAGGCCGGCTCAGGCCCAGTTCTGCGCTCCCACCCTCCCAGGCCCCCGGGAGGACGCTGCCAGGCCAAGGCGACCCCGGCATCATCAGGGACCGAGGAGCCTCTGTGCAGAGCCCAGGGAGCTGCCTGAGAGAACCCTGTCCACGGGAGGCAGCCGAGCTGTCCCGAGAACAGGGCCTGGATGGCAGGGTGGGCGTGGGGGCTGTCAGAGAAAATAGGATGCTTAGGGTCAGGGCCACGGAGGGCGCCCGCCCCCCTGCCCCATCCGGCACCCTCGGTCAGTGTGTCTGGTAAAGGCCCCAGGAGACGAGGCCCCTGTCCTGGTCCTCTCACAAGGCCAGGGTGCGTGGGAGCGGCATCTGGGGTGGGGGGCACGGCAGGGTGCTCAGCACAAGCTCTCCTTTGTGCTCACAGATGCCGGCACCCACAGTCGGGGGGGTGTCCCCAGCCTGCACTGCGGCCACAGTCAGCCGGTGATGGGCACTCACTCAACCCGAGGCCCTCAACTCCGCCCTGTGAGGGCCCCGAGGCGTCCCCGGGCAGCGGGGCTGTCCTGCGGTGCAGCCCAGGGGACACCCTTCCCGGGCCCCAGAGTCTCTACCACAACTGCCTGGCGGGAAGCTGATCTAAGGTCACGGCCCCTCAGCTGAGTCCCGGCCACACCCAGGTGGCACCAAAGGCCGAGATGAGGCGGCCTCTCAGGCCTGGCCAGCCTCTCACCGAGGCCCAAGCTGGGTAGTGGGCGGTCAGCGCCTCATGAAGGCGCCGCCTGCACCTTGCAGTTAATATCCAGCTTGGCCTCCTCGCCCCACCTGACCGCCGCCCTGCCCCACCCGACCCTCACAGCCGGCTCACTTTCTCCGTGGTGATGTTGGTTTCCGCATCATGGCGCTTCTGCGTGAAGATGATGTTGAAGACGGCGTGGGAGCGGCTGCTGGTCTCGTTCATGTTCGTGGCCGCCACCGTCCTGGGGAACAGAAGCCACACACGGTCAGCTGGCATCCCACGGTCGGACGTGAGGGCCGCAGGTGAGAACATGAGACGGCTGCCAGGGCCGTCTTGTCAGAGCTCAGGCAGGGCCCACGCCACCTGCCCACCGCATCCACTGTGGCTCCTGCAGCCCCCAGCTTGAGCCTGGCACTTGGGGTGCTGTGACTGGGGAGTCTCTCGGCTTCCAGGGGTTCAGCAGAGCCCAGCTATTGCTCACTCAATGCCTGGGGCAGTGGTCTGTGGGCAGTGACATGGAAAGGTCCCCCAGGAAGGGAAAGAGGGGTCCACTGTCACATCCCATGCCAGTTACTCCAGGAGAAGGCCTGAGGCTGCCTGACCAGAGGCCAGTGTTGGACCCAATGCCACCGACATGCAGAGGCCCCGGGGAAGCCCCCAGGCTGGGCTCACTGCCTGACAGCTCCCTGTAGAGAGGCCCCCGTGGGGCTACAACCTATTGTCAGGTGTCGGCTGCCCACCCAGTCTTCCTCACCCTCCCAGGAGCCCCTAGGTAGCAGACGGGCAGCTGTTGCCATGACAACCAGGGCAGATCCTCCTGGGCTGGGAGGTCCAGGGCATTGCAGCCACGGAGACCAATAGCTTGTGGCTGGCAGTGCCTTGAGGCTGACCCTCTCCACACGCCCCAAGCAGGCAGAGCTGGGCCTCACAGCCTGGCCCCACGCAGGGCAGCCATAGCCAGAGCCTCTAGGAGGAGCAGGCCCTGTGTAGGTGATGGTATCTCCTGTACTGGGCGAGCTGGAGGTCCCTCGCAGGCAGGTATGTGCCCTAAAAGGCCTTAGGCCCAATGAGGGCCCTGGACAAGCCCCATGAGAACACCAACAGGCACCCCAAGGCCCGGTCTTCCTTGGAGAGACTCAAGGCTGCACTTGTGTTGGGGTGGGCAGGGAGGGTGGGCACATCACTCGCACACACCGGGCCTTGTTCCCTGAGTCCATGAGGTCTTGGATGTCATTATAGGAGGTGACCGCCAGCTTGGACAGGTCCTCCACGTAGGGACCCAGCAGCGGGTGCTCCCGCACACGCAGGTTGCCCTTGTTCTTGGGGTTCAGGAGGTCACGGACACGCTCGCAGTAAATCTCCATGTAGCTGACCTGCAGGACAGAGTTGACATCAGGGACCCCCAAAGTGGGGGAAATAGGGTACAACATGTGCCCAAGTCACCCACTGGGACCAGGGCCCCTGCTGGAATGTGTAAGTAGAGGTATCAGCCCACCCCCGCCTGCCTGGCCTTGCCCACCCATAGCCATGCTGCCGGCTGGCCCAAGGAGGTCACACTGGGGCCACCTCGGCCACAGCCCAGCCCAAACGATGCAGCTCAGAGTAGCTGCTCAATAAACACCATGGAGATAACACTGCCCCTTCCAGTGTCCAGCGTGGGGCAGGCACATTTGCAACATACATGCAAGAATGACAAGATAAGGGCACGGACCAGTGGGGGGATTGGCTTTAGGTCAGAAAAGCCACGCTCCAAGGGACAGGCGGTGGGGAGACCTACCTCCACGGAGTAGGACATGTTATCGTTGGTAGTGTCGTTGATGCGGGAGAAGAGATCCTCGCAGAGCTGTCGGGATAGAGGACACGGTCAGATGTGAGGCTGGGCTGTCCCCAGAGCCCTGCTTCTCAAGGTGCTGGGCTCCTGCACCCCAGCAAGGATTCTGCTCCCCAAGCCCCTCCCACACCCTCACGGTCCACCTTAAAGGCACCGAGAAGGCCTGCAGCCAAGGAGTCACTGTCTTCTGATAACTCAGGGGCCCCCAGCTGACATCTGATCCTCTCCTGCTCCTCCCACCATCCTCACCTGCATGAGGTGGAGGATCTACCATGCTGCAGACCACCTGACATTCTCCCCTCCCTGACCAAGTCCAGTACTGACCAGCTCAGATTTGGAGACCTGCCTAGCGGGCATCCTCTGTCCTGAGCACCTCTCCCTGCCTGGACCACCAGCCCTCACAGCTCTCCCCAGGAAAGGTGGGGACAGCTCCCCACCAGCAGCTGTCCCAGCCTTCCTGTCATGGGTGTGACCGCGGTGGTCGCTGGCCGGGCCTGGGCCCCTCCCGCAGCTCCCCATCCATGGACCTGGGTCTCCAGCCTCTTCACAGCCAGTCTGCCCCATGCTGCCTCCTGCCCAGGCCCCAACCTCCTCCTGGTTTACCTTCCCTCCTGGTCCCTGCTCTCCGGGGGGCCTGTTCCGCCCTTCCCAGGCCCCGCCCCACCCTGCCTCAGACCACACTCCATCTGCACAGCCTTCTTCAGGCCCCGCCCCAGCCAGCTTCAGACCACATCCCATCCGCGCAGCCCTCCGCAGGCCCCGCCCCTCTCGCCGCGTGCCTGCGGGATGATGCCCTGCTGGTCCTTCTCCTGCTTGCCCATCATGGTGTAGGACTTGCCAGCCCCAGTCTGTCCGTAGGCGAAGATGCAGACGTTGTAGCCTTCGAAGGCGTGCTGCAGCATCTCCTCGCCGATGTCGCGGTACACCTGCTTCTGAGAGGCGTAGTTGATGTCTTCCGGCTGCAGGACAAGAGGGGAGCAGCTGCAAGAGGCTGGGGTGCCGCGACCTCCGCCCGCCAAGTTCTCTGAGCACCCGCATCGCACCATGGGCTTCTGGGGACCAGGGCCAGTGCTGTGGAGCAGACGCCTGCCTGCCCACCCCGTCACAGCACATCTGGAGAGGGGAAATAAAGGGGGGGGGGGGCTTCCGGTGCGAGCAGTAGGAGAAGCCGTCAGGCTAGGGCCTCACAGAGTGAAGGGCATTTCTGCAGAGGGAACAGCATGTGCAAAGGCTGGGAGGTGGGAGTACATAACGTGGTGCCTGAAACCAAGCTTGGTGTGGCGGCCGTGGAGTGACAAGGTGGGACTGGAGAGGCGGCAGGGTAGGGGTCCATAGGCTGGGCTATCACCCCTGGACACTGTCCTAAAGACAGCGGTCACCTTAGGCAGGACCGGGGTACCCTGACTGTGGGAGAGGAGGGGCTGGAAGGTGAAATGGGGAGCCCTGGGACCAGGCTCTCAGAGATGTGACTCAAGGTGGGCCCTGGCCCAGGGGCAGAGGGCCTGGACACCTTCTAGGATGCAGGGGGCTGGGGGATGGCAGGACTGGGTGTGGACTGGATGGAAGAGGTGGGGGGTGAAAAGCCCAGGGTTCTCCCAGGCTCCCAGGGGAAGTGGAGTGGAGGAGGGCATGGGCAGGCTGGTGTCAGGTGGGCAGGATCAGCTTCGGACACTGAGCCTGGGATGTCTGGGGAAGAGGAGAGGCTTGTGGGCAAGTGGACGTACAACTCAGACCCTTGGAAACTGCCCCTGGTGCGCTGGCAGCCCCTTGGTCCCTGTCACAGCAGGGGATAGTGCATGTAGCACCTGCACTATGACCTTTCACGCACAAGGCAACTGAGGAAAGCAGGCCCCTCCCCATGGGCCTCCACCTAGGCCCACACCTCCCGCATCGGTCCTGCAGGGGAGTGGGTGGGTCCCTCACCCCAGTGGCTCAGAGAGGTCAAGGGACTGGCGGAAGATCATACAGTGAGCAGGGCAGAGCTGGCTTCTACCCCCACCCCCGCCAGAACCCCAGCCCTGGGCTTACGGAGGTGTGTGACCAGTAGGAGTAGTCGAAGCTGAAGCTTTTGGGTGTCTCCTTGGGCTGTTTGGGGTTAACGATGGCTGCAGGGAGGGAGACAGGCATAATGGTTAGTGCTGCCCTGCAGGGACACACCTCCTCAGGAACTCGGGCTGTCCCAGTGTGAGAGGGTTCCAGGCCACTCCCCACCACGGCATCCCATTTGAGGAGCGCGGCACCCTCCTCCCCGTACTTGGAGATGCAGGCCATGCTGCCCACCCCTTGGACCGGCTTTCCTCAACTGCCGGGAGCTGGGGCCCTCGCCTTCCTGAGCTCTAGGACCCCACACCCTGCCCTGCCAGCCGTGTCCTGGGTGACCTGTAACTCTCACTGAGAGCAGACCCCACCCCTGCAGCAGGCTGAGTTACGGCCCTCAGAATTCACACATCACTGAGTCCTGACCCCTGTCAGAATTCACGCATGGAGTCCTGACCCCAGGACTCGGGATGTGACCTTATTTGGAGACAGGGTCTGGCAGGTGGGCCTGGTAAGGAGGAGGGGGCACTGGAGTGGATGGCCCTGACACCACGGGACTGGTGTTCTTATAAAGGGATGTGCCACGGACACACACGTGGGGAAGGCCGAATGAAGATGGAGGTGGAGACCGCGACTGCGCTTCTGCAGGCCAGGAGATGCCAGCATCTCCAGAAACCACTAAAGGCAAGAGCCATAGAGAAGGCTGAGTGCCAAAGAACTGACGCTTTCAAACTGTGGTGCTGGACAAGACTCTTGAGAGTCCCCTGGACTCCAAGGAGATCAAACCAGTCAATCCTAAAGGAAATCTACCCTGAATATTCCCTGGAAGGACTGATGCTGAAGCTCCAATACTTTGGCCACCTGATGTGAAGAGCTGACTCATTCGAAAACATCCTGATGCTGGGAAAGACTGCAGGCAGGAGGAGAAGGGGCCGACAAGAGGATGAGATGGCTGGATGGCATCACTGACTCAATGGACATGAGTTTGAGTAAACTCTGGGAGATGGTGAAGGATGGGGGAGGCTGGTGTGCTGCAGTCCATGGGGTCACAAAGAGTTGGACACAACTGAGCGACTGAGCAACAAGAAAAAGAGGTGAGAGAGGTGGGGAGTAGATTCTCCTCCCCCTCAGAAGGAACACCTTGATGTCACAGCCGGTGACACCTTGATCCAGGACTCAACAGCCTCGGGACCTGTTGTCTAAGCGGCCCCGTCTGCGGCACTCTGCTCTGGAGCCCTGGGACACTGGGACCTGCACCCCAACCCTGGCCACCCTGGCCTTGACCTGCTCGGCAGGCAGGGCCCTCGCTGTGTGCTCCAGAAGGTCTTGCTCATGGCCCAGGAGTTACCAGAAGCCCAGTCCTCAGGGCTGACCCGGCTCCAGGCCCCATGCCCCAGGTTTGAGGAGTTCTAGCTGATGACTCAGCACCCCTGGGAGGCCGGCAGGAGGGAGCGGGTGACTGACCATCACAGCCCTTTCTTTGGAGCCAAAAGGGGGTCACGTCATCCATGCTGCCTCCAGGAGCGAGGCTGAGAGGAGACCTAGCTGCCCGGGTTTCAACTCCCGCGGGACATGGGGATGTGGCTGCCGGAACCTCGGCACAGATAATGCCGGCGCCATGGAAACGACAATCACAGCGCCCCCCGAGCGCACACAGGCCCCGGCACCCACCAGCGCCGCAGCTCTGCCCACCCTGTCGCCCCACCCCACCTAGCCCCCTCTCCTTCGCTGGCTGCAACCCCTGCCGCCCCCCCAGTGCTGACGCTGTCCAGGCACTGGGGTGTCTGCCTGCACTGGAGCCCCCCTAGGGACAGGGCACAGACGTGCTCAAGGAACCTTGAGTGGGCAGGGGACAGCCCGCTGCCAGGGTCAGTGAGTGGGGAGTGGCCTCAAGGAGAGCCCACAGGGAGACCGGCAGGTGGAGTCACTCTGGCTCCGGACCTGCTGTCACCTGCCCCCTCTCCCACTGGCGCAGGGTCCGTGGTGTGACTATGACCCCACCGTGTTCTAACCCCGGGGTCCTGTGGTGTCCCCATCACAGACGGTCCTGAGCTCCAGAGGGGACGGCCCTCCCCAGGGTCCAGCCCAGGCCTTCTCTCCACCGATGCCTGTGAGCCCTCACCAGGGCAATCTCCCTGGGCCAGGGGGACAGGGCAGAACCCACCCCCCAGCACCGAGGCGATCTGGTGGAGGGGGGCTTCCGGTGTAGCCTTGTGTCTCCTCCTCCTGAGGGTCTGAGGAGGGGCCAGGACCCTGGGCTTGTCAGGGACTCAGTGCCTCCGCCCCAGCCGCGGGCACACAGGGGACAAAGACAGGCACCGTGGGGCGGGAACAGCAGGGCAGGGGCTGAACCAGGATGAGCCGCTTTCTCAGAGTCTGAAGGCCCCACATGCTGGGAGCCCCCTCCACTCCTTCCAGGAGCGTGTGCTCAACGCTGAGGAATTCCGTGGGTCTGGGGTTGAACCCCAGGGGGCTTGGAACTGATGCAAGGACAGTATTTACACCATGGAAATGGGCAAACAGAGGGTGTGTGTGTGTGTGCCAGAGCAAGTGAGGGGCTAGTTTAGTGACAGGCCACTGCTGACCACCTGTGAGATTTAGGAAGCGGCCTCGCTGAGACGGAGACAGAAACATCAGTGTCAGGGGTCTAGGGGACATTCTCTCGGCATCGGGCTCATGTCAGGAGGGCCCTCCGGGTAGCAGGAGGAGTCGTCCTGCCCAGCAAGGCCCCCACGCCCCCAGCAAGGCCCTTGCAATGTTCCGCCAGGCATGGTCCTTGTCCCTGGCCCGTCTAGTTCAATGTCTGAGTTCCCATGGGAATGTCACCCCCAGGTCAGTGGGGGCCTCAGTCCTGCTCCCCAGGCCTGATGCTGGGAATGGAGCCCAGTGCAGGCTAGGGCTCAGTGATGTCCCCTCCGACATGGGTATGAAGGGACCCCCCACCTTCTTCTCCCAGGTTCTGAAGGGTGTTGACCTGACCCCACCCAGCCTCCTTTCCCCTGTGCTACGGGAGCATCCTCGGCCCTGAGGGGCTCAAGGCAGAAAAGGAAGCCGTGTGGCCCCTGCAAGTGGACAGCCCGTCTCGACCCTCACAGGTAGGCCCCGGGGAGAGGCAGCTCAAGGCAGGGAGCGCCCAGGGCATCTTGGCCTGGGGCCCGCCGGTGATAGCGGGCCCCCAGCCCCTCGCCACGGCTGCTAACCAGGGCCCCGTCTTTGATACCACGTGTCTGAGCCATTCCTCCAATACACAAGCCCACAGCCAGGTCACCACCTCCTGGCCACACCCATGCTCCCTTCTGTGGTCTCCCAGGCCCAGGGTCACTCTGTTTGGAGCCCAGAACATTCTAGAACAGTGATGGCATGTGGGGCCAACTTCTCTGAGGACTTGGGTGTTGAGAACACACACGAGCTGCTGGTCAACAAGGGCCTTTGTGCAACTAACAGGGTCTGTGTGGGCAGAGGAGACCGTCAGGGGGTCCCGACAGACCTTCCAGAATGGCAGTCCGTTCCCTGAAACACACAGCAGGCCCAGCTGGCCAGGGTCCAGCCTTGCAGGCAGGGAGGCCAGGCTGGGCAAGGGCCTGTGGGGCCTGGCGGGGCTGGAGAGCCTGACCTTGAAGGCGTCCACCCCGCCACAGGCACTCATCTAGGCTGAACAGCGTCCTCCCCAAGTTCATGTCCACCAGAACCTCAGAATGTGACCTATGACCTTACAGAAATAGAGTCCCTGCTGTAACACCTTCTGCAGCCTCAAGGGGGCCAGGCTGGACAGACCCCCACCCACATGGGGGCCAGGCTGGAGATTTAACAGAGCCAGGCCCTGGACAGGCCCTCTGCCTGCATGGGGGCAGTAGCTGGACAAGATCCCAGCTTCCTGGGGAGGTCACCCAGAGGTGCGTCCTGTACCAGGAATAGCTGGGCCCTATTCCTGCTGCCCGTGGTGGCCCCCTGCTCACCAACGCCCTTTCGCAGCTTCTGTGCCCCCACAGTGAGACCAGGGCACCTGAACCCTCATCTCAGGTCTGCTGCCGGGCACCCAGTGGAGACAACACCATTGATGAGAGTCACTATGAGCCCCCGATGTACCTGGGTGCCGTGCTCAACGGTCCCCCTCACAGGCTCCTCCCGGAGCCTCTACAACATGCCCCGGGGCTCCTGCAAAGACCCCCAGCCCAGACCCCTTTCCACAGATCCCAGTGGTGCCCCAGGACACCCCAGGACATGACACCCCCAGGACAGGACACCCCCCAGCCATGCCCGAATCCTCAGCCCTCACAGCACTGGGAGGCAGCCAGCATCCGCCCCGAGTGCCCCTCCCCTGAGGCAGACCCTCCCTCCAACCCTGTGGACAATGGAAGTTGCCTCCCACCCCACCTCCCACCCCCAGGGCTCCCCGTCGTCCTCCTACAACCTGAGGACCACTGGGTGCAGGTTCCACCAAGGAGCCCACGGGCAACAGCTTCAGGTGCAAAGCTGCCTGCCAAGCCACGCCAACCACACAGCTGGGAGAAGAAGAATTCCCGCCTGACACTAAGCGTGGGGCTGGGCTCCTGATCAGCAGGAGGTGATCCAAATGCTGGTTCCACTTCTGGGGCCCCAAACAAGCCCGCTGGCCCCCAGTGTGAGAAGCAAAGATGCCTGCTCTAGTGTGGGTGAGGGTGGGTGGGGGTGGGCGGGCCTCCAGGTGTCAGCAACACCCTGCTTCTTGGTCTGGGAATGGCTCAATGCTCCCTAGGAGCACGCTCTCTGTTCACTTTCCCCGGAAGCACGCGCTCTGTCCCCTCTCCCCGGGAGCACACGCCCTTTCCACTCTCCCTGGGATCACACGTCCTGTCCACTCTTCTGACAACACGCCCCAAGTCAACAGAGAGGCCCCAAAGTGCGCGGGTGCAGGGCTGAGTCTCTGAGGCTCCGGCAGCCAGGTGTGTGCCCTAGAGGGGCCTGCAGGCCACACTGACCCTCTCAGAGCCATCCTTTCTCTCACTATGTCTTCCTGTCGACCTCCTACTTCTCAGAAAGGTTTGAGATGACTTACAGTTAGAAATAAAGAGCACACAAGATGAGAAATCAAGAACCTTGTGTCCTGGGTTGAAAAGTTCCCCCCCCAAATTCACGTCTCCCCCAAACCTCAGAATGGGAGAAGCAGGGTCTCTGAAGATGAACGTAGCTGTTGAAATGAGGTCACACTGGATCAGGGTTGCTCCTAAGTCCAGTGGTCAGTGTCCGTACAAGGCCACACAGGGACCCAGACACGCAGGGGAGAAGCCCCGTGACGATGGAGCAGGGGGAGGGGTGTGCAGGCGTGGCCGTCGCCGGAGGCCACGAGAGGCAGGAAGAGTCCTCCTCCGGCACCACCACCCGGAGGCCCCCCGTCAGCACCTCGGGTTTGAACTCTGGCCCCCATGACTGCGAGAGAATATACTACTGCGGTTTTAAGCCGCCCGATTTGTGGCCTCTGTTCCTGCAGCCCCAGGAAACCACGCATGGTGTGGACGAGGGGGCCCTGGGGCCGCGCACGGTACTCACTGGTGGTGCTCCCCGACATCTGGATGATACACTTGGACTCGCGGCTCATCTCCCGAGAGTTGAAGGGGCGGACGCGCACCGCCACCTTCACCGAGGCCCCGGCCATCTCTGCGGCCTCTGTGGGTCACTCCTAGCAGCAGTGGGAGCCCCAGCGAGCAGGGGAGACACCTTGGGGAGAAGGGAGACATGAGTTAGAGACAGTACCCAGAAAGGCAGGGCAGGCATTTCTGGCCATGGAACCCTCTCTGGTCCAGCCCCGGCGACACCCACTCGGATGACCAGTTCATGAGGAGGAGGGACGGAGCGGGTGGCTGTGGGCGAGAAAGGCCTCGCGTTTTAGGGAAGACAGTCAACGGGATGAGAGGAGCCTGAGAAAGCAGCAGCCTGACAAGAAGCAGCTAATTCACTCCAGGACGGGAAAGACGGCAGGTGCCTCTGGAGTCACAGGCTGAGTGGGGCTGCCCAAGGCTACTTAGAGAAATGCACATGGGGTAGCCCCATGTGAAGAAAAGACGGGGCCGGCCAGCTGAGGACCGGGCGAAAACCACCGAAAGGCAGGGCTTCACCGGCGGCTCAGGTGCAGGAGACTGCAGCTGCCAGGGCAGGAGACACGGGTTTGACCACTGGTCCAGGATCCCACACGGCAGAGCAACTAAGCCTCCGCACCACCTCCAGTGAGCTCGCGCGCCCTAGAGCCTGTGCCCTGCAGAAAGAGAAGCCCGCACAACGCAGCTAGAGTGTAACCCTGCTCGCCACAACTAGAGAAAAGCCCACACAGCAACAGAGACACAGCGCAACCAAAAATAAGTCAAGAAACATTTTTTTTTTTGAAGGCAGGAGACCATAGGCAATGTTCTCACCCACAGCCTCAGAGGGAACCAGCCTGCTGAACCCTTGGTCCGGGACATCCAGCCTCCAGACTCGGAGACAATACACTCCTGTTGTCTAAGCCCTCGGTCTGTGCTACTTTGTGACAGCAGCTGTTAGCTCCGGCAGAGCAATGAAGACCCTGAGACCCCCACCCCTACCAGTGAACTCCAGGACGTGCCCCCCCAACCCCACCACCACCACCCGGCAGGAGGCTAGGGGATACCCTCGGGGAGACTGAGGCTCTGCAGCCTCGCGCTCTGAGGCCCAGCTGAGGGTGGATGTGTGAAGAGCCCAGTGAGGTGGCTGGCAGGGGGGCCCCAGCCTCCCGCTCCTGCTGCGGGGCCCCTAGCGTGCTGGCTGCCAGGGAGACTGAGCAGGATCACACCCTCTAGCGAGACACAGAGAGACTAAAATGAAGAGGGGAGCACAAGAGGAAGAGACGGAGCAGGAAAGTGTCAGTCGTGTCCGACTCTCCATGGGCCGCAGCCCACCAGGCAGGGACACTGGAGCGGGTTGCCATTTCCTCCTCCAGGGGATCGTCCCGACCCAGGGATGGAACCCAGGTCTCCTGCACTGCAGGCAGATTCTTTACCTTCTGAGCCACAAATGTTAAACGCTTTGTAATTCACATCCTCAGAAAGAAAAGTCACTCATTCATGAGCAAGTGAAGGATACTATTGTTAAAAGAAACTTTTAATGAGTAAGAAAAAGTTCTTGGAAATTAAGAATACAAAAACAGAACCTTTAAAAGTAAACAAAAAGCTTGGAAATTAAGTAATTTTCCACGCTAGAAAAGAAATAAAATTTGAGGATCAATGAAAAGAAACTATTAAAGAAATAATTCAAGAAAACTTCCCAGCATTGCCAGTCATGAGTTTCCAAATTCAGAGGTCTACCTACCCCATCTGCTATAAAAGGTCATAAACCACAGCAAATGGTGAACTTTCAAGAGTTCCAGGCTAAAGGGAAGATTCCAGAGAGAAAGGCAGGCCACAGAGGAGGGAGACTCAGAATGGTACTGTCCTCTCATGGACAGTGGAGGAAGAAACACTTTCAGATTGCTGAGGAACGGTGGCAACACTCAGCCTAGAACTCTGAGCTCAGGCAAACCACAGCCGGGGGTAGGGTGAAAGGGAGAACCAGGAAGACTCTGGAAGAGGCGGGAACCTGTGCTCCACACGTGAGGAAGACGTGGGTGGGGTCCCAGCCAGAGGACGGTAAAGGGTTCCCAGGAGGGCCCTGGGGCTGCCTGGAGGGGGACACCCCCAATCTGATGGCAGTGGAGGGGACCCACCCAGGGGCGAGACGGTGCTGCAAGGCCAGAGGTGGTCTCCCATGCAGAGAAACGTCCATCCAAAGGTTTAATCAGAGATCAGTGATGAACCCAGGCATCAGCTGTCAGTTATTTCTGATAAAATCTTCTACAAGAAGGAAAATATAGGGACTTCCTTGATGGTCCAGAGGGAAAGAATCCACTTTCCAGTGCAGGGGATGAGGGCTTGATCCCTGGTCAGAGAACTAAGATCTCACACGCCACATGGCATCTAAGCCCAAGCACCACAACTAGAGGCTCTGTGAGCCCCAACGAAAGATCTGCGTGGTAAACAACAATCCACATACAGCAACCAAGACCCGACTCAGCCAGATTAATAAATATTAAAAAAACAACAACACAGAAGCAGAGTGCACTCGAGCAGCAGGAGAGACTATTCACCAGTCCTGCTGTTGTAAACAACACGCTAATCAACACACAGGAAGCAGGGCAGGAAGTGTCAAGTGCCGAGGTGTCGTTGATGGCGCGACGGTGCGGACAAGCTGACTGTCGCGGGGGGAGCTAAATGGAGCAGACAAACCAGGACACGGGGACTCTAGGCTCGGGGGCACGGCGGGGCTGCTTCTCAGCGAGACCCTCCCAGCCCCGACGGACCTCGATGCCACGTCCACAATGTATTACCTTCGGTGATATTTTAGGAACAAACAGAAGAGAAAAGCCAGAAAAGAAACTGAGGCTTGGAGGCCCACAGTGAGACCCAGCTCTGGGCCCGTGCCTGAGGAAGGAGGGAGGGGAAGCAGCCAGTGTCGGCCGTCCCCCCAGGTGTGAAGGTGAAGCTGGCCGTCACATCCACTTGCGGGTCACACTCACACGGAGCAGGCAGTCCTGCTGGGGACGCGGGCCCCGGACAGCCTCCGAGCTAGGTCTGTGCCAGCTCAACAGAACTGACCTCCCTGGGCTGGAAGCCCTCAGACAGGAGGTGAGTGGATGGAGCAGCACCCGAGATTCAGATGAGGGCAGGCAAGAGGGGCTTGGTTTCCAGGCTGAAGAGGTGGGGACTCAGGCAGAAGCAAGGCCTCTATGTGGCAGAGGGGCCCACCTGATGCCCCATCCTTCCCATTTAGGAGGGTGGCCCCCAGACTCCCAGGAGGGGAACCCGGGGACAGGCAGGACCTGGCACATAGGGCACCTGCTTTCTCCTGTCCCTCCCCCTCCCAGGGGGCCCTGGAGACCCAGCAAGGACAAGCGAGCTCTGTCCAGTACAGCAGGCTGTGGCCCACTCCCCCACGGGCCACGGTCAGGGTGGAGTATGTCCAGGGGGAGCGGCCCGGGGCCCTGAAAGGCCAGGCGGTGCGAGGTGTGGTGAGGTGTCACCCCCGGTTCCAAAGCGGCGGCACACGGGGCCGAGTGTCCCTGTGGACAGCAGTCCAGTCACTGGCACGGGGCCAGCCCGTGACACTGGGCACACAGAGTCTCAGCCCCACCTAGCAGAAAGACAAAATCCACGGGAACCAAGTGTGCCCCGAGCCTCGGCCTCTGCAGAGCTGTTTCATGTCCTCCTCCTCCTCAAGCCCCGACAGTAACCCTGTGCTGGGAGCCCCCGAGGGAGGCCAGTGCCCGGAGCTGCCCCCAGGCAGCCTCAGCAGCACAGAAGGAAGAGGGTCAGGCAGCCCCGGGACATCAGGCACCACAGGGGGCCGGTCCTAGGGGGCTCAGCCCAGCTGGGAGCCTCCCTGTGACTCCTCCCCAGAGCCCGGGTCCAGCCACCAGCCCTCATGAGAACCAGCACAGGCGTCCTCACCTGCGACAGGGGCAGTGACCAGCTGGGCTCTCTGCAAGTGAAAACACGACCCCCACGTGGCTGGACCTTTAAGTCACCAACATGCCAAGGGCATTCACAGCAGGGTGTCCATGCACACCCTCCCCTGGGCTCCCGCTGGCGGCCACGACTTGGTGTGGTCTCCAAGCCAGTAGAAAAGGGGGTGATTTACTCAGCCAAGCAAAAGGGTGGGGGTAGACTGCCCTAACCAATAGGACAGACATCTGCACAATGCTGCCTGTCCTAACTCGGGGGAGGTGGGGGGTAGATCCTGGGTTGAGTCCTGAGGCCACGCCCAGGGTGGAATCACGTCACAGCAATTCGGTGCAGGCCTGGGGGCGGGGCCAGTCCCAGTCCTGCCTTTATCTCAGCTGTGTGACTCAATGGGCCTCGGTTTACCCATCTGCACCATGACCGGGTTGAGGAGGTTGACGCCGAAGTGATTCCACTCTGGGGTCCCAGACCTCCAGGAAGAGTGACTTCCCCAGGGCTGCAGGGAGAGGCTGTGGCCAAGTTACTAGGAATAGGCCAAATGGGGAACAGCTTCCCTAGTGGGAAAAAAAAAGGAGTAATATCTAGTTACCTTGCATGATTTTTCATGCATTATTAAAACAAAATGTAGATAAATCACTTAGCACAAGGCCCAGCATATGGAAGGAATGAAATAGAAAGCTGGTAAAAATTTCTAGTAAGTAGAAGCTTTTCCTTCCCCAGGGCTGCAGGGCAGTGACTGATGCTATTGCTGCTCCCCCATGGAGACTCAGGGCTGAGGAGGGGCTCCCGGGAAAGGGGAGGGGGCAGGCTAGGGACAGCGAGCTGCTGGTCACGGCAACAGCCAGGAGCTCCAGGAAACAGGTAGCCCAGGGTTCTGGGGGCCCCTCCTCATCATTGTTGTTCAGTCGTTCAGTTGCCGGGGCTCTGCTACTACTGTCTGAAATGAACTCGATGCCCGTTAAGTCCTGAGCCTCCTGTCACCAGAGGCATCCAAGCAGAGCAGAGGCCTGGGGTCTCTTTGAGACCCTCCTACACTGAGGGTCCATGACACCTCCACTTCTGAAAAGATCTGCTTCAGCCTCCCCTGTAATCATCACCCTCTGGACGGTCTGACCAAAAGAACCCCTTCCAGGATGGGGGGGTTGCCTCTGTGCATAGACCCAGGACCAAGGGCAGGAGGGGCTGCAGAGACCCAGGTGCCCCTCTCTCTACAGACAGGGGAGGGCATGGGCAGGGCTGGGGTCAATCCTGCAAACTCCCAGGGCCAGCTCCTCAGTGCCCCAGGACTCCCCAGAACAGGCTGGACAGGAGCAGGACTGTCCTCTCAGGAGACAAAGCTCATCCAGGGCTACAGGGAGACGAGAAAGTACCAGGCCGGCCAACTACCAAGGCCAAAAGCTCAGGACACGAGCGAAAGCCCAGGCGGTGGGGGCCAAATTCAGGACTGGACCCACGGCAGCTCCACCCCGCAGCCCCTTCCAGCCACCTGCGCGCCTCCATCCACACACCACAGATGTGTTTTCAACACTCTTTCACCTTCTTACGTCCATGAATGGCCATCCAGCATGGACTGGAGGGCGTATCTCTCTGAGAATGCATGTTGCCTTATGCGGGAAAATCTTTGCACTTTTGAAACTGAGAAAAGTCTTAGGACATTCTGGCTGGAGTGGGAAGAGTAGAACAATGTGTTGAATTCCTAGTGAGAATGCAAACTAGGATGAGAATTCTAATACACCTTCAGCAACAGGCCCCATGCCTTAAACGTAAAGGCTGGGTCCTGTGAATACGTCATCCCAAGTCCTGAAACAGGTGATAATTAGAAACAAAGAAAATAGTTAAGAAAGATGTTCAATTTGACATTGCAAAATGTTCAGTTCTCCCAGATTTAGCTATATTCATTCAGTGCAATTCCAATAAGCAAGATAGTCCAACAGGATTTTCAGTGAAATTTGGCAAGAGTTTGGAAGAGAGTTTTTGAAAAAGAAGAAGAAAGAGGGGAGCACACCCTACCAACTATTGTATTTACTCTAAAGCTGCAGTAGCTCCCAAAGTCTAGTGGTGATGTGAGAACGGAGGAAAGTGGAAAACATGAAGCTGGGCCACAGACACACACAAACAGACAAACCCAGACCCAGCGGTGATAAAGCAGTGTTGCAGGATGGGATAAGCTTGGTATTGGACAACTGGCTAAAGACAGAAGAGCTAGATCTTAGTCTGGGAAAGCATTTACAAGAACACACAGGAGACTCTGCTCATGGCCCTGGGGGGAGACAGTGCACTGATACCAAACAGGAAAAACAAAGGAGGGCTTGTGCGTCCAGGTGGGGGAACGCTGGCGCTGGCGGAAGACGCTTGTTCCCTCCTCCCCTCACCCATCCCGGCGTTCACAATGGGAGGAGCTGCACACGGTTTTTTAAATCTGCTTGAAGGAATCTAAGAGCTATGGAAGCCATGAGGACTGGCGGGCGGAGATTCCAGGGATGGGGCTGCTCCAAGGCAGGGGACGACTTCCCCAGCACATTCTCCCCCAGTGCTTTGCATTCCGGTCACAGGCACGAGGCTGGGAGTCCAGAGTCTTCCCACGCAGAGAGCTGTTGCTGAGGGATGGAGAACCTGCAGAGCTCTTTGGTTGAGAAAAACAACACTTAAGAGGCCAAGATCCCAGGAGAAAGAAGCAGAGACTTAAATGGAACAAATAGTCAGTCCTCCCCTTAAGACATTTGCCAAACTCCAAAGGCAGGAAGGGCGGAAGTTTGAAACTCAGACAGAAAGCCTCTGGAAATCAAAGAGAATTCTCCCATGGTCTCAGGTGCCAAGGAGACAGAGGTCAGAGTTCAGGTCCCCTGGGAGAAGGGGCCTCAGCAACCACGCCGGGACCTGATCTGAAAACCCTGGAAGGCAGAGCCTGTAAAAGCAGGGCACAAACACAGCTGGGGCTGTTGCTGTTGTTCAGTTGCTAGCCTGTGTCCACCTCCACGAGGCCCGTGGACTGCCGTGCACCAGGCTTCCCTGTCCTCCACCGCTTTCCGGAGCTTGCTCAAACTCATGTCCATTCAGTTGGTGATGCCATCCAACCATCTCATCCTCTGTCGTCCCCTTCTCCTCCTGCCTTCAATCTTTCCCAGCATCAGGGTCTTTTCCAATGAGTCATTTCTTCACATCAGGTGGCCAGAGTACTGGAGCTTCAACGTCAGCAACAAGCCTTCCAATGAATATTCAGGTTTGATTTCCTTTAGGATTGACTGGTTTGATCTCTTTGCTGTCCAAGGGACTCTCAAGAGTCTTGTCCAGCACCACGATTAGGAAGCATCAATTCTTCAGCACTCAACCTTCTTTATGGTCCAGCTCTCACACCCATACATGACTACTGGAAAAACCATAGTTTTGACTAGATGGACCTTTGTCAGCAAAGTAATATCTCCACTTTTTTTTTTTTTTTTTTTGGTCTCTACTTTTTAATATGCTGTCTAAGTTGGTCATAGCTTTTCTTTCAAGGAGCAAGCTTCTTTTAATTTCATGGCTGCAGTCACCATCCTCAGTGGTTTTGGAGCCCAAGAGAATAAAATCTGTCACTGTTTCCATGCTTTCTCCATCTATTTGCTATTAAGTGATGGGACTGGATGCCATGATCTTAGTTTATTGAATGTTGAGTTTTAAGCCAGCTTTTTCACTCTCCTCTTCCAGCCTCACCAAGAGGCTCTTTAGTTCCTCTTCACTTTCTGCCATAAGGGTAGTGTCATCTGCATATCTGAAGTTGTTGATGTTTCTCCTGGCAATCTTGATTTCAGTTTGTGATTCATTCAGCCTGACATTTCCTGTGCTGTAGTCTGCATAGACATTAAATAAGCAAGGTGACAATATACATCCTTGATGTACTCCTCTCCCAATTGAGAACCAGTCCGTTGTTCCACGGTGGGTTCTAATTGCTGCTTCTTGACCTGCATACAGGTTTCTCAGGAGGCAGGTAAGGTGGTCTGGTATTCCCAACTCTTTAAGAATTTTGCAATTTGTTGTGATCCACACAGTCAAAGGCTTTAGTGTAGTCAATAAAACAGAAATAGACGTTTTCCTAAAATTCCCTTGCTTTTTCTATGAACCATCAGATGTTGTTCATTTGATCTCTATTTCCTCTGCCTTTTCTAAATCCAGCTTGTACATCTGGAAGTTCTCAGTTCAAGAACTGTTGAAGCCTAGCTTGAAGGATTTTGAGCATTACCTTGCTAGCATTGAAATGAGCACAATTGTACAATAGTTTGAATATTCTTTGGCATTCATTGCCTTTTTTTGGGATTGGAATGAAAACTGACCTTTTCCAGTCCTGTGGCCACTGCCGAGTTTTCCAAATATGCTGGCATTCTGAGTGCAGCACTTTCACAGCATCATGTTTTAGGATTTGAAATAGCTCAGCTGGAGTTCCATCACCTCCCTAGCTTTGTTTGTACTAATGCTTCCTAAGGCCCACTTGACTCACACTCTAGGATGTCTGACTCTAGGTGAGTGACCACACCATTGTGGTTATTCAGGTTATTAAGATCTTTTTTGTACAGTTCTTCTGTGTATTCTTGCCACCTCTTCTTATCTCTTCTGCTTCTGTTAGGTCTTTGCCATTTCTGTCCTTCATTGTGCCTGTCTTTGCATGAAATCTTCCTTGGTATTTCCAATTTTCTTGAAGAGGTCTCTAGTTTTTCCCATTCTATTGTTTTCCTCTATTTTTTTTTTTTTAATTTTTTTGCACTGTTCACTTAAGAAGGCTTTCTTATCTTTCCTTGCTATTCTCTGGAACTCTGCATTCAGTTGGGTATATCTTTCTCTTTTCTCTTTTGCATTTGCTTCTCTTCTCTTCTCAACTATTTGTAAGGCCTCCTCAGATAACATTTAGCATTGTTACATTTCTTTTTCTTTGGGATGGTTTTGGTCACTGCCTCCTGTACAATGTTGCTAACCTCCTTCCATAGTTCTTCCTAGTTTACCTCTAGACGGCCTATTAAAAAGCAAAGACATCCCTTTGCTGACAAAGTTCCATGTAGCCAAAGCTATGTTTTTTTTTCCAGTAGTCATGTACAGATGTGAGAACTAAACCAACCATAAAGAAGCCTGAGCACCGAAGAATTGATGCTTTTGAATTGTGGTGCTGGAGAAGACCCTTGAGAGTCCCCTGGACTGCAAGAAGATCAAACCAATCAATCCTAAAAGAAATCAACCTTGAATATTCATTGGAAGGACTGATGCTGAAGCTAAAGCTCCAATGTTTCAGCACCTGATGAGAGGAACTGACTCATCGGGAAAGACTCTGATGCTGGGAAAGATTGAAGGCAAAAGGGGAAGCGGGTGGCAGAGGATGAGATGGTTAGATTGCATCAACAACTCGATGGACATGAAGCTGGGCAAACTCAGGAGATGGTGGAGGACAGGGGAGCCTTGCGTGCTGCAGTCCATGGGGTCACAAAGAGTCAGACACGACTTAGTGACTGAACAACAATAGTTATTTCACTGGCATTTCAGGAGGGAGAGAAGATAAATTAGAAATGACAAACCAAACACTAAATTCTATTTCTGTAACTTCTAAAACAGGCCAAAAATGAGCAGAATAAGAACATTATTTAGCAATACAGAGCTAAATAACAATAGTAACAACAAAACAGCTAAAAGGAGTTGAAAGTGGTTGGGCATAGAGTGAAAACTGCTGATTTTCTAAATGAATCTTGTTGCTATATTTGACTCTTCTAAATGATGTTCATATTTAACCTAAAAATTATTTTTAAAATAATTATCAAGTGATTCAGGGAAAGTGGGAGAGACAGAAAGCTAGCTCACCTCAGTTGAAGTGCCGTGTGCATGAAAACAAAAATCGGTTTTGCTCATTAAGATTATTATTTCAAAACTGATGGGGGAAAAGGTGAATGAAAGACTTCCATTTCTGGCAGTACAATGGATGAGATATCCTCCCATTAGAACTCACCATGAAATTTGGGATATATAACAAGCATCAGAATAAAAGAAGGGAATTCTGGAAAAGGAAAAAAAGGAAAGGAGCTGAAATGAAAGTGGGGAGCCCATTCCACCAGCCCACCCAGGAGGAAACTACACCAGAAATGCAGAGAAGTGGGTTTCACCTGCTGAGTGGGGGATGGGAGGCGTGACCTCAAAGACAGGCAGTCAGAAGTGGAACCAAGTGTCACAAAAATCTGGATCCTCTGGAAGTGGGGGAAAGCCACTGGCCATCAAAGGGACATGGGAACTGGTCTGAACGGCCCTCAGCTCCTTGTGGTGAGAAAGCCAGTGCTTCTGAGAATCTGAGGCCACAGACCTGACCTCACACAGGTTTGGGTCTAAAATTCACAAAGCCCATGTGATCAGGGAAGCCCAAGGTTGAGACATTAGCTCAGAGTAGCCTCAGGTGTTTGCACCCAAAGTATCTCACAAAAGCAGACACAAACCCCCTTGAGAAGAGCTTCCTTGCCTAGGCTCCCCAGTATTCCCAGAGATGAAGATCAGTTAAATGCGTGCTCATGGTGACACACTACCCAACACCCGAGATGAAACTCACCATGGGAGTCAGGGGGAAAATGTAAAGAAAACCGGAATTAGATCCTCAAGAACCTCAGATGCTGCAGTTGTCAGATTTGGACTACAAAATGAGTGCACTTAAATAAACAGAAACAAGCAGGAATGGAAAAGAATGCAGTAAAATATGGGGGCAAACCATGCAGAACTTTAAAAAATATAATCCTTTAAATTTTAAAGTTTAGCTGACATTAATCAGCAAATTAAATGGAGCTGAACAGGGAATTAATGAACTGGAAAATGTCAGGAAAAAAATTACCCAGAATGGTCCCAAAGAGACAAAATGATGAAACCAGAAAACCAAGGTTAGGGGCCATGCCACATGAATTCATTAATTCATCATGGCAGGAGGTTTAATGCACCTCTCACTAACTGACAGACCAAGCAGACACATAATTAACAAGGATGGAGACGATTTGAACAACATAACCATCATGAACTGATGAACACATGTGCTCTATCTTGCCCTCAAAAATTAGAGAAACACATTCTTTTCTAAAACATAGGGAACATTTACAATATTTTACCATGCAGACTATACCAAATGGATCATGTAATTTGAATACAAGTAAATAAAAAAATCAATGAACGATCATTAAAAATCCATGTTTAGAAATTTTTAAAAATAAACTTCTTTTTAAAATATGTTTCTGGCCATGACACAAGACACGCCAGATCTTAGTTTACTGACCAGGAGTCAAACCCACGCCTCCTGCAGTGGAAGCGTCAAGTCTTAGCCAGTGAACCACCAGGGAAGTCCCAACATCCAAATAACCAACACACAAAAGAAAAAACCACTGCAGAGTTACAAATAAACTCAGTCGTAAATGATCATGAAGATACTACAAGCAAAACTGACAGCACTTCCACACCCAGCCATGAAGGAGTTATCAGGAGCATGCTCAACCTCCCACTGTAAACGACTAGCAAACTGGACAAAGCAGATGCAAATAACTGTTTTTAGACATGGCAGAAGGGCACCGAGAGCATGGAAACACATGGGGATGAGCCCTACCATTGCCAGATCTGCCCAGAGGCAATTTACAGACCTCAGGCACTGGCAGGGGGCACTTGAACAGCTCGGCAACTTTGATGAGTTGAGGAGATGAAGGTCAGAGTTTGGGTAGGTGGCAGCAGCTGGAATGGGTGGCTCAGAGTCTGGAAAGGAAAGCATTACTTGGTAACAGAGCTCCAGAAATCCACTAGGGATTCACTTGTCTTACTACTGTTCTTGTTTAGTTGCTCAGTCCTTTGCTGAGTCGCTCATGACTCTTTGCGACCCATGGACCATAGCCTGCCAGGCTGCTCTGTCCATGGGATTTCCCAGGAAAGGGTTGCCATTTCCTTCTCCAGGGGATCTTTCCAACCCAGGGATTGAACCTACATCTCCTGCATTGGCAGGCAGATTTATTACTGCTGAGTCACAAGGGAAACTTGTAGACAACTTAGTCCATGCCCATGTGGTCCAGGGAAAGAAGACTGAATAATTCCCAAAGCTCAAAGTCAGCAGACATCTGTGCTTCCACCAGTCAGAATACAATTCTTTTGATCCCGCCATCCCAGATTCCCAGCCACTCAGTAGACCCCAAATAAATCAAGTTTACTGTGGGCTTAACTATCCCTGGAGTGACATCTACCCTAAAGTAATTCTAGAAAAGCTGAAAATCAGGCCTTGAAGGATCAAATAAGTCTTCAAACAATTTAACTGCCTAACAAAACAAAGCCAACATTCTTCATAGAAGAAAGCATAACTCAGATGCTCCACAATGTAGAAATGGCTCAAATTCAATTTTAAAAATGAGTACACATGTGCCAAGTTGCAGGAGATGACTACACACACCAAGATGCAGGAGAAGATGATCTATAACTAGGAGAAAAATTCAGTAGGAATTTGAATTTTCCTGTAACCATTAAAGAAACAGATTCAATAGTTTAAAATTCTAACCACCAAAAGAATATCAGAAGACTCAGATACTTTTATAAGGGAGTTCTCCCATACATAGCAAAAAACCCAGATATTTCCAATCTTATACAAACTATGTAAGAGAATAAGAAAAAAAGAGGGAAACAGAAGGAGAAAGATTGTATCTCAAACTCATTCACTGAAGCTAAAATGACCTTGGTATCAAATCAAATAAAGAAAATTTGAGAAATTAAGATTTAGACCAATGTCCCTGATGAACATGAGATACAAAAGTTCAAAATCTAGCAAGAAAGTCAAACAGAAAATAAAAAGGATAATGTGATAGGTTTATTTCAGGAATACCAGTATGGTGCTATAATGGCTTAACATTAGGATAGCTATTAATAAAATTCACCACATGTCAGCTTAAAAGGAAAAATAGGTCAAGTGAAGTTCTCCATAGATACTGAAGAAGCACTCAATAATTTTCAAAACCCATTTATGATAAAACTCTTGGCAGTGTGAGGATAAAAGGAAACTTTAATTCTATAATGCGTGAGTGCTAAGTCGCTTCAGTTGTGTTTGACTATGTGACCCCATGGACTGTAGCCCACCAGGCTCCTCTGTCCAAGGGATTCTCCAGGCAAGAATACTGGAGTGGGTTGACATGCCCTCCTCCAGGGGATCTTCCTGACCCAGGGATTGAACTTGGGTCTCCTGTCTTGGCAAGTGGGTTCTTTACCACTGAGCCACTGGGGAAGCCAATCTCATAATACATATCTACTAAAAATCTACCCAAATACCATACTTAACCCTGAAATATTGGGGACATTTTCTTTAAATTCAGGAACAAGTTCAGGATACCTACTATCACCACTTTTGTTTAACATTGTAGCAGAGGTTCTTGCCAGAGTGATAAGGCAGGAAGACAGAATAACAGTGGCAAAAGATGGGCTAGAACAGAATAAAACAAACTGCCATTATATGCAGACCATCTGCTTATCTACACAGAAATCAAAAGGATCCATAGAAAAATTATTTGAATTAGTGGGGAGGGTCAGCAAAATTGCTAGGAACCAATCATGTTGGTATGCACTAGAGACAAAGAGTTTAAAAAGTATTTTTTAAGGTACCATTTAATGAAAAACCAAAAGTACAAAGTACGTTTATGGGAATAAATGTAACAAAGGATACATCATATAGTATAGAAATTCTAAATAAGTGAAGAACTATAATCTGTTCATAAAAAAGAAATTTCAATATCTTAAAAATGTGTTCTTTTCACCAAATGAATCAAAGCATTCAGATGTAACTTCAAACAAAATCAGGTGAGTTTTTGTGTATGTGTGAAACTGGACAGATTGCTTCTAAGAATTTCTAAATAGTAAGATACTACAAATACCAATAACAAGCTTGAAGAAACGCAGAAGGTAGAGAGCAACAGGTCCCACTGATAACAAGACTTAATATAAAACTGAAGTAATTAACACAAGGTGGTTGGGACAAGTAAGTCACCACAACTGTAACAGAAGGGACACCAGAAACAGACCTGCACGCACAGCCTTCTAACATCAGATAAAGGAGGCTTTGCAGGCTGATGAGAAGAGAAAGGGGCGCCGAGAAAACTGGTGTCATGGACTGAATGCCTGTGTCCCCCAAAAGTCCTATGTCGAAACCCTACCCTCCAGGGTGACAGCGTTAGGAGGAGGGGTACTTGGGAAGCTCGTGACCTTAGAAAGTTCCAAGGGGACTTGCTTCCTGTCTCTGCTCTCAGCCCTGTGAAGACAGAGTCAGCCATCTGCAGCCCAGAAGAGGGCTCTCCCCAGAACCTGGCCAGGCTGCACCCTGACTGCACTGGTGCCCTGATCCTGGACTCCCAGCCTCAGAACTGTGAGCAAGTAGATTCTGAGGTTTGTAAGCCCCCAGTCTGTGCTACTGTTCTGTTATTGCAGCCTGGACAGACTAAGACAACGGGCCAGTCATACGGAAAAACACACAATGAGATCCCCTTTCATACCCGAACAGATTCCACGTGGACTGAAGATCTAAACGTGAATAATACAGTTTCGGAAGAAAACGAAAAGCGTTCTCTCCCTGCTCGCCTTTAAGAAGGATCTCTAAGCCCATGGAAGATGCCAAAAGGAAAAGTCCAGGCATCAAGATACCATTAAAAGGAGAGGAGAAGTCCACCCACCCAGCCACACGATCAACAAGGACTCACGAGCAGAACATGCAGAGAACAGACAAAGTCAAAGAAAAGAGACACAAAAGGAAAAAATGGGCAAAAAGATATGAACAGGCAAGACACTTATCTTGCCTTACAGGACAAGATACTCAACCACAACAGTAATTAAGAAAGTGTTGCTTAAAACCACACCTATCAGGTCAACATTAAAACGTCTGCAACCCCAGCTGTTATGAGGATAGAACAATAGGAACTTAGGGATCATGGGGGAAAAGTTTGTTGGTTCAACCACTTTCAGAACAACAAGGCAATTTCTAGTAAGGCTGCAGACCCTGTGGCCAGCAGCTGCACAACTGGAGATGTTGTGACGAGCCCAGGAGGCGGGAGGGAGGGAACAGAGGCCCCTAACTGTCCCCGGACGGAGACCGCTCAGTCACACAGGAGCGCTGTCCAGACGTGAAAGTGGATGAAGTGTGCTGGGGAATCCGACAACTCGATTCAGAGGGGAGCAGACAAATGTGCGCAGAGAGGTCAGCCCACAGAGCCTCATGCCCTGGCACACTGCTGAGAGCAGGGGAAACAACGGAGCTCCGAGAATGCTGACACCAAATTCAGGGTGGTGGGGACGCCCCAGGTCAGGCATCCAACCGACTGATGCTGAGGCCTCGGCGTGAAGCCCCAGCATGTCAGCGCTGGGGACGGAGCCCTGCCGCCTCTGTGGGCCCGTCTGCAGGGCGGCTAGGACAAGCCCCTCTTCTCCCCCCATGAGGATTAGGGGTGTGGGCCTCTGTGGCACAGCAGTGGGGAGACCCTCACCCCCCTCCCTGCCCCCACCCACAGAAGCCCTGGCTGCCAACACCTGGGGCGACAGTGGCGGGCTCTCCTCTGCAGAAACAGGAGCAAACACACAGGAAGCATGAGGCCCTCTGTGGGGGTGCAGCCCTCCAGATTCTGGCACTGGGGGCACAGCCTGGCTCACAGCTGCCTCCCCTTCACCTAAAGCAAACCTGCCAGCGGCACCCCCACTCCCCCCGCAAGACGGTCGGACACATCCACTCCCCAACAGGGCCCCTAACATGAATGGACCAAGGCCTTTTCACATGCACGAGGGGAATAACAGCTTCAGCATAAAATAAACCAGCAGAAAATAGGCCCTGTGAGAAAGAGAAAACAACTAAACAAACAAAAAACCTCTCTAAACTTACTCATAATGTTTTGAGAAGACACTGCATTTTCAAAACAAGAATAGGATGCTATGAAACGGGAGCACATAGAGACAAGGAAGATGGTGCTGTTAGTGATAAACACTGTAAATGCTGAAACACAAAATTCCCCCAGAGAACTCCAAAATGAAGTCCAAAAACTGTCCAGAAAATAGGACATAAAACACAGAGACAGAATGAGAGAAAAGACCAGAACACCGAAGACCAATGCATGAATTCAAGGAAGAAAACAGAAAAAATGAAAGGGGAGAAATGTGAAGAGACAGAAGAATAAAGCCTGTCTTCCACTGAAAGGCCGCACTGAACACTAATAAACACAAAAACCCACACCGAACCCATCCACGTGGCTGGTCAGGAATCCACAGATGAAGAGAGGATGCGAAGAGATCCAGGGAGGGAAGTCAAGTTGCTGACAAAGACTTCTCTTGAGTGACTGGATGCAGGTGACGATGACAAAGCATGAATTACTGACAAGAAGGGCCCCAGATGGAGCAGCAACCCAATGTGAGGACAGAGTGAAGACACTCTCAGGCAGCCAAGGACTCACCACCCTTTTCAGGAAGTCACACAAGGATGTGCTCCAGCAAAAGCAATACAGGAAGCCAAGAAAGCAGCCACTCTGGGGCCCATCAAATAGACTCCAGCCCAGGGGATGCAGAGAACAGCAGGAAGGAGGCGGTTTCCGGGGCGAGGATGCCAGGAAAGAGGGCACTCAGCAGAAGAGAGGGAGTGACTGAGAAGCTGGGGGAGGGAGAGGACAAAGGAAATGCATTCAGTAACTAGGGAGAGCTGAGCTCTGCCCTGATGTGGGCCTGGCCCCACATCACCGCTCAGCCTGGAGCTGCCGCCCTCCTGGGCAGCAGGGCCTTGGCCAGGGTACAGCCCTGGCCCCAGAAGCAGGTGGACGTGAGGACCAGTGACATGAGCTGCTGAGAAACCCTGTGCTCCAGCCCAACGGCCCCCCAGAAGCATGGCCCCCACTGACCCACAGATCTTGGGCCTCAATGGTCAAGCCCTGCCCCTCACCCTCCTGGCTTGAGCTAATGACAGATGGAGAAGGGAGCTGAGGCCCCCTGAGCGTTACTGGCAGGGCTGGGACTGGAGGAGGGCACAGGACTCCTGACACCCTGTGCATCATCACCCCCTCCCAGGACAGGACAAGGGCTGGGCGGGGCGGGGGGCTGCAGGGGGCTGGGCCTGGGTGATGCCCCACCCCCCTATCCTGGAGCAGCATCTCAGAACCTCAGGCTGGCCCGAAGGGGAGACACACAGACACACAGACAACCCCCACCACCCACAGAGCTGTGGCCGCTGCCCTGGGCCCACAGGAAATGGATCCTCTGGCTGCAGCACCTGGCCCAGCTGCTGGTGAGGCTCCGTGCTGGCACCGCGCTGGCTCGGGGCAGGTGGCACTAAAAGAGCCCTGTCTTTGGAGTCAGAGGCAGATGGGGTGGTGTCCCAGGTCCTCTGTGACAGGTCACTGGCCTTCCCAGGAGCCTCAGCCTCCAAATCTGAAAAATGGGGGCCACACTGCCTGCCCGTCTGGGCGTTGGGAGCACAGGACGAGGGGGCACGCAGGGGTGCAGTCCGCACCCCATCCGCGCTCACGTCCTCCTCCCTGGTCCATGTGACCTACTCACAGGGGCTCGGGTGGCCCTCCTGGTGCTTACCACAGGCTTTAGGGGGCTGGAGCCCGGGAACGGGGTAGTGGGGGGAGCCGGTGTGGGTGTGGAGGCTCCTGGGGAGAAAGAGGACCAGGCAGGCACAAGCCGGGTAAGGACTACAGTCTGCGTGTGTGCGAGTGTGTGTGAGGATGCGTGTGAGTGTGTGTGTGTGTGTGAGAGGGTTTGTATGTATGAGTGTGTGAGAGAGAGTGTGAGTGTGAGGTGTGTGTGCCAGAGTACGTGTGTGAGTGGGGGTGTGTGTCAGAGTGTGTGTAAGAGAGGGTGTGTGTGTGTGGGCACACAAGTGTGTATGTGTGAAGGGTTTGTGTCAGAGTGTGTGTGAGAGGGGGTGTGTGAGTGTGTGTGTGAATGTGTAACGTATGAGGGGGTGTTTCTGTCAGAGAGAATGTATGTGTGGGGGAGTGTGTGTGTATGTGACTATGTATGTGTGAGAGAGAATGTGAGTGTGGAAGAGAGTGTGTGTGTGTGAGGGGGTGTGTATATGTGAGGGGGTGTTTGTGTGAGAGAGAATGTGGGTGTGAGAGTGTGTGTGGAAGAAAGAGAGAGTGTGTGTGTGTGACCGTGTGAAAATGACTGTGAGTGTGTCTCCGGGTAGCCCTCCCTGACAGGCGTGGAGCAGCAGGGGTGCCGCCCCGCCCACCGGCGCCCTGTGGGGGCGGGGCGTGAGGCGGGTTGGGGGCGGGGCGTAAGGCGGGGCGGGGGCGGGGCGTGAGGCTGCGGGGCGGGGCGGGGCTTGGCCCAGAGCTGAGCCGGGATTAGGAGAGTAAATCCCGGGGATAGAAAGGAGCGGACGGTGTGTCCCGCTCCGTCCGGTGGCACCTACGAGGCTGCCAGGGGGCCCGGCAAGGGTGGGGAGCCAGCTCGGGTGGTGTGGGTCGGGGAGCCAAAGCCCGCAGCGGGGCTGGGGAAAACGCAGAGGGCTCAGGAGGCTCAGTCTCCGCTGACCGCTGACCTTGAGTGTGCCCTCCCCCTCCAATGTCTCCAACACGGCGACCCCTTCACCGAGGCCCTGAGGCTCTAGGCCGGGGGTGCTGGGGGAGCCTGGGGTCAACCCTGGACCAGAAGCCAGGGTCCTGGCGGTGCTCCGGAGTTAAAACGCAAACCTGCTAGAGCAGGTGGAGCAGGAAGCACGCGCCTGCCAGCCACCCCATCTGCCATCTCGCCGCCCCCCAGACTGGGCTGCATCTGCGGGTGATGCCAGGTGGGAAGGGTGCCATCAGCGAAGGGGACAGGCCCAGCGGCCTGCCCGTGTCCCTGGGCACCTCAGCCGCGCGGAAAGCTTGGAGGAGGGCATGGCCCTCAGAGGTCCTGGAGCGGCACCTGGTTGCGGGCGGGGAGACGGTGCAGGGGGCACATCGGGTGGGGGTGGGGCGCCCGGCCTTTGGGCTAAGAATACTGAGTGGAGAGCCCCCTAGGGAGCACCTGGGGCTGGGCCCCGGGGAGACCCCAGCCAGCCGCTCTCCTTCCCAGGGGAGGCGGCCCAGGCCCTTCCAGGCTGGGAAGGCTCTCAGGCCTGAAGGACTGGTCAGTCAGTCCTAAAGGTCCAGGGTGCGGTTCCCGGTCCCCTGACAGCAGGACCCACTCCCTGCTCACCCACCTCGGCTGGCCTATTTGAGCTGAAGGGGCCTGCTCCTGAGGCTGGGCACCCCCATCTCCACCTCCCACACAGGTCTGTCCCCCATTCCTGGTCCCTCCCCCAAGCCCATCCCACCTCCGCAGGGCCCACTTCCCTGCTCTGCTTCCAAAGGATGCGGTCAGCCCTGGGTCAGCAGCGGTGACACCCAGGGGCTGAAGGGGGCCAAGGTTGGTGGCTGGGGCCCCTCTGCCCGGTGTGATTCCCAGCTTGGCTGCGCACCAGCCTCCACCTGGCTGTGTGTGGCCGGCCCGCGGGAGAACGCAGGAGGGCAGTCTGTGCGCCACTCCAGCGGGGGTGGGCGGAAGGGAGGACACGCAGGAGGGGCAGCGCCCGTGGCGGGCACCCGAAAGCCCTCCTCAGGACTCTGACTCCACACCGGACGCTCTGTCTCCCTGTGGACCACACCCCGCGGACAGCCCTCTGCCACCCTCAGCTCCAGGCCCAGCACGGGATGAACTCCGAGTCCCCGCCTTGGCTGGGACCCTGCCCCCTCAGCAGCCTTCACAGCCCGGGAAACTCCCTCTCCGGCTCCCAGTCAGTGGCCTCTTTGCAACGGTCAGCCCCAGAAGGTTCCTGAGCCTTGACCGCAGTCGAGTGCAGACCTGAGACCTGACCCGGCCCGCAGCATCCTCCACCCTACACAGCAGACGCTGCAGGCGCCGCCCCCGCCTCACTCCCGACCCCCGCGCCCCGCGGCCTCAGCAGGGGCGGGTGGCCAACCACACCTGCAAAATGGCCGCCGCAGGTACGGCCCCCGCCCCCACTCCAGACCCCAGCGGCTCGCTCAGGGGGATGGGCACGCGTTCCGGGAAAGGCCCCCCTTACAGCCCGAGAGCTGGGGGCGGGGCAGGGACGGAGGCGGCGGTGCTGCAGAAGCGCGCGGGGCGTCGCGCCGACTCCCCGGGGTTAGGACGCAGACGGCCCTGCGCGCACGGGCCTCCCCGCAGCCGCCGGGGCCAGCCAGCCCTTGGCCCTAACGGGCTTCTACCCCAGCAACGCTGACACCCGGAAGGGGCGGCCGCCTGGGGCGGGGTCCGCGGGTCTCGGCGGGAGAGCCCCCATCCCCGGGAACGTGGGCGCGCTTCGCGCCCGCGCCCGGCGGGCCCCATGACTCGGCATTCCGTCCTTCCCTCCCCCTCCCCGCCCTGCGGCCCGCTGTCCCCCCGCCCACCCAGCGCCGGGCAGACAGCGGACCCTCCCTCCCCGCCGGGATGCTGTCCCGGCCCCTCCCCAAGCGCGAGAGATGCCTGCTGGGTTTGCGAGAGAACTAGGGCGGGAGGCGGCTTAAAGGACAAGCCAAAGGGGCTGCGCGGCGGCGCCCCTGTCACCCGAGCCCCGGCGCCGGGAGAGCGCCTCCAGCCGAGACGTCGCGGCCCCGCAGCCCCCTCCCCTCCTACCGCCGGGCCACACCTGTTACTGGGGCGCCGCCTGCGTGGATGCAAGCCGTGTCCGCAGGCGGGCCCTCCCAAACCGTGGGGCTTTCTGGAAGGGAGAAGGGGTCTCTTGGGAGAAGGACGCGACCTGGGCTGGGCGCTGGGCAGTCCCGGCGGCGCGCACCAAGCCGGCAGCCAGCCCTCCCACCGCAGCCCCCGCCGCCAGCCCGCCCGTTTTGCTCTCGATTCCAGCATCCGCCCTCCCCCACCCCGGGGACCAGGGCCCCTGCCTGCGCCCCGCCGCCGGGGACACCCTCCCCTCCGGCCGGGCCGCGCCAGCCGCGCCCCCTCCCGGGTGCCCCTTCCGCCTTTCTCTTCTTTGCTCCATCCCTCCCCTCCCCCGCCGGTGCAGCCCCAGTCCGGGCTGCATCCCGGGTGTCGGCTCCAGCCCGGGCGAGTGGAAGATCGCGGAAACGGGGAGGGTTTATCGAGATGCTGCCAGCTGCCTGCGTCCTCCCCGCAGCGACCCCGCCTGCGCCAGACCAGCGTCCCCCTGCAGCCGGGGCCGCAACCAAAGTGCCTCTCCAGAAGGCTGTGCCTCGCTGCGCAAGAAGGGCGGACACCCCTGAATTTGCCCCATTGTTCTCCGCAGGGACGGGGGAGGGTCGGGGGAAGTGAAGGGGCCGCGCCAAGGGCTCCGGGCGCGAGCTCCCCGCCCGGGGAGCGCTGGACGCAGGTGCGGGATGCGGCCCCGGGGCCCGGCGAGCCGCGGCCCTACCTCTCCGGCGTCACTGGCGGCGGCGGCGCGGCATGAGCATCGGGAGGGGCGCGGGTCCCGAGCGAGCGCAGAGCGGCTGCTGCTCCCCGGCTGCGCTGGGCGCTCTGACGGCGGCACCGCGTGACGGCTGCGGGCCCCCGGCCCGGCCCGCCCCGCGCCCCTCCCGCCGCGCTGGTTGGCTGCGCGCGGCGCCCGAGCCCCAGCCGCCAGCTGGTTTGTCGCGCGGGGAGAGGGACGGGCGTCGCGGCCGCCGCGGGGCCGGAGGGGGCTGGGGCCGGAGGGGGCTGGGGCCTCGGTGTGACATCACCGCTGACGGGCGGTGCCCTGGTGGGGAGGTGGGGGCCCGGCAGCGCAGCCGGGACGCACCGCCCCCTCCTCTAGCGCAACCCCAGCTCACGGGGCAACCCCGTGTCCCCGCGACCACCCACCTGCATTTGCCCGCGTACCCAGCGCGCCTGGCCCTCCCCAGCTCGGAGCCCTTTCGCGTGAAACCACTAAATCCCCACCTGCCCCACCCGCGATGCCGGCAGCACAAACGCGTCGACGCAGAGAGACAAACTCGGGTGGACTCCTTGCTTGGGGAGGGGGCGTGGGGGTGTAAGGGGTGTGGGGACACGGGCTCCGAGGTGTAACAGGTGGGTTTTTCGATCTCGCCTGGCATTTGGCCAGAGCATCGCAGACAGCCCTCAGCGCGGGGATGATGCAACCGGCCGGCCAGCGGACCTGCCGCCTCTCCTCCCGGCATGCCTCGGGGGGAGACCCCCCACCATCCTCTCGCCCCCACGCCCCGGTCCCCACACCCTGTTTCTCCAGCTCAGCTCCCTGAGACCAAGTCACTGGCGGCCCTCGGTCCACACCGGCAAACCCCAGCCTTCGTCAGCCCCCCAGCCGGAAAGCAGGTCACCAGGGACGGCTGGCATCTCTGCGTGCCACCGACCTCCATCCGCAGCCCCACCGCTGGGCAGTTTTGACAAAGCCTCCGGCCAGCTCACCCACCGGAACTGCGGTGACGTCATGCCGCCCCTGCCCACGCAGCCCCTGGCGCCTGCACCCTTCATCCCCAGGGCCAAGCCTCTGCGGCGTCCAGCAGGTGCCAGGCGCTACCCCAAGGGTTTGCTCGGTTAACCATTTAATCCTCACCCGGCGTGTAAGGGAAATGCTTCACCTCCACGTGCAGCGTCCATGGGGCCTGGGCCTTGAAAGTGGCGAGGGCTCAGCCACATACAACCACCCTACCCTCCAAAGCCCCAGAGAGCCTCTGTTTTCTGGAACTACCTGCATAAAAGAGGAATTATTGTTCTTCCAAATTTTTGGTGGAAACAGCAGAACTATGTGGGCCCCAAGGAGGTGAATCTTTTATCGTTCTGTTTCATACTTATCCCTCTGGTCAAGTGCTCTATTTCTTGAGCTAAATCTGGCATGTTTCTAGGAATTAATCCATTTCACTGAAATTTTAGAATATTCTTATATCTACTGCTTTGAACCTTTAAACCATAGCCTTGTAAACCTTCTAAATTTCTGACCTTTTTAAACCACAGAATTCCTTCTACAGCACTGCCTTAGCTGGGTCTCACAAAATTTGGATGAGCAATGTTTTCATTTCCTTCAGATCTGAATTTTTTTTTTTTTAATATTTATTCATTTGGCTGCACCAGATAAATTTGACAGGTTTAGAATAAAGGTCAAGGAGTCTGCCTGTTTCTGGCTGGAGGTTGCTGCTCTTCTTCCTTCCTGCAGACAGGTTTTGAAATGATCAGACCCGTGTATCAGAAATGTCCACAGCAGAACAAATCCTTGCTTTCACCTCATTGCATTGTGGAAAGGAGGCCACCCTCAGAGACTGGGAGCCACACTCAGCTTGCAATCTAAATAACAGTAAAATGATCCTATACCTTGACTAAATTTTCTGGAATGCAAGGATGGTTCACTATTAAGGACTCCGTCAGTATAACCTACCATTCTAGTAAGTCAAAGGATAAAAAGAAATAGGATTATTTTAGTAAATGTTGAAAGGCTTTTGACCAAAGGGCCACCCACTTTTTGGTTAAAAAGCAAGTAATTACACCCTTTGGGGAAAAGATGCCTTCTTCTTTCACTTGAGGAAAAGCAGCCCTTCAGGGTCTTGGAGGATAAGAGTCTGGCCAGGATTAGTGTCTGGCTTCATCCTTCATCAGCTGTGTGACTCCAGGCAAGTTCACCAGCACCTGTGTCTGTCACCTCTCCTGCAGGTGGGATAAGAACAGTGCCAACCTCAAAAGGCAGTGGTGAGGATTCATGTGTGCAGGGCTGGGTCTGGGGCTGGGCACATAGCAAGCCCAGTACAAACAATAGCTGTAATGGTGAAGCAGCAAGAGCATTCCCATTTAAAGAAGGATGTGCACTGTTGTCTCTGGTTTTTTAGAAGCATCAGCCAATGCAATTATAAAGGAGGAAAAAAGGTTAAAACATTGAAGCAAAAAAAGAAACAAAATTATCAATATTTGCAGATGATGTAATTCTCTACCAAGAAAACTTCAGGGATGAGTGAAAAGCTATGGGAAACAGTATGTTAATGGGATGGTAAGAAAAATTATCACCAAGAAGACAAGTTTCCATAAAAACAAACCATAACCAGTTAGAGCTTATAATGGAGGAATCCAATCACAACAGTACTAAGGAAGGTAAAATGCCCAGAAATAACAGGAAATGTGCAGACTTCTTGTTTATAAAGAAAGTATATAGGAAAACTTTGAAAATCCATGAAAAGAGATCAATTAATGGAAAAGCATTGTATACTCTTGGAAAGGAAGAATTATATTGTTTAAGGTCCAGTTTTCCATAAATTATGAGACTGCTGCACTGCCTACTGTGCTAAGAGGGCAGGTCAGCTTTCCTAAATTAAAACTACGCATCTGTTGCCATCTCAAGCTAAATAAAAAGCAAATGTGAAAGACTAGTGAGGAAGGTTGTTAGAAAGAAAAAGAATGAAGAGGATTTGCCCAATTAGGCATTAAGACATATCATGAAATTCTAATAATTACAAAGATGACAGTATTAAAGGAAATAGATCAAAAGTTTATGATAAGGGCATCATTTCAAAAAACTTGAAGAAAATAGATGATTTTTATAACTGGTGCAGGATAATATGGGAAATATATAAAATTGGATCCCTCTTGACACAACATCAAGATAAATTTCCAATGAGGTAAACATTTATCTGTAACAATGACATTTTAGGAGACTAGAATGCAGTGTGAATGGATGCACTCAGCATCTTGATGTGCAGAAATCAGGATACATACGCTGATTGCTCCAAAGAAGACAGAAGGACTATATAAAAATTAAGCATCAACTAATAAAAACAATAATTTAAAAAAACAAATATCTACATGGCCCAAACATCGTAAACAAAGCCAAGAGACCAACCCCACCCTGGAAAAATATTTCAGAACATATGACAATGAAAGGAACTTCCTAAAGGAGTAAAAAGCTTTTATAAACTAATAGCAAAAATTGTAAGTAACCACCAGAGAAATGGCCAGGAACTATGAGAGGATGAAGGGACGCTACAGAAAGAAAATCGTTCAATAAGCGAAGAGAGTCATACTCAAAGAAATGCAGGTCAAAACAGTGCGATATTTTTTCTGACCTGGTGCACTGTCCCAAACGTAAATGTTGGGTGACACTTGTGTGGTGAGGGACTGGGGAGATGAGCCCTCTGCGCTATGGCTGTGGTTGGCACCAGCTGTGTAATTTCCCTGAATGTGTCTGTATTTAAGGTGCCCCTCTCCTTGATTCAGTAATCCCATGGCTAGAAATTTGCCTACAGTATCTACATATGAAAATTTCCCCCAAGAAACAAGATAAGCAAGGGGTTCACCCATGGGCATGGCTAAATGCATCAGGGTGAACAGGAGAGATTTCTCTGATGCTACTGAAAAGAATGAGTCTTAAAAGTTATGCGCTGAAGTGGAAAGATCAGCAAGATGTTTGCTAAATTATTTAAAAGGAGCACAGGAGAGTGTGCATAATATACCCCACCAATCATAAGAAACTGTTAGCAGTGTTTGCCATGGCAGAGGCTACTGTTGGGGAGGGAAGCCAAGGATACATTCACATATATATTCCTGTATGTGTAGTTTGAATGCTCTCATCATATTCAGGTATATTTTTGTAGGTCAATGGCACTACCTAAGAGTAGACATTAAGACCCATTTTCATTTTTCACTTTTTTGGGTGCCATTTGCAATACTAATAAATACTACATTAAATTGTTCAGGTTTTAAAAATCTTATCAAAGCTGTAGACTTCCATAAGGCTGAGAAACATAGAAAGACCCCAGTCCATCAAAATACTACATTAAGTTATATAAAATTGCTGATGCTCAACTATTTTTGATCATGAAAAATAGTCATTTTAAATGGTTTAGCCTCACAAGAATGTTGTAGAAAAAAAGAAATCACAAAATTCAAAATACACAAACCAAGTCCTTGCAAAGAGGAAAGAAAACCCAGGTGTCACAAACCAAAAGGGAACTACAAACTGTGGTGATGGCTACACCAAGGTGAGCTGCTACAGTGGGCAGGGATGGTAATGTGTGGACAGCAACTGGGCAGGTGCAGAGGGGACCAGGTGAGGCCCCTCAGGTGGATGAGGCGTCCAGCTGAAGGGGCTCTGTGGGCAGGATGGAAGGTCAGGAAAACGACTGTCCAACACGGGTCATCCATGGGGCCTGAACCTACGTGAGTCTTCTGAGCAAAGTTGGGAAGAAAAGGGTTGGGCCGGGGCTCCTGCCTGGTGAGTAACCAAAATCTAGGTGAAGTCATGGCTCAGCAGAAAAGCCAAGAGTCGGTAGTGGGGCTGTGGAAGCCGGGAGCTAGGTGGAGCCTGTGACCTGTGCTTGAGAAGGATCCCTGAAATTTCAGAAGGAGGAATAGAGTACTGAAACAATATTTGCAGAAGTACTGGCTTAGACTTTTCCAGAACTGTAGATAGAAGTGCTTAGTGAGGAATCAGTATGATCCCAAATAGGAAAAAGAAGACCAAATCTGCAGAAACCAGAGACAATGAATGAATGAATGATGGAGTCAAAAGGCAAGTTGCCTGAAAAGAAGCCACAGTAGGGGCGGCTGGTGGGATGTGCGGCTGTGGAGCTAGGTGGGAGCCCTTGGAGGAGTTTGAGAGGACACGTGGAATTTGAACTGCTGCACTGTCTTAACCCAGCCCTCGTCTACCCAAGCCCTCTGCCCCGCGAGGACCACAGAGCATCATCTGCTGTTCTTAAGGTCCAGGCCCTCGAGACCCCGCCCCACTGGAGGCCCTGCTCACTGGAGGCCAGCCCATTGGAGGTGCTGTCTGGTTGCCTTGGCAACCCCCCCGCGGCCGAGTTCCGGGCTTTGCGTGCCGCAGGGGAACGCGGTTGCCACAGCAACGGTGGGGCGTGTCGGGCCTGACACTGGGAGCGGAGCAGGCATCCCCGCGGATGCAGATGCTGTTGCTCCTGAGACGAGAGGGCCCTCGGGGTACCGAGCCAGACGCGGAAGTGAGGCCAGTTCGCGGGGGGCTCTGTGGGCTCCACCTGCGTCGCGGTGGGGTTCCAGATCCAACACAGCAAGGCCCTTAGCGGCATTTTCAGTTCAGTTCAGTCGCTCAGTCGTGTCCGACTCTTTGTTACCCCATGGACTGCAGCACGCCAGGCCTCCCTGTCCATCACGAACTCTCGGAGTTTACCCAAACTCATGTCCATGGAGTCAGTGAGAGGTAAACTGAGGCCAGAAAGGGAAAGACTTGCTCCAAGTCAACAGGCTGGTGTCCAGGCAGGATCCTGCCTGTCCAGCCAGGACCGTTTTCTTCCCAGCCTTGGCTCCAGCGTGTCCGGCCCCAAGGTGACCTGTGTGTCGGTTTCCCAGATCTGGACCGTGCATCCTGTGTCCACAGAGCGCTCCTATCCGGCGGAAGCCCACCTGGCCGCCTTTGATCCCCTGGAGACCTCTGCTCCGCTCCACCATGGCCCACCCGAAGTCACGCCCTCTCTTCAGTTTCTGCAGCCTTCCGATCCTCCAGGGTCCCATCTGAAAGCCCCTCCACGCAGCCTTCCACCATCCCCACTCTGGGATGGAACGTCTCCCCCCTCAGAGCTCTCACTTACTTCATCCTCAGAGGGTCTCATGTAGTTGTGTTTAAAGTGGACCCATTGCCCTCCTTGGGGTTCAGGGAAGAGCAAGCCAGCGTGTCCACACTCGTGTGTAACCGTCTGAGAACCAGGCTGTCTGGTGCATCCCAGGCAGGAGAACACGACAGACTCCCCAGGCTACACCCGTGCCAGCACCCAGGGACCTCAGCGACAGTGCAGACAGGACTCCCACGTGACCCGCGGGGCTGCTGGGACGGGGTAGAGTCCAGACACCGGCCACTGGCCTGGGTGCCGGGAGAGGCCCTGCAGAGACCCTGTCACACACTCAGCACAGGCAGGGTGCTGGGGTCCAGAACTGGCGGAGACTGCAGTCCCAGGGCTGGACTCTCCAGCAGGCTGACCCCAGGGCGGCCCGAGGCTGAGCACACGCAGACACAGCCTGGCAGCCAGGCAGAGTATCAGGCCCACATTCCAACACCACTCCGGGCACGGGTGACCTGGGCCCGGCCAGCCTTTGTGTCACGATGCAGAACTTGCAAAGTGCGTCTGTGAATATCTGTGAATGTCTGAGCTCCTTCCACACAGGCCCCTTTGCACAGGGAGGCACAATTGTCAACCCCATTTTGCAGATGAAGAAACTGAGGTTGAGAGACTTGGAAAGGCCCTGAGGGTTCCGGGTGCCTGTGGTCAGCCTGAGCCAGACCCCTGACTGAACACTCTTTCCACGACTGCAGTAGCTTCTTGGGGGCCAGGCAGCCCCTGAGCAGGTGGGAGGAAGCAGGCTCATAGGATGACCGCCCATGCCCGGCATTGTTAATGGAGGCTCTGCTTAGCTGGCCCCATGAGCTCCTCCCCAGGAACGGGGGCAGGGCTGAGGTGCGGCCCAGGAGCCTGAATCTGCAGGAACGCCCCTGCACCCTGCATCCTCAACCCCGCGTCACCGTCGATCATGGGCTTGGTGTCATCAGACTTTATGAAGAAGGGAACCGAGCTGCAAGAGAGAGGCAGTGCTGAGTCCCAGGCCTTGAACCCAGAGCAGAGCTGGGGGACCCGCACCCCGTGGGAGAGGAGGCTGGCGGGGCCCCTGGGCTTTGGGCTTGAGAGGCCCGGGGGGGACCTGCCCTGCGTGTGGCAGCTCTGTGGGCGCTATGCATGGTGCACTGATGGCAAGCTGCTGACTCAGTGTCTGGCCTGCAGCAGCTGGCAGCCGGGCGGCTAGGCTGGGCCAGAGCCCATTGTGGGGGACCACGTCCACAGGCCAGCTGCTGCCAGCCACTCCCTCCGTGACCCGGAGCAGAAGGAAATGCTGACCTTTTAAAGGTCAATCAAAAGCCCCAACACCCCCCTTCTGGCCCCTCCACTGCTTCCCCTCCTCTCCACATCTGCAAAGACCCCACAGGCTCTGAGCTATGTCTGGGCTTTTGGGGCCAGGGCGCAGGAAGGGGATCCCTCTCTGTGTCCTGGACATGTGGCTCGTTAGGAGGACTGGTCATCAGGGTCTCCTGCTGCCCACCGCAGGTCAGGGTTGGGAAGGTTGGGACTCCCCAGAGGCACTGCAGGGATTCTGTCAGCCTGCTCCTAAAGCCAGGGAGGGGCTGGGGGCTAGAGCAGGTGCTCTGGGGTTCAGACGATCAGGTGTCCCGCCTGCTGCTAGATGGGGGGGGGGGGGAGGCACTGTCCTGCCCAGGGCAACTTTGCAGTCTTAGAGAAGACAGAGCCGTCCCCAGCAACTTTCTGCCAAGTGGGAAGGGGTGCCGTGGCCATGTCTAGGGGTGTACAGGGCACCCTGAACCCCGGCTTCCCCACTGTGTCCCTGGAGGCTGATGGCTCTGGGCTCTGCTTCAGTTCCGGCCAGTGGGAGGGTCCCGCAGGAGGTGACAGGGCAGGAGGAGAGGGTGGGCTGAGTGGCGGCGGGTTTCCCTAGCGTCTCCTTTTCAGAACCCCCACCTGGGACTGCCACCCGTGCCGAGGACTCTGGTTCCCTCGCCAGGTTCTGGTGTGGAATCTCCCTGTGCCCTTGGGACTGGCAAAGATTCCCAAGACAACTGACTCCTGGGGCTCCCTCCCTCGGGGGGTCGCTGGCCCTGCCCCCCACCGGAATAAACAGCCCTTCGTGAACTGTCTGCTGCAGCCGCCCCAGAGAGCTTCCTGCTGGAACCCTCACCAGTCCCAGCTGTGCTGCGCTGTGCTCAGTCGCTGAGCCGTGTCTGGCTCTCTGACCCCGCAGACTATAGCCTGCCAGGATCCTCTGTCCGCGGAGTTCTCCAGGCAAGAATGCTAGAGTGCCTTACCATTTCCTTCTCCAGGAGATCCTCCTGACCCAGGATCAAAGCTGCATCTCCTGCATTGCAGGTGAATTTGTTTACCACCGAGTCACGGGGGAAGCCCAGATAATGAGTAACAACAACAAAATTCAACAGAGAGTACAAACAAGAAGTTAAGGCAAAACCTGAAGTTATGAAATAGAAAATAAATAATTTTTAGAAAAAAATGGTTGGTTCCTTGAAAATGAGAAGAGAATATAACTACAGAAAAAATGTTTAAAATGCAACATTGATATAAAAAGTGAAAATCTAAATAAAATTGATAGTTTTCTAAGAAAATATTACCAAGACTTTCTCATAAGGCATTATAGGCAGGATCTTTATGCCCAACAAATTCATATGTTGAAATTGTAAACACCGCATGTGGTGGTGTTAGGAGGTGGGGCCTTGGGCAAGTGATTGTGTCCAGAAGGTGCAGCCCTCACAAAGGGGGTTAGTGCCCTTAGGACAGAGACTCCGGGGGCCCCCTTCCACCTCCCAGCACGTGAGGACACGGGAGCGGTCGGGCGTCTGTGAACCAGAGACAGACCTCACCAGACAGCAGATCTGCTGGCACTTTGGCCGTGGACTTCTAGCTTCCACAAGCATGGGAAGTAAGTGCCTGTTGTTTACAAGCCTCCGGCCTACGGTGCTCTGTTATAGCAGCAAGAGCAGATGAGACACAGGGAGGGAAGCCCTGAGTGGTCCAGTCACACGGGGGGAGCACAGATGCAGTAAACGATCTGACTTCCCTCACACAGGCTCGGGCATCAGGGGCTGTTCCAGGGGCAAGTCCTCCCGGCTCCCTCAGGAACATCATATGTGTTGTTTAAAATGATCTAAAGCAGGAAAAAACAGGGCACGATCCCTGGTTTGTTCTCTGAAGGTAGCATAGTCCTGAGATTGATGCTGACAGTGCGGAAGGGAAACTGAAGACCAATATCGCTTCTAATGTAAATGCAGAACTCCTAAGTGGGGTTGAATAGTACAGCTGTCTTGACCACGTGGAATTTGTTCCAAGAATGAAGGATGGTTCAACATTCGGAAATCTTACAGTGAAATTCATTGCGTTAATAGTATAGGAAAAATCATGTTACATTGATCAATGCTAAAAATACATTTGATATAATTCAACAGTTACTCCTGACATACACTCTTAAACTCAGAATAGCATGAATCTTCCTAACCTCAAAAAGAAATAAATAAAATCTTAACATCAAATATAGCCTCCATAGCTCTCACACATGATACATGCGTGCTCGGTTACTTGGCCGCGTCCACCTCTCTGTGACCCCGTGGACTGTTAGCCCACCAGGCTCCTCTGTCCGCAGGATTCCCCAGGCAAGAATACTGGAGTGGGATGCCATTTCCTACTCCTGGGGATCTCTCCAACCCAGGGATCAAACCCATGTCTCTTGCATCTCCAGCATTAGCAAGGAGATTCTCTACCATTGGGTCACCTGGGAAGCACCTCAAACATGGTACCCTACTCTATTTTCAATGTGATATTTACTTGTCCATGAACTTGTTTTATTTTTTTCTTTTTTAAATTATGCAGATATGATAACATGTTTACAGGAGACTTGGAAAATACAGAACAAAGTCACATATAGTTCTACTGTATATTGCAATTGTTTGTTTTATTTTTTTGTTTACTTCCTCTCTTCTTCCATGGTCAAGAATCTCATTTGCCTTGTTCATGATTGTGCACCCAGAATCAAGAACAGTACCTGGCAGGAAGTACAGGCCAAAAAAAATTTGATGAATGGCTGAACAAATAAATATTGGGAGGAACAACTCAACATATTTTCAAAAAGGTTAAAAATCAAACAAGGATGGATGGTGTTGCTGTTGAAGTTCAGTATTATTATGATTCTTCTATTCCATGTGAGGACAAGAGAAAACGAATGCCAGATCTAAGTGTGGAAAACAAGAAAGTTACACTTTTCAAATGAGCTATTTTTACTACTTAGAAAATTTAAGAAAACAGACAAGGAATTTAGTAAGGTAGCCAAATGGCAAATCAACCAGAAAAATTTCCAGCTGTAAATGTGAGCAAACGCAGGGGTGAGGAGTCTCATGGAGAATACCAGATGACCAGCAGACACAGCAAACACTTGAAAAGGTGCTCAACCAAAAGTCACAGTTACGGCAGTAATAACAGCACCCACCTTCAGATCTACGAGCACCCAGTCTGGGCACCCCCAGGGGGCCAGGCCACCTGCCACCCTGCTCAGGGGCCATGGTTCGGAAGGTGAGTGATGACACTCAGGGTGTTACCCCAGCACAAGGCCAGAGGACACACACAAGGACAGTCATCACAGAATTGCTCAACACCCCAAACTGAGAAGCCCCTGAGTCCACCAGTGGACGAGTGGATAAGTGACGTGTGCTGTGCTCCCGTACTAAGTGCTGCCGCGGTCAGGATGAATGGACCGGATCTATGTACAGTTGCATGGCTCAACCCCCAAACACGCTGGGTCAAAGAGGCAAACGGCCAGTGTTTACCAAGTGCGTTTGTCTACTCGAGACTTTTAACTATTGTTTACCATCCATACAGGTATAGTAAAATTATGGAGGCATGCATTTAGTTTTACTGACCTTGGAGTTGAGTTTCTCTGGGGAGGGAGGAAGGAGAATGGGGTTAGGGAAGGGTCATTAGAAGCTTCGACTGTCTGTGAGATATTCATGGCTTTGGTCATTAATGAGGTGTGAATTACACACAGTGAATGCTCAGATGTGTGCCAGTTGATTTCAGTTTCGACTCAGCAAGCCAGGCCCCTTCCCGCCACTCCCAGGGGTTCTCACGTGTCCCTCCCCAGTCCATTCCCTGCCCCAGATGCGACCTCGGAGCTGGTATCTACTGTCAGAGGTTCCTTTGCTGATTCGAGAATCTCAGTAAATAGAATCGTACTCTTCCGTGTCTGGATGGTTCTAGCACAGTATTTCTGAGCTTCACCCACGCTGTTAAGATATCAGCAGGCTCTCTCTTGTCACGGTTGAGTAGGGATCCCGTCCATAGCTATGCGGAAGTTTGTTTGCCAGAGTCATGCTGACGAACATCTGAGTTTCTAGTCTCTGACTATTATTAATAAAGCCTGAACATTCTTGTACAAGGCTTTGGAGAGGACATATATTTTTAGTTTCTCTTGAATCTAAAGGGGAAATGCTGAGTCATAGAAAAAAAAAATATGTGTGTGTGTGTATATATATACACTTTCCAAGAAACTGCAGTAAAAATTTTCATTCCCGTCAGTAGGAGGTTCCACTTACTTCACAGCCTTGCCGACATTTGGTAGTGTCAGCCTTTTTAATTTTAGCCATCCTATGTTCCTTGATAGTTCCTAGATGACTAATGATAAGAACTTTTCATGTGTTTATTGACCACTTGTATATTTTCATGTGTGTGTGAGAAGTTGGTTCAAGTCTTTGCTCATTAAGAAACAGTTGGATATTTCTCTATTATTAAGTTGCAGGATTCTTTACATAACATGGATGCAACTCGCTTGTCAACCGTGTGCGCCTCAAATATTTTCTACCAGTTTGTGATTGGCCTATTTTCTTGAGGATGTTTTTGACGAGAAGTGTTTAGTCTTTATGAAGTTCTGTTTATCTTTGTGTGTGTGTAGTCAGTCTATGACGTCTGTGAGTGTTTCCTCCTGTGTTCCTGTGTTTGCTTGGAGCTTTTACCTATTTGTTGTTTTTGCTTTTACCTTTAGGTTCATGCTGCAGCTTGAAATGATATCCGGTGGTCCGAGCACCACTCACTGACCCTTCCTCTCCCTGGCGAGCCACACTGGCCCTCGACAGAAACCACTGACCGTGTGTTTTGGGTCTGTTTTTACACACTCTGTTGTGTTGCATTGATTAATTGGTCTTTTCTTTTTCCAGTACCACACTTTCTTGATTACTGTAGGCATCAGTACATTTTATTGTTTTAAAAAACAGAATCTGAGGCAAAAGGAGGAAAATGTTAACATTTGTTAAATCTAGTGGTGGGCACAAGGGTTTTGAAGCCTCTCAAAACATTTAAAAACATAAACATGTAATGGAAGACAGGTTCCAGTCACAACAGCAACAAAAACTTATCAGTTCCTAAGAATATATTAATACATGGACAAGTTCTTTACTTAAAAAAAACAAAAGTTTATTGAAGATACTAAATTTATATGAGTAATTGAAAGATAGAATACTTTCCTAAAAGGAAAGACTGGGTATTATAAATTTAATGTAATTTCTATAAAAATCATAGGAGTATTTTAGGAAGGTAAAATCATCCTCAAGTTAATCTAGGCAAAGTCAATAAGAGTGAATAGCAAGAAAAAATTGAAATAAGCAAAAGAAAAACTGCTAAGGGAAATTGATCTACGTTATGGGAACTCAACAGCTATAATAATGATAATTCAACACTGGCAAAAGATAAATCAAACAGCTGACAAGCAGATAAATGAAACAAAACAGATATAAATGAATTTAGCTTGTGATCAGGTCGCACGTCAAACAGGGAACAGCTGGTCTGTCTTCTGAACCTCGTTTGTTGAGTAAAGGGTCCATTCGGGGAGAAAATAAGGTGTCTTCCTGCCTGCACATACACACAGAGTCCCAGATGGACTCAAAACCTAAAATAAGAACCACAACTTCTGGTTATTTTTATCCCACAAAAAAATACAAATGCTATTTTTCATTTCTTTGGGCTATGGAAGACCTTTCCAGAATGTAAGGAATCCACAGACCATAGAAGACAAACCTGACAGATGGGGCCACTTCAAAATCTAGAGCTTGAATGGCACAAAATTAGCCATACTCGGAGTTAAATTTAAAAAAAAAAAAAAGATTCAACTAGGAGAAAATGCTTATGACAAACACAAAGGATTGTGTGTGTGCATCCACAATGTTGCTATTGTTTAGTCGCTCAGTCCTGTCTGACTCTTTGCGACCCCAAGGACTGCAGCCCACCAGGCTCCCCTGTCCATGGGATTCTCCAGGCAAGAATACTGGAGTGGGTTGCCATTTCCTTCTCCAGGGCATCTTCCTGACTCAGGGATCGGACCCTCATCTCCCGCGCTGCAGGCAGATTACCGTCTGAGCCACCAGGAAAGCCCAGCAGTGTAACCCTTGCTGTGATGTAAGTTCTGCCAACCCTGTGAGCTCACGAGGGTTTTGAAGGCAGAGACTGCCGTGGCTGGTGGCCCTTCCTGGGTGGCCCAGGTCAGCCACATGGCTTTGGGTCATTCCTGGAAATTCGAGAAGGTCCTGATGGTCAGGAACAGTGACCAGCACCCCGTGATACACCCCTTTCTGCTCGAGCCAGCCGCAGTGAGTCCCCACTGAGCCCTTGCTGGGGTGACCCACAGGGTGTGGCTCTGCTGGTGTCTGGCACTCTGTGGTGACACCCTACGATCATGGACCTCACCCATGCCTGCATTTAGAGCCCCCAGGAGCCGGCCCGAGACTCACAGAGCTGGCTGGATCAGCGTGGCTGTGAAGGCGTCCACCCCAGGCTGGTTGACAGGCTCGCCCAGCTGACTGCCGGGTGCAGCCAGGCTGAGAACCACGCTTTGGGCGGCTGCATCTGCAGCGGCTTCTGTCCCGCTGAAGTATGGTTTACACCATCCTACACCACTTCCTCCATCGGCTCCACGGCCGCAGCGGTCACCGCCAGAACGTCCCCGAGCTCGTCCAGACGACCTTCTGCCAGTGGCTGTCCAGTGGTCCATTCGCACTCCACACTGGCTCCCAGGAGCCCCTGCCCTAATTAGGCGCTTCTACAGACCCCTTCAGTTAAGTTCCCAGAGTTTCTGTACTCAGAGGTCTTTCATCTCCGCACTTTTTGGAGTTGGTATCTTCCTGTCTGTTTTTTTTTCCCCTTAAATTTGTGTTTCTCTTCATATGAAGATGTGCTTCTTATTTTTCTAGAGAATCCATCAATCATCCGGGACCCCTTTGGTGCAGACGACCCTGTAGAGGGGATTCTGGCGACGGGGCGTGGGTGTCTCCAGCAGAGGGGCTTCAGCCCGAGAAATCGCGGCTCGCAGAGGGTTTCCTCCCGCCCGGAGGTCAGAAGATGACATCGCAGAAACAAAATTGGCAGCAAAGTGGCTGAAATGAGATCTTTTCTTAGATCTTGGCAGGAGAGAGGCTGACCTTGGAGGAAAGAGTTTGGGGATCGGTCCCTTGCTCATCTGTTTTTCAGGAGCAGAAGGGAGGGAGCCAGAGGCTAGCCTGCACCCCCGAGGCTGCTGCTTGCTGAGCGCTCACCAGGAGTGGCCTGCAGCCGGGGTCCCTCCACCCTGAGCCTTGGCATCTCCGGTCCACTCAGGCCTGCTCGTGGAGCGGCCATGGGCTCCCAGTTGCCCCCCACCTGAGGGGCACTCTCTGGGAAACTGGGTGACCTGGAGGGGGCCCTGTGCAGGGGGTCTCGGGCAGCAGTGAGCGAGGCAGCCGAGCATCTGGCATCTCCTGGAGGACAGCGCGCTCCATGGGACGGGGCAGCAGGGAGCGAGAGGCCAGCGGCCTCGTGGTCTGAGCCACATTCTGGGCGCAGGGCAGGGAGAGGAAGAAGCAGACGGCACCTAGAAATGGCAGGGAGGTCAGCAGAGTGCCCCAGGGCCAGTCGTCCACAAGCCGCAGCACCCAGTCCCGCCTGCCGGGGTTGGGGGCGGGGTGCAGGGGAGCCGCCCTGGCCTGGCCCAGCACACCCCCTACATGAGGACCAGGGCCTTGGCAGAGCTGGGGATGCCAGAGGAGGGCCTGCCCGCCTCCAGGGGAGATCCAGGCCGCGGCCCTGATGGCAAGCCCTCCCCTAGAATGCCCCAGCGTTTGCCTCCTCGCAGGCCCACCTGGCTGCCTGCCTCCCCATCCCTGCACCCTTCCCCACTGTAATGGAACTGCCTTGGGGAGGTCAGGTCCCTGCTCCGAGCCTCAGGATCCTAATTCATTAACAGCCTGCTTTCCTCGAGGGGTGCCAGCCTCACTGAGTGAAGTGCTGAGAAGTGAGGACAGGCAACCCCAGAGCCCATCCCCCACGCCTGGGCTTCAGGTTTCAGCCCTTCCATCCGGGAGGAGCCCCATCCCCCCAGGCCCCCCTCCCACCTCTGCTCCTGGAGGGACCGTGAGCGTGGGCAGCCTCTCGGGGTCCCACTGCTGCCCCGACACCTCCCCCAGCCTGGTCTGCAGCCTCCCAGGCCAGGGCAGGAGTCCCAGGAGCTTGGCCGCCCCACACCCACCTCTGGCGGGGAGCAGGAGCGCGGAGGGAGGTCAGCAGAAGGCTGGCACCTCAGTCTTCCTTCCTGCCACCCTCCCGGTCTAGGGGGTCTAGGGCTGGGTAGCCCAGAGGGCATTGCTGGCCTTCCCAGAAGCCCCAGGGCCGGGCAGAGGAAGGGGGTGTCCAGGTTGGGAGCTGGACCCTAGTGTTTCCCCAAGACTGGGTGAAGGTCTGAGCTGGGGTCCCAGGGAAGGAACCCGAGGAAGGGACCACTGCTGACCTGGAGCACAGGGCAGTCTCAGCCTTCCCACCAGGAAACCAGGTGACCCCGCGCCTCACGGGGTGAAACCTCAGACCCTGGGGAAAGGTGAGCCTCCTGCCTGGCCCCCTTGGTCCCTCCCCTCTGCCCAGAGGCTCCTGGAGCAGGAAGTCCATGCCCTGGGCGTCTGGGGTGCGTGTGAGTGAGAAGGATTCAGGCAGTGGAGGCTGCCAGGTCGCCCAGGGACAGGGGGTGACCCGCCAAGGCCTGGGGATGCAGAACTCTTCCCCAAACAGAGTTCTCATGCATGAGGAGTGTCGGGCCCCACCCCGGCCCCCTGAGTCAGGATCCGCTTGTAGACAAGCTTCCCACTGAGGCCTTTTCCACCGGCTTGAGAGACGCTCAGCCATCAAAACAGACTTGAACCAGTAGCATGCGACACCGGGACCCAGTCTCAATCCCAGCTCGAACAAACCACCTTTGAAAAGTCCTCTATGGACAGTAGGTTAAATTCGTCTCCAGACAGGTGACATTAAATATAATAATGGCATCAAGCTCAGTAGGAAAATGTCCATTTTTTAGGTGCACATTGGGAGAGTTGGGTGAAATCACAAAAGGTCTGGGATTTGCTTTGACACAGGGAAAATTCGATGAGAGAACATGGGGGCTGGGGGGCCCAGATCAAAGAAATGATGCCGCAAAGATGTGGACAGCGGGGGCGGTGCTCATGGGAGCCAGGTTCCAGGAGCCTAATTTCAGGGTCAGTTTGCCGGGTTTCCGCCGTGACTCAGGTTGGAGATATTTAAATTTGTGACCGTCCTGCGCGTCTCTGTCGCAGCCTGCGCACGGCCCGCAGACCGCACGGATGCAGCTGTCCAGGAGGGTGGGCGTCCAGCCCCTACACAGGGCTCGCCCCCTCGCCAACAGATCTGTCCCTGGGCGGGATTTGGGCAAGGGGCCCATCCTCTTTAGACCTTCCTGCAGTCTCCTCCCCTCCATCCTGGTGTCGCTGTTCCCTGCGGGCCAGGCCTGCCGCCTCACCTCCGCTGTCCCAGCCCCAGGCTGGAGGCTCGCAGGACGTTGCCCAAGCGCAGGCGTTCACAGCCAGGTGACCTCTGACCTCGGCCCACCCGCTCTGAGCCTCCCTGTCCTGCAGGTCCTCTGGGGCTGCTGGCCGCCTTGGGCTCGCCGTGGAGCGTCTCAGGCCAGAAATGCAGGTTCCCGGCCTCAGAAAGTCTGAGGGTCCTGAAGCTCACTCACATGGGGACCCGCTGCCCTGCAGACACAGGAAGTCACGGGGAGCACCTCTCCCCTGGCTGGCTCTCAGAGCACCTTCTTTGCCACGGAGCCAGAGCTGCAGGTGACTTCTGCGAGTCCGCAGTGCTTTCAGGATAAACCCTAAGGTGCCCTCCTTTGCTGGCGGTGCCGGCTCCCGGGGCTGCCCTCTCCGCCTTCCATCCTCCTGCCCTGGTTAACCTTTCTCTCCACCAGGTTCAGAGAGCTGCCGGCCCCCCCTGTCCTCACCTTGGACCTGCTCCCTGCCACCCCCTGGACTTCCCCAAGGCCACAGCCCACTGCCCCTGCCCTGGGCCAGCACACTGGAGCCATGAGCCCCGGGGTTTCCTCACCATCTCATTCATAGGTGTTTATTCTCATCCGACTGACACAGAGAAGACTCTCAGTCGAGGACGGTGAACACACAAAAACACGAATTGAAGGCTCAAAATGTCAGGACCTCTCCCAGGACTGGAAAGAAATGAGGCTGAAGTTTGCCCAACAGAGGACAGAAACACAGATCTAATCACAGAGTTGTCAGCGTTAAACACTCAACTCCCTGAGGTTAAAGAAGTCAATATGACTCTGTCAGGGTCCCCAAGACCACCCCCATGTGTGCTAAGGGGCCCCCAGAACTCAGCAGAGATTCAGGACACAGAAAAAGATGCAAAGCGATGTCAGTGAGAGGAAGAGGCAGGCGGGGACAGGTCAGGGACCAGGCATGAGCTTCCAGAGCCACGCCCCACACCCACATGCCAAGCTCCCCCACACACCCATCCCCACCACCAGGCAGCAGGTGCCATCTCCCCAGGAGCCCAGTAGACACGCAGTGCCCAGAGTTTTTACTAGGAGGCTGGTTCAAGGGCACCTGTGCCTGGGGAAGGTTCCAGACCCCCAGAGGAAGTGGTGCTTGGATGGCAGGAGCCTCATTCTGCAAAGATGTTTAGGGGCGGCGAGGCCCTCTCCTCCCCGAGGGCACTGGGGACCCTCGGGAACTCCAGCCCCGGGCCAGCCTCACAAGTGGCCCTCGGGAGCAGGCTGGCGGCTCTCCCGGGGGGGCGGGGGGGCAGGCAGGCCTGTCTGTTAACCCTTTACTGCACAGCAGGTGGAAAACAGCTCCCGTCAAGGAGAGAAGCGAAAAGACTTCATGCTAGAAACACCGAGTAAATGATTTTAGCTGCCAAACCACACACACCTGCTCACTGGACACACGCTCAGAGGATCCACTCTCTGCCCGTTTCGTGTCTATGAAATGACTTAAGTTTCTTCTCCCGTTCATTAAGAAAAAACGTGGAACAGGAGAGACTGACACTCTGAACGCCCAGATGGTTTCGGGAGTGAGACACAGCGGCGGCTCTGAGCTGCTCTGTATTCTTCCATCAGGGACCCACGAGCTCTCCGCGTTAATTCCACTCACACACCCACGTATAGTAAATGACCTCAGTGATGTAGAAAAAAGCCTGGCAAGATGAATATGAGAGGATAAAAGTGGTCTGGTGTCAATGGAGTGTTTCCAGGGCATTTCATTTGCTTTCAGTTCAGTTCAGTCATGTCTGACTCTTTGCAACCCCATGGACTGCAGCACACCAGGCTTCATTTAAAGGGAAGCTTCATTTGCTTTAAATTTATTTTATCCTTTTAAAAAATTGTTTACAGTGAGCACACAATGCTTTTATCTTTTAAAATTCAATTTCAAAGGTGACTAGGGCTTTGCTTGTTGGCCCAGTGTTAAAGAATCTGCCTGCCAATGGAGGGACACGGGTTCGATCTCTGGTCCAGGAAGATCCCCCATGCTGCGGGACAGCAAGGCCCGTGGGCCACCACCACTAAGCCTGCGTGCCTAGAGCCCATGCTCGACAATAAGAGAAGCCACCACCGTGAGATGCCGGAGTGCTGCGACTGGAGAGTAGCCCCTGCTCTCCGCAACTAGGGAGCGTCTCCACAAAGCAAGAAGACCCAGCGTAGCCAAAAATAATAAATAAATCTAAAAACAAAAATTCAGGTAGGCACTGAAATCATTTTCTTGGGAAAATTCCTGAGAACAAGTCCCCCAGGTTCTCCATCGCAACAGGCTAAGCTGGCAAAATACCTTCCAAGTATGGCGTCTTTTGAGCCTCACGAATCCCCAAGATGTAGGCGAGGTGGGTGCTCGGACGCCCTGCCACAGAGACAGTCCAGGTCGGGGAGGTTAGGTGACTGATGAGGCCAGACCCTGGGAGGACGCAAGTTTGCTGTCTCCCAGCTGCCCTGACAGCATTAACTGGCCCCCAAAATAACTGAGTTTAGGGAGCTCTCGGTGAGGTCAGATTTGGGGGGGAGCGTGGGCACGAGTCCCAGGGAACACGGGCTGTTTCTCAACTTCTTTCTGTAAGAGCTGGGGTGTGATCGGGGCTGGCTGGGGCTGGCGGCCCTCTGGGAGAGTCTTGCCAGCCCGCTAAGAGCCCACCGGGGCCAGAGAACAGCCTCCATTTCTGCGTGTGCTAAGCCAGGGGTGTGAGACAGCAGAACGGGGACAGGGCTCATGAAGGAGACGTGATGCTCCCTGGAGGGACTGTACCCAGGCCCGGGGTGACTGGGGTGTGGCCACGCTGATGGCCCATGGTGGGAAGCTAGGGTGTCTGGCTCTGAGCATGGCGGCCAGTGGTGCCCTGGCATGCGGCACCTGCAGCTGCTGACGGCAAATCCTGAAAGCAATCCCCAGGCCTGGGGGGTCCTGACGCCCGAGCATCTGGGGCAGACCCCACAACCTGGGGCATCCTCTGCAGGGGCTGGGCCGGACATCCAGTGCTGAGGTTGCGCTCCTCTGAGGCCTCCCCACCTCTCCGGCTCGTGGGAGGCTCCCTGCACCTCTGCCTCCGCCGTCACACGGCCCCAGCTCCGAGTGTCCGAACCTCCCTCCTTGTAAGGACACCCGTCCCTGGAGGGGGCCGATCCGAGTGCCACCCCATCTTACCTGGCACCTCTGCAGTGATCTATCGGAGGCTGGAGGCACAGACATCGGGGTTAGGCTCCGAATACATCTCTGGGGAGGAGCACCCAACCAGAGTGCCCGAGAGTGCGGAGCTGCATGGACCGGGCCTGTTTCCCGGCACCAGGGCGGAGTTCCCGGGGCTGCGGATGCCAGCTGCCATGAAGGCATGGGGCAGGGGAGTGGGACCAGCCCCCAGAGCCGCGTGCGGTCCTGCCCTGAGCAGCAAGTCCTTGTGGACAGCCTTCCCACTTGGATCCCACGGTCGCCTGAGCAAGGAGAGTGAGGCTGTCCCGGCCCGGGGCTTGGCAGAGGCCTGAGAACTCCCTGAGATTCTGACTCCTGCGGCCCAGAGGTCTTGGGGTACTTGGCACCCGTGTGCTGGGCAGCTCTGGTCTCCCTGCTCACCATAGCCCCTGATGCCAATGCACCCTTGATTCGTGGTCCAGGCGGGGCCAGCAGCTGCTCAGGGCACCCAGAGGAGGCGACTCTAGGCGCCCAGCCCCCAGCCGCCTCCTCCAGGAAGGAGGCCAGGCCTCTCCTCTCCGGGGCCCTCTCAGTCGGCTCACAGCCCCTGTGTGGGGTTCCCAGGGACCCGAGGACAAGGTCAGGGGTCTTCTCTCTTCTGGAAGACAGACTGGACTCCAGGCGGGTAGTGCCGGGTGCACCCCACCCCCCCCGCCCTTCCCCCAGCACTGAGGAAAGCTCACGTCAGCCAGCGGCAAGCCTGTTGCCAGGTGTGGGCACCATGGTGCCAATGCTCGTCCCCCCAGGTCCCAGGGACTCTGACCTCTGAGGCCTTCCGGAGGTCAGAGGTCATCCCCAGACTGCGGGGGAGGCTGCCTTCGGAGGTACCCCCAAGCACCCCCCTCCTCAGCTTCGTGGGGGGTGGGCAGGGGCATGGGCAGTGTTCAGCAGGATCGGAGCCTGGGGTCCTAGATGCCCCTCCACATCTCGAGCCTCGGTGGGCAGGTGCCCTCAGCCCGTGTGCAGCCCGGAGGACCACAGAGGGGCACAGGGCCCACGGCGAGGGGGCGGCAGACCTGGGCCAGGGGACACCGGCCCTGGGGCAGCTCCCTCCCCGCTGGGGACCTGCGTTCACAGCCTCCGGAGGACCCACTGGACAGGCTGTGCAGTCCGTGACGACATGTGAGCCCCTGGACTCCCCGGCGCAGGGGCAGGGCGACCTTTCACCTGTGTGTGTGTGCTGAGTCACTCAATTGTCTCCGACTCTTTGCAACCCCATGGACTGTAGCCCGCCAGGCTCCTTTGTCCATGGGATTCTCCAGGCAAGAATATTGGAGTGGGTTGCCATGCCCTCCTCCGGGGGATCATCCCAACCCAGGGATCGAACCCACGTCTCTTATATCTCCTGCATTAGGCAGGTGGATTCTTTACCACTAGCACCACCTGGGAAGCCCTTTCCCCATACCTCACATCTAAAATGCAACTTCAGTTAAAAGAGAAACAGTCAGAGAGGGCTTGTCGCCGAGGAAATGCCAGGCGTGCGTGTCCAGCCAGCGGGGGACTTGCCACGCTTCTCCAGGAAACCTTGAGTCCTGGATTTTGACAGTCCTCCTCTCACGCTGAACTTTAAACTGGTTAAAGCTGCTGCTCCGTTTACCTGCGGCTCACCACAAAGCCTGGGTCCCCTGGCCTGATGTTTGTGAGGCCAGCGAGTGCTGTCTCCCGAGGTCTGCGGGTGCGATGCACAAAGAGCCTCTTCCTGGGTTCTGGGGTGTGAGAAGGTGGGGGCGCCTGATAGACCCTAGATCAAGGTTCTGCTGTGTTTAAAGCAATGCTTTTTTTTAAAAAAAAAAACAAAACTTTTACTTTGTATTGGAGTATAGCTGATTAACAATGTTGTCATAGTTTCAAATGGACAGCAAAGGGACTCGGCCATACATATCCATGTATCCATTCTCTCAGCCACCCATATACGTGTGCGTGCTAAATTGCCTCAGTCGTGTCCAGCTCTGCGATGCTAAGGAGTGTAGCCCGCCAGGCTCCTCTGTCTATGGAATTCATATACTCACTCTCAAAAGCAGGGTTTTCAGTCCAAATGTCAGCGGGAACTAGCCCCAAACACGGAATGACAAGAGCTACTTGAAGTATCTCTTTATTTCTGGTAACCTGTGCCCCAGGGGCACGGGCTGGGAGGCAGCGGGCACTCAGGATGCAGCCTGGCCAAGCCCCGCCTCACGGGGCGGGAGCCCCAGCCCACGTCCTCTCCGCCGTCACCACCGTCACATGAATGACACAGCACCCCAGGGACCTAGGGGGGAGGGGGCTGAGCCCCTCTGAGGCCCCGAGAAGCACAGAGTGGGCACCTCGGGAGCCCCCGGAACACACAGATTTTCTGCGAGCCCACCTGCCTGTTGTGACTGGCGTGTCCCCGTCACCCTGTGGCCAGGGGCTGCTCCCGTGCTGCCCGCCCGACGCCCAGACAGCAGGGAGCACAGGCGAGACCAGGGGTCCCGGGTGTCCTGGCCACCTCCATCATGGTGCGGATGGAGCGCCCGGGTGCCCCACAGTCCCGCTCCTCCAAGGCTGCCCTCTGCTGGGCTCCTGGCCCTTTGAGGCCTGGCATCCTCGCCCAGGGTGCCCTGACCACAAGGAAGCTGCACAGTTGGACCAGGGAGGGGCAGGGGAGGGTTGACAGATGGTGTCCAGAGCCCAGGCCTTGTGGCCCCTCCCAGGACACGACTAAACAAACAGCTGTGGACATGGCGTCTCCACAGGGCTGCTCCACGGGACAGGCTCCAAGCGGCCTGTTCCTGGCAGAGACCCACCCCTGTCACATAGGTGGTGACCTGGCCAGGCTGCACCTGCCCACCCACCCGCCAGCCAGGACTCCAGGCCAGGCTTCCACGAGCCGCACTGGGCACCCGCAGCACTGCATAGAGGGGTCCCGCCCGAGGCCGCACACAGACACAGTGACCCGTGTGGCCTGTGACAGGTGACAGGCCTCCGAGGACCTCCAGACAGGAAAACTCTCTGGGTGGGAGGCTTGGCCACAGCTCAGAGAGAAGAGCAGGAGGGCTGAGCAAACACAGGGACAAGCATCCAGGGAGGGGGAACAGTACATGCAAAAAAACACAGGACAAGCATCCAGGGAGGGGAACGGTACATGCAAAAAAACACAGGGACAAGCATCCAGGGAGGGGAACGGTACATGCAAAAAAACACAGGGACAAGCATCCAGGGAGGGGAACGGTACATGCAAAAAAACACAGGGACAAGCATCCAGGGAGGGGAACGGTACATGCAAAGGCACAGATGCCTCTGTTAGACTGCAGTAAGGGTGGCAGTGTTCCGGAGGCAGGGGTCAGGGAGGCTCAATGAGTGGATCCAGGTGGGCAGAGGGTGGGCCGAGCAGGACAGGGTTTGGTCACCAAGAGAAGGAGCCAGAGCCCTCAGGGACTGCAGGCAAGGAAGCCAGGGCAGAAGCCAAGCCAACGGGGGCTCCCCTGTGGGCCAGGGACACCCCTGCTCCCAGCAGGCAGGAGATACCCAGAGTAGACACAGCTATGACCCGGGATCCCCTGAGGCAGAAGGCTCCTCCCCTCTGTCAGGTCAGGTCAGCACCAGGCCGGGCAGGGCTGACACGCCTGAGACCCCGGAGGCCCAGGCCGGCACCAGGCCCCAGACGCCACGGCAGGGCCAGACCTGAGACTGCTGGCTCCCGCAGGGGCCTGGGCGTCTGTGCCCGGGCCCCGTGTTTCACTCCTCCTGGCAGGCCCTGGGGTGGTCCCGCCTCTCCCTTTTCTGAGACCCAGCCTGGAAGCCCCCACAACCTCCTCTGGCAGCCCCTGGGAGGTGTCCCCTCCTCTGGGCTCTCGCGCCTGTTCGGCCTCTCCTCTCAGCTCCCAGGAGGCTGCCCAGGCCCTCTGCCCACTCCTACCCCTCACCAGCACCAGCAAGGCCTTCTCCTTCTCTTCTTGCGATGCTACATCAGTTGGAGCGACCAGACTGGGTCCCATTCCAGAGCGAAGGCTGGTAAGGAAGGGGGGAAGGTGTCAGGAGAGTGAGCAGGGGAGGGAGGGGGTGCCCACTGGACCCCCGTGTGCAGGACAGGACCAGGCTAAGCAGTGGCGCCTGGGTGCCTTCCTTGCAGCTGCCCTGAGTTGCTGTCTGCCCACCACTCAGGGCCTGTCCCCTCAGTCTATTCCTCTGTCCATCAGAGGGACAGAGTACCCCCACCCCAGCAGGGCTGTGAAGGTCCCCCAGGGGCTCAGGCCGTGACTGTCCAGCCTGGCTAAAACTTGTGGAGTCCCTCCACCCCAGGGCACCAGACAAATGTTCAGCAAATGCTGAACGCAGGGGCTCCACAGGGCTGAGAGGCGAATCCCTGTGGAGTAAGGTCACGTGCAGGTCCCAGGGAGTGTGGCTGCCTTCTTGTCCACCGTGAAGCCTCCGAGGAAGCTGGACTGCTTCCCTGGTTACTGCAGTCCCGGCGTCAGATCCCGAAACACAGAACAGGAAGCCCCCAGCAGGCTTCAACCTGGCCCCCTGCAGTCTGTAAGGAGCAGGGTCTACTCTCAGGATGCCAGGTCAGCACCTCCCTGGCCTGGTCACCCGCAGTGCAGGGCTCCTCCGACGTCCCAGGACACCAGCGGCTCTGCTGGGCAGGTCGCCCTCACCTGGGCCTGGCCCCTCCTGCGGCACTTGTGGTTGCATTTATTCTGCTCACCTACTGACTCAGAGGCCGAGACTTCCCAGCAAGCACCCCTTGGTTATGTGCATGGAGACCGAGCAACAGGACCCTTGGTGTCAACTCACAGAGGAAATGCTTATTCCAAAGGGTCAGGAAGGACACATGCTCCGGGTGTGCACGTGTGCACGTGGAACACACACACTTCTTTCTTTCTTTTCTTTTCAGAAAGCTTTTTATTTTATACTGGAGTATAGCCAATTAACAATGTTGTAATAGTTTCAGGTGGACATCGAAGGACTCAGCCACACACATACCTGTATGCATTCTCCCCAAACTTCCCTCCCATCCAGGCTACCTTGTAACATTGAGCAGAGTTCCTTGTGCTATACAGGAGGTCTTAGTTGATTGCAGCAGTGTGTACTTGTAAATCCCAGGTTTCCCTGGTGGCTCAGATGGTAAAGAATCTGCCTTCAATGCAGGAGACCCAGATTCGATGGAAGCTGCCCTGGAGAAGATAATGACTACCCACTCCAGTATTCTTGCCTGGAGAATCCCATGGACAGAGGAGCTTGGTGGGCTACAGTCCCTGGGGTCTCAAGTAATTGGACATGGCTGCATGACTAAGAATGCACACACATGTAAATCCCAAATGCCCTAAATATCCCTTCCCCCCATCCTTCTTCCCTGGAAAGCATAAATTTGTTCTCTAAGTCTATGAGTCTGTATTCGCGGTCAGAATATAAATTGGTTCACTACTATGGAAAACAGCATGGAGGTGCCTTAAAAATGGAGCTATGATGTGACCCAGTAATCCCACTCCTGGGCATACATCCAGAGAAAGACATGGTCTGAAAGGGTACATGCACCCAGTGTTCATCGCAGTATTGTTCACAGAAGTCAGGACACGGAAGCAACCTAAATGTCCAGCAACAGATGAATAGACAAAGAAGACATGGTGCATGCACACAGTGGAATATTACTCAGCCACTAAAAAGGATGAAATAATGCCATTTGCAGCATCATGGATGAACCTAGAGACTGTCATACTGAGTGACGTAAGAAGCAGAGAAGGAGAAATATTGTATGGCATCCCTTATATGCAGAATCAAAAAAGGAATGACATGAAAGGACATATATATTTCTAAAGTGTGTTTTTCCAAGAGCTAAGCAAGAGTCAGCAAGCTGTGGCCCTGGGCTGAATCTGGCCCAGGGCTCCTTCTGTAGCTCAAGCGTCATTGGCACAGGTCCACACCCCATGACTGCTTCCTCACCACCACAGCAGGGCTGAGAACCTTTAACACAGCCAGCAGGCCCACCAAGTTGGAAATGTTGGGTCTCCCATCCTATACATGAAATATGGGGCGCCTGCGCCCGCCAGCCTCACAGGGCTGGGCATCCCTGGGGACAGAGTGGGGGAGGGCTGGAGGGCAGAGGCCAGCCCGCTCAGCTCTGTCCTGTTCTCGCTGACTGGACTTTGCCAGATCCTCCCTAGACGCTCGGGGTTCACCACCCCTGTCGACAGGCCTTTACGTGCAGGACAGACATTGATAACGGTTGGGTAACAACGACAACAGCACAGGCAGGGGGTGGAGCTGAGACCCACCCTCCAGGCTCAGCTCCTAGACACCGCGGTGCCCTGCGGTGCCCGGTTATCCAGCACAGGGGCTGCTGGGAAATGCTCTGGGCACTGACCACAGCCAGGGCGGTCCTGGGGCACAGGGCGGCAGGCTGGGTGAGGACTATGGCCTCCCACTCGCTGCTGGTGGCCCCCCCGGCGGCCCTGAGCAAGCCGCTGTCCATCCCCAGCCGGCTGCTGCTGGGGCCAGGCCCCTCCAACCTGACCCCTCGCGTCATGGCAGCCGGGGCTCTGCAGACGCTGGGCCACATGCACCAGGAGGTATACCAGGTAGGTCACCGAGGACTCAGCCTCGGTCCCCGGGCGGCCTCCTCCCGGGGGTGGGAGCAGGGAGGCTGTGAGCCGTGTGTCCACCACCCCCAGATCATGGACGAGATCAAGCAAGGCATCCAGTATGTGTTCCAGACCAGGAATGCCCTCACCCTGGCCATCAGCGGCTCGGGGCACTGCGCCCTGGAGGCCGCCCTGTTCAACCTGCTGGAGCCGGGCGACTCCTTCCTGGTCGGGGTCAGCGGCATCTGGGGGCAGCGGGCCCAGGACATCGCAGAGCGCATCGGTAAGAGGCGGGGCAGGGGGGTGGCTCCTCACTGTGTCCTTCCCCAAGGCCTCCCGCCCCAGCATGAAGCCTGGAAGCACCCAGGTCCGGCTACCAACCTCAGGCCCTCCCCAGGCAGAACCTACCCCCTTCCCCACGCTTCATGCCTCCACCTCCTGCCGGCCTGCTGCCTCCTCCAAGTGGACGTCAGGATGCTCCAGGGGCCCCCATCCCCTGGTCTCTTGGAACTTGGGGTCAGCAGTTTCCTAAGCCCATGGAGGGGCCGGCACTGCAGGGTCTCCGCTGGTCTCAGCCCAAACCTGGGGGACCCCCCAGCTCTCTGAGGTCTCTAGGGGCCAGCCCCGCCTCTGTCACAAGACAAAGTTCCAGAAGCTGCATCTCCTGTAAAATCTCAGAAGCAGTTTCTACAGCCGCAAAATGCTGAGGTAGGGACAGAGTTTGCAGTCCAGAGTAAAATTTTCTGGAGAGAGAGACAAAAGTCGGAGCCCAAGTGTGCTTTGGGTTTAATGATTGATCGTGGTTTGGAAACATCGTGAAGCTCCTGGCTGGTCACCTCCACACGCAGCCGCACTCTGTCCAGGTTAACAGACAACCCCTGACAGCCTGAGGGGGTCTTGGCCCCTCGCCAGGGCCCCTCCAGTCTACACACAGGCTTCAAGGGGACCCTGGGTTGGGCAGGGCACCCTCCTGGCCTGGGGCTCCCCACCTCACCCCACACCCCCGGGCTGGGGCTCTGGGACGGTCCTGGGACTCCCTGCCTCCTGCACATGAGGTTGGGGGTCTGCTGTGCATGGGGTGCGGGGGGATGAGACAGGGAGCAGCACAAGGGCCTGCCTTCCTGGAGCCCCCAGGCCCCAAAGAGGGCAAAGCCCGCTCAGGCCTCCCTCATCCATTCAGTCCTTCATCAAACACTGTGGTGCCTCTGAAGTCACCCTCTGGTGTCAGCCTCTGAAGTCACCCTCTGAAGTCACCCCCCGATGTCACTCTCTGATGTCACCCCCTGATGTCACCCTCTGATGTCTCTCTGAAGTCACCCTCTGATGTCACCCTCCAAAGTAACTTCTGATGTCACCCTCTGATGTCATGCTCTGAAGCCACCTCTGATGTCACCCTCTGATGTCATGCTCTGAAGTCACCTCTGATGTCACTCTCTGAAGTCACCTCTGATGTCACCCTCTGATGTCACCTCCCAAAGTCACCCTCTGATGTCACCCTCTGAAACTCAGCCTTGCACAGATCTGTACTTCCTCTGTGGAGAGGGCTGCAAGGGACAGGGGTGCCCCCGCCTGGCTGGGCTCAGGGAAGGTGGCCAGAGCAGGGGACCAAGAGCTGCGGGACCTGCTCCCATCCGCTCGCCGCAGAGCCTGGATTCACCGAGCACACCCCAACCTCCTCTCCTGGGCAGCAGCTGGGCCGGTGTGGATGGCCCCCACAGGCCCCACCTGCTCAGCACGACCACTGTCCCCAGTGTTGGTCCCCACCTGTGTGTGCGGGGGCGCTCACCACTCACATTGCCCCCAGGAGCCCGCGTGTACCCGATGATCAAGGTGCCTGGAGGCCACTTCACTCTGCAGGAGGTGGAAGAGGTATGGGGGGTGCAATGACCCAGGGAGGGGCTGGTCAGCTGGGCAGGCTTAGGGCAGGGAGGGGGCCTTGGTGGGTCCCCGGGTCTTCTGAGCCCAGCTGCCCAGCCCTGAAAGCTTTCCCACACCTGGGGGCAGGTGGAAGTTTGACCAGGAGGGTCCAGCTCCCCAAGGAAGCTAGGTCAGGACCGAGGTCTTGGCAGGGTGCAGGGGCAGGAGTGAGGGGGGGGAGCGGGCCATGCCCTGAGTCTTGGGGTGCCAGCTCCCTCATTGGGCAGGATCAGCCCAACCAGCCCAGAACCAGGCTGACCTCACGCTGGCCCCGGAAGGATGGGGTGGGGGGGCTGGGGCCACTCTGGCTCAGCCTCAGGAAGAAAGTCCATGTTGTCCTGGAATGAGCCCTCCTCCCAGACCCGAGATGCCTGGCCCTGCCAGCACAGGCGGGGCTGGAGGAGGGTTCGGTTCCCGCTGCCCAGATCTGGCCATCTATGTGGCCATCCCTGGGCAGGAGTGTTCAGGGTCGGTCTCATCCCACCCTCACAGGACAGTCCCCGCTGCCCAGACCTGGCCGTCTATGGGGCCGTCTATGGGGCCGTCTGTGGGCAGGAGTGTCTGGGGCAGGGCTCGTCCCACCCTCACAGGACAGTCCCCGCTGCCCAGATCTGGCCATCTATGTAGCCGTCTGTGGGCAGGAGTGTTCGGGGTCAGTCTCATCCCACCCTCACAGGATAGTCCTCCCTCCCCAGATCTGGCCATCTATGGGGCCGTCTATGGGGCTTTCTGTGGGCGGGAGTGTCAGGGTAGGCCTCATCCCGCCCTCACAGGACAGTCCTCACGTGAGGGGCTGGCAGACGGGGAGGCCCTGCCCCACTGGCTCTGCCTCAGGCTGTCACCTCCTCCCTCAGGCTCTGGCCCGGCACAAGCCAGCTCTCCTGTTCCTGGCCCATGGAGAGTCATCCACCGGCGTGATGCAGCCTCTTGATGGCTATGGGGAGCTCTGTCACAGGTACTCCCTTCCCCACAGCTGAGCCTGTGCCTCAGGTGAGCCAGTGCCCCTCAGGTGAGCCAGTGCCCTCAGGTGAGCCTGGCCCCATAGTTAAGCCTAGGCTCTCAGGTCAACCTGTCCCCTCTGGTCAGCCTGTCCTCATATCTGAGCCTGGTCCCTCAGGTGAGCCTGTCCCTCAGGTGAGCCTGGCCCCTCAGATGAGTGTGTCCCTCAGGTGAGCCTGTGTCCTCAGGTGAGCCTGACCCCTCAGGTGAGCCTGTGTCCTCAGGTGAGCATGTCCCTCAGGTGAGCCTGTGTCCTCAGGTGAGCATGTCCACAGGTGAGCCTGACCCCTCAGGTGAGCCTGGCCCCTCAGGTGAGCCTGTCCCTCAGGTGAGCGTGTCCCTCAGGTGAGCCTGGCCCCTCAGGTGAGCGTGTCCCTCAGGTGAGCATGTCCCTCAGGTGAGCCTGGTCCCTCAGGTGAGCCTGTCCCTCAGGTGAGCCTGGCCCCTCAGATGAGTGTGTCCCTCAGGTGAGCCTGTGTCCTCAGGTGAGCATGTCCCTCAGGTGAGCCTGGCCCCATAGTTAAGCCTAGGCTCTCAGGTGAGCCTGGCCCCTCAGGTGAGCCTGACCCTCAGGTGAGCCTGGCCCCTCAGGTGAGCGTGTCCCTCAGGTGAGCCTGTCCCTCAGGTGAGCGTGTCCCTCAGGTGAGCCTGTGTCCTCAGGTGAGCGGGTCCCTCAGGTGAGCCTGTCCCTCAGGTGAGCGTGTCCCTCAGGTGAGCGTGTCCCTCAGGTGAGCCTGTGTCCTCAGGTGAGCATGTCCACAGGTGAGCCTGGCCTCTCAGGTGAGCATGTCCCTCAGGTGAGCCTGGCCCCTCAGGTGAGCATGTCCCTCAGGTGAGCCTGGCCCCTCAGGTGAGCCTGTGCCCTCAGGTGAGCCTGTCCCTCAGGTGAGCCTGGCCCCTCAGGTGAGCATGTGCCCTCAGGTGAGCCTGGCCCCTCAGGTGAACGTGTCCCTCAGGTGAGCCTGGCCCCTCAGATGAGCATACCCCTCAGGTGAGCCTGACCCCTCAGGTGAGCCTGTGCCCTCAGGTGAGCCTGGCCCCTCAGGTGAGCCTGACCCCTCAGGTGAGCCTGTGCCCTCAGGTGAGCCTGGCCCCTCAGGTGAGCCTGGCCCCTCAGGTGAACATGTCCCTCAGGTGAGCCTGTCCCTCAGGTGAGCGTGTCCCTCAGGTGAGCCTGTGCCCTCAGGTGAGCCTGTCCCTCAGGTGAGCCTGGCCCCTCAGGTGAGCCTGACCCCTCAGGTGAGCCTGTGCCCTCAGGTGAGCCTGTCCCTCAGGTGAGTGTGTCCCTCAAGTGAGCCTGGCCCCTCAGGTGAGCTTGGCCCCTCAGGTGAGCGGGTCCCTCAGGTGAACCTGGCCCCTCAGGTAAGCGTGTCCCTCAGGTGAGCCTGGCCCCTCAGGTGAGCCTGGCCCCTCAGGTGAGCGTGTCCCTCAGGTGAGTGTGTCCCTCAAGTGAGCCTGGCCCTGAGTGTTGGTGCTGGGGTCAGAGCCAAGCCCAGTTCAGATACAGGCTGGGGATTGGGTGGGGTGGCTGGGGTGCTGGCAGACCCCTCCCCACAGGAAGTAACAGGGAGGCCCAGCTCCCTATCCCGCTGGGCCCACCCCAGCCTCTCTCGTGTGGAGTGGGGTTCAGGCTTTCTTGGGGTCCTCCTGGGCCTGGGCAGAGGCTGGGTGGACCCTCCAGTCTGAGAGCAGGATCAGGTGTCCCCAGAGTGCCACCTCCCTCCATGCAGGTTAGGGCTTGATGCCGACCCTGCAGTCTGGGCCCAGGGCCTGCCCACCTTGCCCTGACCCCAGAGCCCCAGAGAAGCCGCCGCCCTCCACTGGCTTCCCCAGGGCCCCCACCCCTCCACAGGGTCCCCTTCCAGGACCAGCATTTCTGCTCTAGACAGTTGACCACAGGATGAAAGGAGAGAAACTCCACCTCCAGGCTGGATCATCCTGGCAGACCTGCTGTCTGTCCTCCAAGGCGGCCACGGGGCCGCTGGGCACAGCCTCAGCCAGGACCACCTGCCCCCTGGAGTCCTGTCCAGGGGGCCGAGCTCACAAGTGTCACCTGGGCTGTGACCCCCAGGGGTCCACAGGGACCTCTTTGTGCCTTTCATCTAGGAAACTGTGGGGTGGAGGAGGGTCAGAGATTCAGCTCAGCCTGTTCCTGGACTCTGTCCTCCGCACGTGCTGGACTTCTGCCTGGTGGGCTGCTGGACAGACAGAGGGCCAGCCTTGAGCTGCCCAGCTCCCCTGACCCCACACAGCTCTGGGGCCTGCAAGCTCAGAGTACCCAGCTGAGCCGCAGGAAGCAGACTGCCCGGCTGGCCCTCTCGAGTACCTGTGGGGGACCCGGGGTCTAGCCCCAGGGGCCTGGCCATCCTGAGCCCCTGTGTGACGTCTCCCCTGCTGGGGGCTGCGCATTGCCCCAGCTCAGGGAGGGCCGCCATCTGAAGCCCTGTCTTGCTCTCTGCTGCCCCCCAGGTACCAGTGCCTGCTCCTGGTGGATTCAGTGGCATCCCTGGGGGGCGCCCCCATCCACATGGACCGGCAGGGTGAGTGCGTGCCCCCCACTCCAGCCATCGGTGGCCTCTGAGGGTCAGAAGTCCTCCCCGCTGTCCCATGCCCCGAGCACGTCCGGCAGTCACACACGGGGCCCAGTCTCCACAGGCCCCGGGGCACGTACCAGCTCCTCCCAGGGCAGGACAGCCTTCATACTGACCACACCCCGTGTCCCTGCTGGGCCGTCGGGCCCGGACAAGCCCAGGGAGAGAGGGAGGGAGAGAGGGACACTGCAGGACAAGCACTTGGAGAGAGTCAGAGCCCTGACGGGGCGGGTGTGGGCAGGGACCTGGGACCCCGTCCAGCGGGCCTCGGTTTCCCATTGGCCCCACCCTCAGAGAGGCGGCGGTGGGGCAGGGCTCGATCCCAGCCCTGGTCCTCTGTCCTCCCAGCTGGCTGCTTGCCCAGGGCCCTCCGCTGCTGCTGCCCGTATTTTAAAATCCCAGGGTGGTGGGGGCACCCCGTGGACGGGCACCTCAGGATGTGAGAGCATCACCTTTCCTCCCCCTCGGCCACCCGCACCGCCTCTGCCTGCACTTTGACCCCAGCCACGGGAGTCTGCCACAGCAAGCAGACACTAGCGGGGGCCCCTGGTTAGCTCAGCCCGCCTGGAACAGTGTCAGTCCTGCAGGCGAGGGGTCTGGTCCCACAGCACGCTCCTCCCTATGTTTGCACAGCTGGATGGTGGGTCCCAGGACCCCCGACGTCTGCTGGACGGGCAGCGTCTGGGCCGAGCAGCCCCCATGACCCCCCAGTGGGCTCGGCCCCTGAGTGTGCACCCCTCCCCCGCAGGCATCGACGTCCTCTACTCGGGCTCCCAGAAGGTCCTGAACGCGCCCCCAGGCACCTCGCTCATCTCCTTCAGCGACAAGGCCAAGTGAGTGAGCCCCGCCGCCCCCACCCAGGACCGGACTGGCAGTGAAGGCCAGCGGCCCCAGCGGGGAGGAAAGGAGGGACAGAACAGGCCCAGTGGGAGGAGAGGCCTGCCGGGGAGCCCAGGGTCTCCCAGCCCGGGGCACTGGGCTCTTCTCAGGCTGTTCTCTAGGCCCCTCCAGTGAACCCCAGCTTCACTTGCTCCCAGGAGAGATAAGGCCTCATCCCTAGGCCTCTAGTCTCAGTCTCCCCTCTCATTTTTTGTGGGTATACTATTTTTAAATTATTTAAATTTAAATCTCACCATTAAACACAGAGCATAAGTATATGGTGACCCATGTTCAGATTTCTGAAACAGAAAAATGGACAGACAGATAACTATGCAATAAACATTGTAGAATGTATTGAACAAATAGAGAAAACTTCAGGGCTGGTATACTTATGTGTCTTATGCATTTGGCATCCGTTTAGCATAGGGACAGGCCAGGCAACTGGGCAGAAAGCCCGTTCAGGACTAAACAGAGGCCCTTGGCTGCTGACAGCGTCTCTCCTTGGCTTCAGGCTTGAGACAGAGGAGTCTGACTCACGTATTGGTGTTGTTTAGTCACTAAGATTTGTCCGACTCTTTGTGACCCCATGGACTGCAGAACACACCAGGCATCCCTGTCCATCACCAACTCCTGGAGTTTACTCAACCTCATGTCCATCGAGTCAGTGATGCCATCCAACCATCTCATCCTCTGTCGCCCCCTTCTCCTCCTGCCTTCCATCTTTCCCAGCATCAGGATCTTTTCCAAGGAGACTGCTCTTCCCATCAGGTGGCCAAAGTATTGGAGCTTCAGCATCATTCCTTCCAATAATTTTCAGGGTTGATTTCCTTTAGTACTCACTGGTTTGATCTCCCTGCAGTCCAAGGGACTCAGAGTCTTCCCCAGCACCACAGTTGGAAAGCATCAATCCTTACGGGAAGACCCTTGCATTCAGGAGGAACAGTAGCAAAGGACAGACATCAAGGAAGGAGCTCTTGCAGACTGGGCCTGCGGGGCGGGCCTGCAATGGGCGGACTGCCTGGAGCTTGGCGTGTGGCCGCTCCAGTCCTGGGCCTGTAGGTTAGAACAGCAGTCTGGAAACATGACTACTGCAGTCTTCAGATTTCCCCAGTTTTCCAAACAAGTTTCCCAGATGCTTTCCTCAAACTGGGTCCCCTCCGCAGTCTTTCTGTGTTTGAACTCACCATCCAGCAGACCTTCCCATCTTTTCTCTCGGACCTGAGAATAGTGTAGGGCGACTCCGTGGGAGGAGACAGGGAAGGGGGTGCCAGCCGGGTCCTGAGGGACAGGCTCACAACCCCGGGCAGAGGCACAGGCTGGACCCCCGGGGGTCTGAACGCAGACAATGGGGCCTGAGCACCCCCGCCCGGGCTCACTTCTGAAAACCAAGGGGCACTGTTGCTGGTTCTTTCTCCCCAGAAGTAAGATCTATGCTCGTAAGACCAAGCCCGTCTCTTTCTACCTGGACATCAAGTGGCTGGCCAACTTCTGGGGCTGTGATGACAAGCCCAGGACGTGAGTGAGGGGATGGGGGTGCAAGGACTGACGGGGGGGATCCCCCACCTTCGTTCCCCCCACCCTGGCCAGAGCCACAGGCTCTCCAGTGCCAGGCCTGAAATACCCTCCAGGAACTGTGCCCTGCCTGCCCAGTAGCTCAGCGAGGCACCGGGCTCTAGGCAGGACCCAGTGCCCGGCCTCCACTACCATCCACCTGCCCCGGCGGCCCGGCCGCTGCCCCTGCCTGGAGCCCTGCCCCCACCCCGATCTGCCTGTCCTTCGGGTTCCGAGTCCATAACCCCTAAACTGGACCCTGCTCCCCTGGGAGGGGGCTGGGGGAGAGCAAGTCACTGCCCGAGTGCGCCCACTGACCCGGGCCCCTCTGTGCCCCAGGTACCACCACACCACCCCGGTTGTCAGCCTGTACAGCCTGAGGGAGAGCCTGGCCCACCTGGCGGAGCAGGTGCGGGGGGCGGGGGGCAGTCGGGGAGCCTGGAGCTGGGTCCCTCAGGGCGAGCCTGGGGAGCCCCGGAGCCCCCACCCGGGGTTCCCTCAGCCTGGGGAGGCTTGCTGGAGAGAGACTGGGCTGGGGCGGGAGGGCTCTGGGCGGGGCTAGGGGCTAGCTGCGGACCGAGGGGGGCCTGGGGGCAGACACAGCGAGGGGACAGGTGTGGCCACGTTCCCGCCCTCTGACTCCCAGTAAAGCACACACAAGGGCAGGCAGAGGGGAGGCAGCCTGCGAGCAGAGAGGCCGGGTGGAAGGAGAGAGGGCGGACCCGAGGGAAGTCTGGGGAGTGAGACCCCCTCCAGGAGCCCCGCTGTGCCCGCAGCTCCCAGGGAGGGCAGGAGCCGCACGGGTCAGCAGCTGTGACGCCCCCAGGGCGGCGCCCGTGACCAGGGCAGTGTCCGTACTCTTGGGACCCAAGAGGCCCAGAAACACACCGGGACAGCCCCCAGTGGCCAGCCCAGCAGCCAGCAGAGGCCTGCAGTGCTGCACCAACCACGTCTGCCCTGTGTCTACTCAGGTCACCACTGCCCTGGGCCGGGCTAGGCTCAGGCTGGGCCGTGGGCAAGGCTGTCCCAGCCTCGGGCTGGCGTGTGTGGCCGGAGAGGCTGGGGCTGCACACTCGGCAGGGGGGTCTCCAGAGCGGGGCCCCGGCTGTGAGCTCTGGAAGCAGGGGATGCTGGGCCCCCAGAACAGGGCCTGTGGGGTCAGGGGCTGGGAGGGCACTGTCTGCACCTGGCCAGCTCCCCGCCTCTGGCTGGGTGCACACCCCCTCCCAGGGGCCTGGAGGACCCAACCACCGGCTGGGGCCCAGGCTATTTCCCCTCCAGACTATTCCCACTTCCCCCGAGGGGCCCAGGCCCGGCCCTTGGAAAGAGTCAGGGCCTTAAACCTGCGGCTCAAGGGGGCTCCCAAAGGGTTCAGTGTCCAGGACAGGAGAGGAGAGCCTCCCCAGGGGAGCAGGCCAGAGCTCCCCTGCTGTGCATGCCAGCCAGCTTCTCCCACTCCAGCCCCGAGGAGGGAACCCACCCACCCCCCAGCCTGCACTCTCTCCCTCAGGGCCTGGAGAACAGCTGGCGGCAGCACCGCGAGGCCTCCGAGTACCTGCACGCGTGTCTGCAGGGGCTGGGCCTGCAGCTGTTCGTGAAGGACCCGGTGAGGAGGGCAGGGCAGGGGCGGGGGCAGGGGGCAGAGCGCAGGGGGCAGGGGTGGGGAGCGGGAGGCAAGGGAAGGGGGCAGGGGCAGAGGGCAGGAGCAGGGGTGGGAGCAGGGGGTCAGAGGGCAGGGGTCAGGTGGTGGGGGCAGGGGGTGAGGACAGAAGGCAGGGGCAGGGGGCAGGGGGCAGGTGGTGGGGGCAGGGGGTGAGGGCAGAGGGCAGGGGGCAGGGGTCGGAGCAGGGGGTCAGAGGGCAGGGGGCAGGGGGCAGGTGGGGGGGGCAGGGAGTCAGAGGGCAGGGGGCAAGGGGCAGGAGGCGAGGGGAGGGGGCAGAGCGCAGGGGGCAGGGGTCAGAGTGCAGGGGGCAGGGGTGGGGAGCGGGAGGCAAGGGAAGGGGGCAGGGGCAGAAGGCAGGAGCAGGGGTGGGAGCAGGGGGTCAGAGGGCAGGGGGCAAGGGGCAGGAGGTGGGGGCAGGGGGCAGCAAGTGCGGATGGAGAGAAGGGAGAGCTCCTGTCCAGCCCCCATCTGGATATGTGGGTCCGGGGTGGGGGCAGTCATGTTCATGGTCACGGCTTTCTGGCCTCTGGATCTCAGGACACTTAACTGGGTGCCCCTGCTCCCCCCAAAGCCTCCTGCCTGGAGTCGTGGGTGATCTCTGAGCCAGAAGATGCCCGTTGGCCCTCAGAGCCCCGGCCAGACACCAGCCTGGAAGGGGTTAGGGGTGGGGTATGCTGGGTGAGCCAGACACTCCGAGCTTCAGTGTGTGACCTGCCAGAGAGCGGACACAGGGCGGGGGGCAGGGGTCCCTGGAGGCTGGAAGCCCCACCCTGAGCACCAGCCGCGGGCGTGGCTGCTGGGAGGGTGGAGACCCCGCTCTATGGGCCCTTTCTCCCACCCCCATGCTCGACCCTCCCTGCCACCCCTCTGGAGGCCGGGCGGGGGTCTCCCTGCGATCTGTCAGGAGGTGGCCGAGCCCCATGCATCCTGCAGGCGCTCCGACTGCCCACCATCACCAGTGTGGTGGTCCCCATGGGCTATGACTGGAGGGACATTGTCAAGTACATCATGGACCACCACGACATCGAGATTGCCGGCGGCCTTGGGCCCTCGGCGGGGAAGGTAAGGGCCCTGCGGCCATGAGCGCTCCAGGCCCAGGCCTAGGCCAGTGGTAGCAGGAAGGGGACACCTTTCTCTCAACGGGGGAGTGACTCAGCCAAGTGCACCCCGGCCCCTCCTCCCGCACTGGGGGATGCCAGCCGGCTCTGCGCTGACCTCGGGGCTGGCAGCCAGGCCCCGCCAGAGGTGACCTCCTCCCCCGGCCCTGCCCCAGGTGCTGCGGATCGGCCTGCTGGGCTGCAACGCCACGCGGGAGAACGTGGGCCGGGTGACCCGGGCCCTGCGGGAGGCCCTGCAGTGCTGCCCCCGCAACAAGCTGTGACGGGCTGCCTGCCCCTCGTCCACCCTGGGAGCGGGCGTGTGGCCCCGGGGTGAACAGACTCTGCAGGGGGCACCGGCCAGCAGCTGCCCTGCCCAGGCATCTGCCCCACCCCAGGCGGCCCGTCACCTCCACTGGTGGAACGTCCTGGGTGTGGCCGCATGGACCCTCAGCACCTCTCCTTGAGCTGTTGCCCCCATAGGTCCCTGGCCTCCTATGAAGGTTCAATAAAGGCTTCATCAGTCTTCACTGTGTGGAGTGGATCCCTGCTCCCTGACTGCACCTGAGCTGGGGGTTTGAATTCAGGGAGCAGAACCTTGCCGGAAGGATCCGGGCTGGAGGACGGGTTGTGTGGGCTGGTCAGCGGCCTGGGGTCCCTGTCACTGTACAGTCTGGGTCTAGATCTTGAACCTGCAGACACCTCCTCTCCCACCACACCCACAGAGGCCCCGCGGCCCACGGAGTCATAGGCTAGGGCTCCGAGGGCCCAGGAGCACACAGCCAGGACTCGGGCCCTGAGGAGCCCCGGGCACACCGCAGACATGCAGGCGCTGAGAGCCGGGGAGGGCCCGGCCCTGGGCCGCTCTGCACTCACATGTGCAGCAGACAGGGGCCAGGACTGCAGCCCCCTCCCCTGTGGCCTGGCACCCCCGACCCCCTGTCCCTAGCCCCTGCCCCTCCCTGGAGTGTGCCTGGGTCTGGCTCCCTCATCTGTCCTTCCTGGGAAGGGTCCGTCCAGGCCCGACCAGAGTGTGCTGCCGGCGGTCATGGCCACGTCCACATGTCCCGGTCCTCACTGGGTCTAAGAGTCTCCAGAGGCAGGCTTCAGGGTCCCGCTGTTGAGATGGGCACTCATCCTGCGGCAGCCCCGAGTCTTGGGGAGGGCTGGCATGGGCCTGGCTCCGCCCCTGTGGCTCACCAGGTGGGGACAGGGCACCGCGGTGGGCACTGGGGTGGGGCCCTGAGCCAACCCAAGGCCTGTGGGCCCGGGTGCTCTCAGCTACCATGGGAGCTGGTGCCAACAGGCTGATCCAGACCCTGCCCCAGGGCGGCTGCGGTCAGCACAGGGGCTCAGAGGCCAGAGGGCCTGAAACCCCAGAGCTCAAATCCTCTTTCTTCCCGGGGGTCTTTCACAGTCTGTGCTGTTCGGCTCCTCCCCGGGAAAGTCCTGTCCACTCAGAGGTCCTGAAGACCTCTTCCCGGGTTTTCTTTCAGAAGCCCTGTGGCATCAAGTTCTCTGTTGAGGTTCTGACCCCCTCTCGGTGATCCTGTGCATGGAGTGGGGAAGGGGTCAAGGTCCACTTTTATCCAGGGGACACCCAGTCGTTACGATGTTTGCTGGGCAGACTTCCCTTCCTGTGTGGTTGGCGCGCCCCCTTTGCCAACTGACCAGAGGTGGAGGTCTACCTCTGTGCCTGTGCATTAATGAGCTTCTCTCTCCTTGTGTCCTCACCACACTGTCTTCAGCACGTCAGCTTTGTCATAAGGCTTGAAATCAAATACATTTTAGAGTCAGCTTGTCTGTTTCCTAAGAATAGCTTATTGGAATTTTGGTAGGAATTGTAGTAAATCTATGTATCTATTGAAGCTGAACCTCCAATACTTTGGCCACCTGATGTGAAGAGCTGACTTATTGGAAAAGATCCTGATGCTGGGAAAGATTGAAAGTGGGAGGAGAAGGGGATGACAGGGGATGAGATGGTTGGATGGCATGACTGACTCGATGGACATGAGTTTGAGTAAAGTCCAGACGTTGGTGATGGACAGGGAGGCCTGTTGTGCTGCAGTCCATGGGGTCACAGAGAGTCGGACATGACTGAGCGACTGAACAACAAAAAAAGTACCAAGATGAATGGAAACCAATAAAAAACTACAAATTCCCATTCATGAACATTAACGTAGGTCTCTAAAAATTATACTTAGTTTTCAGTGCAGAGGGCTTGCCGTATTTTGCTCAGTGTCACTTCTCCGCCCTTCGGAGTGAGGGTGACTAGCAGCATGCACAGAACTGCCAGCCCATGCCCCCAGGTGTATTCGCGGGACGCCTCCCATACAGTGAACCCACATGACTTCCTACAAGTCGTCCCGACGATGAAGCTCCATCAGGCTTATGTCGGGACACAAGCAGGGGGTGAGTGCCAGTCTGGGGCCATGCCGTGCGATGCTGGTGCCTCTCCCACGTGACCGCAAGCTGCTGTGAGCTCCCTCCCTCGTGGGGTTGGAAAGGGGGCAGTCCCTGCTGGGCAGGCACCGCGACCCCCAAGGCCGTGCCGTCTGCCCCACTGAAGGGAGCCACAGTGCAGCACCCGGGTGGCTGCGTGTGGCCTGGCTCTGTTTATGTAATTCCCTGCTGTTCACCGTGATCCAACGGAGATTTTTATTTTTTTATTTATCTTTAGACCCCTTTTCAGAGCAGTTTTAGGTTCGCAGAAAAAGGGAGAGGAAGGTGCAGAGGTTTCCCAAACGCCCCCTGCCCCACAGGTATGCGGCACCCTCAATCTCAGCCTCTCATTTTGACCTCTGAGCTGAGGTCACCCTTCTCTGACTGTGGCGCTAAGTCCTGACACTGGCCTTTGGTACGTTCTGCCGGACTCTTGGCTCTGGGCCTGGGTGGTTATAACGTCTTCCCCTTGGCCTTTCCTGCTGCTGTAGCTCTTTCTCCTGCTGAGTGCAGCCCCCCGCATCCACCCCAACATCAGAGAAATGACACAGGGTGGGCCTGGCCACTGTGCCCCTTACGAGTCAGGCTGGACAAAGCTAATACCTTCTGCAGCTGCCGCCTCACAGCACGGCGCAAGGTGTGCCTGGGTGCATTCCGTGTCCCCTCCCATTAGTGTCAGCTCAGGCCACGGGTCCAATGGCCTCCCGAGAGGCCCATGCATCCCCTCCGCAGCGTGCGTGTGACCACTTTCCGGAGGAGGTCCAGGGAGGTGCCTGCCACACGGACTCACTGGGGTTTGCAGCCACCTTCTCAGGACCCGGGGCGTGGACTGTGGCTCAGAACTCAGGAGCCACGCCACTTCCAGGCAGAGTGAAGACTGCAGAACGTCTGCTGGCCAGGGCACACAGAGGGTGGGAGCCCTGTGGGGTGAGGGACTACGGGCCGCCGGCAGTGCGCTGACGGGAGAACAGAGGTGGAAACAGCCGAGGGCCGAGACGGGCGGGGACGGGGGCGCCACCTGTCGGGAGAAGCCCCCGCACACAGCAGGGGTGCCTCTGCCACGGTGCTGCTGGCGGGGGGCTGCGGGTGGCTCCCTCATGAACTAGCAGGTGAGGACTGGGGGCGGGCCGGGGTGGATCACAGGGACAGAGAAGGATGTCTGAACACAGCTTCTCCACTTTATGTGTCCAGAAAGCAGGCGGTCCCAGCCCCACTGGACACATCAGAGGCCCCGCCACCTGGAGCAGCACACGACGCAGGTGCGGATAAGCTCCTGGCCCCCCGAGGCCTCCCAGCTCTCGGTCTTGATGACGTCACCCAGAGCGCACAGCACCTTCACCCCGGGGCCTCCGAGACCCACTGTCCAGCACACTCAGACCCCTCGGGGCTGACCCTGGACAGGCGCAGGTGGGCCCTGGGGACAAAGGCCCTCCACCCCCAAATCCACTCCAGGTGAAGCCCGTTCCCTCCTCCAAACGTTCCCAGAGCCTCCGTGGGTGGTGCAGCCCAGCAGAGGGCAGTGAGCCGGTGCCCAGCTCAGCCATCCTCAGCACCCAGAGTCTTGGTCTTCAGGAAGACGCTCTGCATGGCCGAGACCCGCTGCTCGTCCTGGATGTTGAAGGCCTGGAACTGCGGGTGGAGCGGGACAGCAGGGTCATGGGCCGTCGGGGGTCCGTCGAGCGCTCCCTGGTCTCCAGCCTCCTCCCTCTGGGTCTTCACCTGTGCAGTCCTCCCTGAGGGTGGACACACCTGGGGCCCCCTCTCCCGGGCCCTTCCCTGGACAGGCCTGACACAGGGAAGCCCCCCCGGGGTGCTGGCTGAGAGCTCGGCGTGCACTGCCCCGCCCCCCACGCACCCTGGAAGGAGCCTGTGTGGGCTCTCAAGGGGGGTGAGAACTGGCCTTGGGGGACAGGAGCCAGAGGGGCTCTGTGGGGCGGGGGCAGGGAGACTAGCAGAGCCAGTGGAGCCTGGGGGCTCAAGGAGGGACGTGGGCATGGCCAAGGGACCCCCGAGCCCAGGGGAGCAGCAGGAAGCTGTCCCCAGGAGGCCCGGGGCAGCCGCACTCCATCACCAGGAGTGGAGCCCGGGGGCAGGTGGGCTCTGAGCACTAGTCCGGTGTGGGTTTGTGGGCGGTTCGGGGGCGCCGGGGGCAGGCCCAGACGGCCTGGTTCCCAGAGATGGGCCCTTGGCCCTTGAGGTCCCTGGCGGCTGGGGGCATTCACGGCTTCTCTGAGCCCAACAGATGCCCCCGCTGCACTGCCCCAGCGAGGACTGGCCTGCCCCACCTTCCTCAGCTCCTGACCGGGGCTCACACAGCAGGGCTCCGTCCTCACCCACCGTGACCCCACACCTGCCGGGTCCCCCAGCCTCTGCGCCCACCTTGTCCAGCAGGACGTCGAAGTAGGCAGTGGCCCAGTAGGCGGGCTCGCTGGCGGGCAGCTGCAGGAGCGCCCGGAGCCCGCTGCCCACGCGTGGCGGGGGGCTGCGGCCCAGGTGGGTGGCGTGGATGCGCAGGGCGGCCTCGGGCTGGCTGGCGAAGCGCTCGACACGCTGGTAGAGGGCGCCCAGGTCCAGGCCCGCGTCCTGCAGCAGGTTCCGCTCGGGGTGCAGGAAGTGCGGCAGGTTCCTGGTGGCCAGGCAGCAGAGCAGCACCACCAGCAGGCGGTACACGGCGCCCTGGAGCTCCGCCCAGTCCTCCGGCACGGGGAAGAGCGTGGCAGCCCACAGCAGCACCGTCTGCGGGGCACCGGGTCAGCCCAGCCAGGGGAGGCCCGGCCCACCACGCCTCCCCGGGCGTCCCAGCGGCCCCCACCCTGACGCCCCTCTTCTCCCTGGGGTCAAGCTCAGGGCGTTCTGAGGCTCCCACCATCCTCTGGGCCTTTCCCACGTGCCCCGTCCTGCACGAACTCCTACTGATGCCCCGCAGCCCTACACAAAGTGCCCTGCCCGGTGACATCATCCCCGCCCTCTATGTGAGTCCAGGATGCCTGGATCCATCTCAAAGCCACCAGAATAGACTTATCTGCCCCCACCCAGCACTTCCTCCTCCCCCACCCCGAGCCCCGGCCAGGGGCCCTTCCTGTCGCTTGGCACCCCCTGCCGCACACCCCCTCTTGCTCACTGAGCCAGAGTGTGAGACCCCAAAGGACCCCCTCAGAAGCCAGCAGCCCCTTTGGGGAGAGGGGCATGGAGGCCTGGGGTGGGGGGCAAGTGGGTCACAGTGGGGCTCACAGTAACCTTCCCGCCAGGTACCTCCCCAAGCCCCACCCCAGGCGGGGAGCAGCGCCCCCCCCAACTGCTGGCCCTCAGAGGAGACCCCAGGCCCCCAGCCCAGCCACTCCCCCTTCACACAGGTCCAGGAGAGGCCACGCGGGGACCACAAACCTTCAAGTGGCCGAAGGTCAGGCCGGGGCTCCGGCCGCCGTCCCGCCAGCTCTCATGGTTGACACGGTCGAGGATGGAGAGGCTGTCTAGGCGGTGGCCCCGGAGGGAGCCCAGCGCCCCCAGCAGCCTGGTGAGCAGGTAGTCAGTGGAGACCCTGGAGCCCGACAGACATACCGCGGGCAGTCAGCACCAGGGCCGCTCAGGTGTCCAGGCACGTGCCTGCCCAGCCTGTCCTCAGAAAGGATGGCCCCCCGCCTCTGTGGCCGTCTGAGCCCCATGGGATGGCACAGGCCACACAGGGGCTGGCCTGGTGCTCACGGCCCACACCTGCACTTTTCAGGAACCACTCCTGATGGGCCCTCAGGGGCGGAAAGTCCCATTCCCAGGTAGAAGCTCAGGCCCAGAATGTGGGGGGCAGCTGGGTGCCCCCAGGCACATCCAGGCCTCTTCGTGTGGGCAGGCAGATACCACCGTGACCCACCGGGGGTGAAGCAGCAGCTCTGGGTGGGCGGGCAGGGGCCGGGTGAAGCTCCCAGGCCGGGCAGGTGGCGTCTCCCCTACAGGTGCCATATGGGAAGCCCAGACCCCTGGCTGCTGCACACACAGAATCTGGCCCTGCGGCAACGCCCACAGTGTGGGCATCACATGCCAGAGGCACTCGCTGAGTGGACTGGAAAGGTGGAAACCGGTGTCTTGTGAGCCCCCCCTCCCTGGGGGGTCTCCATGCTGGACGGTCACCGGCCCGCACGCCCTGATCTGTGGTGGGTATGTCACAGGACAGGCCATGTCCCCATTTACTCGTGAAAAGTGACTCTGCCCAGCTCAGCAATTCTCTTCCCTCTATGGGCAGGGGTCAGCCTGGACGCAGCCCCTGCTCTGGGCAAGGTGGCTCAGCTGGGGAGGCCTGGGGGGTGCTCATGGGCTCTCCGCTGGGACTCCCTCGGGGCAGAGAACCACAGAAGGGCATGACCAACCTGATGATCGTCATCCACGTCCAAGCATCAGCTGGACTGTGAGAGTGAGCCCTGCTTACGCAGCCACGCCTCGTTCCTACAAGTGTCCCCAGCCCCAGGAGCTGGGGTGAGTCACCCGGGCAGAGCATGGTGACCCTGCACTCCAGGCGCCGGGTCAGGTCAGGACGGGGCCCAGTCCCCAGCCCTGGGTTTGAGGGGAGCTCAGCCTCGGCCCCGTGCCCCCTGCCCCCCACAGACACCAAGGCGGCCCCCCTTCCCTGCAGGACGGGCCGCCCTTCCTGAGCACAGGCTCCTGGGAGGGACCCGGGACCCGAGGCGGGGCTGCGGGGGCTCCAGGGCCAGTGGGAGGGCCTGCAGGCGAACAGCCCAGGTGGGAGCTGTCCCCTCCCTCACGGTGGGGGATGCGCGTCTGGGAAGGGCAGAGCCCAGGGCCAATGCCTCTCCTCCGACACTGACCGCCCTCCCGCGAGGGCCCTCCCAGCTGCCCTGAGGCCCAGATCAGTCCCCTGGCCCTCGCCACTGTCCCACCTGAAGGGAAGGCGCCGGGGGGGTGGTGGAGGAGGCCGCCCAGGACAGCCCCCCAGAGTTCCGAGTCCCCCCTTGGTTCCTGACAGCAATTTCTCCCCAGGGGGACAGAGGACGCCTCCCCGTTCCCTAGCGCCGAGAGGCGAGGAGCCGGCAGTGGGGGGCAAGCAGTCTGGTGGGATTCCCGCAACCCCAATGGCAGCACTGTTCAGGAGCCCGGGGCAGAGGCGGAGGGTACCCCCGCAGGCCCCTCTGCCCGGAGTCGGGGGACAGAGAGGTGACGGGCCGCCCCTCCCGCCGGCTCCCTGGGGCCCTGCACACCCGGAGCGCGTCCTACCTCCAGAGCTCCGCGCTGGCCGGCACCAGGGCCGCCTTCTGGCGGACGATCCCTCGCAGGGCACCCTCAGGGAACCCCGGCACCAGCCGGGCCCCCTCCAGGGTGGGCACCCTGAGCCTCTTCCGCACCACGGGCACCACGTTGAAGCAGAGTGTCCTCCAGCCACTGGACACCCGCAGGGACAGGCCGAGCTGCTCCTCCCTCAGGCTGTCCACGCTCAGGGAGCCTGCAATGGGCCACCTGCTAAGCCAGCCCCTCTCCCGGGACGGCCTCCGAACCCCAACCCCTGCGCCTCGGGCGGTGCCTCTAGCGAGGTACACTGACTCCGTGAGGGGGCCTTGACCCAGTGAGACCTGCTCACGGAACAAACGTCGGGATCTGCTCCCTGAAAAGCCCACAGGAGGATGCCGGGGGGTGGATGTCTAGTCCAGGGGTGCCCCCAGTGAAACCAGGCTATGGACCCCGTTACCCTGTGACCTGGGACCTCAGCCTCCAGAACACGGAGGAAATGAGCTTCTGTTGCTCAGGCCGCCAAGTCCCTGGGGTCTGGAGGAGATTCCTAACCCTTGGCTTGAAGAGGCTGATTTTAAGGCTGTGCCCCACGCCCCAGGACACACAGTGCACCCCCAGTCCCTGGTTGTCTCAGTACCCCTTTCCTGGACCCATGGGCCCCTAACCCCGGGCTGGCGGGTCATAGCAGCCCCTCTGCTGGGGACACCCTGGGTTGCTGGAGGTCGGGTCCCACCCTCCCCACAGCCTGGAGACCCTGCGGGTCCTCTGGAGGGTGGGGCGGCCTCTGTGGTGTTCCAGCTCCAGACCCCGAGGGAAGGGGCCTGGCTGTGGCTGGATGTCCCCTGATCAGGCCCTCCTGCTCCCCACTTCCCACCCCCGTGCCCCTATGTGACCCGAGAGCGCCCTCCAGGCTCCACCTGTGACCCATCCAGAAAGGGCCAGGCCCTGGGTGAGTGCCCAGTGGCCCTGCAGCCTGGGTGGTGAGGAGCTGGCTGGGCGCAGGCTCAGCCAGGAGGAGGCCCTGGACCCCACCGGACACACAGGTCGGGCACCAGAGCCCGCCTCCTTCTGCACATTCTACCTGACCTGCTTCCCATGGCCCCTCCCCCCCAGACCCCAAGGGGCCCAGCCTGGCACCCACGGCCCTGGAAAGTGCCACGGACCACCAGGAGGGGACGTTCCATGGTGTCCCTTCCCCCAAACACACACACAACTCGGAGAGAGCAGACGCTCTCAGGGCAGTGGGACGGGCTCTGTGTGCGGCCTGGGTGAGGAGAGGCCTCCCCTGCCCTCCCAGCGCTGCCCAGAGAGGGTGCCAGGCCAGAGGCCAGGGGCCGGCCCGCTGGGGCCCGGAGGGTGGGTCATCAGGTCCCAAAGGGAGTCCCCAGCACGTGCCCTGGAGGACGGTCTCAGCGCTGGTGAGCCCAGGAGCCCCCCAGGAGCCGGATGCGTGGCACCTTACACTCTGCACCACCCTCCCTGGGCCCTCCACAGCCCCCCGGGGTTCAGTGGGGAGCCTGCGTGCCCCTCACCCCCGTACGAAGACCCCTCCCCCACAACCTCCAGCAGGGCAGCTCTTGGGCCACCTTCTGGGACCCCGCCCAGAGCAGGTCCTAGCCCTGCCCCAGGGCCAATCCGTCCCCTGCAGGGCCCGTCTCCCCACCAGGTGAGCGGGGAAGGGGCCCAGGGACCCCCAGGCCATCCCATTCAGCGTGGTTGGAGGCCCCTATAGTGCAGACACCTGGGCAGTTTCACTTCCTCATCTGCCTTTGTTCACAGAAAGGTGGCTTGGAAGGCAGCCAGCCACACCCACCGTCCCTGGCACTCCCCACCTTGGCCCGGCCCGTCTCACCGGTTCCCAGGGTGGGGGCGGCCTGAACCCCTGCACCTGGGCTGCCGCTTCCCTTTTAAGGCAAGTGTCAGAAGCAACGCCTGGAATTTCCCGCAGCAGGAAGCACGGGTGGGGAGGAGGGGCCTGGCCACTGGGCCCCGCGGGACGGAGGAAGAAGGCAAGAGCCCTGCCCAGCTGCCGGCGGTCACTGCGAGGCTCAGAGGGGACCGGACAAGACGCAGGCAGGGCTGAGCTCAGGAGCGCCGGCCCAGAGGGGCGCGTCTGCCATCAGCCTGCAGCAGGCCTGCGGGGGCCAGGTGGGCAGCCTCCCCTTCACATCAGCTTGCAGACAGACACCTGGCTGCCCCAGAACCTGCAGGACCTGAGCCTGGATGTACGGTCAGACCTGAGCTCCGTAAGCTGGGTGCCCAGGGCAGGTCAGCACCCCTCGGGTGGGCTGCTGTCCCACTCGCTGATGTGGGGACAAGAGGACTCCAGGTGACAGCCACAGTGCCTCATGCCTGTCCCCTCCCGGGGAAGCCGCACCCCCTGTCTTGTTTCCCAGGCCCTGCCCCTCGGCCCTGACCCCCTGGAGGATGCACTTCATCACCCAGGGACCCGCCGTGCTGGGCTGTCCTTCCCGTGCCCTTGAGGTCCAGGCAGCCCCTGCTGGAAGGGGGCCCACAACTTCTGGGCCTGTCAGGAGTGCTGCCCACGGCCCCCATCCATCAGATCACATCACCGGGGCAACCAGGAAGACGCTGAGGCCAGAGCCAGTTCACTGGAAAGTTTCCCCACAGAACCTGCCCAGGGCCAGCTAGTAACTGAGCGGTACATAGATACAGGCCTATGCACACCAGCACGCACAGCCCCTCACGTGTGCACACACATGCACTCACGATCCCGCAGTCCCACACTTACACACACGCACACATGCTCACACATGCATGCACTTAGACACCCACATTTGTGCTCAAACGTGCACTCATGATCCTACAGTTTCACACTTACACACACACATGTGTTCACACATGCACTCACCATCGTGCTATCCCATGCTTACACACATGTATTCACACATGTGCTCACAATCCTGCTGTCCCACACATACACATGCACTCACGATCCTAGTACATACACGTGTGTTTACACATGCACTCAGGGGCCTGCCATCCCTCACTTACACACACACACACGTGTTCGCACACATGCCCTCAGACCCCACAGTCCCACACTCACACACACACACCCTGAACAGTGCGTGCAGCGCGATCACCCGCACCTGGTGAGATGAGGTGGTGGTGCTTGCAGTACACGACGGCCGCCACCAGCCGGTCCTTGAGGACCCGCAGGACCTTGCCGGGCACGATGTGGCCACAGCACTCGGCGCTGCCCTCCAGGGAGGCCTCGAAGACGTCGTCTGCCTTCCAGCACTCCAGGCCGGCCGCTTCCCGGGGGAGGCCCAGGCGGCAGCACCCCAGGCCGCCCCCCGCCTCGGCGGCCCCCACCTCCTCAATCACCAGGGCCTCGGCGTCCACCCACAGGGGCACCTCCACGTCCAGCGGGCCCTCCGAGGAGCGCAGGGCGAACTGGAAGGCCTCCAGGTCCCGGGAGTAGTCCACGAGGAAGCGGGGGTCCAGGGCGTGCACCCGCCCCAGCAGGGTGAGAACCACGTCCTCGGCGCGCTGGTGCTCCTGTGCCCGGGACGCTGCCCGCGAGCGCAGGGCCTGCAGGTAGTGGTGCCACAGGGGCACCTGCACGGCCATGGCTGCGGGCACGGCCCGCAGAACGGGCTGAGAGGAGGCGCCTGCTGCACGCGGCCGGCTCCCACCAGCGACTGGCGGGCGGGCGGGCGGGGTGCAGCGGCTAAATAGCCGAATGGCGCCCTGGCTTTGAAGTGAGGGTGAGTCAACCATCAGCAATTAGGAATGTCGCGGGTGGGCGGGGCCTGGCTTCCCTCCCGCCACCGCGGCTCCACGGCTCAGGCCCAAGGGCGTCCAGGCTCCGGACTTTGCCCCTCTGGGCCCGGCCCCCACCACCCCGTGCTGTCCTGTCCCGGGCGCCCCCTTTCCACCCTTACATCCATCGCGGCAGCCACAGGGGCTCTGCGGGCCTCCCCACAGAACCGGGTGGGACATGGGCCATCCCCGCTCTCGGATGAGAGGTGAGCAGGCCGACGGCTGCGCCAGACCCTTCAGTGGGAGCTGTCCACTGCAGCGGCCACCTCCCAGCAGCCTCTCTCTGAGGGCCAGGCCGCGAGGCTGTGTTTCCATGGCAACCCGCACACCACCCCCCTCAGGCACCTGTGCCCGAGTAAAGCAGGGAGCCAAAACCCGCTGCCTCCTCCCCCTGCAGGGCACGTGTCCAGCCCCGGCACCCAGCCCCAGGCCCTCGGACCCCCGAGGGCCCCACCTCCCACCTGCCTGCCCTTCGGCCTGAGAGGAGCCATCACCCCCAGGGCCTGGTGCTGGACCAAGCCCGGTTCTGGAGGGTGTCTCCCTGGGCCTGCCTGGCCAGCCTAGGTAGCCTCACCCTGCCGCCCCCTCCAGCACAGTCCAGCCCCGCCTGCTGCTTCACAAATCCCAACCAGCATCGGGACCTGCCCTGCCCACCCCGGACCCCGCCAGGCTGGCCCTGCACCTGAGTTCAGCCGCCGCAACATCTGCAAACAGTGAACATGGGGCCCACACCTGGCCAAGCATCTGGAGACACTGTCCCTGCAGCGCTCCAGGGGAGCCCCCGGCCCGCCCGGAGACACACAGGGAACTGTGCCCGTATCAGTGCTGTGGGCAGGACCAACATCAAGCACTCTGTTCCTGGTGCTTGGAGACCCCGCTAAGAAGCTGCAGCCCCCGTGGGGGTGTCTCTGCTTCCACACCTCCCGGGACGAGGAGCTCACCACCTCACAAGGCAGCTCGTGATAGTCAAGAGAAAACAGATTTGCATCCTCAGCCCTGGCCGGCCCTGCCCTCGGGGTTAGCCCAGGGCATGCCTGCCCCTCCCCCAGGGCAGCTCCAGGGGTTCAAGGCCACGCGGTTAGCAGCCCTCCTGGCACCCCACTCATCCTGCCTGCTTCCTGCGCCACCTGCAGGGAGGGGCGCTGGGGCCCTTCCGCCCTGACCCGACCCTCGGCACGGGGCCCTGCCTGTGTCTGGAGCCACCATCTGTGACTCAAGGATTCTCACACTGCTCCAGCGTTACCCTCCCACGAATCTCACAGCTCTCCTGAATTCGCCCAGGAGACCTGGCGACGCCTGTCTGCCCAAAGTGCCGAGAGCTTTGAGCTGCAAGGAAGGCCCACTCCATACCCAACGGGCCGCCTTGGGCTCTGTACTCGAGGACCCTGGGGCAGGGGCCCTCCCCGCCCAGGGCACCAGCCCCTGCCTCCCTGGAGCGCCGCTCCTGGTCAGTGACCCTGAAGGGCCGGAGGCTGGCTGTACACACTCCTCACCCTCCCCGTGCCCATCCGCACCCTTTGCTGGTGCCCCTGCTCCCAACACCCCACGCCCAGGCCCATGTGCCCCAGGGTCTGGCAGACCCCCTTGTACCCAGCAAAGTCAACGTGCATCTCCAACTTCCCACAGAGGGTTCTCCCCACCTCGCTCTGGTCTCAGGGGTGGCTGCTTCTGCCCAGCGAGTCCTGGATCTGCCCCCTGCCCCCTGCAGACTGTCCACCCCAGCCCACCTCTCCCCAGGCCTCCAGTCCCTGGCCCTGAGCCGTCAGGGCCGGCCCTCCAGGAGACAAACCTGACCGGGTGCCTCTCTGGTGTCACCCCTGCGTCCACGGTCCCAGGAACCTTCTCCTCCATCTCTGGCCGAGCCTCATGCCCTGCCTGCCTGACCCCTGACCACTACTGTGTCCCCTTGAGCAGCTCGGGCCGGCTGGTCCCCTGACAACCCCCCACCAGGCACCCCTCAATGCAGCTGCCGGCCAGCCCCCCTACTTTTCCCAGACCTCTGCGGGGATGGGGGCCCCAGCGGGGTGAGTTCAGGCCGCACCCTTCCCCCTGGAGCCCCCCGACAGGGAGGGCCTCCTCAGAGTCCCTGGGTGGCCAGAGGCACTCACGCCGCGGGTACTTGGCAACAAGAGGAACTGTGGACACGTGGAGCGGATGTCCCGGGAAGCTGGACGTGCGCGCCCTGCAGGGAGAGATGAGAGGGACAGAGGGGAGCAGGTGCCCACCCGGCAGGCCACAGACCCCGGGACCACCAGCCCGCACACCCCAGCGCGGAGGCACGGGAGCCAGGGGAGCAGGCGTGCTCAGTGCCCCAGCGGGTCTGACGAGCTCACGGCGGGCTGGAGGCGCAGGGCAGGTCGGCCTGTGTGTTTGTGTTGCTTCCGCCTCTCAGCGTAACTCAGCGCGGGAGCACGTATTTCAGGAATTCCCACATGCGCTGGAAGGGGTGCGTGTCCCCCCGAACAGGCTCCTGATCGGCGGCCCCCACACAGCCTCAGCACAGGTGACAGACAGTCCAGCTGGGGAGGGGCTTGCAGAGGAGGGAGGCCGGGCCCCCGAAGGACACTGCCAGCAATCATGCCCTGGACACCCTCCAGCTGGCCGGGGTCAGACCCGGGCTCTGGCCCCGGTCCTCACCCAGCGTGGCCTGCCTCATCTGTGTCCCCGCAGCTCCAGCCCATTCGTGCCACAGCCCGTATCACTGTCCACCGCCTGACTGGACGGCAGACGTGTGCAGGGGTGCCCTGCCCACAAGGCTGAGCCTGGTCTCCTGAAGGCACTCCCCCACACTGTGGCAGGATCTGCCACTGTCCCTGTTGCCCGCGGCCCGGGCACTGTCCCCCTGACCACCTGTCAGCCTTGGAGGCTCTGCAGGCGACCGGGAGGGGCACAGTGGGTGGAGGGGAGGCCAACAGCCCCCAGGAGCCAGCCGGCTGCCTGGCTGTGTCCTCTTCTCCCAGAGTACCCAGCCCTGGCGTGAGCATGAGGGACACGCAGGACTGGGTGTGCAAGGGGGTGCTGGGCCAATCGACCCCGAGGTTCACGGAGAAGCCGGGAGGCCCTCATGTCCAGAAGCAGCCTCAAGAGGCCCGTGCGGGCAGGAGCGGGGGTGGGGCTGAGGTGTGAGGCCCCGTCCGTCTGTCCAGCAGGAGCTGCAGAGCCCTGAGGGGGCGAGCCGTCCGGGTGCTTGTGGACACTGGGACCCCTCAAGGAGAAGCTGGCGTGCGGGTGACCAGCAACGGTCCCCAGGAAGGAAACCCCTGCCCCCAGCAAGTGGGCAGTGGACAGCTGAGCCATGAAGGTTTCCCAGGCGGGAAGGGAGCTGGGCGGGTCCAGACAAACGGGGTGGGCAAGGCCTGCGGTGACAGGAGGGCTCTTAGGGCCCCATCACGGTGCAGGGAAGAACGGGTGAGACGGGGGCCCCGGCAGACGCCCTCTCAGGCCCAGGGAGAGGAGCACCACCGTCAGGGCAGCCCAGGGCAGCCCAGCTCCCATCCAGGCCGATCAGTCAGCCCAGGGCCAGTCGCTCAGTCCTGTCCGACTCTTGGCGACCGCGTGGACTGTGGCCCGCCAGGCTTCTCCACCTGTGGGATTCTCCAGGCAAGAGTTGCTGGAGCAGGTGGCCACTTCATCCTCCAAACCCTCCCCTAGGACACTGCGTCAACTGCACAGCCCGACCCAAGAGTCGACCAGCTCTCTTCTGAAGGTGCCGGGTGGCGGGGGGCGGGGGAAGAATTTGCTTCCAGGTCTGCAGGCAGATAGGGGTTGCTCCTGTTTTTCTTTTCAGTATGTTTTTGTTGTGACCAAGAGGTAGCAGAAAACTGACAATCACATTTCCTTGCTCCCGCCCCATGAAAGCGGGTATCAGAAGGCAGGGTCCACAAGTCACTCCTACTCCCCTTCCCCAAGACCAGCCCCCGAGCCTGCCCACAGCAGCACCCTCAGGCAGCCCTCTGAGTGGACAAACACAGCTGGGCTCTGCTCCTGGGGCCTCTCGGGACCTCCCCCTGGCTGGAAACTCCCCGGAAAACCAGGGCTGGTGGTCCCCCGCAGTCTCTGGGCAGTGGCCTGGATGTCATGGGAGGCCCCCGAGCTGCACAGAGATGGGAGGAGTTGAGGCCCGACTCCCACGGCACACCAGGGCCCGCTCAGAGGACCCCGAGAGGCTGGCAGGCAGTGTCCCTAAGCGTGAGCCTCCCAGCAGCACCCCAATCCCGCAGAGTGTCACACACAGCCTCAAGCGTGGACAGAGGGCCAGGCTGGCTGGAGGTGCTGACTCTGAGAGGCTGGGGCCGCTGGGCAGCGGGAGGGTCAGCGGTTCCGGCCGGTGCCCGAGCCTGCGCCCCAGCGTCCAGGACTGGCTGTGTTTTGGTGCCACAGCAGGGCTCGCAGGCCAGCTTCTGTCCAGCACCTGCAGGGGACACAGCCCCAGAGGCCGCAGACCAGGGTCAGCGGGGTCCCAGCTGCCAGGGGAGCCACTCCTGTTGTGAGCAGTCCCTGGCCGTCCCCAGCTGTCCCGCACTCGCCTGCCAGGGGCATGAGGAGGCCCAGAGCCCGGGGACGGGGTCACGGAGGAGCCCTGCCAGTCAGATCCCAGCCGATCACAGCGGGGCTGGCCTGGAGGCTGCGAGGGTAGGACAGGGACTCCCGCCTTCCCTGGGGCTGCATGTGATTCGCCTTCAGAGGACACGTCAGGGCCAGGCGTCGCATCCATGGCCGGCCCGCCCCCCACCATCTGCACGGCTGTCTGGGAGCCTGAGTGGCCTAAGCCAAGGAAGTCAGCTCTTTGCTGAGACTTTGAGGTCCCTTCCTCTTGGGGAGGGTCTAGGTCAAGGGTGGAAAATTCTGGGGTCCCCGGGGCCAGGCAAGGCCAACCAGTTCTGCTTCCACTTCCCCAGCCGTCACCCAGCCCCTGTGGTCCCCGTCCACACGTGGGCCCAGCATAGCCGGGCCCACGGGGAGTCTGCACTGTCCCTGGGGAGTCTGCGGGTGACTGTAGACGCAGTGCAGGACAAGAACGGGGTGAGGTTCCTGCTTCCGCGGGGGAGCAGTGCACAGGGCCAGGGCGGCCACGGGCTGGGCCAGGGCAGGTGGTCAGGGCCGCAGCGCAGCCCTCACTGCCCAGGGACCCCCTCTAAGCACCTCGGGGAGGCGCAGGGTCCACGGGTGGGAGTCAGGATGGCCGCGGTCCTCCCCAACCCAGCGCTGTCCCCGGCCCATCCCACAGGGCCCACGTGGTGAGCACCTCCCTGACACCCTCACTCGGTCCAGAGCATTGCCTGGGGGCCACGACCAGGTCCCAGGCTGAGCCCCACCCCAAGGGCCCTGCTGGTCCACTAATGGCCTGGGATAGAAGCCGCAGCATGGACGCTGGGCAGGGAAGCCCTGGGTGGTGGCCACAGGGCCCTAAGAGCCTTGAGGGGACGGAGCCTTGAGCCTCCAAGGAGAGGACGCTGGGTAGGGTGAGGACCGCAGACCCCTGGGTGCTCTGCCCCGCCACGAGGCTTCAAGGGGCTAGAACAGGCCGGGGCGGGTGTCGGGCAGGAGAGGCATGGGCAGTAACAGCCCCACCCACCCAGGCTCACCAGCTGGACTCGTTTCTGACCGTGACGTCTGGTCTGGACTCATCCGAGTGGTCTGCACTGACGCTCACACCAACCTCTGCAGCCCCCGTCCTCCCCCTGCCTGAGCACCCCAGGTTGAGCCCCCAGGTAGGAACCCTCCCCAGAGGGCAGGCTCACACCCTCCAAGCCCCCGAGCCCCCTCCCTGGGGGCAGAGGAAGGCCTGAGCTCCCCTCTCTTCACCTCACCCCACCCATCACCACTCCTGACGGGTCAGCGGCTGCCTGCGCTAGTGTGGTCCCAGAAAGCTTCGGGGGAGGGAGAGGTGGATGGCCCGTGGCAAGTAGGAAATGCACGACCCCGGGGCAGGTCCCCCTGCAGCGGCTCCAGGGGACTCAGCCTCCAGAAGGCACACCCAAGGGCTCCCCGGGCCCCCTGCAGGCTGTCCGCCCACCCATTACAGGCATCACACCACTGAACTCGAGTCCCTTTGCAAATGCTTGGACAATGTCATGGTTTATGATTCTCAGTCAGGAGGGACCGGTGTCTGCACGCCTCCCCCCTCCTTGTGTGTGGCCCCCAAGCACACAACTCCTCCCCGGCAAATGCCCAGCAGAGGGCTAGGGCCCTTCCCTGCATGGGTGGGGGTCTGGGGGAGAGGCCAGCCCCTCCCCCATGTAGTCACTCAGACAGCTTCACCCAGGGCGTCTCCAGGTCTCCGGGGAATCGGCTTCCGGACAACAGCGTTCCTTGGTGCCCATGGCAACAGAGCTGCCCTCCTGTTTCCAGGGAAACCAAGCCCTCAGCGTCGCGGTTGCTGCAGCAACGCCTATGGGTTCAGTCAGCCACACTGTCCTGCCAACTCAGAGGGGCAGCTGGGCGTCCAGGACAGAGGAGCCAGGTGCTGCCCGGGTGTGGGGCCAGTGCTCGGACACAGGTCCCGGCCCAGCCGAGGTCCCAGGTGGAGAGTCTCGGGCCAAAGAGCCCCTGCTTTCTCTTGGGCCCTGTGCACCAGCCCGTGATGAGTTCCGCCTCCAGTGAGCCAGGCAACGGGGACTCTGCTGAGCGGTCCCGGCTGGGGCTGGACGTGGTGATCAAGGTCAGTGCTGTGGCCACCCTCCAGCACCCTCCTGGGAGCGGGGACTGAAGGTCCCTTGGGAGGGAAGGGACCCTGGACAGAAAGACCACACCTCCCCGGCTGCAAGGGGTACTTTCCACATGCTCACGTGGTCAGCGCGAACAGAGAGTGACTGCATGCACACACACACACAGGAGAACATGCACACACAGGAGCACACACACACAGACACACGAGCACACACAGGTGCACACACACACAGACACATGAGCACACACAGGTGCACACACACACAGACACATGAGCACACACACAGGTGCACACACAGGTGTCCACACAGACACATGAGCACACACAGGTGCACACACATGCAGACTCCAATAGGACAGAGCCTGGGGAGAGTCTAAACTGGAGGCTGGGGACCTCCACCCAGGCCCAGCCCCCCGATCTGTACTGTGTGAACTCGGGCAGTCAGCCCCCCTCTCTGCACCCCAGGCCTGCTGCCTGCACACTGGGGGTGGGGGAGATGGAGGACCCTCCCACCCCAACAGTCTGGCTCACTGCTGCCTTGGTGGCAAAGTGTGGGAGTCAGCGGGCCTTCCTGGAGAGCTGTGGGCCCAGAGGTGGGTGTGGCCCGTCCCAGGGTCTGTTCCGTGAGGCTCAGAAGTCCTGGTTCTGTCTTTCTTTATGGCCTGCACCTGGGTGACAAAAACCACAGCAACAAGGCATCACCCCCGACATCCCCCCTTCACTCCTGACTTGCAGCCTGGTGCCCAGCCCTGCCATCCCACCCTTAAGAGCCCCACACCCCAACCCCCGCCATCACCTGGCTCCAGCCATCAGAGCCAGCCCATCCCCACCCTGCTTCACCCCCTGGGGATCCCAGTGAACCCCTGGGAATCAGCTGACTCAGAGCCGTTTATTAACCCAGTGATTAGAAGCTCAGAGCTATGCTGCAGGGGGTGACACGGCCCCAGACAAGCAGACGGGTCCTCAGGGAAGAGTCAGTGCCCACGGCTGTGCTGGGATTAGATCACGCGGTGGGGTCATGTGTGCAGACGCGGGACAGGCAGGGACAACGGCAGGATATTTGAATCAGGTGACACACAAGGCAAGCACGGTGGCCCTGGGTGGCCCTGTCTGTCCGGCTCCCGTGAGGCCAGCCAGAGGTGAGCACCGGCGACCGGGCTGGGGCGCGGCCAGGGGAGGGAGGCCGGCTCACACCCCGCTGCCCCAGGCAGGCAGCTCCGCCCTGGGAGGGGCAATCTATCACTGCTTGGGATTCCAGGGAAGGAGAGCCGGAGACCTGAAGTCGCTGTGGCTACAGGCTGGTGCCCGCGTCCAGCAGTGGGCAGTGGTGAGTGGCACACGAGGCTGCCCCAGCTCCCACTGCCCACGGGAAGCTGTCATCTGAAAGCCGTGAGGAGCCCTGGCAGGAGTGCGTGGCCCACCCACCAGCATCTGTCATCTGCATGGCAGTGATTGAGATCTCAGGGCAATTACTCCTGGGCGAGCAGACGGGCTGGCCGGCGCCAAAGGTGCGCAGATAGGCCGTCCAGACAGATGGCAGGAGAGACGGCTCCTCCAGCCCTCCAGCTGCAGACAGAAACCGAGGGGCCTGGGCAAGGCGCCGCCTGGGGACGGGGCTCACGTGGGACGAGACCTGAAGGTGCTCCCCCACCCCCGGGGCCCCTGACACCCCGCCCGCTGCAGCCAGCTTCTCCCTGATCCCCTTCCAGCCTCCCACCCACACCTAGAGCTGGACTGTCTGAGGGCCTGGACCAGAGCAGGCCAACAGGCAGAGGAGCCCCGGGCAGGAAGATCGGTTACTCTAGACCCAATTCCGTCAGAAGTTTCAGGAAGGTTCAGGCTCTTTCTTTTGGGTTACATTTTGAGTAGTGGTGTTTTTCAAGGAACTTGTCCATTATATGTTAATTTTCAAATTTGCTGCCCGAAGTTGTCCCTAACCTCCTCTCCCTGTCTTTCTGAAGCCTGAGATTCTGAGGCAGGGCAACCTTCCGCCCCCCAGTGCTGAGGGTTTGAGACCCAGGAATCCCTGGGGACCCAGGACCCTGGGGTGAAGTTCAAGCAAGTCCCTGGCAGGCTCGGATGAGTCAGTCACCCCCGATCGACACTGTTTTCATTGCTGATACTGGTGGCTGTGGGTCTTCTTTATGGTATTTGTCTTCTGTTTCATTGATTTATGTATTTATTTTTCCTTTGCTTTTCAGTTCTTTGGATTGTTGTTCTTCTCAATTTTTGAGATGTGTGTTTAGCTCATTGATTTAGTCTTCTTTGTTTTTTAAAAAGATTTTCACTTAAAAAATTGTAGTAAATTATGTGTGTATGCATGCTCAGTCATGCCCAACTCTTTGCAACCCCATGGACTGTAGCCCACCCGGCTCCTCTGTTCATGGGATTTTCCAGGCAAGAATACTGGAGTGGGTTGCCATTGCCTTCTCCAGAAAAACAAATTGTGGTAAATTATAAACACATAAAGTTTACCATTTTCACCACTTTTAAGTGCACAATTCAATGGCATTAAGTCCATTCACATTGTGCAAGTATCACCACCACCACCTCCAGAAGTTTTTCATCTTCCCAGACTGAACCCTGCTCCAGTTAACACTAACTCTCCACCCACTCCCCCAGCCCTGGTATCCATCCTTCTAACACTAACTCCCCACCCCACCCCCAGACCTCGTACCCATCCTACTTTCCATCACTGCAGATTTTACTACTCTAGGACCTCATATGAATGGAATCATGTAATATTTGTTGCTTTGTGTTTGGTTTATCTGCTTAGTTAGTGTTGTTCAGTCACTAAGTCATGTCCGGCTCTTTGTGACTCCATGGACTGCAGCATGCCAGGCTTCCTTGTCCTTCACCAGCTCCCGGAACTTGCTCAAATTCACGTTCACTAAGTTGATGATGGCGTTCAATCATCTCATCCTCTGTCATCCCCTTCTCCTCCTGCCTCCAATCTTCCCCAGCATCAGAGTATTTTCCAATGAGTTGGCTCTTTGTAGCAGGTGGCCAAAGTACTGGAGCTTCAGCTTCATCGTCAGTGCTTCCAATGATTTCCCTTAGGATTGACTGGTTTGATTTCCTTATTGTCCAAGGGACTCTCAAGAGTCTTCTCTAATACTGCAGCTCAAAAGAATCAATTCTTCAGCACTCAGCCTTCTTTATGATCCAACTCTCACATACATACATGACTACTGGAAAAACCATAGCTTTGACTAGATTGATCTTTATCGGCAAAGTGATGTCTCTGCTTTTTAATATGCTGTCTAGGTTTGTCATAACTCTTCTTCCAAGAAGCAAGCATCTTTTAATTTCATGGCTTCAGTCACCATCTGCAGTGATTCTGGAGTCCACGAATATAAAATCTGTCACTGTTTCTACTTTTTCCCCTTCTATTTGCCATGAAGTGATGGGACCGGATGCCATGATCTTAGTTTTCTGAATGTTGAGTTTTAAGCCAGCTTTTTCACTCTCCTCTTTCACTTTCATCAAGAAGCTCTTCAGTTCCTCTTCACTTTCTGCCATTAGAGTGGTATCATCTGCATATCTAAGGTTGCTGATATTTCTCCCGGCAATCTTGATTCCAGCTGGTGATTCATCCAGTCAGGCATTTTGCATGATGTACTCTGCACAGAAGTTAAATAAACTTTATTTATTAGGACTGACAATATACAGTCCTAACATACTCCTTTCTCAATTTGGAACCAGTCTGTTGTCCCATGTCCGGTTCTAACTGGTGCTTCTTGACCTGCATACAGGTTTCTCAGGAGGCAGGTAAGGTGGTCTGGTATTCCCATCTCTCCAAGAATTTTCCACAGTTTGTTGTGATTCATACAATCAATAGCTTTAGCGTAGTCAATGAAGCAATAGATGTTTTTCTGGAATTCCCTTGCTTTTTCTATGACCCAATGGATGTTGGCAATTTGACCTTTGGTTTGTCTGCCTTTTCTAAATCCAGCTTGAATATCTGGAGGTTCTCAGTTTACATACTGTTGAAGCCTGGCTTGACGGATTTTGAGCATTACTTTGCTAGTGTGTGAAATGAGTGCAATTGTGCAGTAGTTTGAGCATCTTTGGCATTGCCTTTCTTTGGGATTGAAATGAAATCTGACCTTTTCCAGTTCTGTGACCATATCGTCCTCATCACCTGTACCCCACAGCCCCCAATCCACCACCAGCGAGGTAGGGATTTTCATCCTGTTTCCTCGGTGGGGGGGACCATGGCTGGCAGGTGACGGCCGTGGGGCTGGACCCCACATCACGGAGGCACCAAGTCTTTCCTCCACTCTGCACAGTTCAGTTCAGTCGCTCAGTCGTGTCCGACTCTTTGCGACTCCATGAATCGCAGCACGCCAGGCCTCCTGTCCATCACCAACTCCCGGAGTTTACTCAAACTCACGCCCATCGAGTTGGTGATGCCATCCAGCCATCTCATCCTCTGTCGTCCCCTTCTCCTCCGGCCCCCAATCCCTCCCAGCATCAGGGTCTTTTCCAATGAGTCAACTATTTGCATGAGGTGGCCAAAGTACTGGAGTCTCAGCTTCAGCATCAGTCCTTCCAGTGAACACCCAGGACTGATCTCCTTTAGGATGGACTGGTTGGATCTCCTTGTAGTCCAAGGGACTCGCAAGAGTCTTCTCCAACACCACAGTTCAAAAGCATCAATTTTTCAGCACTCGGCTTTCTTCACAGTCCAACTCTCACATCCATACATGAACACTGAAAAAACCATAGCCTTGACCAGATGGACCTTTGTTGGCAAAGAAATGTCTCTGCTTTTCAACATGCTATCTAGGTTGGTCATAACTTTCCTTCCAAGGAGTAAGCGTCTTTTAATTTCATGGCTGCAGTCACCATCTGCAGTGATTTTGGAGCCCAAAAAAATAAAGTCTTACACTGTTTCCACTGTCTCCCCATCTATTTCCCATGAGGTGATGGGACCAGATGTCATGATCTTAGTTTTCTGAATGTTAAGCTTTCAGCCAACTTTTTCACGCTCCTCTTTCACTTTCATCAAGAGGCTTTTTAGTTCCTCTTCACTTTCTGCCATAAGGGTGGTGTCATCTGCATATCTGAGGTTATTGATATTTCTCCCAGGAGCATTTTAACCAGCAATTCCCACCCCGCCGCCCCCACCCCGCCCCCCGCCAGCTCTCTAGCAAGCAATTAAATAAACTTCATTTCTAGGTAAATATATATATATATTAGGCTTTGGAAATCATGAGGTTTCTGTAGCAACAGCTCAGCTCCGAAGTTGGAGCATGAAGACAGCCATAGACAGTGTGTCTGCAAATGGGTGGGGTGATTTTCCCAGAAAGCTTTACTTAAGGACAAGTGGCAGGCCTGAATCTGGCCTGTAGATGGAGTCTGCTGAGCTCAGGATTAGCGGATGAAGGAATAAAGGGATGGTCGTGTGGGTACCATCATACAAATAGTGGTAGACAGTTGAGCGGGTGGATGGGCGTGGTGGACAGGCGGCCGGTTGGAAAAGTCATTGTCCACAAAGTGTGGTGGTGAGAGCAGAGGCCCGTATTCTGGAAACTGGCCTTTGAGATGAAAACTCACCGGATATTCTTTTCACCTCTGGTTGGAGTGTTGCATGCACACAAAAACATACAGGCATCCTGAGTGCACAGCTTAACGTCCTCCCCAGCACTTGGCATTTCCTATCATTTTCCCACTCAGCCATTATGGTGAACATACAAGGATATCACAGGGCTTCCCTGGTGGCTCAAGGGTAAAGAATCCACCTGCACTGCAGGAGTTGCAGGAGACCGGGGTTCGATCCCTGGGTCGGGAAGATCCCCTGGAGGAGGGCATGGCAACCCACTCCAGTATCCTTGCCTGGAGAATCCCAAGGGCAGAGGCAGGCTACAGTCCATGGGATTGTGAAGAGTTGGACACAACTGAGTGACTAACACTTTCACACTTTTCCATATGCATTTTCGAATCAGTTTGTTAATTTCTACAAGCTAAAAACCTTGCTGGGGTTTGGACTCGGATTCCATTGAATCTATAGATCCATTTGAGGGGGCTTGAGTCTTCCAATTCACAGGCAGAATCCATTCTTCCATTTATGTTTTTGCCAATTTTACTCAATGTCATTCTCAACGGAGAGGCCTGGCACGTTTTACTATTACAATTGCTCCTGGGTGTTTGACCTGTTGGGTTGCTTCCTGTTTTTTAAATGATGGTAGCTGAGAACCCGACTCTGTTCAGAGGGTCGTTCCAGCCCAAGGCATCTTCAAAGCGCTCTGTCGCTGACCTTGCAAATGCAGAGGACCCACCCCATGCGGGTCGCCCCACCGCCCACCTCCCCTGAGTCCATGAAGTCCACCACCCCCAAGGCTCTTCTGACCTCAGGAGGTGCGTCACAGTCTAGCGGCGGTTCTAGTTGCTGCAAAGCGGGTGCTGGCTCCCAGCGCCCTCCTGTGTCCTGCGTCCTCCCTTTCATTTTTGCTTTAAGATTCCAAAGTTGGGGGGACTGAAGAGGAGGGGAGGAAGGGAAAGGCACCAGGGGAGGCGGAGGAGGTGCCAGCAGGAGGCCCAGGGGGGTGGGCACAGTGATGCTGTCTGCGTTCTGCCGCTGTCTCTGCCTCAGGGTCCTCATCTGTACAAGGGTGAGACAGGTGGTCTGGGGGCTTCCCAGAGTCTGGGTGAGAGAGGGCCCATGCGTGGGACAAGAGCCGGGAGGATCTGAGAGTGCAGGGTGTGGCCAAGACCTGTGTGGACGGCAGCCAGGGTCCCTGCCCTCATCAGACGGGCCATGTCCCCCTTCCTGGCTCAGAAATGAGGATGGGGCCCCACGGTCCTCAGCAGAAGTTGGAGCCACCAGCCACCTCTCCTGTATCCCCACATCCTCCACCCCCGGCCCCGCACAGACACAGACTGGACGCCCAGGTTGCTGCCTCTGCCTCTTCCCGGACACCTGATCAGTGTCCCCTCTGGCTGGGGGACTCTTACTCACCCTTCAAGGTCCAACTCAAAGGCCACCTCCTCCAGGAAGCCTGTGTGGGCACCGGGGACACCAGAGCAGACAAGATCGACTGGATGCTTGCCCTCCGCAGCATCCTTGATCCGAGTCATTCTTCAGTTAGTGATTCAGACTGTGGACTTGGTTTTCAGTCATTCTGGTGCTGACCCGTGTCCATGTCTGCTTGTTCATTCTGCTGCTGACCTGTGTCCAACGAGCCTCCTTATGTGCCAAGCGCTGATGGGGCTGGGGGCTGGGGGTGCAGGTGCAGAGGTGAACGAGATGCTGTCCCCCGCTTTCACAATGCCTGGTTTCAGGCCTGGCGAGGACTGCCCCTTTGTGACTACTCGAGGTCCTCACTACTGCCTCGGCTCCTGGGGTGGTGCCCAGGGCCCCAGAGGGCTCACCCAACGCACGGAGACCTGGGCCGGACCATCCTGAGACACATCATGGCAGGTGCCAGGTGTTATTCTGGACACAGAGAGGCTCTTTCTCCTAAGGAAGTGGAGCCTGGCAGGCGGCCACCCGGGCCCAGGGCCCTCTGTGCTGCAGGCCAAGCCACAGAAGGAGGGCAAGCCGCCGTCCGGGGCTGGATTTGACTGGACGCCCATCCTCGGGTGTGTTCTTCAGGCTGTGCCCAGCCCTGGGGTGCAGGGGGCCCCGCAGGAGTGCCCGGGGCAGGAAGGGAGGGAGGGGCAGAGGTGGAGAAGGAGAGCGGGCTGGGGTGGCCCCAGGCTGTCCCTGTTCCCCTGCCATCAAGGCGGGGAGACCCCAGGCCAGCGCACCTGTGGAGTCCTGCGCCCTGGCCACTGGGCAGGTGCCGGGGGTCTGGTCCTGACACGGCCACGGCCGCTGTAGATGTGGACCCTGAGCTGCGCTTTCAGGTTGAGACAACAGATATAAGTGTGCTGAGAACCCTCGAGGGGTGCTGCCCTTCTCGTTTCACCCCTTTTGTCCACAGACACGGGAGCCTCTGTGTTCCTGCCTCTGTGGGGCGGGGGTCCCAGCCTCCTCCCCAGAGCAGGGCAGCCGCAACTCCTGCAGCGCCCCTTGCGGCCACACGGTGGCACTGTTGCAGCTCCGCCGCCGCTGACCCCAGCTGCCAGCCAGGCCCCCCGCCCCGACCGGTCGGACACCCTCATTCACCCGGCTCCTGCCCCCCCGAGGCTGCGGGCTGTGTTGGGCTGAGCCAAGGTCCCCTCTGGTCTCCCACTCTCGCAGGGTGCCTGGATGGGGCTTCTGGTCGCCCTCCCTGCCTCGCCACTGGGCCCCTCTGGACCTACCGTGGCCCACCCAGGGGTCTCCCTAACCGGGCTCTGGGTGTGGTGCAGCCTCACCGCCCTCTGGAAGCCGCAGGGCTCATTTTGCAAGTCCCCCCCCCCACCTTTGTGGACCTGTGTGCCTGTGCAGCTCCCCAATTCAGAGGGGCCCCTTGGGGCCCGAGGCTCGTCACCAGCGAGCGGGACAGTGAGCCTGCTCTGGCTCACCTCCCTCTCTTTTCTTCAGCGGCATCTGCCTCCGAGCCCCCTCAATTCTGTGAAAATGGGGTCCCAGGGAAGCAACCCCCACCCTCCACAGAGCCTCAGGCCCCGGGTCCCTGGGACACCCCTGCCCCCATTTTCAAAGATGAAAACACGAGGCTCACGACAGCAGGTGACGTGCCTGGGGCTGGGCAGTGAGCTGGCTGCGGCAGAGCAGGGACCCCCACCCATCTCTAGAGGGGAGCCCGCCTCTGACCCTGGGTGGGCAGATGGGGAGCCCACGTTCCTCGTTCCTTGGGTTGGAGGCCCTCCCGGTCCATACAGCCACACGCGGAGGGCGGCAGTGATGAAGCAAGAGGTGGCCACCCCCCTGGGTGTCACATGCAGGCCCCCACCAGGGCCCACCAGTGGTGTGACACGGGGGCTGCGACCTCCCGGGGTCCTCAGAGGCAGGCTGAGCTGACGGGGGGAAGGCCCTGGGGACAGGGGCAAGCTCCACAGGCGGGTCTGGGGTCTTCTGGGAGGCTGAGGCCCAGCCCTGGTGTCCCCTCTGACCACTGAGATTGCTGCCAGGGGCCTTCTGGAACTTTCCCAGTGCACTCCCGGTCACAGGAGGACAGTCTATCCCCGGGACAGACCAGGACCCAGAGGTCGCCCCGGCCTGCAGAACTGTAGGTGGAGTCACGGGGTCCCGCGTGGGCAAGGGGACGGCTGCTCGGCTGCTCGTGGGGTCCAAGCCAAGCGCAGGCCCAAGGGCACGCCCTGGCTGGATGCCCCTCCCACTCCGGGCCCCTCCCAGCCACCCCCCTTGTTTCTGCTGGGGTGGGGGGAGGGGGTGGGGGAGGGGGAGGTTGGGGGAGAGGTGGAGGAGCCGAGGGCCGGGTGGAGAGGGGGCGGCCAGAGGCCCTCTGTGCACCCTCTCAGTGGCTCCAGCTGGGCCGCGGCCCATCTCAGGCACCCGGCCGCAGCTGGAACCCATTACGCCCCCAGCTCCTCCGGGACGCCCGGGCTAATAAGTGACCCTCTGTAAATGTTAGGAATGAGTCAAGCCTGTGCCGTGGCTCTTTCCCGTTAGAGCAGGGAGGGCGCGGGGAGGGGGGCCTCGGGCCGGGGCCTTCCTGGCCTAGGAGGAGGCTTCCTGGACGTGACCCCTCAGGGAGGACCGCGGCTCAGCGCCTGCCTTTGGGCTCGCCTTCCTGGAGGACCGGGGAGGCCTTGGTGGTCTTGGCGTCACATCCCCGGCTGGGCCCAAAAGGGAAGGCCCACATCTCCTCCCCTCTCTCAGCTCAGGAAGGCTACTCACAACTCACCGGTCATGCTGAGGAGTTAGCAGGGAGGTGCACTGAAGGCTACTCACCAAGGCCTCCCAGGGTATGCAGATGCCCATAGCAGCTGAAGGAGAGCAGGCTCCTCACTCCCAGGTCCTCACTCCCACGGTCCTCACTCCCATTGTCCTCACTCAGGGGTCCTCACTCCCACGGTGCTCACTCCCACGGTGCTCACTCCCACGGTGCTCACGCCCACAGTGCTCATTCCCACGGTCCTCACTCCCACAGTGCTCACTCCCACGGTCCTCACTCCCACAGTGTTCACTCCCACAGTCGTCACTCCCACGGCGCTCACTCCCACGGTGCTCACTCCCATGGTCCTCACTCCCGTGTCCTCACTCCCACAGTGCTCACTCCCATGGTCCTCATTCCCGGGTCCTCACTCCCATGATCCTCACTCCCACTGTGCTCACTCCCAGGGTGCTCACTCCCACAGTCCTCACTCCCCGGTTCTCACTCCCACGGTGCTCATTCCCACGGTCCTCACTCCCACGGTGCTCACTCCTGGGTCCTCACTCCGGGGTCCTCACTCCCACGATCCTCACTCCCACGGTGCTCACTCCCACAGTCCTCATTCCCATGGTCCTCACTCACAGGTCCTCACTCCGGGGTCTTCACTCCCACGGTCCTAACTCCTACGGTCCTCACTCCCACGATCCTCACTCCCACGGTGCTCACTCCCATGATCCTCACTCCCACGGTGCTCACTCCCACAGTCCTCACTCCCACGGTGCTCACTCCCGGGTCCTCACTCCGGGGTCCTCACTCCCACGGTCCTAACTCCCACGGTGCTCACTCCCATGGTGCTCACTCCCACGGTACTCATTCTCACAGTCCTCACTCCTGGGTCCTCACTCCCACAGTGCTCACTCCCACGGTGCTCATTCCCATGGTCCTCACTCCCACAATGCTCACTCCCACGGTCCTCACTCCCACTGTGCTCACTCCCACGGTCCTCACTCCCACAGTGCTCACTCCCACGGTGCTCATTCCCATGGTCCTCACTCCCACTGTGCTCACTCCCACGGTCCTCACTCCCAGGTCCTCACTCCAGGGTCTCACTCCAGGGTCTCACTCTGGGGTCTCAGTCCCAGGGTCCCCCTCTGGGGTCTCTCTCCCAGGTCTCACACCCAGGGTCTCACTCCCAGGGTCTCTTTTTGGGGTCCCCCTCTGGGGTCTCACTCCAGGGTCTCACTCTGGGGTCTCTCTCCCGGGTCTCTTTTCAGGGTCTCACTCTGGGGTCTCAGTCCCGGGGCCCCCCTCTGGGGTCTCACTCCGGGGTCCCCCTCTGGGGTGTCACTCTGGGGGGCCGGGCAGCAGCGTCGGCTCAGTGTCTGGGACTCACTGAGCTGCTGTAGGTGGGACGGGGGCACAGTGGTCATGCCCAAGCTCGGGTCCTGGGGTGACCCCGGCCCCCCTGGAGCTGACGTGGAGGAGAAGGCCTTCTGTCTGGGCAGATGTAAGCGGAAGAGGCCGGGCTGGGGTCCCAGGAGCACGGATCAGGCTGAGCTTGTACCAGGCGTGGCGGGAGGGCAGGGCTGAGCCCAGAAAGCCCCTGTCCCAGCAGCCTGGCCGGAGATCAGAGCCAGGTGGGGGGTCTCGGCCTCACGAGGGTCTTCAGGGAGGATAGAGGGGGTGAGGACAGGCAGGTAGAGGCTGGGCAGCGGTCACGCAGCACGCCCTGGACGGGAGGGAGCCTTGGGGAGCCTCGGGACCAGGGTCTCAGGACGCCAGAGGACAGGGCGCTGGGTCCTTGGGGGTCATGAGGGGACCCTGCCCTGTCGCTCTAGAGCCCCCGGGGCGGACATTCACCGCCAGTTCCTCCCTCAGCACGTCACTCACGGCCTGAACCTCACGGCGGACACCGCAGGGCCGGTGGGCAGCCGGGCACATCCCGACCCCGGGCAATCTCTCTCGCCGCCCTCTCACATCCGGAGCGCTCATGCCACTTCAGAATTGGCTGCCTCGGCCCCCGGCGTTCACACATCTTCCCCGTGGTCAGTGCCGGGATCTGCCCCGTGCGAAGGCCCTGCCCTGCCCTGGGCTCTGGAGAGCACCCAGACCCCCCCGGCGGGCCACCTTCCTGCAGCCAGGAACCCACAGGGCCGAGGCCAAATGCCGCCCGGTGCCCGGGAGCCCAGGACCAGCCTCTGGGGACCCAGGTCCCCAGGCCTCCTACCCGGGACCCCGGGGTTCCTGCCACTCCCAGGCCTGTTCGGAGCGCTTCCGCAGCCGCTGAGCTGCTCTGGAGGGCCAGGCCAGACCGTGCCCACTGCATGCTCGCTGCCCCGGCTCGGCCCTGCCCCACCCCATCCCCGGGCCCCCGCGGCCCCTCCCTGTGGACAGGGCGGCCGGCCTCGTTCTCCAGGAAGCCATGTGGGTGCAACCCGGTCCTGCTACCGGTATCCAGCCCCTCGGTCCACGGGGCTCTGGGCCCGCTGGGTGGGGTTCAGGCCCCTCCCTGCCAAGCCCCACTGTGAAAACCGGGGGACCGCCTGCTCCAGGGGTGCCAAAGGCAGGGGCTCTGCCTCCCAGCATCCCCAGAGAGACCCAGGGCGGAGGTCAGGGCAGCCCCACAGAGGCGCACTGGGCCTGGGCTGGAGCTCTGTGACCGCTCTCCCTTCCTCACCTGAGCTCGGAGCAGCTCCAGGATGGCAGGACAGCCTCCCCGTTCACAGCTGGCCTCGGGGGACCTCAGCCTCGCCCGGTCCTCCCCAGGGCGGTGTGGTGCCCCCCTGACTCCGGTGGATTCACGGGGGTGTCTGGCGGCGGTGCCAGGACCTGCCAGCCCCAGGGGTCTCTCGTGCATGTCTTTCAGAGGCTGGAGGACACCATCCTGAGCCCCATGGCCAGCAGAGAAGACCGCGCGCTGACTGTGCGCGGGGGACGCTGGCGGGCCTCCCCCACCCCCGTGCCTGCCCGCATCCGTGAGATTGTGGCCGGCAGCCTGGCCGAGGGGCCTCCCCAAGGTGAGGGGATGCCCCAGGGGAGTGGCAGGGCGGTTGTGGGAGTCCAGCCCCAGGGAGCCCAGCCCCCCAACCCCGTGCCCTGGCTCGGCTGGCCCCTCCCGGCCTGTCACCGTGCCCTGCGCTAGGGTGAGACTCACACCCTCCCACGGAGTCACCCACGGAGCCAGAAGCTCACACACACAGCGTGCTCACCCCTGAGCTGCAGAGACCGTCCCCACCCAGCGTGCATTTCTGTTTGTGACTCTTGGCGACTGCCAGTCTTGTTTCTCACTGGATGAGTGAGAATCCTAAAGGCTGGCCCTCAGGAAGCGCAGGTGCAGAGTGGCGGCCTGCCCATCGGCCCCACTGCCGGCCCTCTCACTGTCGGTCACTGTGGCCACCAGCCTGGCCCCAGGCCATGCTCCTGACCCCTCGTGCGTGGGTCCCAGAGACCCCTTTCAGTAGTAAGGACCTCTCCAGCCTCCGAGAGGAGCCAGGGCCTCGCTGTGTGTGTTAAGGAACAAGAGAGCCCTGCGTACTTAGACCAGCACTTACTACTCAGGGGGACAGCACCCTGCGGCCCTGAGACAGCGGTTCTCAAGCCCATTGGGGGTGGGGGTGCCCAGCGTCCAGGCCGCCCCCACAGACCCTCTGCTGTGCTGGTTTGGGCTGCACTCGGGAGAGATGTGAGTGGGCACGTGCCCACCCAGAGGAGAGGAGGGTCTGCTCCTCTGCACCGGGGGCCCCTGGGCCAGGGTGGACAGGCCTCCAGACTGGGGGCTGGCCCAGCCGCAGGCTGACCCTGCTGCTGCGTCTGCAGGGCTGCGGGAGCCCCCAGCCGCTCCAGGCCCTGGGTCGGAAGAGCACGCGCCCCTGCAGGACGAGCTGTCCCGGCTGGAGGGCCTGCTGGCCCAGGCGGGCGCCGAGCAGGATGAGCTGGCTGGCAGGTACCACGTGGTCAGCGAACGGGTGAGTGCTCAGGGCGCCTGGCAGCCTTCCCTGGGGTGACCCGCGGGCCCGCCAGCAGGGGGACGACAGTGGCCGGCCACGGCCGAACCCTGCGCCGCAGAGAGAGAAACAGGCTGGATCAGGCAGGGGAGGTAGTACGGTGCCCAGGGGTCCCGACCCAGCTTAAGCAATGACTTGTGCCCACCTGCCGAGCCCCAGGGGGGCCAGGACAGTCCTGACCTGTGGGGCCAGCGCCCTGCCCAGCGCGAGCACGTGGACACACCTGCCAAGGGGAGGCGGGCAGGCTGGAAGGACCTACTGCACCCCGGTCTCGCCCCTCACAGCCGAGGTGGACAGACAGGCCCTGGGCACACCCTCAGTGCCCCCAGCGGCCACAGGCCCTGCCAGGGTGACCGGCTGCAGCCAGAGGCCATTCATGCCCAACCTGTGGGGCCAGGAGGGCCTCCTGGTGTGCGGGCGGGGAACCTGAGGCGGGGAGGAGACGGAGGTCACCGGGCAGGGCCTCTGTCTCATGTCCACCGCCCCAAGTCGTGACGGCCTCGGAGGAGGACGGGGTGGGGTGCCCGGCCCACAGTGGGGGTGCTCAGAGCCCCTGTGTCTGCACGGCCCCCCACTCCATGCAGCGGGACAGACGACCCCAGATGAAGGAACAGGCTCACGGCAGGGCCCAGCCGTGCAGGGCCACGCTGCGGGCTGAGACCTGACCCAGTCCGGCCCTTTCTCTGGTGTGACCAGTGACCGCGGCTGAAATCCCCAGCCGGCCATGCCTCCTCCCGGGTCCTGATGGCTTCCTGGGGTCTGTGGCATGCCCAACCCCACAAAGGGGCCCTGGGACCCCCGTCATCACCCACAGCCCCCTGAAGGGGCCCCGGGACCCCTGTCCTCAACCCCAGCCCCATGAAGGGACCCCCAGCCCCCACCCCCGTCCTCACCCCCCAGCCCCATAAGAGGGCCCCCCCACCCCCGTCCTCACCCCCAGCCCCACAAGAGGCCCCCCACCCCCATGCTCACCCCCAGCCCCACAAGAGGCCCCCCACCCCCGTCCTCAGCCCCACATCCCCCCTCCCCGGGAGCTCCTCCGGCAGGACAGGCGGGCCGGGAGCACTGGGTGAGCTCGCCGCCCTCCCCCTCCCCGGCAGCGTGGAGCTGGGGGTGGGGGCGTCTTCCTAGCACAGGGTGGGGAGATGTTGGGAACAAGAGGCCAGTGGGAATAAAAGCCGCAGAAGCCCTGCAGCCAGATTAGGAAACCGAGTGAGTCAGTGAGATCCCGGCTCCAGGCCTCGCCTGCCCCCCGCGGGTGTCCGCCCCCCGCGTGCGGACCACGGAGGAGCCTGGTCTCCCTGAGTGCCCCCAAGGAGACCGGGTGGGGCGGCGTGGGGGTGGGCGTGGCTGCTCCGTGGGTGTCTGTCTCCTTCCTCGCTGGGTCCCCCAGCCCTATCCCAGCGCCCCCTCAGCCCCACCACGGGCCCCAGGGGAGCCCCGTCCTCCCCACCTCCCCCACCGGCCTCCTTGGCCCCAGGCACTGCCGCAGGTGAGCCCTCGGTTCTCCTGGTCTTCCTGTCTCAGCCCCCGCCAGCTGGCCCCCTGGGCCTGTTGCAGCCCCTCCTCGGACCCCAGAACGTTTTCTGGGTGCAGATCTGGGTGGCGCCCCCGGCCCCCAGCGGCCCCTTTCCCTCAGAGCAAGTTTCCCATCCACTCAGCCCTGCAGACTCAACAGTGGTCTGGACCAGTTCCTGGGGCTTCCTTACCACCAGACCCACCTGAGGGCTGCAGGCCCACCTACTGTGGGGTGGCCTCGTCCCCTGCTCGATGAGGGGCTGGGGGCAGACAGAGGTTCAAGCACAGGCAGAAGGGGCAGGGTGGGACCCCACGCGCACTCACTCCCGTGCGGGTGACCGTAGTCCGGCTCCACATCCCCTCGCCTGGCCTGATGCGAGGCCTCCTCCACTGGCTGCGGCACGAGGCGCAGGGCCGCCGTGGGGATGGCCACCAGCCTGACCCCTCTGACCAGACCCCAGTCAACCGCACCCCTGATCTCAGCCTGAACCCCACCCCAGCTGGGGACCCCCGGAGCCCTCCCACCCATCCCAGAGAGGGTGCTGTGCCTAAGCCGCCCGGCCCGCGGGACTGGGAAGCAGCTGGCCAGGTGGGTCAACGCCCTCTCCAGCTGCAGGCCCGGCTGGAGGCCACCAAGGCCCAGCTGCAGAGGTCGGAGCTGGAGCGCAGTGTGGACCTGGAGGAGGCCCTGGGCCGTCTGGAGGCGGCCGAGCAGAGGTGAGGCCGGGCAGGCGTGGCCGGCAGGGCTGCAGGGAGCCGCGGGCAGGGCAGGTGCCCCGGGCTGTTGGCGACTCCTCCAGAGTGACTCGGAGTCAGAGCCTGCGGGAGGGGGCGGGGGGGTTGCAGGGCAGGGCAGGGTGGGGGCCACACCCCTGGGCCTCAGTCTGCTCCCTGCTGTGCCACCCCAGCCCCCCACCCCCACCTGCCACAGCTGGGGCCGGGGCTCTGGCCCATGCTACGGGCAGGCATCTGAGCTGCCCGTGGGCCTTGGTTGGCCTGGCCAGTCCTGGGGTGTCTCTGGGTTCCCCCCCAATCCCACTCCTCTTCCCACTCCAAGCCTGACCCCCAGGCCCCTCTGGCTTCAAGCCACTCTGCAGTCATGACCGGGCTCATTTGCACACTGTGGGTAATTGTATGTCACCCCCAGCCCCCCAGAGGGAGCCCCGAGCCCCAGGACACGCCCCTGGAGGGAAGAGCATCTCGCCAAGGTCCCTGCCGAGGGGAGCAGGCGGGGCGGGGCCCCCAAGGCAGCTCTGTTGCCAGACCCGGGAAGGTTAAGCCGTCTATGGCTTGCTTCCTGGACTTGCTTCCTCCTCAGGGACACTGGCAAAGGATTAGTGTTGAGAAGCGTCTTGAAAACCAGTTTTGGAGAAGTGGGGGGTAGGGGCAGGGGATGCAGAAAACCTCCAGGAGGCTGATGCCCCCAGAGCAGAGAGGGGCAGAGAAATCCCTGTGGCCTCGCAGCCTGGCCGAGAAGTATGGGTTCTGCAGGGTTTGGGGTCCCCGACTGCAGCCACACATAGGCCTGCCTTGCGGGGAGAGGGGCCCACAGTCACAGAGGGGCTGCCCCTTCCCCGGGGCATGCCTGACCCCTCTCCCCCAGCCCGCCCCGCGACAGGGACGCGCCCCCCTCCCAGCCCTGGTTCCCTCGGCTGAGGCTCCCAAGCCCTGAACCTCTTGCTGCTCTGGAGGTTCATCTCCACACCCTGGAGTGAACAGCCAGCCGTAGTCGTGAGGGCAGAGCCAGGGAGCTCGGCGTGGGGGGAGGAGGGGACAACAGATACGTCGGGGGGAGCGGGGTGCCAGAGGGGGCCCGAGGCAGGCCTCCGTTTTCTGTGCACGGGGGATCCTCCGCAGGCGGTCAGCGCCACTTAGGAGCGGCGGGGCTGCAGTCGAGCTGGGGTCTTCTGAGCCCAGGAGGTCTGGGGCCTGGGGATCTGAGCATGTCTGTAGGGGAGGCCACCCACCTACGATCACGCTGCCGCATCCCTGCCTGTCCAGGAGCACCAGCCTCTCCCAGGTGAACGCCCTCCTGCGGGAACAGCTGGAGCACATGCGGAAGGCCAACGACAGGCTGGCCGAGGAGCTGGCCAGGACGACGGGCAGTGTGCTCCGTCTGCGGGCCGAGCTGGAGCTGCGGGAGGCACAGCGCCGGACCCACAGAGAGGTGCTCCCCGGCTCCCGCTCGTGGGCAGGGGGACGCCCAGCTCGGTGCCCGCGGCTGGGGCGGGGGTGGGCAGCGAGGACCGGGAAGGGGTGAGCTGGTGGCTGCCCCCCGCCACACCACGGCCCCCTGCTCGGCCTGGCCACAGCTGTCTGTGGAGTGGGGCTCACCAGGTGGAAAGTCCCCACTTTGAGACAAGGAGCCAATGGCCGGACTGGGAAGTTGGGTGAGGGCTGAGCCCTGGCCCCGGCATGGTCGCCCTGCGCTGGAGGGAGGAGTCTCTGCGGGCTGGATTCCGGGCCAGCAGGGGCCCCGCGGCCTCTTCCAAAACCTTCAGCCCTGGGTGGGGTCCAGGCACGGGGCTCCGGCCTCAGCCTCGCTGCAGTGGCGATGCCGTGTGGACCATGTGGGGTGGTCGCCAGCTGCAGGACATGCAGCGTGGAGTAGGGCAGGACTTGAGACGGTCAGCTGCGCCTGTGCCTGGCTGCGCCTTCCCTGATCTGCCCTGGATGCCCCCGGGGCCCCCCAGCGCCTGCCAGCAGCCTCCAGGGCAGGATTTCTCCCCGGCAGTGGGGCAGAGGCCCAGGCGGTCCCCGGGCCCCCGGCCTCAGGCCGACGCTGCGCAGGGGTCCCTCGGACAAGCCCACCGCGGAGGGACCATCCTGGCTCTTTCCACATGGACCTGGTGGAGCAGAGGCCGCCCCCACTGTGTAGACACGGCCCCTCCTGCCAGACAGCTGTCCCGGGACAGGAGGGTGTCAGATGGGCGTGGGGAGAAGGCACGGCCTTTCCAATAAGATCAGTCCTCACAGGGCGCTGGGCTGCTGTGGGGCCAGTGAGACGGGGTGGACACCTCACCCCCAGCCTCAGTTGGACAGCAGAACAGGCGCCCCGGAGACGGACCTTGGGTTCAATCTGGCACCAGCCGATCAGGGCTCTTTACTCCCCCTTGGCCTTGAACACCACTCCCACTTGCTGGCAGCTGTTTTTCTCAGCACCTTAGTGACATCCTGGCTTGTCTCCTGGCTTCCAGCCTGCCAACACCCGCCGACCCCTGACTCCTCTGGCGGGCATCGCACTCTGGCCACTGGGGATTCTCTGCTGTGACTTCCTGTGACCGCTGACTGCAGAATTCTATTATGCTTCCACTCATCAGGGTTCCTTCTCTCCTTGTTTGGGGAAGCCTCTGTTCTGTCTTCCACAGTTGCCCGAGTCCCACTTCCCCCTCCCCACCCACCCTTTCTAGGCTCCCTCCTATGCTCTTAACCTCCCCTCCTTACCACCCTGATCTGTGTCGTGGGTAATTTTTTCAAGTCCACCCTGCCGCTCATCAGTTTTCTCCCCTGGTATCAAATCTCTGTTAAACCTGCCTATTTCGCTTAACTTCTAATACTGTATTTTTCATCTTTAAAAGCTCTGACTTTTATTCTATTTTCTGCATATCTTAGTCTCCTATTTTCAAGCCTCTGTTGTGTTTGTTGATGCATGCTAGAAAGCAGTTATTTTGTAGCCTGTTTCTGATGTTCTAATATCTGAACTCCTTCAAGGTCTGAGTTCATTGTTTCTGCTGGTTCTGACCATGGTGCTGGGTGTCTATGTGTCTTTGGTGGTTTTCTGATTTCTTCAGTTAAGAGCCGTGTAGTATCCCTGGAACACTGAGAATTCTTTGAAACCTGGAATGAACATGGTACATTCCAAAAAAGATTTTCATTTGCTTCAGGCAGATTCTAGGGACTCTGATAATCTTTGGGGCCACATGGAAGTAAATTTTCAGCTTTAACTTACTGTTTTTTCAAACCACCCAGGTTTTGTGAATCTAGGCTGAAAACTGCACCAAGGCTAACTCATGGCTCCAAATCCAAATCTCCAAGATTTTTCCTTCCTGTCTTGGTCCCTCCAGGCTGCTGGAGCAGAAATACCCCAGCCCCGGGCTTGTAAACAAACATTTCCCACAGCTCTAGAGGCTGGAAGCTAAAGATCAAAGTGCCAGCCCCTTCAGCGGCTGGTGAGGATGAGGACCGCTGTCTAATCACAGATGATGCCTTCTGGCTATCCGCTCAAAAGGCAGAAGGGAGGGAGAGCTCGTGGGGCCCCTTCTGTAAGGGCACTAACACCCTTCATAGCAGTGGGGCTGAAAAACCCCACCTCCGGATACTCTCACGTGGGTGATTAGGTTTCAACATGTGAATTGCGGGGGACACTGCCCCTCCGACTGTGTGTGTGTGTGCGTGTGCGTGCGTGTGCGTGTGCGTGTGTGTGTGTGTGTGCATGTGTGTGTGCATGCGTGTGTGCATGTGTGTGCTGGTTCACCATCCACTTCACCTCCTTACAGTGCCTGCAGACAGCCGTGTGTGTGTGTGTGTGCTGGTTCACCTCCTTACCACCCCTGCAGGCAGCCGTGTGTGCGTGTGTGTGTGTGTGTGTGTGTGTGTGCATGTGTGTGCTGGTTCACCATCCACTTCACCTCCTTACAGTGCCTGCAGACAGCCGTGTGTGTGTGTGTGTGCTGGTTCACCTCCTTACCGCCCCTGCAGGCAGCCGTGCGTGCATGTGCGTGTGTGTGTGTGTGCATGTGTGTGCTGGTTCACCATGCACTGCACCTCCTTACCGCCCCTGCAGGCAGGTGTGTATGTATGCGCGTGTGTGCAGGTCTGCCTGCCTCTAGCGCACCTTGCTTAGAGTGCAGCCTGAGGGGTCACTGCTCTAGGTGAGTAGACTCCCCCTTGGGTGGGCCCAAGCTTTGCTCTCTGTCCTCGGAGCCCCTGTGGTCAAAGAAACAAGTTCAAGCTGCTGTTTGCCAAGTCACTCTCGAGTCAGGAACTTTACCCGTCCCTGGCCTGCATGTGCCTAACTGCACCGGCCACCCAGCCTCGCGTCCAGACGCTGTGGAGTCTGGCGTGTCCTGTACTTCCGTCGGTGTCGGGCAGGCAGGGCTGGGTGTCCACCCCTCCGTGTCACCGGGGCTCCTGATGACCGCAGTGGGCGGGGGGGCGTGTACACAAGGCTCTGGGCCAGGACCAGTGGTGCTCCCAGAGACTATGCACCGCAGGGGCTTTTAGGCTCGTGGGGGGACCTCAGGTGGGGGTCGGGGAGAGGGCTCAGCAAAGGGCTCGTGAAGGTGGGAGTGCGGGTCTGCAGCCAGAGGGCCTTCGGTGAGAGCACTTGGTCTGAAGCAACAGTGAGGAGCGCTGGGGCTCCAGCAGGTGGAGGGGCTCTGGGGGCCCTCAGAGCCCGGCTCTGGGCTCAGCCCGGCCACCGGGCGGGGCCCGCGGAGGCTGCAGGGCCCGGCTCTGGGCTCAGCCCGGCCACCGGGCGGGGCCCGCGGAGGCTGCAGGGCCCGGCTCTGGGCTCAGCCCGGCCACCGGGCGGGGCCCGCGGAGGCTGCAGGGCCCGGCTCTGGGCTCAGCCCGGCCACCCGGCGGGGCCCGCGGAGGCTGCAGGGCCCGGCTCTGGGCTCAGCCCGGCCACCGGGCGGGGCCCGCGGAGGCTGCAGGGCCCGGCTCTGGGCTCAGCCCGGCCACCGGGCAGGGCCCGCGGAGGCAGCGCCAAGGCTGGGGCTCTGGCTCTGGGCTTCAGCAGAGTTCCCTGCAAGGCTGGCCTCGCTGCCTGCACGGGTCTGCATCCTGCTGCCTCAACTCTCGCCCACACCCCACCCCCTAACTCCCAACGCCCCACCCCACCTCCCCACCCCCGCTGCCCACACCCCACACCCCCACCCCACGCCCCACCCCCACTCCCACACCCACCACCCACACCCCATTCCCACACCCACTCCACACCCCACCCCACCTCCCCACCCCCACTGCCCACACCCCGTTCCCACACCCACCCCACACCCCACCCCACCTCCCCACCCCCACTGCACACACCCCACCTCCCCACCCCCACTGCCCACACCCCATGCCCCACCCCCACTCCCACCTCCCCACCCCAGCTGAGTGCTGCCTTCGCCCCCATGGGGACCAGGCTGAGGGGGTCCTGGTTCTGGAGCTGGGGGTGCTCACCCCCACAGCCTCTGGGAGGGGAGCCAAGCTCTGTCCCAGGTAGGGGGCAGTCTGATTGTTGGGGAGAAGAAGGGGTCACAGAGGCTGATGACGAGGTCTGCCCCCCACCTCCGGTGCTGGAGGAGCGGTATGGGGGTGAATGGGGTCGCAGGCCCCCCACCACTCAGCCTGGCCTCCGCCTCTTGCCTGCAGGCCGGGCACACCCACTCGGGACAGCCCCAGGACGCCCTCCTGCAGAGGCAGGTCACTGCACTCCGGGGACACCTGGCCGAGCTGCGTGCAGCCACCGAGAGGTGCGTGCCCACCCGCAGGCCCGAGGGGGACAGGGCGCCCTGGGGGAGGTGGCCGAACGCACAGAGTGGGTCAGGGAGCCGGGCGGCGAGAGCCGGCAGGCCAGTCGGGGAGCCGCCGTCAACAGTGGCAAACTGACTTGCACGGAGCTCTGGGGCCTGGCCAGGCACCTCAGCCCGGCTGTCCTGGGCCCTTGAGTCTCAGACGGTCCATGTCCCAGTCCAGGCAGACAGCCCGTCCTGTGCGTCCTGGCCCAGCCCTGCCCATCCCTGCCCGGCTGTGATGCCACCTGTGGGTCCTCTCCTGAGGTGGGCAGACCTCTGGCCTGAGACCAGACCCCGCCTGGCCCAGCCGGCGGGCAGCCCCCAGGCTGAGGCCACAGACACCCCCGAGGCTCAGCCGGGTGTGCCCTGGTCTCGCAGGGGCCTTGCTGACCTGCGGGCAGACGTGGCCAGGATGGCCCGGCGCCTACACACGGCCTGCCTGAACCTCGGCTCCAACCTGCGGCTGACGGCCGGCAGCACGGCCGCTGCCCTGGAGCAGCAGCTGCGGGACAAGATGCGGGAGACGCTGCAGCTGCAGGGCCGCTGGGCCGCGGAGAAGGCGGCCCTCCAGGCCAGGTGTGTGGGCGCCCAGGGCTCTGGGTCTAGGGAGGCCCAAGGGAGGCCCGGGGTCAGAGAAGAAGCTGGTTCCTGGGAAGCAAAGACAATAAACCGTCAGAGGCGATCCAGTCACAGGGAGGGGCAGGGCGCGACCAGGTCGGGTTGGGCCGAGGAAGCCTCGCTGCGGGGCTGGCGAGCTGAGTCTGGGTCACAGTGGGAGCTCGATGCTGAACTCGGGGTCTGCACTGACCCCCGAGGCAATGGGAGCCGCTGAAGTTTCTAGAGCGGGAGAGGGCATCTGACCACAGTGGGGGGTCAGAGGTGGCCGACAGCCGCAGGCAGGCTGCACGCACCATGGAGGAGGCAGACAGAGCTGGGCTCCCAGGCCTGCCAGTGCCCTGGGCTTGGATCTTGGCACAGACGGCCCTGCCCCACCCCACTGTCCCCAGACTCTCAGAGCAGACGCTGCTGGTGGAGAAGCTCACCGAGCAAAATGCGAGCGAGAGAGCCATCTCTTCCCTGAGAACCGACGCGCAGAGACTGGTGCGCGGCTGGGAGGGGGCGGCTGGCGGTCGGGGCCTGGGCCTCGCTGAGCAGCCCCCGACCCCCGTCCCCCCAGGAGTCCCAGCACAGCGGAGGAGGCCCGGCAGCCCCGGGGGACTTGAGAGCGGAGGTGGAGACCCTGCGGCTCCTCTTGGACAGCATCACACAGGTGCAGGCCCGGCTGGGTCCTTCCCACACGGACAGCCGATGGGCTACAGGGCCCCTGTGGTTCAGGCTGGTCTGGGAGATGGTCTGGAAGCACCTGTGTGACCTGAGCCCTGGGCTCTGTCCTCTCTGCGCCCTGAAGGTGGCCCAGGCAGACGCGGGGAGCGAGGAGATGGTGAAGAGCAGCGGTGCTGAAGGCGAGAGCCCCCCACATGCTGGGTCCCCCCTGACGGCTGAGTCCTCGCCCCCAGCCCGCTCCCCGGTCGCCCTGGACTCAGCACTGTGGGCCGTGCGGGCAGCTATTCAGAGGCGGCGGCAGCGGGAGCAGGTGGGCACAGAGCCTGCCAGGCTGAGAAGGGCTGCTATGGGCCTGCCCATGACCCTCAGGAGGCTGACCCCAGGAGGCTGACCCCCAGGAGGCTGACCCCAGGAGGCTGACCCCACTGGGGGCTGACCCCCAGGAGGCTAACCCCCCAGGCGCCTGGCCGTGCACCTCGGGTGGGTCTCTGGTCAGAACTGCGCCCTTTCTCTGGGAGTCCAGGGCCCTGGCTGGCTTCTGTGTTCAGAGGCCTGGCCCAGCCACAGGGGTTCACTGCACCCCCACTACCGGGCAGGAGCTGCTCCAGCAGCTGGAGTCAGCAGAGGCGAGGGCCGCGGGCCTCCAGGAGCAGCTGTCTGAGAGTCAGAGGGAGCTGCAGGCCTCAAGAAGCCTCCTGCAGGAGGAGCGCCAGGACCTCCTGGGCAAGCTGGAGGCACAGAGCCGGGAGGCGCAGTGGAGCCATGTGACCAGCGAGCTCCTGGGGAGGTGAGGCCAGCGGGCAGGGCCACCTCCTCCATGAGGCCCTCCAGGAGAAGCTCCTGGGGAGGTGAGGCCGGCAGGCAGGGCCACCTCCTCCATGAGGCCCTCCAGGAGAAGCTCCTGGGGAGGTGAGACCAGCGGGCAGGGCCACCTCCTCCATGAGGCCCTCCAGGAGAAGCTCCTGGGGAGGTGAGGCCGGCAGGCAGGGCCACCTCCTCCATGAGGCCCTCCAGGAGAAGCTCCTGGGGAGGTAAGGCCGGTGGGCAGGGCCACCTCCTCCACGAGGCCCTCCAGAAGCAGAAGTGAAAACATCCAGATGGAAGCTGCCTCCCTCCCCTCGCCCCCAAGCCCTGCCTGCACTGAGCACCCCTCCTCCCGCTCTGGGCCCATCTGGGCTGTGGCCAGGACTCACCTTCCCAAAGCCCAGGCTGAGCATGAGCCCTGCCCCTCTGCCCCACCTCCCAGATGCCCCTCCTGGGACCAGGCTGTATTCTGGCCCCGCTGCCCCATTCCCACTGCTGAGAGTCCTCTAGAGGTCTGGGCCATCCCTCGCAGGTGGTCCACAGACCCCCAGTTCCCTGCCCGCCCTCCTGGCGTGTCCCGTGGGTCTGGCGTCTCCTGGTGCACTTGGCCAGGAAGCTGTCTGAATGCTTCTGTTCACGTCTGACTGCCCCCAGGGCAGGTGGTGGTGAGGGGCGGGAAGAGAATCCCGAGCATCTGTAGTCCAGGGCTTCCCAGACCCACACGCTGCCTGAGCCGGAGTGTGGGGCAGGAGTGTGCTGGCAGCCCAGGAAGGCTTCCTGCAGGAGGGCGCCGTGAGGAGTGGACCGACAGCCTCCCATGCTTCCGCTCACTCACCCAGGGGTCGGGCCTGCAGGCCCCTCGGGGCTACCCCTTCTCTGGAGGGCCTGACAGCGCACTCAGTGCTGGGACAGGAGGTCCAAGGGAAGATTAGACCCAGTCCTGTCCTTGAGAGGCACACAGGTGGTGGGCAGAGACGGGAGCGGGCAGGATCGGCCTGGCAGGAATGGGGGAGCCCGCGAGGTCTCAGGAGGGCCTTCCGGTAGGGGCGACAGGCGGAGGCAGGGTGTGGGGTGGGCAGGCGGGGCCACCTCAGCCTGCTGAGGCGCAGCGGTTACTAGGGCGAGGGCCAAGGGGGGCTGTTCGCAGGGACACCGCCTTCCCACAAGTGGCTAGACCACAGCGTCCTGGGGACTGGGGGTGACACAGGGGGATGAGAGGCTGAGTCAGGAGGCATTTGGGAAGTGGGGCCCCAGGACTTGGTGCTTCGGGGCCTGGCCGGGTGGGGAGCAGCTGAGATCCAGTCCTGGCTGGCGGGTGACCTGCAGAGGGGACCTCGCGGTCGGGTGTGGGTCAATAGCACGCTCAGCTCTGACGAGGGTGCAGGTCTCTGGGGCCGGCCAGGAGATGTGGGGGCCCCTGGCAGGCTGGGGTCCCCTCCTTCCCACGGGGTCTCACAGGACTGCCTGAGGTTAGCCCACGGGTGCAGAGGTCTGAGTGTAGGGACGCCCCGGGCAAGGCCCCCCACCCGGGAGCCACCCTGCCTGGACAGACCAGCTGGGGGTGGTCCGCACGTGTCCCTGAGCCCGGCCCCGAGCGGCCTCCGCGGCCCCCTTGCCCTGTTCGCCCCCCAGGCCCTGGGCAGAGGCGCGAATGTGCCCGGGACCCCCAGCCTCAGCCTCGCCTGCTTCCAGAGAGAAGGCGGCTCTCGAGGAGGCGGTTGAGGCGCTGAGGGGGGAGGCAGCCATGTCCCACGCTGAGAAGCAAAGCCTGGAGGCCAGGAACGTGGAGCTGCAGAGGAACCTCCGGCGGTGTGCGGAGCAGAAGGAGGCGCTGGAGCAGCAGGGCGAGCGCGGCCAGAGGGCGCTGGAGAGCAGGTGGGCCACTCGGCCTCCAGCAGGCATCATGGCCCCCTGGGCCCCATGTGCCCCTCCACCCCGGGACTACATCTTCACCAGCCTCATCAGAGGGTGCTAGTGAGATCGCCGGCCCCTCTCACACTGATCACCACCCACCGCCACTCACACGCCCACCCCAAGTCCAGCCCAGTGCCAGCCCCACCACCCTGGGCAAACCCACCCCGATACCTGGGCCCCACCCGGGTGGGCCGCAGCGTGGGTGCCCTCTGCTGGCCCAGGCTGTCGCCCAGGTCCGAGCAGACACACCCACGCCCAGCTGGGCAGCGACTCCAGGCATGCAGGGGACCCGTGCTCCTCTGGGGCCCCGCGCCTTGGGGGCAGCCATGGGCGGTCACCCTGACTGCGGGCCCCACAAGTGGCCCGGCTCTCATCCTGAGGTGGCCTCACGCCCCCTGCCCTCTGTTTCTGGGTCTCAGTCAAGGGCGCCTGGAGCAGCTGGAGGGGACGGTCTCTGGGCTCAAGACAGAACTGGTGTCGGCCCAGGAGGCGCTGGACTCGGCGCGGCTGCAGAGGGACGTCCTGGAGAGCGAGAGGGCGGGTCTGCACGGCGCCCTGGCCCGGGTGCGCCCCCGGCCGCCCCACCTCGACCCTCTCCTCGCCGGCCTGGGCTTGCAGACCATCCCCTATCCCCAAGCTCAGGGGTGTCCCCTGGTCCCAGCCTTGGGGTGGCCTCCTCGGTCCCCGACCAATGTGCCCTGGCCCATCCCCCTGAGCGCCGGCCACAGCCGCTCTCAGGGGCCCCTCCCTCGGGCACCTGCTCGCCTGCCCTGGCTGCAGGCTTGGACCCAGGGGCCACCGTCCACCCCTGGGGCCTCGCCACTGCGGGACCGCTTCCAGGCCCCCCCGGAGCTCCAGCTTGCATACCTCTGTGACGCGCGGCTCACTCCCCACCCCGTCGTGGCTCCCCCGAATCTAGAAGCCGTCCCAGCTTCCCTGCTGGGTGACCTCTGCCCTCCCCACCCTAGGCCGAGGCCAGCAAGGCTGACCTGGAGCTGCTCGTGAGCCGGCTCAAGGCGGAGGGGGTGGAGCAGAGGGACTCCCTGGCCAAGATGGCCGCTGTGACGGAGACGCTGGCTCGGGACAAAGGCTCCCTGAACCGCCTGGTCCTGCAGGTGAGAGGAGCGCCCGGGGGGTCGGACCTCCCCCAAGTCCCGCTTCCCCAGGGCAGCTGTGGGCCCCGGTGCAGCCCCGGCCCCCCTAGCTCAGGGCTCCCCCTTTGTTCATCCTCCTCCCCGCCGTCTCCACTCCTGGACTTGGGGGCAAGGGTGCGTGGGGCTTGGCTCTGCACACGGACCACGCCCTGTCCCCGCCTCTCCGGCAGCTGGAGCAGGAGCGGGACGAGCTGCGGGCGCGGCAGCAGACGCTGGCACAGGGGCAGGCCGGCGCCTGGGAGCAGCTGGCGCGGGCCGAGTGGCAGGTGGAGCTCCTGCGGGCTGAGAGGAGGGGCCTACAGCGGGCCTGCGGGCGGCTGGAGGAGCGGCTGGAGCGGCTGGAGGGTCAGGCGGCCCGACTCCAGCGAGAACGGGCCCAGTTGCAGGCGCAGGTGGGCCAGGTGAGGGGGTCGTGGGGCTCCCAGTCCCCAGCCGCATCTGACAGGGCCACCCCTGCCTCTGGGGTGGGCGGGCACACACAGATACAGAAGCCACACTGGCCCTCGGACGTCAGCACCGGCGCTTTCTAAGCTCAGGCTGCCCGACTTGGCTGATTTGAAGCCGGCTTCCCGGTGTGGGAAGTAGGGGATGGGGAAGCGGCACGCTAAAAGGACGTCTACATCGGGCCTGTCCCCAGCATCCAGGGGCTGGGTCCCCCCCGGTCAGAGGGTCGAAGGCCTTGGGCCCAGCGATACTCACACACTCAAGGGAAACGCTCCCCTGCCCCTCTGTCGTCTTGTCTGTCTTCTTCCTGGACCACATCCACACAACAGAGCTGCCCGGTCACACGCTCACAGCCGCATCCTTGCATCCATTCCCAAATCCGCCGACGTGGATCTCCCGTGGAGGAGGTCAGACTCCGTAGCACAAGACACTGCGGCACTTTTGCTTTCTCCTGACTCCAGACGTGGTGGCCCACGTGGAAACCGGTCCCTGCAGAGCCTTGGACCCCCAGTGGTGCTCAGGCTTCATGGCCTGTCACCTTCGGGGCTCAGGCTTGCCTCTTCCTGTTTCTCAGACTCTGTCCTGTCCTTTCCCTCTGTTTTGGGTGACGCATTGTTACATTCAGTAAAGCCAGCGCACAGCTCAGTGGGTGATGACAGTGGTGAGCCCTGGTGGGGACAGCAACATGGTCAGAATGCAGAGTGTCTGCACCAGCCCAGCAGGCTCCCCCATGGCAAGGCCACCCAGGCGTCCTCTGCCCTGACCTGGGCCACCGTGGACTGGCTTCACCAGCTTTAGGTGTTGTTGCATAGGGAGTCATGGGGTGCAGACACTTTGGAGTCCAGCTTCTCACCCTCAACATGACATCTTTGAGAGTCATCTCTGTGGTTCAGTTCAGTTCAGATCAGTCGCTCAGTCGTGTCTGACTCTTTGCGACCCCATGAATCGCAACACGCCAGGCCTCCCTGTCCATCACCAACTCCCGGAGTTTACTCAAACTGATGTCCATCGAGTTGGTGATGCCATCCAGCCATCTCATCCTCTGTCGTCACCTTATCCTCCTGCCCCCAATCCCTCCCAGCATCAGGGTCTTTTCAAATGAGTCAGGTCTTCGCATGAGGTGGCCGAAGTATTGGAGTTTCAGCTTCAGCATCAGTCCTTCCAGTGAACACCCAGGTCTGATCTCCTTCAGGATGGACTGGTTGGATCTCCTTGCAGTCCAAGGGACTCTCAAGAGTCTTCTCCAACGCAACATTTCAAAAGCATCAATTCTTCAGTGCTCAGCTTTCTTCACAGTCCAACTCTCACATCCATACATGACCACTGGAAAAACCATAGCCTTGACTAGACAAACCTTTGTTGGCAAAGTAATGTCTCTGCTTTTTAATATGCTGTCTAGGTTCGTCATAACTTTCCTTCCAAGGAGTAAGCGTCTTTTAATTTCATGGCTGCAGTCACCATCTGCAGTGATTTTGGAGCCCAAAGAAGGGGTGTTGAAATCTCCTGCTTTTGACAGCATAGTAATATTCCGTCATATGGATAAATTATATCTTTTTACCCATTTACCCGCTGCTGGATTTTTAGGTTGCTTCCAATTTGGAGATGGACAAGACTGCTACAAGCACGCATGTAGAAATCTCATACAGATATTCTCATTTCTCTTGAGTAAATACCTAAGCGTGAACTGTGGAGTCACTGGGTAGATGTTCCTGAACATTATAAGAAACTGCCAAGCAGTTTTTCCCAGTGGTTGTATCACTTCACTGGCCAGCACTGTGGGAGGCTTCCAGCTGCTGCTCGGCCTTGTCAACACTTGACATCATCCGTCTTGCTACTCTCTGTGTGTGAAGTTATGTGCCTTTGTGGTTTTATTGGCCATTTTCTGATAATAAAAGGCATTAAGCACATTTTCATATGATTATCAAATATTTGCATACCTTAACTTGTTGAGTGTCTGTTCAGGCCTACTGTCTACTTTTATTGGGTTTTCCCATTTTGGTTACGGGTTTCTAGTTCACATATCTTGGGTACAAACACTTTGTCAGACAGATGTTCTCACGTTGGTGTGATTTGTGTATACATTTTGTTGCCAGCATTTTTGATGGACAGAAAAGTTTAACTTTGGCAAAATTCAGTTTAGCAAATTTTTTAAAAATTTATGGTTAGTATTTTCTACGTGTTGTCAAAGAAATTTTTGCCCAGCCCGAGGATAAGACAGTATCCCAGTGTGTTTTCCTCCAGTCCTTACTTAGGTCTGTGATCCACGTAAAGCTGTCTTTTCTGTAGAGCAGAGGTTCTCACGGTGTGTTCCCCAGGCCAGCAGCATCAGTCTCACTTGAGAACTTGCTTAAAATGCAGATTCTCAGCTGCCCTCCTAAAACCTGCTGAATCTGAAACTCTATGAATGGGGCCAAAAATCTGGATTTTAATCATCCCTCCTAGTGACTCTGACATGCACGAAGGTGTGAGAACTGGGTGTGTGGTATGGAATAGGAACTGGGGTCCACCATTGTTCACATTAATATCCAGTTGTTTCAGCACCAATTTTTAAAAGACTTTCCTCTCCTTCTGGGATGATCTTGGCAACAATAAATTGAGCCTACTTGTGCATGTATGTGCCCAGATCATATTGTGATCTGTGCAAATTCATCTATTTGTTCATCCTTTCACCAAAACTGTACTGTCTTCACTACTGTAGCTTTCTAATATCTTGTAATGAAGTAATATTGAGTATTCCCATCTAATCCTTCTTTTCAAGATTGTTTGGTTATTTACATTTTAGAATCAGATTTGTCAATTTGCACACCCCAAAAAAACCTGGTAGAACCTTGACTGGGATTTTGTTGAATTTATAGATCAGTTTGAGAAGAATGGACGTCTTAACCGTATCCAGCTGTCTATCCATGAGCATGGTATATCTCTCCGTTGTTTTCTTTACTTAATTCCTCTCAGTTGTGTTTTGTAGTTTTCAGTGTAGAGACTTTACACATCTTTGATTAAATTAATTCCTGGATTTAATATTATGCCTTGCTGTTACAATTTCATTTTCCTATGTCCATTACTAGTATGTAGAAATATAATCTCATATATTAACTTTTGATCATGCAACCCTGACAAATAGACTGATAAGCACCAGGATTTTACATGTACATTATCATGTTACCTGTGAATAACAATGGTTTTACTTCCTTTCTGATCTCAGTGACTTTCATCTCTTCTCTTAATTCACTGGCTAAAGACCTACAGAACAAATCTGAAAAAAAGTAGTGAGACTGGCCATCTTTCTGTTAATACCAAACCCAACTTTGGGGAAAGAATTTCACTGTCAAGTATGATGCGATCTAGAGGTTTTTCATAGACGCCTCTTATCTGATTGAGGAAGTTCTCTTTTATTCCTAGCATGCTGAGATTTTTTTTTTTTAAAGTTAAACTTTTCTGTCCATCAAAAATGCTGGCAACAAAATGTATACACAAATCACACCAACGTGAGAACATCTGTCTGACAAAGTGTTTGTACCCAAGATATGTGAACTAGAAACCCGTAACCAAAATGGGAAAACCCATGTGAATGGGCTTTGAATTCCATGAAATGTGTTCCCTGACTCTATTAAGATGATCATGTTGTTGTTCTTATTCCGTTAAGCATCCAGTTCTATTGCGAAACTCTACATTTTGCCATCCATCTTCTTGAACATATTAATCACAGCTATTTTAAAGTCTGTATTTGATAACTTCAATATCCGGATAGCCAGATGGGCAGGGAGGCCTGTGTGTCTATTTTAAGTTCTTACATGTAGCTTTTTGCCATGTGATTCTACCTCTAACATGCTTGGTTGTGTTGAATAAAAGCCAAGTATTAAATATAAAAAATTGTAGAAATAATTTGAGGATCTCGATGATGCCATTCTTCTAGGGAGGAATCACTTTTGGTTCTGGCAGTCAGTGGGGGTAGATCACTTTAATCCATGACTGAGGTGATTGAAACCCGATCTTCATGTTTTTGAAAGTTAGAAGAGTGAAAGTGTTAGTGGCTTGGTCTTGTCTGACTGTTTGCAACCCTATGGATTGTAGCCCACCAGGCCCCTCTGTCCATGGGATTCTCCAGGCAAGGATACTGGAGTGGGTAATCATTCCCTTCTCCAGGGGACCTTCCCAACCCAGGGATGGAACCCGGGTCTCCTGCATTGCAGGCAGATTCTTTACCATCCTGAGCCACCAGGGAAGCCAGGTTTGGGGGCAGTGTCTATTCTGCTTCACCACCACTACAAGGATGAAGCCCTCCTATGATTACAACTGGAAACCTAGGATGTTTATCAGGACCCTCTGCGCTGAGGTCTGTAAGCTCATATTCTTCTACTCCTAAAGAAACAGGATGGCTGGAAGCTCTCCCGGGCTTCTCAGCTCCTCAGTCCAGACTTAAACCAGCACATGCTCCAAGGAGAGCAGAGATGCTGAGTGGTGGCCTCACTCCTCTGCCTCCCTTTCCTCGTGAGATTTTGGCTCCTTCAGTCTCAGCTGCCTGGGCAGCTCTCTGAGGCCCTGTATGGACTCCTGTGATAGATTTTGTCCAGATTTTTGTGATGTTCTTGGTGGAGGTGTTAGTCTGCAACAATCTGGTCTTCTGTCACCTTCTTCGCATTTCTGTGCAATGTCTCCCAACCCTGGAAACTTGTGGCCCAACAAAGGTTACTGTTTAGATTGACAGCTGGATCCCACCTGGTGGTGCTCAATCCAATAATTTCTCCATCATGGTTTCAGGACTGGAGGCCTCTCTGCTGTGAAAACACACATGCACCAGGGGTCCTCTACGTCTCCTGGCCATGGTCCTCCTCCACTCTTTCCTCCGTTGCTGTTCTGAAGGAAACCACTTTTTCTGAAGTCCTCCTTTTCCCTCTAGAGGCCCCTCGTAACCCTCCCACTCTCTCTGCTGGACTTTCCCCTCCTCCTCCTCTAGGTCACATGCAAGAAACAGGCCCTGGAGAAGCAGCTGGCCCAGCGCCTGCAGGACCAGGAGGCCCAGATGGCCGCTCTCCAGAGGGCCCTGCAGGAGAAGGAGGCTTTGTCTGAAGAGCGGGTCCAGCTGCTGGCCAAGCAGGAGGCCCTGGAGAAGCGAGGTCAGCTCATGGCCGAGGAGGCAGCCGATCTCAGGTACCTGGGGACCCACCGGCAAGTGTTCATGTGGCCTTGACCTCCAGGCCACAGTGTCGTGTGGACGGGCACGCAGTGACCGTGGGGCGGGGCAAGTGTGTGTACATGGCAGAGAGGCTATAAGTGAGGGGCACACGCAGTGCCTGCGGGCTCATGGAGCACCTGCAAGAGGTAGATGTGCCTAGGGCAGCCTTCCTGAGAGAGGGGGCTGCACTGGCCGGGTGGCAGGCAGCAGAAACCCATCTCAGGTCAGCAGAAAGATGTGGAAAGTCTTGCTCACGGATCTGAGCAGTACCAGGTACTTACCGCTTCAGGCAAGGCTGGATCCAGGTGCTCCCATGGTACCCTCAACTCCCCGCCTCTCCCCTGTCATTCTTGGGCAGGCTCAAGGTGAAAGCTGGCAAGATGGCCAGCAGACACAGAGCACCCTTTGCCCCATGAGTCCTGATAGCCTCTGCCCACAGCCATCTTGAACCATCCGATGTCCTTGAATGGATCCTGGGAGCCACAGGGCTCAGACGGGCAGACTGGGGCCCTATGCTTATTCCTGGAGCCTGGGGTGTTGGCAGCCCCAGGGAACCACGAGGCTGAGGGGGCGGGGTAAACCCTGAAACCATCGGGGCCACTTCCAGGAGAGCTGGGGCAGACACTCATAGGCAAGAAGGGGTACCCTGCAGACGGCTGCCTGGTGAGCTGAGCTGGCCTGTGACCTCTGAGGACATCCACAGGCTCATGGCTTTCTGCACCTTGCACCCATCTCAGAAACATCCAAGTGTTTTTATAGAAAGAGTTCCTCCCGGAATTCCAGAACTAGAGGCCATGAGAAAATTTAGAGATCAGGATCCTTGAACTTTGTCATGGAAGAAAAAGGGAAGGAAAGAGGGAAGACTCCCCCTCCCAATGAAACTGTGGGCACAGACTGCAGCAGGAAGCCTGACGAGGTCTCTGTGGGTGGGCGAAAGCAGAGGGTCCCAAGCTCTGCCCCTGGACCCCTCCCAGGCCCCACCCGCACTCTGAGGGGAGGGGTCGGGCGCCTCTTTCCTCCTGCCATCACTTGCTGCCCAGCCCACAGGACCTGGTCAGAGGACCCTCCCCTGACTCACCTGTGACCACTGGGCCCAGGGCCTCTGCACACGGTGGTCCTGCAGGCCCCAGACACAGTCACACAGCCACTAAACAGCGTTTCCCAGTGACCAGTCTGAGCTTCTGCTGACAAGGTGCTTGGGACATGACGTGCTTCTCCTAATGAGTGAGGACCCTGGGTTTTGAGGTCGTCCGGCCCCCAGTCCCAGGCCCTGACAAGGCTGCAGCACCAGGGACCCCTCTTAGTTCTCAGGCTTCAGCAAGATGGACTGAGTCCATGCCCACACCCCCTCGCCCTTGCTGGTGGTGCCAGCCGCCTTCCAGGAGGTGGGATGGGGGAGAGACTGGATTCGTTCTCAGAGTCTCTGCCTCTGAGTGACCGTTCAGTGTCTGACCTACACAGGCCACGTCCCCCAGAGGGGACCAGGTGGGCACCTGGGGAAAGTGCGTGTGGAGTGGACAGGACACTGGGAAGACCCCTCCAGGCAGAGGGCACAGGCAGACGGACGTGGCGAGCAGGGAACGCACGTGGCTTCGAGGGTGGGTTCTGGAGGGCCAGGGTACCAGAACAGTGAGGCTCCTGGGCTCTGCAGACCTCAGGGCACCCTGGGAGGTGCTGACACGCCCCTCCCCGACACTAGCGGCGGCCGTGTGCAGGGCCCAAGGGACGCTCTGGGGGCCGGGCAGGTTGAGCAAGGTCCTCTGCGGCCCACAGCTCTCCCTGGCCGGCCGGCCTGTCTGGGGCTGGGCGTGGGCTGTGTCTTCACGTGGCGTCAGTGCGGAGTGTTTGTTTTGTATCCCTGTTGTTCGGTCAGTGGATTTTTTTCACCGTGCATCAGTGCAGGACTCAGCACATACCATTAATATGAATGCGTGCTCACTGTCTGGCTGGTGACTGACGGACTTGCTGCTGGAGACGCAGGTCCCGCCATCACCCTCCCCAGAAGCGGGAGCTGCTGAGTGGCCCTGTCCATCCCAGGCATTTTCTGACTGGCCGTGTCTGCCCAGATGCAGAGGCAGCTTCTCCATGCCGGGGATGGTGCTGCGCGTGTTCTGCGCTGGAGGCTGCTCCTCAGAGAGGGCACAGAGTTTCCTCATCATCGTCAGCAGTGGACGAGATGCACTGTGGTTTCTGAAACATTCTTGCATTGAATGGCATGGACGCTGAGTCAGATTCAGGCCCTATCTGAGGCTACAGGGAGTGTCCTGTACTGAGTCACTGGTTCACGTGTGTTTCTAAAGCACTGACCCCTAGAACTAGAATTGCTGATCCAAACAAAATCTTTGCACAGTTTATGTTTTAAAATTTCCTAGTCCCCCTCTGCCAAAGTGGGCCTTGCACCACTGCCAACAAGAGATATGATCACTATTTTCAGCTTTGCTAATGTGATGCATGATGGATGAAACAACACAGATAAGATCTGAACCCCCTTGAGGACTAGTGAGTTTCATATGTTTATTCACCATTCTTGTTTCCTTTGTGAATAACAGCCATTGTTCTCATTTTTCTGTCGGATAAGCCACTTTCTGTCATTGATTGGTAGGAGCTCTTTGTATATGATGGATATTAACTGTAATATATTTAGTGCAAATATTGTCTCCAAGTCTGTCCCCCTTTTGACTTGATTTGTGGAATCTTTTCTGCACAGAACTCTGTCTCCCTCTCTTTAAATGTATTCAGGACTGTTGGCCTCCTTATTTTTGTCTTCTGACTTTTGTGCCCTGCTTAAGATTATAAAATATCCTTCTGTACTTTCTTCTACAGTTTTTACAGTTCTGAGTTGCTTAGTTGTTATCTATTTTGGTTTTGTATTTAGCTTTTTAATCCACCTGGAATGTTTTCTGTGTGGGCTCCAATCTGTTCTTAGAGATTTAAAATGAATGAGGCATCCTCTGTCTGCCTTCTGATTGACGGCCCGGCCTTGGAGGACACCATCCCAGCAAATGGGCTCCACGCTGCCTCGTCCAGCAGGGTCCTCTGCTGGCGTGGGTGACTCGCCTGTGGTGTGATGACTCCCCGCAGGGCCGAGAGGGACGCCCTGGAGAGCAGCCTCTTTGAGGCCCAAGAGCTGGCATCGCAGCTGCGGGCACAGCAGGAGCAGCTGGAGGGAGAGGCCCGGAGCGCACGGCTGGCCCGGCAGGCCCTGCAAGGTGCTGCCCCGATGAGCTCCCTCTGCCCCCCTTCCCTGAGCTTGTCCCCCCATGGGCGGCTCCGGCTCACTGCACCCCAACGGGGCCAAACACGGCGGGGAGCGCACGTCTACAGTCAGCCGAGAGCCCCTGCGGCTGCTGTCTGCGACTGGCGGGCGCCCACCGGGCCTGCTGCCGCCCATGTCTCGGGATGGGCTCAGTCACAAGGCCCAGTGGCAGCCGCTGCCCACCCCCCGTGACCCCGCCTCTGCTCAGCCCACCCCAGCCGTGCGGGCTGCTATCAAGACATGTGCCTGCTGAGTGGTCGGGGGCTCTGTCCCACCGGCTTGCAGCCTCCCCAGAGCCAGGGGCCCACGGGCAGCAGGGTGCTGCGGGGCCGGGCCTCCCCGCGGGTCTGGACGTGCCTGTCCCTTGGCAGGGGAACTGGAGCAGCTACAGAGCGCCTGGGAGGCCCAGGAGACGAGGCTGCGGCAGCAGGTGGCACAGCGGGAGCGGGACGCGCAGCTGGCCCTGGAGAGCCGGGCGCTGGCCCACCGCGAGGACCTCGCGCGGCTCCAGAGGGAGAAGGTCTGCCTTCCCAGGACCCCCGCCCCCAGCTGCCCGGTCACCGCCCAGGGACGTGTCCCTGCTGTGTCCACGGAGGCAGCAAGCCCAGGAGACCAGCGGGTGGCAGGCTGGCCAGGACACCCTGGGGCTGGGCGGGAGGACCGCTCACGGCCCTCACAGAGGAGGCGCCCCGGGGTGCCGGCTGACCTGCCGCGGTCCGAGGCCCATATTCGCAGGGAGCTCTGTGCCCTCTGAGCCGTCCACTGGTCCCAGGCCGGCAGGCCCCGAGTGACACGTCCTCATACACCCTGGCAACAGGGTGCCTGGTGCTCCGAGCTCAGGAACAGCTTCTGAGCTGTGACTGGGCCGCGGGGTGGCAGATGCTGAGGCTCAGAGCCCTCCACAGCTCCTGTCGCTGGGGGAGACGGGGCCTACCGCCAGCTGGCCTGGACGCCCTCCGGGCAGCTGTCCCGCCCCAGCGTCCACGGACCTGCTCTCACTCAGGAGCGCAGATGCCTGCTGCTCTCATGAGTTCTGACCTGTGTGTCTTCACACCTGCCCCCTCCTTCGGCCCAGGAGACCCTGAGTCTGTCTCTGACGGAAGAAAAGGAAGCAGCAGCATGCCGGCTGAAACGGGAGAAGGAGCTGGTGGCGAAGAGCGCAACCAGGAGGGAGGCGCTGAAGGAGGAAATTCAGAGCCTGAGGCGTGAGCGAGACGAGCGTCTCCTTCAGCTGGAGCATGAGAAGCAGCAGGTGACGGGGGGACCGTGGGGCGGGGGGCCCCCATCCACTCGCCGTGCCTGCCCGACCCAGTAAGAGGGCTGTGTGGGCCGCTGTGTAAGTCACTGTAATCACAGCTCTGATCTCCCACCGCAGTCCTGGTGGACATTCACCCTCCTCTCGGTCCCTCCATCCATCTGTCTGCCCACCCAACCATCTGTCCATCCAGCTACCTGTCCAGCCATCCATCTATGAATCCACCCACCTGTCTATCCAGACATTCACCCATCCACACACCCATCCACCCAGTCATCCATCTGCCCATTATTCCACCTGCCCACTTATAAATATATACACATATATTTATATATATACATATTATAAAAGGTCAGGTTTCATTCCAATCCCAAAGAAGGACACTGCCAAAGAATGTTCAAACTACTGCACAATTGCACTCATTTCACATTCTCACAAGATAATGCTCAAAATCCATCAAGCTAGGCTTCAATAGTACGTGAAGCAAGAACTTGCAGATGTACAAGCTGGATTTAGAAAAGGCATAGGAACCAGAGATCAAATTGCCAACATCCGTTGGATCGTAGAAAAAGCAAGAGAGTTCCAGAAAAACATCTACTTCTGCTCCATTGACTATGCTAAAGCCTTTGACTGTGGATCACAACCACTGTGGAAAATTCTTCAACAGATGGGGATACCAGACCACCTTACCTGGCTCCTGAGAAACCTGTATGCAGGTCAAGAAGCAACAGTTCGAACCAGACATGGAACAACAGACTGGGTCAAAATTGGGAAAGGAGTATGTCAAGGGTGTATATTGTCATCCTGCTTATTTAATTTATATGCAGAGTACATCACGAGAAACGCTGGGCTGGATGAAGCACAAGCTGGAATCAAGATTGCCAAGAGAAATATCAATAATCTCAGATATACAAATGATACCACCCTTATGGCAGAAAGTGAAAAGAAACAAAAGAGCCTCTGGATGAAAGTGAAAGAGGAGCATAAAGAAACTGGCTTAAAACTCAACATTCAAAAAATTAAGATCACGGCATCAGGTCCCATCACTTCATGGCAAATAGATGGAGAAAAACTGGAAACAGTGACAGACTTTATTTTCTTGGGCTCCAAGATCACTGCAGATGGTGACTGCAGCCATGAAATTCAAAGATGCTTGCTCCTTGGAAGAAAAGTTATGATGAACCTAGACAGCATATTAAAAAGCAGAGACATTACTTTGGTGACAAAAGTCCATCTAGCCAAAGCTATGGCTTTTTCCAGCAGTCATGCTCAGATGTGAGAGTTGGACCATGAGGAAGGTTGAGTGCCAAAGAATTGATGCTTTTGAATTGTGGTGCTGGAGAAGACTCTTGAGGGTCTCTTGGACTGCAAGGAGATCAAACCAATCAATCCTAAAGGAAATCAACCCTGAATATTCATTGGAAGGACTGATACTGAAGCTGAAGTTCCAGTACTTTGGCCACTTGATGCAAAGAGCCAACTCATTGGAAAAGACCCCGATTCTGGGAAAGGTTGAAGGCAGGGGCAGAAGAGGGCAACAGAGGATGAGATGGTTGGATGGCATCACCAACTCAATGGACATGAGTTGAGCACACTCCAGGAGATAGTGAATGACAGGGAAGCCTGGCAGGCTAGAGTTCATGGGGTCGCAAGGAGTCGGACACAACTTAGTGACTGAACAACAACAGCATTTACACATTTATGCACGCACTGTGTTTCCATTCACACATCCATGTCCATGCCACACATCCATGTTGTCCATCATCCATCTATCTACTTGAATGTTTATTCTTTATTCACAAACCCAGCTGTCTACCCACATATCTGGTCATCTATTAACACACCCAATTGTCTATCCACACACTTGACCATAAATCTATCCATCAATTTGCTTAAATACCTGTCTAGCTATCCACGCACATGACCATAAGGACTATCCATCCGCTCATTCAGCTACCCATGTACTCACTCACTCAACTATTCATCCATCAGTCACTTGCAGACCCTTTCCTCTGTCCGCACACTCAGCTGCCCATCCACATCCATGCACTGTCCATCCGTGCGTCTGGTTATCCTTCCATCCCTCTGATCAGCCAGCCAGTCATCTGTCAGTGTGTTCACCCATCAGCCAACCATCCAAACAGCCTCTAATCAGATACTGGGCATGTGAAAGCTACCCACTGAGTCCAGGCTCTTCCAGTATTCCATGCCATCCTGAAGCACGCACTGCTGAGTGGGTGGAATAGACAAGTGAATACCTACACGTGGGTTATCGCACTGTGGCAGGCCTCTCAGGTGTTAGTACAAAATGCAAATTGCGATGGAAGAGTCGCAGTGGCAGGAATAACCAAGGTTTATTGTCAGACTCTTCTGCATGGCTGGTTTCATCCTCACAATACTGTGAGGGACACCCTCTTACGGGGCCCCCTTGACTGGTGGGAAACAGATTCGCGGACGGTGAATAACTTGCCCGGAGTGGCTCCATGCACCTGCTGGGCACCAAGGCCCACGTCCACCGCTGTTCTGCTCTCCTGCATCCTGGGAGGGAGGAAGCAAGGGTTTGCTGGGCAGCAGCATTTCAAGGGTGAGGGGTAAAGGAAGACCTGGAGGCATCCTACAAACGTCCAGGGATGGTGTGAGATTCTGGGCAAGCCCCTCAGCTTCGGCTGCCCCCGAGTGGCCGGCGGAACTCCAGGAAGCACAACTCTTGCAGTTAGTTTTGCGTAAAAGTCACAGGTCAGGACGAGTCTGGTGGAGAGACCCAGGGAAGGGCCGTCTCTCGGCAGAGTCAGCACAGGTCACCTGCTGGCAAATCAAGATGTTTAACCCGGCAAGTTCAGGGTTCTGTTGGGGTTGCCTTGCCTGCGTGTGATCAGCTACACCCAAGGCCCAGCTTCCTCCTGAGCTGGGCGGTGGGGTAGGGGAGCCTCTCTGCATCCTCCCCATCACCTTGTGAGCACAAGCTCAGGTGCGGTCTCAGGGCGGGCGCATAACGGACGCCCCTCCCTCGGGCTGCTTCAGGGGTTTCCAGGCTCCCCTGGGACCCGGGGCCAAAGGCAGACACACTCCTTGTTACAGAAGTTCCTCCGGGAGACGGCTGTGCGCAGACCGGCATGTGGGCATCGACATCGCCGTGCCCGCCTCTGTGGCACAGGCAGCGCCCCGGGCCTTTCTCTTCACAGGACCGCCGACCAGACGGGTCCTTCCACACTGAGCTCTGGGCCAAGTGGTCCTTTTTTTTTTTAACACCAAAAGCACTTTGCATTGGGATGTAGCTGATTAACAGTGTTGTAGTTTCCAGTGAGTAGCACAGGGACTCAGTCATACATATACATGTATCCATACTCCCCGAGAGCCCCTCCCACCGGATGGACCTTTTCCACAGCTGATGTCACCCCGGGGGGCACAGGGACCCCCCCTTCCGTCTGCTGGCCTCCCGTGATGGGAGTTCTGTGGCTATTATCAGTAATGTTAGAAATAATCACTGGAGACCCCGGAAGCAGGGCATCCCACCCACACTCATACACACACACCTCCAGGCTGCCCTCCCATGCCATCCTGAAGCACGCATTGTTGAGTGACTGGAACAGATAAGTAAACAGCTACATGTGGGTTATCACACTGTGACAGGACTCTCAGGGGTCCCCATGGGTCTGGTGTGGGGGGAGGCGTGTCTGTGAGCCACTCCGAGTGCCCCCTCCCACCTGGCGACAGAGCAGGGCCCTCCCACCTTGGGGCCAATGGGTGTGACGCGGAACCCCTGGGGGCCCTTGCACACCCCTCACCTTCAGTGACGCAGAGTGTTTGGGGAGGTCAAGACCTGCCCGTGGTTCCTGCTCTGTGCCAGGGGTGGGTGTGGGGCTCCAGGGAGGAGGTGGTCCATGAAGCCCCCTGACCTACGCTGGGGAAGAGCAGGTACTGGGCAGGTGCCGGTGGGGGGGGGGTACCCTGGGCGGGGACGGGAGCGGGGAGCAGGCGGGACCCGCCTCCTCGGGACTCAGCTGCCTCCGAGGGGCTCCCTGCTCCTAGAGCCCATTGTCCTGGTGTCGGGGCCGTGACTCCCAGCGCCCCTCTGAGCCTCTTGTCAGAGCCCCCAGCCTGCTCAGGAGTGCCCCCCGTGTCACGCAGGCCCTGCTTGTGCGGGACGCGGAGCTGAGCCGGCTGCGGGGGGGAGCTGCAGCTGGTGCGGCAGGAGGCCCAGGGCCAGCAGGAACGAGCCGAGGTGAGCCCTTCCCGGCCAGAGCCGGACGCCTGGGCTGGCTGCCCACACGGCCCAGCAGGCGCAGCGGACCCCAGAGGCACCCCCTCCCTGCCTGATCCCGGGGGGTCTCCCCTCCACCCCACCACACCTGCCTGAACCTCAGTTTCCCCCAGATGACTCAGGCTCCCTGCTGGGGGGGACAGGGTCTCCATGGGACGAAAGGTGACAGAGCGGGATGGGTGGGGGGGGGTGCAAGGAGGGGAGGATGGGCAGGCCACATGCCCTTGCAAAAGCCACAGAGGTGAGGACCTGGCACCAGCAAGAGAGGGGGCAGAGCCCGGGTCTGCACCGCCAGCGCCCCTGGCGTGGTGAGACGCAGCTGCCGGAGGCTCAGAGGCCTCAGCTGACTCTCTGGGGAGTCCCCTCCCCGAGGAGAAGCGCAGCTGGGGAGGCCGCGTTGGACCTGAGGCAGAGACTGCCCGGAAAAGACCTGGTGGAGAATTCTGAGCAGGGCAGGAGGGGAGCATCCAAGGGGCCAGGAGACCCCAGCAGGCCCTGCCCGCCTGGGCCAGCGGACGGAGGCCCACAGGGCATGGAGGCCACTGCGGGCAGCCAGCTGGCCACCTGGGGCCCCAGCTCCTCCTCAGGAGCCCATGTCTGGGGGCAGGGCAGGCAACAGCAACCAAGACTCTGGGGAGTGAGGTGGGCCCCTGGGCCCTATGCCCCCAGCCTGTGGGCCCATTTATGGAGTGTGGGTGCTGCTCTGGAGGGGGCCAGAGCCAGGTGGCAGGACACGGGGGAGGGCTCAGGGCAGCTGGTGCAGTCAGGCAGGACCCCGGGGTGCTGGCGGGGAGCAGACAGGAGGGGTGGGGGTGACGGCTCAGGGCAGGGTTCAGGTTGGGGGCAGGGCTGGTCAGGGTGAGGCTGCCCGGCCGCCCGCTGCCCTCAGCGCCCTCACTTGGCGCAGCCAGGCCGGTGCCCTGTCCCCTCTGCTCCTGCCTCTGTCCTCCTGGCTGGGCCACCTGCCCGCCCCACTGGTGCCCGGCGTGCCCCTAGCCCCAGGGGCGCAAGCTTAGATGCTCCCCTGTTGGTGAACGACTCAGTGAATCCAAGAACGAGTGAGCTGCAGGGTTAGGCCCAGAGCTGACCCCGCAAGCAGGGCCGTGCTCGGTGCCTGCTCATGAGAGGCCGAGTGGGCGTGCCTCCAGACCGAGGGCTGGCCACCCAGACCACAGGACCTGGAGAGGCCATGCAGTTTGCGCCAACCTACCAGACAGCGGGGGGGAGGGGTGCTGGGCAGGGGGAGGGGCGCTGGGCAGGGGAGGGGCACTGGGTGGGGGGCACTGGGGGGGGGGAGGGGCACTAGGCAGGGGGCACTGGGCAGGGGGAGGGGTGCTGGGCAGGGGAGGGGCACTGGGTGGGGGGCACTGGGTGGAGGGAGGGGCACTAGGCAGGGGGCACTGGGCAGGGAGAGGGGCACTGGGCAGGGGGAGGGGTGCTGGGCAGGGGAGGGGCACTGGGTGGGGGGCACTGGGTGGAGGGAGGGGCACTGGGCAGGGGGAGGGGCGCTGGGTGGGGGGAGGGGCGCTGGGTGGAGGGAGGGGTGCTGGGTGGGGGAGGGGCGCTGGGCAGGGGAGGGGCACTGTGTGGGGGGGCACTGGGTGGAGGGAGGGGTGCTGGGTGGGGGAGGGGCGCTGGGTGGGGGAGGGGCGCTGGGTGGGGGAGGGGCACTGGGCAGGGGAGGGGCACTGTGTGGGGGGGCACTGGGTGGAGGGAGGGGCGCTGGGTGGGGGAGGGGCGCTGGGCAGGGGGAGGGGCGCTGGGCAGGGGAGGGGCACTGTGGGGGGGGCACTGGGTGGAGGGAGGGGCACTGGGTGGGGGGAGGGGCACTGGGCGGGGAGGGCACCGGGTAGGGAGGGGTGGAGGGGTGCAGGGGCCCCGCGGGGTGGAGGGGAGAGGCACTGAGAGGGAGGAGGAGTGTTGCAATCAGGAGCTGGCTGCCATGGTGTTTCTTCACCCCCTGCTGCCTGACTCAGGACCCGGCTCCCCGGGTCACTGAGCAGAGCCGCTCCCGGCACCCGGGACAGTCTTGCCCAAGAGCATCCCTCCTGGGAGCCCCCGCCCGGCTTGGCCCCACCCCCGAGGCCAGATGGCCCTTCCGTGGGCACAGCCGGGAGGGCTGTAGAAGCCCCTTGGGGTTGGGGGCCTCATTTCCCAGACCTCTGCCCAGTTGCTCCTTCCGACCACCCTGTGGTCAGGGGACCAGGAAAGACCCCCAAGACCCAGGAGCTGAAGCCCCAGCTGGCAGGGTCCCCCGGGAGCCTTCCCTCGAGCTGACCCGGGTCGGGGCGCCTGCCAGCCCAGCTCTTCTGGGCGCTCATAAAAGGTTCTTTCGCCACCTTGGCCTGGAAATTAAAACCCACTTGGGGGGAGGGTGGGAAGAAGAGCAGCCAAGGAACACCAGTTGTGGGTGACCTGCGAGCAGCCCCCCAAGCATGGAGGGGCTCCCGGCCCCGCCCTGTGGCCCACCACTGCAGGGGCCACCCCGGCCCACCGGGCAACACCACGCCCTCGCCACAGCCTCCCTGGGGCCACCTTGGGGGCACAGCCAGACCTGACCATCCAAGGCGCACTTGTCAGGGCAGAGGGGCAGCTGGGGGTACAGGCGGCACCAGCGCGGCTCCTTCCCTGAGGGCGGGGGCATGGTCTGATGGAGCATCCCTCGCCAGCGGCCTGCAGATCCAGGGGCCCTGGGGGTCACCCCCCGAGCCCCAGGTGGGAGAGGCTGGGCTGGGCCGGGGCTCAGGGTGAGCAGGCGGCGTCCCGTGCACAACAGGAGGGGCTTCGAGCAGCGGGGCACTGCTGCTCCGGGGGCCCCTTGGTCAGCAGAGGGAGTGCCCTGGACTGGTACCGCGGGAGAGCAGAGTCAGGCCAAGCTGGGTCCTTCCCAGAGGGTGTCCGAGCTCGGGGCCCGGCCGCGGGGTCTGAACCAGGATGACCCTGCCCAAGGGCTGCAGGCAGGTCCCCCGACCCCTCCCAGGCGTGTGGTCTGTACTTACACACTTAGAGCCGGGGAGGCGCTGGGTGTCCCCCATGCCATGGCCTGCTTAGAAGTTCCAGAGCGGTCAGCTCTTCCCTGGGAAGCTCCCCGTGGGGCCTCTGTCCCCTGCGCCCCAGCACCCTTCACCGCTGTGACCCCTCAGGACCCAGCATCCAGTCAGCCAGAGCTGCAGGCCTGCCTCGTGGGGTCTGAGTGAGCCATCCAGCTGGCCCAGGACGGCATGAGGCTGCCCGTGGGGGCCCGAGCAGACGGCCCGCTACCCCCACCTGGGGCGGCCCCTTGACCCCACGCTGCTTGCTGCACCCCCAGGCCACCGTCAGCGCTGTGGCCGCAGAGCTGAAGGCCCTGCAGGCCCAGTTTGAGGATGCCATCTCTGCCCACCAGACAGAGGCCAGGGTCCTGCGTGAGACACTCCGGGCGCAGGCGGCCCAGCGGAGCAGCGCGGGGAGAGAGGTGAGGGGCAGCACCGGGGCTCCCGGGGGCAGGCAGGGACCCCAGTCAGGGGCCGCCGTCCAACCAGCCGCGGGGAGAGCCTGTGCGAGGCGGCGCTGCCCACCCCGGACACGGTCCCGGGGTCAGGGTTAGAGGTGTGCTTGGGGGCAGCCGTGTTCGGGCCCGCCAAGGCCCTGAGGCCAGCTCTGGGCTCCAGGAGCCGGGTGAGGTGTCCTGGGGGGGGCCCGGCCAGGAGAGGCCCCAGGCAGGCGAGCGGGCGGGTGAGCAGGCTCAGCAGGCAGAGCAGGGAGGTGTTGACGAAGGGGCTCTGACAGGCCTGGGGACGCCTGGAGGGGGGAGGGCAGGAGGGCACGAGGCGGGGAGGGGCCATGGGGCCCGCGACCTCGTGCACTCCCGGGCCGGGTGCCAAGGCTGGCAGGGGCGCAGCGAGCGCAGAGAGGGGCTGGGCCCACCCCCAGCACCCCGAGTGGGGCCGCCAGAGGAAGAGAGCGTGATTTAACATGACAGCCTGTTTACTTTGGCCCCAAAGAGAAAGGTCTCTTTTCAACAGATTTCGAAGTCAGGCCTGGTCAGCGACCACACGGGGAAGCAGAGTGAGGCTTTAACACGGGGGGCAGCAGGGGGAGGAGCCGGGGAGGCTGGGCATGTCGTGCTGGGGGTAAAGGGGGAGAGCACAGCCTCGTGGGAAGTTCGGGTTCCCTGATCGCCACCCCCAGAAAGGAGAGGGGCCCCAGGAAGGGGCTGGGGTGATGGGGAAGCTGAAGTGGGTAAGGGGAGCAAGGGGAACAATGGCAGAGAGGGAGCCTGGGGAGCCCTCCCAGGCGCCAGGCTGGCCCAGAGTCACCATGGAAACCATAACATTTCACAGCCTTTAAACTGGAGGGACATCCAGCCCTCTGGCAGCCCTGCCTGAGGTCCACACGTGTGTGCATGTGTACATGTGTGTGCATGTGTGTGTGTGCATATGTGTGTGCATGCACGTGTGCATGCTTGTGTGTGTGTGCACGCATCCACCACACAGCTCATATGCAGTGCACACACCTCCATGCATGTAAAGACCATGCTCCCATGCAGAGAAACAGTGATAGCACACACACATGCACTCACATATGCAAACACATGTGGACGCCACACGTGCAGCAAGCAGCGCACATGACTCCATGCACACTCGCATGCACATGCATCATGCATGTGGGTGAACATGAGCACACATGTGGGTAAACATGAGCACGCGTGTCTGCACATAGATGTGTGTGGATGCACACACCACATGCTTGCACATGCTACGTGCATACATGCACGTGTACTCACACGCAGGACCGGGGCCCGCACAGCCCCTCCCCTGCTTTCCCGACTCCATGCGGAGCCCTCGGGTCACCTCCCTGCAGGAGATTTCAAAAGAGGCTGTTTATACAATTTCTAGTAAAGAAATAATTATTATAATCACATTAAGCGATTTGGCTGTAAAATTCCTGTAAAAGGGATGGTTGTTCTCACGAGGCGGGGGGAGGGGGGTCCCCCGCGTTTGTTTTGCTTGTTTTCATCTCCTCAGCCCTGGGAAATGAAAACAGCTTTTTATGATGGATAGGCCCTCTCGCTGGTCCTTGACCTTCAGGGTGGATTTCTGCTGAGCTCGGCGGAAAACGCTGCTCACGGTTGTGGCTCCCACATGTGGGGGGTGGGAGGGGAGAGGAGAGCGGCCCTTCCCAAAAACAGAACAACAAGAACCATGGGCAGACGCGGGAGCCACGGCCAGAGACCCAGAGAGTGCCCCACTGCAGCAGCCACAGAGTGGGGCTCGCTTCTGGCAAGCCAGCGCCTGACGCCACTCAGTTCGTGTGGTTCCCCTAGAGGCTTCCTCCATCTCTTCCTGCAGGGGCTGGGGGACACGCCGTCTCCAGGGTTCCCTGGTCAGAGGGGAGACCTGAGGTCCTGACCGAGCCTCGGCGAGCCCCCACCCCACAGTCCCTGCATCCAGGATGGTCTGCCCCTTCCCAGGGTCTGCACTCCCCTCCAGCGCCCCCCAGCAGGGGCTGAGCCTAGGGTTCTGCAGGCAACCTGTGTCCCAGGGCAGTTAGGGCCACTGATACCCACCCATGGTTCAGCTGAGCTCTCAGACTCCCAAAACCACTGACTCCCCAGGCCCTGCCTGGAAGCTGTGGGTGAGGAGGTCCCGGTTACGGGGTGACACAGACACCAGACCCAGCGTGGCGGGGGCCCTCCTCCGGGGCCAGCACAGGTCTGGCAGGGGACAAGGGCACACCTGCCCCTTCTCCCCGCCTGGCTCGGCACACAGAGGCCCAGAGCAGCCTGAGGTCCCCACTTGCTCCACAGTCTTCCCTGGGGTTGAGGCCCTCCATGCCAGGGCAGGCCCCGACACCTGCTCCTGTGACGGCAACAGCCTGGCCCTGGCGGCTCTGCCGCAGCCGGAGGGTCATCAGGGAGCCTGCCCGAGACAGCCCTCCCTGCGCCCCGTCCTTCCACGGTCCCGTCCCTCCACTCCCCCTTCACCAAGTGGGAGCTGAGGCCGCAGGCAGGGGGCAGCGTTCCGGAGCCCGGGGCACGAGGCATCTGTCCGCACCGGGGCGGGCAGGCCAGGGCCCCACATCCTCACTGGACAGCAGGTGGGGACAGTGTAGCCGGTGGGCAGAGCTATGTCCCTCACAGGCCCTGCTGACCAGTGACCACGTCCCAGGTGTGCAGGGAGGGAGCCCAGTGTCGCTCCAGGGTCAGAAAGGGTTGGGGTGTTCTCTGCCAGGGTCATGGATGGGCCCCAGGAGCCGCCCTGCAGTCTCACTGGGCCGGGCAAAGCCAGGCCTCCTGCTTCTCCTTCAAGGCTGGAGGACCCGAGGCCGAGGACACTGCTGCGGCTGGAGCCCGGCCCGTAGCCCTCCTCTGCCCCTAGAGCCACCCACTCCCCCTCAGGCTGAGACTCTGCGGGTGCAACTGGACGAGGCCCGCGAGGTGCTGGCTGCGCTGCGCCGGGAGCTGCAGGGCAGTGAGGAGGCCCGGGAGGGGTTGCAAAGGGAGGCCCAGGATGCCTGCCGGGCGCTGGCTGACGCAGCCCGCGAGAAGGACGCACTGAGGGATTCCAACACCGAGCTGCGGGCCGCCATCCGCCGGGCCGAGCAGGAGAAGGCCAGGTAGGGTGGCCCCCAGGAGCAGCTCCCACCAGCCTGGCCAGGTTAGGCCCCGGGGGCAGGGCAGGTGGGACACAGGGCGTCCTACTGGGCGGGGCCCAACGATGGTGCAGAGCACCCACGAGGCAGGCCCGGGGTGCCAGCTGCCCACCCAGACAGTCCAGAGTGCAGGCCTGGGATGGGGAGGCTGGGACGCCCCGGGCATGTCCTCACCCTCGAGAAGTTCTGTCCAATAGACGAGATAGACCCTGAGCGGCCGGAAGGAGACAGCCCAGGGCTGGGGAGTGAAGGAGGGCCCTCAGGGGCAGGATGGCCGGCGGGCCTTCACAGGGAGTCTCAGAGGGGCCACAGGGACCGGGAGGGGCTGGGGGGGTGTTGAGGCCTGGGGAGAGGGGTCTGAGACCTGGGGAGGGGGCTGAGACCTGGGGAGAGGGGGCTGAGACCCGGGGAGAGGGGGTGATGAGACCTGGGGAGAGGGGTCTGAGACCTGGGGAGGGGGCTGAGACCTGGGGAGAGGGGGCTGAGACCCGGGGAGAGGGGGGTGCTGAGACCTGGGGAGAGGTGGGGCTGAGACCTGGGGAGAGGTGGGGCTGAGACCTGGGGAGGGGGGTCTGAGACCTGGGGAGGGGGCTGAGACCTGGGGAGAGGTGGGGCTGAGACCCGGGGAGAGGGGGTGCTGAGACCTGCGGAGAGGGGTCTGAGACCTGGGGAGGGGTCTGAGACCTGGGGAGGGGGCTGAGACCTGGGGAGAGGGGGCTGAGACCCGGGGAGAGGGGGGTGCTGAGACCTGGGGAGAGGTGGGGCTGAGACCTGGGGAGAGGTGGGGCTGAGACCTGGGGAGAGGGGTCTGAGACCTGGGGAGGGGGCTGAGACCTGGGGAGAAGGGGCTGAGACCCGGGGAGAGGGGGTGCTGAGACCTGCGGAGAGGGGTCTGAGACCTGGGGAGGGGGCTGAGACCTGGGGAGAGGGGACTGAGACCTGGGGAGAGGGGTCTGAGACCTGGGGAGAGGGGGTGCTGAGACATGCAGAGAGGGGTCTGAGACCTGGGGAGGGGGCTGAGACCTGGGGAGAGGGGGCTGAGACCTGGGGAGAGGGGGGTGCTGAGACCTGCAGAGAGGGGTCTGAGACCTGGGGAGGGGTCTGAGACCTGGGGAGAGGGGGCTGAGACCTAGGGAGGGGGCTGAGACCTGGGGAGAGAGGGCTGAGACCTGGGGAGAGGGGTCTGAGACCTGGGGAGGGGTCTGAGACCTGGGGAGAGGGGGCTGAGACCTGGGGAGAGGGGGCTGAGACCTGGGGAGAGGGGTTGCTGAGACATGCAGAGGGGGGTCTGAGACCTGGGGAGGGGGCTGAGACCTGGGGAGAGGGGGCTGAGACCTAGGGAGGGGGCTGAGACCTGGGGAGAGGGGTCTGAGACCTGGGGAGGGGGCTGAGACCTGGGGAGAGGGGGCTGAGACCTGAGGAGGGGGCTGAGACTTGGGGAGAGGCAGGGCTGAGACCTGGGGAGGGGGCTGAGACCTGAGGAGGGTGCTGAGACCTGGGAAGAGGCGGGGCTGAGACCTGGGGAGGGCACTGAGACCTGGGGAGAGGGACTGAGACCTGGGGAGAGGGGGCTGAGACATGGGGAGGGGTCTGAGACCTGGGGAGGGGGGGTCTGAGACCTGAGGAGGGGTCTGAGACCTGGAGAGGGGGCTGAGACCTGGGGAGAGGTGGGGCTGAGACCTGGGGAGGGGGCTGAGACCTGGGGAGAGGGGGCTGAGACCTGGGGAGAGGTGGGGCTGAGACCTGGGGAGAGGTGGGGCTGAGACCTGGGGAGGGGGCTGAGACCGGGGGAGGGGGGGCTGAGACCTGGAGAGGGGGCTGAGACCTGGGGAGGGGTCTGAGACCTGGGAAGAGGTGGGGCTGAGACCTGGGGGAGAGGGGGGCTGAGACCTGGGGAGAGGTGGGTCTGAGACCGGGGGAGGGGGGCTGAGACCTGGAGAGGGGGCTGAGACCTGGGGAGAGGGGCTGAGACCTGGGGAGGGGTGGGGCTGAGACCTGGGGGAGGGGGCTGAGACCTGGGGAGAGGTGGGGCTGAGACCTGGGGAGGGGGCTGAGACCTGGGGAGAGGGGGCTGAGACCTGGGGAGAGGTGGGGCTGAGACCTGGGGAGAGGTGGGGCTGAGACCTGGGGAGGGGGCTGAGACCGGGGGAGGGGGGCTGAGACCTGGAGAGGGGGCTGAGACCTGGGGAGGGGTCTGAGACCTGGGAAGAGGTGGGGCTGAGACCTGGGGGAGAGGGGGCTGAGACCTGGGGAGAGGTGGGTCTGAGACCTGGGGAGGGGGGCTGAGACCTGGAGAGGGGGCTGAGACCTGGGGAGAGGGGCTGAGACCTGGGGAGAGGTGGGGCTGAGACCTGGGGAGAGGTGGGGCTGAGACCTGGGGAGGGGGCTGAGACCTGGGGAGGGGGGCTGAGACCTGGGGAGAGGAGGCTGAGACCTGGGGAGAGGTGGGGCTGAGACCTGGGGAGGGGGCTGAGACCTGGGGAGAGGGGGCTGAGACCTGGGGAGAGGTGGGGCTGAGACCTGGGGAGAGGTGGGGCTGAGACCTGGGGAGGGGGCTGAGACCGGGGGAGGGGGGGCTGAGACCTGGAGAGGGGGCTGAGACCTGGGGAGGGGTCTGAGACCTGGGAAGAGGTGGGGCTGAGACCTGGGGGAGAGGGGGCTGAGACCTGGGGGAGAGGGGGCTGAGACCTGGGGAGAGGTGGGTCTGAGACCTGGGGAGGGGGGGCTGAGACCTGGAGAGGGGGCTGAGACCTGGGGAGAGGGGCTGAGACCTGGGGAGAGGTGGGGCTGAGACCTGGGGAGAGGTGGGGCTGAGACCTGGGGAGGGGGCTGAGACCTGGGGAGAGGGGGTCTGAGACCTGGGGAGAGGTGGGGCTGAGACCTGGGGAGGGGGCTGAGACCTGGGGAGGGGGCTGAGACCTGGGGAGAGGTGGGGCTGAGACCTGGGGAGGGGGGGCTGAGACCTGGAGAGGGGTCTGAGACCTGGGGAGAGGGGTCTGAGACCTGGGGAGAGGTGGGTCTGAGACCTGGGGAGGGGGCTGAGACCTGGGGAGGGGGCTGAGACCTGGGGAAGGGGCTGAGACTGGGGGGAGAGGGGGCTGAGACCTGGGGAGGGCACTGAGACCTGGGGAGAGGGGTCTGAGACCTGGGGAGAGGTGGGGCTGAGACCTGGGGAGGGGGCTGAGACCTGGGGAGGGGGCTGAGACCTGGGGAGGGGGGGCTGAGACCTGGAGAGGGGGCTGAGACCTGGGGAGGGGGTCTGAGATCTGGGAAGGGGGGGGGCTGAGACCTGGGGAGGGGGCTGAGACCCGACCTTGGCCATGGCGAGTGGCCCGGCCATGGCAGAGTCCCACCCAGACAGAGCGTGCCTGCAGAGGCTGGGCTTCGGGAGCCTAGGATTGCAGGCGGGGAGATGGAGGCCTGCTGGTCACCAGGACAGTCCCCTGGGGTGCCAGAACCCCTCCCCAGGCTGAGCCCACGCACGCCCCTCCGCTCAGCTTCAAGCGCTCCACGGAGGAGAGGGAGCAGAAGGTCCTGGTCCTGGAGAAGGCCTGGGCAGCAGCCCAGAAGCAGGCAGGAGAGCTGCGGACTGGCCTGCGGGAGGCGGAGCGGGCGGCTGTGGACACCCAGCAGCAGCTCCAGGAGCTACGCAGACAGGTGAGGGTGCCACCCCGGGCCCCACCCCCAGGAGCACCCCCATCCCCATCCCCAGGCCCCCAGGGCACTGTCCCCAGGCTGGGAGCCGCAGCCGAAGTGCCCTGCTCAGACCCACGGGGTCCAGGTTGGGCCTGCCAGCGAGACACAAGGGCAAGCCCCAGACTCCCTGGCTTAAAGCAATTGCCCTGACGCCCATGAAGCCTGAGAGCCAGGAATCCAGCCAAGGGTCAGCACAGCTCTGCTCCACAAGGACCACACCGAGGAGACCCGGCCGCACGGGGCGGGGGACAGACGGTGGGCTCCCCTGACGCGCCTTCTCTGGCACCCGGTGTCTGATGCTGGCTGTGGGGGTTCAGCCGGGCGGTGCCCACGCCCCCAGTGGCCTGGGCTCCTCCTGTCACGCCGCCTCCAAGCTCAGGGTGAACAGACGGGCACCGCTTCGTCCACCGGCCTTGGCTCTTGAGGCTGCAACCACTGACACAACCGCCTTGGTCTCAAGCTCACCCCATGGGGGTCCTAGAGCCCCCCTCATGTGGGATGCCTGCCTAGCATGCACACACACTTCTTTCAGCCTTCTACAGACACGGCGGTTGGTGAAAAGCCTGCTGTAGGGACAGGCACGGGCACACTCCTTGCTCATGTGGCCTGTGCTCCAGGCATCATTCACAGCCCTGGGCGCCTCAGGATCCCGGCCCCAAGACAGGAGGTGCCAGCAGAGGCTGGGGAGTGCCTGAAGGGGTCAGCTCCTAGGGCCTATTCTCCCAGGGGCGCAGAACAGACCACAGCCCTGAGCGGGCCGTGACTCAGCCTCCCCGCGTTCCGTCTGCTGCCCGAGAGGGGGGGCCCTCTCCACAGACATGTGAGCAGGGGCGGGGCTCAGCACCGCCCGCTGACCACCCCAGCCCCTCCTGGCACAGGGGCCCAGGCGGCCCCGTCACAGTAGCCCCTCCGTGTCCAGGTGACGACGCTGGAGGCAGAGAACCAGAGAAAGAGCCGGGAGCTGATGCGGCTGCAGACGCGGGGCGCCCAGGAGCCGAGCTGGCAGGAGGCCCTGGCACTGCAGAGGTTGGTGGCCGAGGCAGAGGCCGCCCATGAAGACTCGCAGAGGGAGGTGGGTGCCCAGCACCTAGGGCTTCCGTCTGGCCAGAGCGGGACCGTGAGGGGTGCCTGGCTGCCTCCTCCCCGGCCTGGGCACCTCCCGATGGGTGGGGGCGGCTGCGTTTATTCCCCATTTGCTCACGAGTATTCAGAGGCCCCTCACCCAACTGCGGAGGGGCACCCTGGGGGCTGGGGCACAGGTCAGACTACGGGCAGGGTCTGCGGCAGCCGACAGGGTATCCGAATCAGGAGGGACAGGGTGGATGCTGCAGAGGCGCGGCTGGGTCAGGGAGGGCCCGTCCGCCCCGGGGCTGCACCACCGAGAGGAGGGAGAGGACGGTGGCCCAGCGGGAGGTCCGTGGGGACGGGTCCTGGTTGGGGGCAGGGGGCTTGGGGGGCAGCAGTGAAGTGAGCGGGAGGAGGGGTGGCCTGGCCACTGGCCCGCGTGCACTGACGGGACAGCCTTCGGCTTGTCCCCTGTTTACCCCTTTGGGAGCCCATGGTGGGGGTCCTGGACTCAGCACCACAGCCGGTGAGCCGTGGCAGATGGGCCTGGGGCTGGCCCCACGCAGGCCCAGGAGCGGGCAGCCTTTGGCCATCGCCCTGTCTGGCCAGGGTCGTGTGGCTGCCAGCCAGGCTCTCTGCTGCCTGCCGGGACCTGCACGTGGTCCTGGGGTGCTGCCCCCACCCAGGCTCAGGGGTCCCTGCTGCCAGAAATGTGCTGGGAGGCAAGTCCAGAGTCCCCCTGCTGCTACACCCAAAGGAGGGCGTGAGGCTGAGACGCCTGGAAAGTCTCGGCAGGTCTGGAGCCCCCACACCCCTCCCACAGGTCCGGAGGCTGCGGCGGCCGCTGGCGGAGGTGGAGACCTGGGCTGAGACCCGGGAGAAGCAGCTGGAGTGGCAGCTCTGCGAGAGCCGGGGGTCCGAGCGGGCCCTCCGGGCGGAGCTGCGCAGCGTCACCCGCAAGCTGCAGCAGGCCGACGGCGCGGCCGACAGCCTCCAGGCTGGCCCAGACGGGGCCTGCCACCGGACCCACGGCCTCGAGCAGGAGCTGGCCCAGGCCGAGGGCGCCAGGCGGGAGGTGGAGGGCCAGCGGGGCCGGCTGTCCTCTCCTGAGCCGCCCGGCCCCCCCCACCAGAGGTCAGTGCCCTCCGCACCCGCCCCGTCACCCGCCTGGGGCGCCCCAGCCCCCCAGGGCTCTGCCCCGCTCCCCGTGAGTGAGGCCAGCCGCGTGAGGGGGCGGGGCGCCTGTGCGTCTGTGTCGGCGCCTCCGCTGCGCCGCCAGCGCGGCCCCAGCGCGGCCCACCGCGCCCCCACCGCCCCCTCACCGCGCTCAGCCGCCGTGGGCGTCCCCACCGCGTCCCGCCGCGCCCCTAGCGCGGCCCACCGCAGTCCACCGCGCCCCCACCGCGGCCCATCGCGGCCCAGCGGTCGCCTCTGTCCTCAGGCTCAGAGAGCCGGTTCCACTCGCCGCTCCGGAGGCCCTCACCCAGCCCTGGAGACCGCAGGGCAGAGGGGGACCCGGGCCTCCACGAGGGACGCCCTGAGGGACTTGAGGCAGAAGCCAAGGGATGCCCAGCGGGAGGGGTAAGGGGAGCAAGGAGCACACGCCCCGGGGGCCGAGGGGGATGGGAAGGCGCCGCTTACTCGGGCCGCGGGCCTTCTGTCTGTCCACCCTGGCTCTACTGAGACCCTGGCGGGACCTGGTGGGAGAAACACCACTAAACACTGGAGCCACTGGAAGCCCAGCTTGCCCCTTTTCCGGCTGCCTCTGTGCTCGGCCAGCAGCAATGCCTGTCCTCCGAGGACCCATCCCAGGGGCTGGCCAGGTCACCCCACAGTGCTCCAGTGACCTGCACTCCAGGGACCAAGCCCTGCTGCCCTGGGGACCCCCGTGAGCCCTGCCCCCAAGCAGCGGTGAGCTGCCCCACCTCCATCTGCCAGCCAGGCATGTGGACTGCCTGCACACCCACGGGCTGCCCCCAACCTTGGTCCCCCACAGGACGTCTGGTGTTCCCAGGCGGGGGGCCTGAGTGCCCGGCGGGGGAGGCCAAGAGTGAGCACACCTGGGCCCAGAGCTGCGTGGGGCAGCTGCAGAGGGCGCTGGCTGGTGGAGGAAGGGGAGCTCCTGCCTCCGCCCTGCCCCAGGTACCACGGCAAGGGTTGTCCTGGGAAACGCCAGGCTTGGGCCCTGGGGCCAGCCCCCAGAGCACACACCCACCGAGGGCATCCAGCACTTGGCAACCGGTGGTCTTTCTCAGCCATACTTCCACATCGCAAGAGAGTCTAGTGCAGAGACCTCCAGGGCCTCCCCGCCATGGCGCCCAGCTCCTGTGGTCACGTGGCCCTTCACCCGCTAGGTCCCTGCCCTGCGTCACCCCCTCGGAGACAGGCCCCCTGCCCTGCTGGTCCCACCTCATTTCTGTACCCTCCCCACGCTGGGTCCGCTCAGGAGGCAGGCCGGGGCCTGGCACAGCCTCCGAAGGAGGGGCTCCCTGGGGCAAAGCCAGAAGGAGAGAAGGCTGGGTGGGAAAGGGTCACTTCCCCCAGGGACCCTGAGCTTCCGGGCAGGACAAGTAGAGCAGGGGACGATCAGACAGAGGCCTCTCCACCAGCTGGGTGTCGGCCACCTAGACCCACAGGGCCTCGGCCTCCTGGGCCGCGCAGGTGCCCCCCGGACCTGGGAGCCAGTCAAGCGGCCCCGCCTGCCCCCCAGGCCGGCGCCAGGTGGAGGGCGAGCCCACACAGGCCGTGCGGGCCCTGCAGGAGGAGGCGCTCCCGAGGCTGAGGCAGGGCGCCTGGCACGTGCGGCAGGCCACGAGAGGTGGAGGCTGCAGGTGGGGAGCACCCACACCCCAGGGCAGTGGGGGGACGGGGAGGCCGAGAGGGCTGCTGAGGAAGGGGAGGTTTCAGCTGCCCGTGGTCAGAGGCCACTGAGCTGGCTGAAGCAGACGGCCCCCAGGCACACTGGGCCCTGCGGAGCTAACTCCTCAGGGTTGACCCAGGCAGAGCATCTTTGAGGTGGTCCAGCCCTTACTTTACAGAGGGGAAACTGAGTCCTGAGCAGAGAGCAACTTGGTCCCCATGGCGCCGTGAGCAAGGGGCAGGGTCAGGACAGACCGCGGCCGCCCAGATCTGTGCTTTCAGGGCAGGAAGGGGTGACACTGGCCCAGCCTAGGCGCTCTCCGCGTGTGCAGGGTCAGGGGTCAGGTTTACCACCGTGGGACCAGGTCCTGGCTGGGAGCTTGGAAGGTGCCCAGGCACTGGGGGAGGGGCTGAGAGAGCAGGGGAGGGGCCCAGGTCGTGTTCTGTTTCACAGGTATGTTCACATATATCTGTTCCATGCACATTTAAAAGCAGTTTCCTGTTTGCAGGTTACAGTTTTCAAAATGTCTCTGTTAAATTAACCTCACAAGTGTATCTTTCACATACTCTACCCACATTCTATCTCCTGAGTTTATCACAGCTGAGAATCATGTGTTGAATTTTCCCACTACAATTATTGGGAGGCAGTGTCTCCTTCTAACGGTCTTTAGTTTCTGATTTCTGTGACACGCTCTGTCTAATGTGAACTGGAGGCCTCTGTGCCCTGTTCCACACTATCTGCCTTGAATTCTACTCTGCTTGGGGCTGGCAGTGCCACCCCACCACCCCGACCTTGGACTCTGCACTTGACTCTGTGTGTATTTGGCCATCACTTCATCAGCCTCCCTTCAGTTCAGTTCAGTCACTCAGTCGTGTCCGACTCTTTGCGACCCCATGGACTGCAGCACGCCAGGCCTCCCTGTCCATCACCGACTCCCGGAGTTTACTCAGACTCATGTCCATCAACCCAGTGATGCCATCCAACCATCTCATCCTCTGTCGTCCCCTTATCCTCCTGCCTTCAGTCTTTCCCAGCATCAGGGTCTTTTCCAGTAAGTCAGCTTTTCTCATCCGGTGGCCAAAAGTATTGGAGTTTCAGCTTCAACATCAGTCCTTCCAATGAACACCCAGGACTGAGCTCCTTTAGGATGGACTGGTTGGATCTCCTTGCTGTCCAAGGGACTCTCAAGAGTCTTCTACAACACCACAGTTCAAAAGCATCAGTTCTTTGGCGCTTAGCTTTCTTTATAGTCCAATTCTCACATCCATACATGACTCCTGGAAAAACCATAGCTTTGACTAGACGGACCTTTGTTGGCAAAGTAATGTCTCTGCTTTTTAATATGCTCTCTAGGTTGGTCATAGCTTTTCTTCCAAGGAGCAAGTGTCTTTTAACTTCATGGCTGTAGTCACCATCTGCAGTGATTTTGGAGCCCCCCAAAATAAAGTCTCTCACTGTTTCCATTGCTTCCCCATCTGTTTGCCATGAAGTGATGGGATCGGATGCCACAATCTTTGTTTTTTGAATATTGAGTTTTAAGTCAACTTTTTCAGTCTCCTCTTTGACTTTCATCAAGAGGCTCTTTAGTTCTTCTTGGCTGTCTCCCATAAGGGTGGTGTCATCTGCACATCTGAGGTTATTGATATTTCTCCCAATAATCTTGATTCCAGCTTGTGCTTCCTCCAGCCAGGCATTTCGCATGATGTACTCTGCATATAAGTTAAACAAGCAGGGTGAAAATATACAGCCCTGACATACTCCTTTCCCAATTTGGAACCAGTCTGTTGTTCCATGTCTGGTTCTAACTGTTGCTTCTTGACCTGCATACAGGTTTCTCAAGAGGCAGGTCAGGTGTTCTGGTATCCCCGTCTCTTGAAGAATTTAAAGCTGTGTGCTGAATGCACTCTGCTTTTCTTCCGTCGCTGACAGGACACTCACTGCCGTAACGCCCCCTTTCTGTCCTTTTACTGGGGGTCACTTGTGTGTGTTTCCCCCACCCCGATCCCCACCCCACCCCCGCCTCTTCTCCAGCGTCCGCACGCTGGCATCACACCTCCTCCCCTTCCTGGTCACCTCTTGGGGAGGGCAGCGCTGTAACTGAAGCACTTCCCCTGCTGTCCAGTGTTAAGTGTGAGGAGCATGTATGCATCTCCTGAGCTCAGGGACCCCTTGGCTGGATCCTGGGCCTCCCAGCTGCAGAGGGTCTACACCTGTGCCCCTGGGTTTACAGAACCTGCTCTGCTCCGGGCGGTTCCCACTGAAACCTCGCTGCAGCCCGCCCTGCCCTCTGGGACCCGCCCTCCTTGCTGACCTTGAACTTCACCTTCCTGTCATGGCTCCCACCATGCTTGGGGACTCAGCGTCTCAGAGAGCTCAGCCGCCCTGGCTGCTCTCCCTGCCTCCCCGCAGCCCTGGGCAAGCCTTCGTGTTTTCACTGAGGATGGTTCACTCTCTGGCTCCAGCCCTGGTCTCACCTTCTTGAGAAAGTCAGTTACCATTTTCTGACATGATTCGCATTTCTCACTTTTCAATTCAAGACCCTCAGATCAGACTCTGGGGACTGGCTGCTCTACTGAACCATAGTTGACGGCAATTCAGTTGCTAATTCTTTTTCCTTCTTTCAAGAAGGGGGTCTGGTCTTGTTCCAAGCTGGGGTAAAGAGGAACCCATCAGGGGTTTCATGTGTCTCTGCCCAGACATTTCGGGCTCAAAGGAAAGGCAGAGAGCAAGATTCCAAGGGGAGCCGTGGGGGCCATGGGGAGATGTAGGAGAGCCATGGGGAGGTGTGGGGGAGCAACGGGGAGATGTGCAGAGATGTGGGGAGATGTAGGAAGCCATGGGAGTTGTGGGGAGGTATGGGGAACCATGGGGAGATGTAGGGAGCCATGTGGAGATATAGGGGCCGTGGGGAGAGTAGAGAGTCGTGGGAAGATGTGTGGAGATGTGTGGAGATGTGGGGAGATGTGTGGGAGATGTGTAGAGATGCGGGGGAGATGTGTGATGTGTGGAGATGTGTGGGAGATGCGGGGGAGATGTGGGGGAGATGTAGGGAGATGTGTGGAGATGTGGGGGAGATGCGGGGAGATGTGTGGAGAGGTGGGGAGATGTGTGGAGATGTGGGGGAGATGTGGGGAGATGTGTGGAGATATGGGGGAGATGTGTGGGAGATGCGTGGGAGGTGTGAGGAGATGTGTAGGAGATGTGGGGAGATGTGTGGAGATATGGGGAGATGTGTAGAAATGTGGAGGAGATGTGGGGAGATGTGTGGAGATGTGGGGAGATGTGTGGAGATGTGGGGAGATGTGTGGAGATGTGGGGGAGATTTGGGGAGATGTGTGGAGATGTGTAGGAGATGTGTGGAGATGTGTGGAGATATGGGGAGATGTGTAGAGATGTGGGGGAGATGTGGGGAGATGTATGAAGATGTGGGGAGATGTGGAGAGATGTGGGGAAATGTGTGGAGACGTGTGGAGATATGAGGACATGTGGGGAGGTGTGTGGAGATATGAGGAGTTGTGGGGAGATGTGGGGGAGATGTGTGGAGATGTGTGGAGATATGAGGACATGTGGGGAGATGTGTGGAGATGTGGGGAGATGTGGGGAGATGTGTGGAGATATGAGGAGATGTGTGGAGATATGAGGAGATGTGGAGACATGTGGAGATGTGCGGAGATATGAGGAGATGTGGGGGAGTGGCACCGGAGGCATTGCTGAGTCCCCCAGAACTTTTCTGTTCCAGGAATAGGGAGAGTGAGGCCTGACCTCCAGGCACAGCTGGGGGCCCTTCCTGGTGACTCAACCCCTATGACCTTGGTCCCTGAAGGCCAACTCCCACCCCCTGCACCCCTCCAGCCTGACCTCTGAGGTCCCTCCAAGGGGCTCCCACATGGGTCCCCACATGGTTCCCCACATGTGTTCCCACATGGGGTTCCTACGTGGGTCCCCACAAGTGGTTTCCACATGGGTTTCCACATGGTATCCCCACATGGGGTCCTCACATGGGGTTCCTACATGGGTCCCCACATGGGTCCCCACATGGATCTCCACATGGTATCCGCACATGGGGTCCTCACATGGGTTCCCACGTGGGGTTCCCACATGGGTTCCACTTGGGTGCTGACAGCATCTTCGGGATGTTGTTTACATCTCTCTGCCCACATTCATTTTTCTGCTTGGCCAAGTGTTTAGCAGAGCGTGTGTGCTAAAATCTATTCATATTATGTCCAATTTTTCTAAGAATCCTGGCAATTATCGATTCTCCTATTTTTAGGCCAGTTGGCTCCATCTGCTCTCCATCTTTTGGGAACCCTCAAAGTCCCTGTCTCCAGCTCTGAGGAAAGTTTCCCAGTTTCTGTGACCTGTTGGCCACTGCGGTGGGCACCGGGGAGGGGTCTCAGGCGTCCCTAAGTCAGCAGAGGCCCCCAGCACGCCCCACTCCCAGGGAACCTGAGCTGCAGAGTTTCCCGCTGGCCGGGCACTCAGGACTCGCGGCCACACACCCCGCTGCCCACACCGCGTCCAGGCCAGGTGGCCAGGCTGCCAGCACGAGCTAGAGTGAGGCCGGCCTTTTACACAACATCTTTCACTTTCAGGGACTGGATTTTTCCCCCATTTCATATAAGCCAATGTGTTTGTCAAGAGAAAGTTAATTAAAAACATATTTTTCTAATTAAATGGTAGGCTGTGCTATGCAAACAGTAAGATTCTTGTTTGAGAGCAAACCGCCCCCCGCCCCCCGCCGTTTCCAGAGTTACCCTGGGAATTCAATAGATCAACAACGCAGACCCGAGCCCCAAGGTTAGGACACGCGCGAACACAGGCCCCGGGGGGCCTGTAGGCCGCTGGTGGCCCAGCCAGCGGGAGGCGCACGGCAGGGGGCCTGGCGCCCGCCCACTGGGAGAGGCCGCCCGAGGCTGTCCTCGGCCCAGAGCCAGGTCATGGCCTCAATGGCTCAGAGGGCTCACAGCAGCCTCCTGGCACCCAGGCGTGCCACGTCCACCAGCTCGCCACACGCCCTCCACACCCTCCGCTCTTTCACAGAGGGCTTGCCTCCAGGGCCTGAATCAGGCTTCCATCCAGCTTCTAGAAGCAAAGCGGGGAGCGGCCCGTCCTCCCGGGCCGGAGGTGCTGGCCCGCGCTGTGGCTGGAGTGGATTCCTAATGTTTGATCAAGAATGTCTGTGTTCCTTTAGGGTACCACACTTACCCGAGTGTTTTAATGTGTTAAATGTATTTTATTTTCATAAAATGAATTGATGAGCTTTCCATCTTTTTCTATCACCTGGAAGAGTCTAAACAGCCTCAGAGTTAAGCTTTCTTGAAAGGTTGTGTTGAACTTACCTGCAGGCTCCCTGCTGCTCCTGTCATCTTATAAACCATTTGAATTCCCTCTCCCAACTTTTCCTCCATTGGTCTGTTCCAGTTTTCCATCTCTTCTGGGGTCAGTTTTTGACATTTGGAAGTCACTCATCTCATATTTTTTAGTGCACCACCAGGGAGTCACTCTCATATTTAACCATTTTATTTACATGTGTTGTTGTTGTTCATTCACTAAGTCGTGTCTGACTCTTTGCGAACCCGTGGACTGCAACATGACAGGCTTCCCTGTCCATCGCCAACTCCTGGAGTTTGCTCAAACTCATGTCCATTGAGTCGGTGATGCCATCCAACCATCTCATCCTCTGTCATCCCCTTCTCCTCCTGCCCTCACTCTTTCCCAGCATCAGGGTCTTTTCAAATGAGTCAGCTCTTCACATCAAGTGGCCAAAATATTGGAGCTTTAACTTCAGCATCAGTCCTTCCAGTGAATATTCAGAGTTGATTTCCTTTAGGATGGACTGGTAGTTAGATTTAATTTATATCTATAGTTACATCTGTTTCTGTCCCTGATGTTAACAGATTTTTATTTGTTTCTCTTTAACTTGCCAGCAGTTCATCTGTTTTATTGGCCTTTTCAAAGAATTAACTTCTCTTTTCTCCTTTTTGTCTAGTTCATTCATTTCCATTTTTATCCCTAATAACATCCTCTTTTTGTTGTTGTAACATTTCTGATTTCTTTGATTATGTAAGTGATGTATTTATGATTGGGCTTATTCTTTCAATAGTAAAAGTATTCAATATTAGTACATTTTCCTTCATCATAGTTTTCAATATGAATTCTTCCCCCCTCCCTTTCTTTTAAACCAATTTTTTAGGAGTTTCTGTCTTTATTTCTTCTTTCATTTAGAGGTTATTTATTAATGGAACAATAATTAAAGCTTGTGTCTCTTCTTGTCACTGTGCCTTATCTTACTGGAGAGAGAGCTGGCTCTGGGCAGTTCCGAGCTTTTGATCGGCTTCCAGATAGCTGTTTGCCTATGCGCCTGCTCTCTTGGTGGTTGATTTTGGTTGTTTGTTTGTTCATTCAGTTTTGTCTACTTGTTTGTGGTACATTTGGAGGGGAACTGGACAAGTTGATAGCAGTTTACAGAGAAGAGATGTTTGAGATTTTCCAGGGGATTTTGAAAGAGAATAAGAAAATTGACTGTAACAGTAGTGTGGTCAAAGCAGCAGAGGTTGGCGTGAGGGTGGACAAAGAGGCAAGCAGGGCAGAGTCCGGACGCTTCCAACTGCCAGTAACCTGGAGCAGACCTGGGCTCCTGTCGGGGCCGCTGAGGCCCACCGTGTAAAGAGAAGGGCTCTGGCCCCTTACACATGAGCACTTCCCAGTGATGGTTCTGTCCCAGGACTGCCTCCAGGCTCCCAGAGGGCAGGACCAGGCGGCTGTACCTGCCGCCCATGCCCACCTACACCGGGCGCTGGCCAACCGATGAACAGACCAATCCATGTCAACAGTGGATGAGAAGGTTGAGGACCTGGATCCAAGAGCTCAGAGGGACGGGCTGGGGGTGGCTCTGCTCTTGTGCGACAGGCCGGGTGACGAGTGTCACCCTCGTCTGCAGTGCTGGTGCCTGAGGCCTTTCCACCTCTATGACCCCCATGTTCCAGCAGCCCTCATATGAGGGGGTCCCCACACTTCTCCCATCCTTCCCTTGGTCCCAACAGGAACTCCATGAGGTCGCATCACCCCCATCCACAGAAGGGAAGCCAAGGCTGGGAGCTGGTCCAAGGGTGCACACGGAGCCCCAGTCCCTTCCTCACACCCAGGCGCTGCTGGAGCAGGCGGTCAAGCCTGGGCAGGAGGGCTGGGCGGCGTGCCTGCCTGCGGCTGCACCCCACTCTGAGCACCGCGGGCTCGGCCAGCCCCCACCTGTCTCAGGATCAGGGCCCAGAACCAGAGCCACCCAAGGAGGAGCCCGACTCAGCGGGGCTCAGGGTGACGCTCATGAAGGGCGCCTGTGCCGTGAGCACTGCAATCACTCCATTTACCGGACCCGTACACGCCACGTCAGCACAAGAGTAGTGTAATGCTCCACAGCAGCGCCTGGGCCTCCCTAAAAGACCGTGAAGTGGTTAAGCCACATTTGAGGGAAACTTCTGCTTTTCTACTGGAAAATGTATACAAACAGAAAACTGTCATTTCCAAAATTACAAAGAAGGGTAAAACTTCAATCTTAGGTACAAGCGTTGCACTCCTTCCTTTAGTTAAAGTTCTAAATTGTCAGATCTCCAAAAATCCATGCAGGGTCACCCCGCCTGCCCCTTCCTCGCCCAGCCTGGGAGGGGACCCCAGTCACGGCCCTGCCCTCCCCTGAGCCCGTCCTCCTCCCGCGTTCAGTGAAAACTGACCGGGAGAGGCTGTGAGAGCCCCTTAGTCACCAGGCTCCTCGTGAACGACGAGTCTGCTGCCTGAGAACCTGTAACCCGAGGGCTGAGCCCGGTGGGTCACAGGGGTCCCTGCTTCAGGTCCCCTCTGTGGCTCTGTGCCCCCCACAACCCACACCCCTCCCGTCGCCACTGTCCGTCTCCCCTCCCTCAGCCAGGTTTCTGGAAGGGCTGCCCCACTCCTGTCCCCAGACCTTCAGCGCCCCAACCTCCGCCGCCTCACACACACAGACCACCAGCAACCTGGTCCCGTCCAGAGAGTCCTTTGGGGCCTGATTCCCGGCCTCTGGAGCATCCCGCACAAGGGGCCCACCTGTTGCTCCCGACCTGCGCCAGCTCGCTGAGCCTCCCGGCGCTGTGTCTCCTCTTTCTCTATGCTCTAAAGTCCATTTGCCACCCGCTCCCAGCCCGAGCCACCGCGGGCTCCCTGTGAACAATCTCGGGGAGCCCAGTTCGCCTCCCTCGGCCCCTCACCTCGGCCTTCCGGCTCAGCCACCCACAATAGGACACCATGCGTTCCCAGAGGCCCGGGCCCACTGCGCCATCTCCAGCCCCGGACACAGGGCGCCATCGCCTCTCACCAAGGCTCCAAGCCGGGTGGGGGGCGGGGGGCTCGTGGCCCTGGGCTGTCAGGCTAGGAACGCACTGGGCAGCACCAGGCTCGGGCTGAGGAGGAAGCCCCAGTGTCCCCGGAGCACGCGGCGAGCCCCGAGGAAACGGGCCACACGTGGTGGGCATGGGGCCGAGCCCCACAGGCCCTGCGAGCTTCTGAGGGCTATTGGGGTCTTTAGTCCAAGGGCTGGGAGCGGGGCAAGGACGACAGGCGCGTCTTCCGAGGCCATTCTGACCGCAGTGGGGAAGTGCCTTTGCCCACACCAGGCCAATAAGACCTGCTTCTATAACTCTCCCCACCCGAGCAGGGGGCTCTGGAGGAGCCGCTCGCCTGCCTGGAATGCAGGGGCCCAAAGCCTGAGGGTACTCGGGAGCCCCTGCGGCAGGGGAGGGGCCCCAGGGGGCACGGTCCTGCCTTCCTTCGGAATTATTCCCTCGGTGTGATGGGACATCCAGGGAGATGCTGGGGGCTGGCATCAGGCATCCAGCCCCCAGGAGACAGCGGGGTAAACCCAGGCGGGAGGGGCGCGCGGGGAGTCAGGAGCCTGAGGTTGGCTGCTCCACTGCGGGCGCCCCGACGAGGACGGAGGGTGGACAGAGGACATGCAGCTTCAGGGAGGATCATGAGCCGGGCCAGGGGCCCAGCCTCAGGCCAGAGCGCCTGGTGCACGCGGCGCCTGCGCTCAGTCCAGGCGCTCGGCCCGGCGGCAGGGAGAGCGCGGTGCGCGGCGCGTACAGGAGCGTCTTGCGGGAGGGGCGGCCGCGCTGCGCCCCGGGCGGCCCGCCTGCAGGGGGAGCTCGCGGCGCGCCGGGCGCGGCCCCGGAAATTGGGGGGAGTGGGGTGGAGGCGGGGGTCTCTGGAGAGGTGGGGGTGGGGAGACAGGGAATGAGGAGTGCAGGGGCTGGGTCGGGGGAGGCACGGGCTTGGATGGGCTTCCTTTTCTCAACCCGCCAGTGGGGGCTACGCCTGCCCCGGGCCTGTCCGCCTACCGTCAAGCTCAGCATCAGCCCAGGGCTGGCAGGTCCCCCGTGGGCCTCCCCGCCCCTCTGCAGTGTGACCCCAGCCCTACCTTTGCTGTCCGCGGGGAAGCTCCGCAGTCATGGCAATCACCCCCCATCCCACGTGGTTCCCGCGGCAGAAGCGCCGGTGCTGCCTGCAGCTGTGTGGCCCTGGCACGCCGCCCACCCCTGGAACCCGAGCCCCCTGGAGGGGTGTGTCCTGCCGCCCTGGTGCCCGGAAGTGTGGGCACCGGTGACCGGGTGCAGCCACTGCCCCCTGTCGCTGCGCTGGCCCTGGGCAGAGAAGGGAGGGTTTGTCCCTCATGAAGGTCCAGGTGATGGTGTCCAGCCAGGGCCTCTCAGAGGAGGGCATAGGGTCCAGTGTTACATGGCTCAACCCCTGGACTTTGTGGGGGCCCCCACAGGCCCGGTGGATTCCTGAGCTTGTCAGGGGCCGCTTGCCCCGCGGGGTCCTGCACAGACCGGTTCCACGCTGTGGAGGGGCTTGTCTGGGTATCCTGGGCCAAGGGCAGAAGCACCCAGGCGCACAGAGGCCAGGCTTGGCCGAATCAGCATGTAGTCGCGGCCACTGGGATGAGTGAGAAGCTGACCGTGCCCGAGGCTCTTAGACTTGGAAGGACAAAGATGGGGTGGGGGCCATGTGGACAGGAACACGGAGTGAGGGGGGCTGGCTCAGGGTGGGAGGAGAGGCAGAGCCGCCATCACAGCAGGGCAGGATAGGGTGTCCATGAGCAGAACCAGGGGCAGCGGGGGTCCCCGCAGGGGCTGATGACTGCCTGTGCCCCCCTGCTGACGAGGAGGGTGGGCTCCGGAGCAGACTGGCCCTCGAGCCCCAAGGGAGGACAGAGAGAGGCCCCACCGGCAGGGCGCTGCTGGGCCTGGAGCCTCCAGGAGGACATCTGCCCCGCTCGTGTGTCCCCAGGCGCGCGTGGACACATGTTCTGGGCCTTCCCCGGCCACCCGGGGCACGCTGTCCAGCTGAGGTGGGCTCAGAGGCAGGAGGGCGTTCCAGAGGGACGGGCCAGTAGGGCGGCAGTGGGAGGTGGGGACCCTAGGGACAGAATTGGGGTCGGGATGGAGGCTCAGGGGCCAGCAGATCAGGACGGTCACCGAAAGCCAGCAGCCGGCCTGTCCACACAAGGCCACTTGCCGTCCCGCAGAAGAGGGTTGGCCAGCCGGGCCCGGTCAGCAGGACCCGGTGCTGAGCTGGGGAAGTCGAGGGCTCTGTGGCCGCTCAGGGTGGGCGGCCTGGGGGGGCCGGGGGGCCCAGATGGCACCGCCCCGGGCAGCAGCCCCGGAGCCCGGGGGGAGGGGAGGAGCAGCTAATGAGTTCCAGGAGGTCAGCTGTGAGGGGCCCGAAGCCCATAAACCCTTTACTGGTGTCTCAGGAGGGGAAACCCGGATGCAGCCGTTTATTTATTTTGGATTTCACTTTTCTCTCCTCTTTTTAACATGCGCATCCAGGAGTGTAACTGGAGTTTTAAAGAAGCAGGACTTCCTTTTGCAGCGGAGGGGGACTCTTGGCTTCCCTCAGTCCTGAAGAAGAAAGGACCCTTTGCTGCTGCAGCACGGCCCCCGGCCCTCTGCCCTCCAGACCCGCCTGCCTTGTCCCAGGGCCCCCAGAGGCCAGGCTTGTCCAGTCTGAGGACGGGAGGGGGGGGGGGGGGGGGTGGGGGTGGGGGGGAGGGGCGGGTCGAGGGGGCTCAGAAGCAGGGACCGGCCGGGCGGCCCCTGACCACTGCCCCACCCGGCCCAGAGCCGGAGTAGTGGAGGCGGGTCCTGCTCGGGGCCTAGGTTCCAGCTGCTTCCTCCAAAGGGACCATCCCCACGGGGGCAAAAGGAGCCCCTCAACCTTCCCGCAAAGACCTCCCGTTCCTTCATGACCGAGCATCTACCCCAGCTCTTGCGTGCCTCTCTGTGGGGCGTGGCGGGGGTGGGGCCAGGAAGGGCTGTGCCCAACGAGGGCAGTTTCCAGGCAGGCAGACTATGGGCACAGTGGGCCCGGGGGCTGAGTGTCGAGGTGGGTGTGGGTCCCGGAAGCTGGGTCTGTCTCGTGTGTGAGTTCACACATGGGACAGACAGGCTGGATCTCTCCAGTACAGAACAGTGCGGAGACAAAGCCCCAGACAGCAAGGGGCTCCGCCAGGGAGACCCCTCAGTCTCAGGGTTCCATGGGCCCTGCGGGAGTTGGGGGGACAGTCAAGGACCTGTAAGCCAGTGCATGGGCCAGAAGAGGGGGCAGTGTGGGAGACACAGGTCAGGTAGGCCTGCAGGCAGATCTGGGGGTTGCTCCGTGTGTATTGGGGGAGCCTGCCCTTTCCCCACTGACAGCCCCCCTGTCACCAGACAGGGCATTGGCAAGTAGGGGAGGGCCAAGCCTCAGCTCGTGATGCCTGTGGGACCCACAGTCCAGCCAAGTGGAGAGGAGAACACCATTAAAGCAGATGCAAGGCTTCCTTTGGAGGCCTGTGGGTGGGATTCCAGCCCAGACAAGGCCCAGAGGTCAAACGTGTGTACAAAACCCCGAGCCCACCTGCCGGTCCAGGCGAGGGCCTGGACCCCCACAGAGGGCAGCGGAGCCACCTGGATGCCCTGGGCCTCTATGCAGCCCAGCCCGGGGTGGGCAGTGAGGCACCTGGGGTTTCCCCCAGGTCCACATGGCAGAGCTGGAGTACACCCAGCAGCTCCAGGAGCTGGCCATCTGGCACCAGCGACCCCAGGCTGCGGAGACCGAGCACCTGCACAGGGCCCAGCGTCCCGAGAGAGGGCCCACCAGCAGCAGGCAAGGGTGCTGGAGGGGCAGGTGGGCTGGCAGGGGTGCACAGGGAAGGTGGGGCCTGTGCCCGCCCAGCCTCAACCTGAGGTCCTCCAGGCCACCCCGGGGCCCCCACTCTGTCCTCCCGTCACCTCACACTCACTGAGGGGAGGAGGCAGGTCACCGCCGTCTCCATGCCGCCGTCGTCCCCTATCAGGAGGGGTGGGGACAGTCCCGGAGTCAGAGGTCGCTGGGTGTGAAGTGTCCAGACGCGCCTGGCACAGTGCACCGTGGCAGCTCCAGAGTCGGGGACAGGTCAGCAGTGTGTGCAGGGGACGGGGTGGGCACAAAGCAGGACAGAGCCTTGAGCATGTAACTCTGCCCCCCACACATGCACGCACACACACATGCACACATGCATGCACACACATACACATGTATGTGCACACGCATGTGTGCACACAAACATACACATGCATGCACACGCACGCACACACACATGCTGACTGGGGCTGCCCCATGGGCTCCAAGCTCTCAGACACCAGGGAGCCACCTGGTCAAAACCCCAATTTCCCAGACAAGGAACCTGAGGGCCCAGACACATAGTAAAGCCTGTGCCCCCTGACAGTGTCCCTCCAGGCCACGTGGGTTCGGTTCCCCAGCTGCTGGGGTGGGTGGTCACCTCAGTCCCGAAGACGTGGTGGTGGTGGCCATGATCACAGGTAGGACCGAGCACCCGTGGGCTGCTGGTACGTCTGCCCGTCTGCCTGGAGTCTCTCTGCAGGCACACCCCTCTCCAGGAGTGGGGGAGCATGGCCTCCCAGTCCTTCCGGTCACGGTGCTCAGCCACGAGGCCCGCCCGCCCTCCTGAGCTCCTGCCTGTCCCCAGGTGGCCGGCCGGAGGGAGCCGCTGGACCGGGACGTGCGGTGGCGGCGAGCCTGCCTCCGCCGGGCCTTCCGGGCCAAGAAGTGAAGCCGGCTCCCAAGCCCAGGTGGCCGGGCTGCTCCAGCCCCGACCAGCAGGCAGCAGAACCACTGCTCAGCGGGGCCCCGAGCTCGAGGGGCGCCCTGGAGTCAGCAGCGCCCTCTGACCCTTGACCTCCAAGCTCCTGCGGCCCTCAGGACCCCAGGCTCTCTCTGGCGGGCGTGGACTGAGCTCTGGGCCCTGCTCTATGACGCACCCCCCCACCCAGCTGCATGGGGGCCTCCCTGTGGCCCGCGTCCGACCTGGCACCGGGCGGGTGTGCTGACCGGGCCAGGCCCCGGCAGGCCAACTTCCGCCCCGCGGGCTGCATTCCGTGCCCTCAGCTCTGTAAACACAGGGAAACACGTGGAGAACATTTCCACCAACTGGAGCCAAAAACATAATGTCCTGCAAGGCCCAGCCACCACCTCCCCGCGCCCAGAGGCGGCCCGACTCCGACTCCAGGAACTGCGGGGCCGTCACGGTGGCAGGTGGCTGGAAGTGACTCAGAGTCCGGTCCCCGTGACTCCCTGGCCGTGAGAGGCATTGGGGTGTAAAAGTTAGAGTTGTTAGAGAACCACCCGATTTCCCAGCCCATAAACGCTGGGAAAATTCCTGCGGGAATCCAGCCCTGGTTGCCACGGAGACTGAGGCAGCCATCTTAGGCTGGGGCGGTTCACCTGTTAGCATTTTTCTCTTTTCCCATGAACACGGGTCAGGGTGATCTAGTTCCGCTCCAAACAGCCTCTGGTTTTGTAAGTGACATGTTGACAACATCTGTGGGCGCCAGCTAGCCCAGGACATTCCTCGAGCACAGGTGCCAGCCGCACCCTGTCCGGGCTCCCGGCGGGTGAGAGGGCTGAAGCTGGCAGAGCCCCCCCACCCCCATCATGTGAGCTGTGGCCCAAGCGTGTGACACCAGCCATCTGTCTGCTGCAACACAGACCCAGCCTGTACCACAGGCTGTCCCGCCAGAGCCTCCTCTCGGGTGGAACTTAGTCATGGGGTGGCCGTATGTTGTAAACTGTGCAAAAGCAGTGTCTAGAGAGAGGTCCCAAACACGCTCCATTCCACCTGTCAGGTCTGTCCGATTATTGGTGGCTGTGTTGAGAAGGATTCTGAAGTTCGGTCCAGGCTCAGAGGGGAAGAGTGTTCAGTTTAGTTCAGTCACTCAGTCGTGTCCCACTCTTTGCAACCCCATGGACTGCAGCACGCCAGGCTTCCCTGTCCATCACCAACTCCCGGAGTGCAGTGAAGAGTGTGGTGACCCACTAGCAGCGATGCTCCAGGCAAACAAGGCGTTAGTGGTGGTAGACGCACCCAGACGGCCACCAGCTGCAGCGGCCGGTTAGAGAACAAAGAGCAACCCAGAGACACTGCCGCCCAGGCGACCACTGGAGAGCATCGTACAGACAGGAGGAGAAGGCCATGAGACAGTGTGTGACACTCGGGGACGCGGCAGTCCACTCCCTGTGGAGAAGGGGCCCGGGGGGCAGCGGGTGGAGAGGAAGGAGTGGGCAGCCAGAGACTGGAGTCGGCGTCGACGCTCTCCTCTCTGCGGGCCTGGCCACTCGGTGTCACACATCTGGGACCAAAGCTCCCTGTGCAGAGGAGGTGCTCAGTGGACACCCACGGATGACAGAGGAACACAGCCCAGATGCAGGAGGGGTCGGAGAGATCTCTCAGCTCTGACCTGCGAGCCACCTGGGATTGGACCGACGTTCTGGTGATTCCTGGACCCGCCTTGCCTGGCTGCTCCCGGGAGACCTTATGTGCCTGGGACCCTCTAGGATTCGTTATATTTCAGTGAAAGTTCAACCAATGGAGGAGACACTATTTTTACTTGTTCAACATAAAGTTGTAGGAGACACTATTCTTACTTTTCAACGTAAAGTTGTATGTTTAGGTAAAAGGATTTTTCTAATGGAAGTAAACTTTTCTTAAACATTGCCAGTGGTGAGCGCGTAGCTTCTGTGGGAAAGTCTGATGGTCACCGCACCCATGATGGCCGTGCACCCGGGACCCAGGCCCCCAGCTGTGCCCCATGCACCAGCTGCCCCAGCCAGGCTTTCAGTGTCGTGACCACACCCGGCGGGCCTCCCCAGGAGCGGGACCCTGCCTGCCCTCCAGGCTCTGTGAGCTCCTGACCTCATTCCTGGAGCAGGTAAGGGTCTCCCTGCGGTGTCACCTGTGTGGAAGCCCCATGGCTCTGGGGAGAAGGAGAGAGAGTTGGGGATGCAGCCCCCCAGCTTCTGCCACTAGCAGCCCTGCTGGGGCCCCTGCCCCCGCCCTGCAGGGACCAGCCCGCCTGGCCAGGTTCCAGTGGGGGAACACGCCCCATCTTGGCCGGCACGGGGTCCTGGGGTGTCCTGAATCCGGCGTGGGGCTCCCCATCTAAATTGCACACACACTCAGGCCCTAAATTAAAATGTCACAGGCCTGTTGGGGAGGCTCAGGTTTCCCGGTCGCAAAACACGGGCCTGCTTGATAAAACGATTTTGGTTTTGATAAATGTGGACTTTCTGTGGCAAAGACAAAGGCACCCTTGAGTACAGAGGGGAACCTGAAACAGCACATTGCTAAAAAGTATTTCCTGATAATATTTTTAGCACCTGGAAAAAAGATTTTTTTTTTCTCTTTTTCGCCTGTGGAGTGTGTGTGTGTATGTCTGTGTTTGAAATGTAATGCCCAGCATGGTGGAGCCTCCTGTTAACTCCCAGTCTCCCAAAAGGGACTACACACGGCCCAGGGCGAGGGCCCTGGAGGGTCAGCAGGCCTGTGCCTGGGAAGCACAGCCTTGCGGGGGTCTGCCTGCCGCTGGCCCCACCCAGACCGGGCGCACCAGCTCTCCAGGGCGGCCCAGGCCTGGGCGTCTAACAACGTGTGGAGAGGACTGCCTTGGGAGGTGGGTGGAGACCCCGTCTGGGCCAGCTGCTCCCACCGACCCTGGAGAAACAGTGCTTCCTGGGCGCATCTGCTGAGCACCACTATGTGTGGCCTGCCCCCCCATAGGCGCCCAGGTGAACCCAAAACTTAGCCCGGAAGTGAGCCTTTGCTAGGGTCCCCGGCCTCCCCCCCAGAGCAGGAAGTGCAGTGGGGGGAGGGGCTCCCCATGCAGCCCCTGCAGGAGGTGGGCAGGTCCAGCAGGGGTTGAAGCTCAGCCTGGACGTCCCCCACCCGGCTGGTACCGGCTGAGAAGTTCTGCCCCGCCTCCCTGTCAGGGCGGGGCCACCAGCCCTCCCTGAGGAAACAAACAGGAGCGGGCTTTCCGCTGGGCTCCGAACCCACAGCTGGCAGATGCTGCCCGGTTCCCACCGAAAGCCCACATTGAAAAAGCACGTCCTCCTGGGCTCCCACCACAGGGACCAGCCTTCTGGCCCCTCTGCCGTCCAGCGACCCTGTGGCGGCCGTGTCCTGCCCCTTCCCGGCCTTCGCCAGTGAGGCTCAGGAGCGACCCTCCTTCCGTCCAAGGAGGGCGAGGCTGCCACACCCCTCCCCTGACCTTGGCCATGACCTCTCTGCTGCTGGGCTCTGGGCTTCCCCCACCTCCCCACGCTGCATTTGAGCCTACGGAGTGCCAGGGAGAGGTTCATGGAAATGCCCATGTGTGCTGGGGTGTGTGTGTGTATGTGGGTGTGTGTGCACATGTGTGTGGGGGGTGTGTAGGGTGTGTGTGTGCTTGTGTGTCTGTGTGTGTGCCAGGGTGCATGTGTGTGTGTGTCTGTATAAGTGTGTGTGTCAGTGTGTATGTGTGTGTGTATATGTGTGTGTGTGTGGGTGTGCTGGGATGCGTTCACGTGTGTATGTGGATGTGTGTACTGGCATACATGTGTGTGTGCAAGCATGTGGGGGGGGAGTGTGTGCTGGGGTGCGCATGTGTATGTATGTGTGTGTTTGATGGTATGTGTGTGTGTGCTGGGATGCATGTGTGTGTGCATGTGTGTATACATGTGTGTGTGCTGGCGTGCATGTGTGTGTGTGTGTATTTGTGCCAGTGTGTGTGTGTGCTGGTATATGTGTGCGTGTGTGTACACACGAGCGTTCCCCCACCCCCGGCTCCCGCTGAGAGCCGTGTGAAATTGGAAATCTGTTCCCAGGGCAGATCCTGCAGTTAGATGTCATCTCTGAATTTCTCCCACAAACATGGGCAGCGTTAACCTTTCTCATCCTTCCTTTCTTGGAGCCACAGTTGTCCTGCTGCCCTGCGGATCTCCAAGGCAGGAGCCTGACCCAGAGCCGGCCCTCACACAGCTGAGCAGGGTGGGGCTACAGTGGCACTGGAGGGACGGTCCCTCTCAGGGTGGTGCCAGTAGGGGGTCAGCCTCAACAGTGGGAGCCTCCTGAAACTCGGCACCTGGCCCTGATACCAGCCTGGAGGGCACGAGCAACACAGGGGTGATGTGTAAACCTGTGACCCCCAGTCATACGCTCACACACACAGGACCCCTCCACTAGCTCTTAAAAGTCACATTTAGTGTGTCTTGCTCTGATTGCAAAGCAATGCATGCTTATTGAAGACATTTGAGAAAAGACAGAGAAGCGCGAAGCCAAGTGTAAAACGGCCCAGCCAGTGAGAGCTGCTGCCCCTGCTGCTCTCTGCTCATCTCTGAGCCGCGCACCCTGGTCTTCAGGGGCCCCGGGCTTGGCTCGTGGTCACGCATCAGCCCACACCAGCGCCCGCCAGCAGGGAGGGGGGCGGTGCTGTGCTTGGGCCCTGAGCCGGGGCCACAGATGTCCCGTGGGAACAAATACTCAGGGTCTGATTCTCAGGGCAGTGGGCCTGGCGGCGGGAGGAGGGCCAGGGTGGCCACAGACTGGAGACAGAATCGCAGCTGTGGGCCCTCCAGGTCCTGCCCCTGCCCACAGGCCAGTGTGGACCAGCCACCCTGGAAGAGGGCTGCTCTCCCCAGGTTTCACCCCGGACTCCCCTGCTGTGACGTTTCCTTAGGTCCCTAAACCACCTCCACCAGGATTCTCCTGACGAGGCCACGCAGGGTGGAAACTTCTCTTCATGCCCTGCATTCGCCCAGGCCAGGTCCTCCGCTCATAAAACCGGATGGCAAGCCTCAGGGCTGGGGCGCATGGTGGAGCATGAGGCCAGCCTCTGGCTGCCTCCGGAGGAGCCCATGCAGGCGCTGCCAGTCAGGGCGGCCCCTGATCCCCTGCACTCTGGCAGGAGTGTGGCCAGGTCTCCTGGGGGGCAGGGGCCTGAAAAGGCCACCCCGGGGGAAACCTACGCCCCGGGCCCAGTAACTCATGCAGGCCTGAGGGTCTGTTCCAGGACCGCTTTGTGGACAAGGCGCTTCCTCTGGGCTGGCCCCACGCGGGCGGCAGGGGACCCACGGAGGAGGAAGGGGTGGGCCGCTCTGGGGGCGCTGGGCGAGGGCTGGGCCCGCTGCCCGGCCTGACGCTTTAAGAGCCGCCTAATTTGCATGGCCCGGCCCCGGCCCCGCCCAGGCCCAAATGACCGCCCGGCTGGATATTTAAATCGCGGCCACAGGGGCGGGTCCAGCCTCCAGCGCGGTCCCGCCCGGCGCTTTCCTCCGAAAGAGGCGACCCGAGCGCGGCTTGGCAGGGCGGGCGCGACCCGGGAGTCCACCTACCTACGGCGCGGCCGCGCTGCACGCACGCCCGCCCGGCCCTGCGGGTCACTCCCCACCGCGGCCTCGCTCCGGCCCGCGCTGACCGCAAAGCCCCGTTCCGTCTCCCTGCGTCCCCGCCTCGTCGCCTCTCTGTCCCCGCTGTGTCTTCGCTGGGTCCCCGCTCCGTCCCTCCCCGTCCCCGCTCCGTCCCCGCTGTGTCCGGCTCGCGTCCCCGCTGTGTGTGTCCCCGCTCCGTCCCCGCCCGCCGACCCCCGGCGATGCCGCGCGGCGCCACCTGGGCGCTGCTCTTGGCCGCGGCCCTGGGGCTCGGGGCGCGCGGGGCGCGCGGCGCGGTGGCCCTAGCCGACTTCTACCCGTTCGGCGCGGAGCGCGGCGACGCGGTCACCCCCAAGCAGGACGACGGCGGCTCTGGGCTTCGGCCACTCTCCGTGCCCTTCCCGTTCTTCGGAGCCGAGCACTCCGGCCTCTACGTGAGTAACCCGAGCCCGCGGGGGGCGCCAGGGAGGGCGCTGCGCCCCGGCCGCTGCCCGCCGCCCCGACTCCCGCCGCAGCCAGCAACTTGGCACCGCGGCGGCCAGAGGTGGAGTGAGGACAGCGCTTCCTCCTCCGGCGGCCAAGGCCGGACAGCGGCCCGAGGGATCGGCGGGCGGGGCGGGGATGCGAGCTCCGGCCGGCCACCTGGGCCCCGCCGCTGCCCCTTTCCCTGCCCGCCCGCCCGGGGCTGGGGTCGCGGGCCGACCCTGCTCAGCGTGGGCCGTCGGCCGTCCTGCGTCCTTCACCGACAGCGCTGCGGCAGCTGGCCGGTGGATACTGCATTTCCCAGTGGGGCGCGCCCCCCTTTCAGCTCCTCGCTTGGCTGCCAAGGTCCCAGCCCCTCTGAGGACCACACGGGCCCCGCGCGCGCTTGGCACCTGAGGCCCACTGCCCCAAGGCTGGGGCCTGCCGGGACCTTCAGGGGCGCTGTGGGGAACCTGGCAGGCTGGTCCTTTTTGAGCCCCCGGTCCCTCTCTTGGGCCTGAGGGACCACTCAAGCCCGGACCTTTACACCAGATGCCCGGAGGGAGCGCAGGAGAGTGGGGGCGGCTAGAGACAAGAACAGCACCTCCGTTGGGGGGGCGGGGGGGCGGGCGGGGGCCCAGGCCACCGAGGAAATGAAATGTTGTGCCTCACGGCTGTATCTGCATCGAGCATTCACTCAGGGGGCCATGCACCGGCGCCCCACTGTCCCCCAAATCCTGGCTGGAAAAGTGCTGGGTGGGGCTGAAGTCCTGTAACCTCCCTCCCCGGCACCCGCCCGCCCCTTCCAGCACCCCCTCCACCGCCAGTCCCCTGTCACTCACCCCCATCATCAGCTCCCCGCCGCCCCCCCCCCCCCCCCCGCCCCGTCACTCACCCCCATCAGCACCGCCCCTCTTGACCCCAGCTCAGCCCACATCCCCTCTTCCTCTCCCGCCTTGGCGCTCCGACGCTGCGGGTGGGAGGGGACAGCCATTCTCTCGGGGCCACTCACTGAACGTCCCTCTGGGCCCTGCCTGGGACGGAGGGGCCGGGCTGACTTCCGGAAGTGCGGCGTGGGCGGGCAGAGCTGGGCTCTGGGTCTCTGGGAGCCAGGGAGGCCCGCACACCCTAGAAGTGGGAAACCCATGCTGGCACCCTCTTTCCGGAGCATTCTGTCCAAGTGCTCTGAGCACGCGGCCAGGCTCAGCTGTCTCGCTCCAAGTCACAGGTGAAAACATGATTAAAACAGTTGACCCTCTTAACCGCCTCACCAAAAACACCACCCCTACCAAAACACCTGGGAGAAAGGGCTCTGAAGGGGAGAGCTCTGCTAGCAAGACCCGTGGGTTCACGAGAAACCAGCACTGTGGTTCATAAAAAAATACGTGTCTCCAGAGGCGCTCTCTCCCAAAACTGACGTGACCCAACACCCGCCGTGGGGACAGAGAGCCCGCTTCATGATGTCTCCGCTCAGCGGGGAAGACAGTCGGATTCTCGAGGACACCATGCCTGAAATAACTGCCCGCGCCCCGTGACTAAGCAGGGAGTGGGGCAGAGGGTTAGAACTGAGGGCAGAGAAGGGAAGGGACAGGAAGCGAAGGGGTTTATTCTGAAGCAAGTAGGTCAGACTGCTGCCTCCGAGAGGACCTCTCCCGGTCAGCCCCCAGCTGTGATCCTTGTCCAGCCTGGCAGCGGCCAGCCCCCAGGCCAGGTGCTGCACGGGGCTGAGGGAGAGCCCTCCAGGGCTGGGCCCCGCCCCCTGGCCTCTGCCCCCTCATCCCCAGCCAGTGCTCCGCAAAGAGCCAGTTTGTGGAGTGGGAGGACGCATGGGTGGGTGAAGGCAGGTCCCAGCCCCTGATGCTGCCCAGAAAGCTGACCTGGCTTTCTGCTGAGAAATGGACCCAGTGCTGCTGCATGCTGAGTGGCCCCCTTCTAGAAAGCCCCCTCATCTTGCCACAGCAGCTGTAGGCGGTAGTTGTCAGGCTCTGAGAACTGTCGAGAGTCCCTTCTCAACACAGACCAGGCCAGCACTGCCGGCAGGCATGGTGGTGGCACCCACCCCGCGGATGGGAGCCCTCCTCGCCAGGAGCTGGACAAGCAGCCGTGCCGTGGCCTGCCAGCCTGGCCGAGGGGCAGGCTCCACCAAGGCGGCGTGAGGGCCAAGGTGCCGGCAGAGGGCCCGGTGGCGGCCGGAGGCCCCGCGCCCCTGTAGCGGCCACCAGGTGCAGCCCCCCCGAAGGCCGCAGAGGGACATCTTGTCTCATCTGGCATCAGGCACCCAATGGCACCTCAGGCAGCAATTCTTTTCCTTCCCCCAGGAGGGAGTGCCAGGCGGGCAGCGTCCGTGAAGGTGCTGGGCACCCTGGGAGGGCCCACAGTCTGCTACCAGGGTGCGCTGGCTGAGATGTTGGATGTGGGGTCTGTGGCCATGTCTCTAAGACTGAGCTGTTGGGGGTGATGCCCGAGGTGGTACACCCCCCCTTGGTGTGCCCCCCGCCCACCCCCCAGAAGCTCTTCCAGCCCCTGCTGGCCGCTCACCCGTGGAGCTGTGACCCCCTTGACTACTGAACACAGGTCTTCCCCGTCCTGGTCTCTGGGGCACCCCGGTGCCAGTCCCCGGGGGCCAACCCTGGGTGGGAACTGGAGCATGTGGGTGAGGCGGGCAGTGAGCCCTGTGAGCCCCAGGCAAGTCCTGCTGGCCGTCAACCTGGCCTGTGCCCTGGCTGGTGCCCCAGGAACGGCTGGCTCCACACCTGGCATCTGCTGGCCTGCTGGCAGCCCCACCTGGGGCGCAGTCCCACCCAGCCTCCCCCAGACCACCCACCCAGGGGAGGGGCTTCCGCTGAGAGCTTGGTCCCCCGGCTCTGCAGGCCTGTCCTGCTGGTGCAGGCATCCACCTGGTCCTGTCACGGCGTCTGCCCACCAAACATCTGCAAGAGCCACCCTGACCCCTGGATGAAACCAGTGAGACAGAGGCAGGGCTGGCAGCCGAGCTCTGCTTTGAAACGCATGAGCCCCTGGTGGGCAGGGAGGGTCCCGGCCGGGCCCCTGCCCGTGCTCCCTTCTTGCTGGTGCCTGGGGAGGATGGGAAGCAGGCAGGGGTCGAAGGAGCGAGCGTCCTGGGACGGCCTGGTGACTCCGCTCTGCACCAGGACCGCCAGAGGGCCACTGCACACACGCGTTTGTCTTTGCACACTGTGACGGGGGCGTGCATGGAGGTGTGTGGGGACATCAGTGCACTGAGGGGAGTGCAGGCAGCCGTGACCCCCTGGCCACTCACAGGCCCAGCGCCCGGATCCCAGCTCCCAGACACCTGCAGGAAAAGATGGAAACTAATCTGGGAAATCTCGCTCCAGAAAGGAGGCGCGTGACCCACGGATGATCAGGACGCGGTGACAGGGCACAGGGGCTGTCGGCCGGGGGCTCTCGGCGGCCACAGGGGACAAGTGGGGCGTTAAAACAGTGGGAGTGACAGACTTGAGTCCGTTAAGGAAGGAGAAGTCGGTGGGTTTACACCGACGTGAGTAAACACACGATGTGGCGTGTAAACGGAGGACACTCTGCGTGCCCAGCGCTGGGTCGCCGTGCGTGTCCTCAGCAGGGAACGTCCTTGCAGGGGGATGGACACACCATCGGCTTCATGGGGTGAAGGCCATCACTGCTGCAAGCGCCTTTCATGGTTCAGGAAACACCTGTCTGTGCAGCAGGAGAGAGAACACGGCCAAGCAGGCAGGGCAGAATCCTAGCGTTTGCTGAGTGTGGATCCAAAGTGTGAGGCGTGTCTTGTAGGTTTCCTATAAGTCTGACTTTCTACCAGACACCTCGTTCCCCTGCGGAAGGCCTTCCCATGAGAACCCCAGAGCCCTGGGCACATACCTCGCCACCCTCACTGGGAGGCAAGCCTGCCTGGCTGGGGAGAGCACAGGTGGCCCTGTCCCAGCTCCCGGGGTCTGCGATGCTAGAAGCAGCCAGCTGGCCACACTGCGCCCCAGAAAACCCACCATTCACTCACTACGGACTTGTCGCTGATTCACTTTTATGTGTTCATCTCGAAACCTTGATACAGCCCCAGCGCTGAGTCAAGGAGGGGACACAAACCAGCCGCAGTGTTAATTTTCAGTTTTAAAATAACCTTTGCCGCGTTTGTTCACGGTGCTCGCCCAGCCTTGGAGGAGAGTTAGCTCCTAGAAGCAGCCTTGTAAATGTCGGTTGTTCATCTTCTCATCTTCGGGACAATACACCCCAATTCCATCATTCCGAAACAAGCACACTAAGTGTTTTGGCAAAATCCCTCCTGATGTGTTGTCAAATGTATTTGGGGCTGCCTATCATACAAGTTCCCATTCTGCACACTTCTTTTAGTGTTACACCATGAGCATTTTCCAGTGCCTTAAATTTGCTGTGAAAACCTGCTTCTGCTGACAGTATAATATTCCATCCTGTGGCTATGAGTGCTAAGTTACAGCTCTTTGCGACCCTATAGACTGTAGGCCCCCAGGCTCCTCTGTCCATGGAATTCTCCAGGCAAAAATACTAGAGTGGGTTGCCATGCCCTCCTCCAGGGGGTCTTCCCAACCCAGGGATCAAACCCACGTCTCTTATGTCTCCTGCACTGGCAGACAGGATTGTTACCACTAGCGCCACTGACAGTAATTCTTTTAACCAGTTACAAGCTGTGGACTGTGTGGGTGGCCTCACTGTTTCCTGGGATGCTCTAGTGCACATCCAGCTTACACACACCTTTGTCCAGGTCTCTTGTTCTTTCCTTTTCATACAACAAGTTCCTCATCCACACCCTCCTCTGGGGTGAAGGGGGCTCATCGCCTGAACTGAGTCAGCCTGGAGGGCACTGCTTCTGGTCCCCCAGCTTCCAGGCCACACAGGGCACCTGTGGTCCAGCTGACGATGGTGTGGGGGCAGTGGGCAGGCCCCGGGACAGAAGAAGCGAGAGGACACCGCTCCTGTAGCTCTGAGACTGGGCGGCTGCCCAGCTGGACAACCCCCATACCTCCTGCGCAGGGGGCCCAGCCTCAGCACCTCAGGGTCTGTAACTAGTCCTCTACAAACTGGCCATGTCTTTCACGAAACGTCCACTGTGTGCGAAGCAGTGCTCTGCTCCCAGCCCCAGGACTCCGTCTGAGTGCCAGGGGCTGAGTCCAGGGCCACAGGAGGGGCACGCTGTCCTCTGAGCTGCTCCAGGGTCTGGGTCTGGAGCCAGACACGCCCCCTTGGGCCCTCAAACATTCCCTGCCACCTGCTCCTGGCTGCGGGGGCAATGCATAGGCAGCCCAGAGGCCTGCTGGAGGTGGGGGCTGGGATCCCAGAGGAGTGACTGCTGTCCCAAGTGCGCCTGGCAGGGCGTGGGAGCAGAGACACTGGGTCTGCACTTGGAGGCAACACGTGGGGGTGGGGGCCACAGAGCTCAGGGCAGCAAAGTCAGGCTGTGCTGCGTGCAGGCTGCTGTCCCTGTGGTGTCCAGGGCCCCCGGGGACTTGGGATCTTGTCCTGGGGGACACCTGGCTGAGGGATGACAGGTGAGGGAAGAAGGTGGCTTTACTGGGGGGGAGGGGAGCAGGAGCTGTGGTCTGCTGGGGGGCGTGGGGGGTGGGGAGCGGTGAGGACTGCTGGAGGCTCAGGACAGGGCCTGGCCCTCCTGGAGAGGCCGCCCGGGTGGAGGGGCTCAAAGGCCTGGGCTCAGGGCCACAGGCAGGGCCACGAGGCCCGGGAGGAGACCAAAGGGTAGTCACGGGGAGGCCCTGCCTGGACAGTGGAGGAGGGGCAGGGCGTGCAGCCCAGGAGGGCCTGGGGGAGGGCTGTCCTCCAACCCACCCTCTGGGGAACTCTCTCCAACCCCCCACCCACCACAGGCCCTGACGCCAGCCCTCTGCCCACCCCCAGGCCTCACCCTGGTACCATGGCAGCAGCTCCGGCCCCCTCAGGCCGCTCTGGCACTCCTGTGGCCAGGAGAGGCCCGCCCGGCACACGGGGTGCTGAGGGAGGGCCAGCCTCTTCTCTGCGGGCTCTGGTAGCCAGGGCCCCACCTTGCCCAGAGCCCTGGGCCCGGCCCACAGTTGTCCTGTGAACAGGACCCCAGTCCCCAGCTGTGCTTGTGGAAGGAATCCTGGTTCCCCAGAAAGCTGCCAGGAAATAAAAGACATGCCTACATTTTTGAAAACAAGCTTATAAAAGGCCTTGGGGCTTTATTGTTTTATTTCTGGCAGAGACGTCAAAGCAGGAACCGAGGCCCCGCCCTCTGTGATCTGATGTTTGCAGAGCTGGGTGCTGCAGCCTCGGGACCCCCGCTCCCCTCCAGGCCGGCCCGCCCAGCCCAGAGCAGCCCCTACCCAGCAAGGGTGGCTCCAGCCAGCCCCAAACTGCCCAGCTCAGGGACCAGCCAGACACACGTCTCACACTTCCAGCTGCAAGTGGCCTGAGAGAGTCTCCAGGACATTTCCACTCCTTCCCCACTTTATCCAAGTCGGAAATGCCACCAGGCGGTCTCTGCACTTTCTCCTGGGTCGGGGAGGGCCAGCCCTGCTGTCAGTCCCCTTCCTGGCCACAAACACCCCCAGTCAAGGGCAGGCCTCCTCCACACCCCACGGGCCACCTTCCTGCTGCACATGGCCCTGGGTCTGTCCCAAGGGACCGGCAACTCCCCCCACCAAGATCCTCGCCTGCCCGGGTCCTAGGGGAGGAGTCAGCACCTGCGGCTGCTCGCCCCACGTGGTCTGCTCCATCCACACCGCCTTAACGGGGCAGCCTTGGAGCGAGCCCCACCCCGGGGGGCCAGTGCTTAGACCCCAGGAGAGGAGGACCCTACTGTGGGCAAGCACAGCAAAGCCAGCACTGCCCCCAAGGCCTGCCTGGCCTTGGGAAGACTGGAGGGTGGCCACGGGGAGGCCCTGGACGTCAGGAACTGCAGGGAAGTGGGGGGCAGGAGGGGCTTCGGAGCCAAAGTCCTGCAGGCCGCTCCCAAGTGTCCTGCTCCCTTTCTGCCCCGGGGGTCTCCCTGCCTTTCTGCCAGCACCCCAAGGTGGGGGGAGCGGGCAGACCGCCAACCCCGCTGGCTTCAGGCCCTGAGAGACAGTGGGTACAGGACCCCGGCAAACGGCCAGGCCCATGCTGGGTTTCTGATCCATCAGCGACTGAGGCGGTGCGGGCCCTCGCAGGGGGTCCTGGTCGCATCCTTTCTCCTGTTTTTCTGTCTCTGCTGTGTGTTTCACCAAGTGCTGGCGCAAGTAGGAAAATAAGACTGACATCTTGTGGAGGTTGTACTTGCAGGTCCCTGAGGGGAGCAAACACAGGGTGGGGGTGGACTGGGGCTCCCACAGGGGTCCCCACACCCCCGGGCCCTGCCCCGCCCGGGGGTGTTCTTCTGTGGACAAAGGAAGTCTGAGGACTGCCCTGTCCAGGTGGGAGCGCTGGCCAGCGGCTTGGCCGCTCAGCACGGGGCCCGCGCCTCCCCACCGCGGTCCCGGCCCTGCTGGGCCCTGGCAGCGGAACAGGGCCGGCTTGTTCTGCCTCCTTCCTGGCCCACACCCCGTAGGGAGGGCGGCAGCCATCTGAGGCGGGCCCGAGAGGGAGCCGGAGGCGGCCAAGTGCTGGCGGGCAGGCCGGAGGCCTCTGCACACGCCGCACGCACCTGAGCCCGGGCTTCAAAGGCAGGAAGGAGACTAGGCGGAGCGTCGGCGGAGCCCCGCGGCCGGGCCAGCTGCGAGGGGTGCCGGATGCGGGCCGGGCGGGCGGGCAGGTCCTCCGGCAGGTGGCCCAACCCCGGGACCCTGCGGCCGCGGCCTCGGCCTCCTGTCCTCCTAACTGCGTCCCCCTCCAGCGCGGCTCCTCACCCTCCACTCCGTTAACGTACACCCAGGCTCAGAGCCCGGACCCGCCCCAACGCGGGCTCTGAGCGCAGGCCCCGCCAGCCAGCCACGCCCATGCGCCACGCCACGCCCCTACGCTCTCCACGCCCTCCAAGACCACGCCCCTCATATTCGCCCCGCCCACCCGCACACTCGCCCTGACCACGCCCCCGCATCCCTGCTGAGGTCGTAGTCCTGCACCTGCCTTTCTCCAACTTGTTTAGGTTCCTCCATCCATATTCTGTCTACCTATTTACAATTAAAATACATTCAAGCTACTGCACAATTGCACTCACCTCACACGCTAGCAAAGTAATTCTCAAAATTCTCCAAGCCAGGCTTCAACAGTACGTGAACCGAGAACTTCCAAATGTTCAAGCTGGATTTAGAAAAGGAAGAGGGACCAAAGAGCAAATTGCCAAAATCCGTTGGATCATAGAAAAAGCAAGAGAGTTCCAGAAAAACATCTACTTCTGGTTCATTGACTACCCTAAAGCCTTTGACTGTGTGGATCACAACAAACTGTGGGAAATCCTTCAAGAGATGGGAATACCAGACCACCTGACCTACCTCCTAAGAAATCTATATGCAGGTTAAGAAGCAACAGTTGGAATAGGACATGGAACAACAGACTGGTTCCAAATCGGGAAAGGAGTACACCAAGGCTGTATAGTCTCACCCTACTTGTTTAACTTAACTTTAACATCATGCGAAATGCCGGGCTGGAGGAAGCGCAAGCTGGAATCAAGATTGTTGGGAGAAATATCAATAACCTCAGATATGCAAATGACACCACCCTTAATGGCAGAAAGCAAAGAATAACTAAAGAACCTCTTGATGAAAGTGAAAGAGGAGACTGAAAAAGTTGACTTAAAATTCAATATTCAAAAAACGAAGATTGTGGCATCCAGTCCCATCACTTCATGGCAAATAGATGGGGAAGCAATGGAAACAGTGAGAGACTTTATTTTCTTGAGCTCCAAAACCACTGCAGATGGTGACTGCAGCCATGAAAATAAAAGATGCTTGCTCCTTGGAAGAAAAGCTATGGCCAACCTAGACAGCATATTAAAAAGCAGAGACATTACTTTGTTCACAAAAGTCTGACTAGTCAAAGCTATGGTTTTTCCAGTAGTCATGTATGGATATGAGAGTTGGACTATAAAGCAGGCTGAGCACCGGAGAATTGATGCTTTTGAACTGTGGTGTTGGAGAAGACTCTTGAGAGTCCCTTGAACAGCAAGGAGATCAAACCAGTCAATCCTAAAGGAAACCAGTCCTGAATATTCATTGGAAGGACTGATGCTGAAGCTGAAGTTCAAATACTTTGGTCATCTGATGCGAAGAACTGACTCACTGGAAAAGACCTGAAGTCAGGAGAAGGGGATGACAGAGGATGAGATGGTTGGATGGCATCACTGACTCGATGGACATGAGTTTGAGCAAGCTCCGAGAGTTGGTGATGGACAGGGAGGCCTGGAGTGCGGCAGGCACGAGAGAGTCAGACACGACTGAGCGACTGAACTGATAATTAAAATATATTATTTAAAATTTTAATTATTAATACATAGATCATCTTCAAGGTGTTCATCAGTTTCACCACGGTGGACTTTTGGGGTTGTTCCTACTTTTAGACCATCCTTATTGGTGCTGTTTGCGAAAATCCCTGAATGTGTGCAAGTGCACGTGGGCGCTGGTGTAAGGTGGGCCCTGCAGGGAGAGGGGTGCACCTGCCACTCCAACCCTGACCCAGTGGTGTGGGCAGGTGAAGATGCGGTCCTGATGTTCTTTTTTATTCCTGAGGCTGAGCACTGGATTTCCTCATTTGTAAATGCACCAAGTCTTTTCCCTTTTCTACTGAGTTTGCTTTTTTCATGTTACTTTATGAGAGTTCTGTATGTTCACTGGGTCACAAGTGTTGTAAATAGATTTTCCCTTTTTTCCTGCACCTATTTCACTCTCTATAGTGGTATCTTGGGTGAACAGACACACTTGAGTTTAACATGGTAAATGAATCCATCTTTATTTTTAAGTTCAGAGGTTTCTGTGCCTTATTTTAAAAATTCACCCCAAGGCATGAATACATTTCCAGACATCCTCCCACCGCCCAACAGCCTCACTGCTGTGTGGCTTGGTCGCTCACACCTGTGCCCGTGCATACGCACACATGAAGCAGGCACGTGACTCCACTGGAAGGAAAGCAGCCCCTTTGGCTGTGTCCCCTTGCCCGAAGGTGCGCATGCTTGGGCCCATTTCTGTGTCTATTTAGATCGCCTCTGATATTTTTAGGACAGTTTTAGAACTGATGGCAGGGAAGACCTGCATGTTTTTTGTTTGACTTATCCTTGAGGACTTGATATTTTCTGTCCTACATAGATGGTGTCTTTACTTAGTTTCTTTTCTACTTACTTCTACTAACATTCTGTTAATGCAGAATCCCAGTTGAGCTCTTACCTTTTCTAATATTATAGTTAAAACCAGACCAAACCTCTTATTAATTTTACTACCTTATCCAGATTCTTTCAGGTTTTCCACATTCGCGTTCATGGCATTTGCAACTGGTGATTGTGGCATTTCTTCATTCCTAACCATTTTACGCTTGGTTTCATTTTTCACCTTGCTGTGCTGACCGGATACCTGTATCCAGCAGGATACAGGTAGTGTACTGTTAGCAGGACCCAAAAAAGGAAGTGGCCCAAGTTTCACAACTAAACGTGTTGCTTCTTCCTGTTTGCTCTCAAGATGCCCTTTTATCAGGTTAGGATGTCCCTTCATGGGCCTCCCAGGTGGCGCTAGTGGTAAAGAACCTGTCTGCCAGTGCAGGAGACATGAGAGATGTGGGTTTGATCCCTGGGTTGGGAAGATCCTCTGGAGGAAGCCCTGACTACCAACTCCAGTATTCTTGCCCGGAGATTCTCAGGGATAGTCATATTCCTATTCTCATATTTGGGGAATTTTTATCACATGTGGATGTTGGCTATTACTAGATACCATCTCTATTCCTACAGAGGTGATTGATGACTATATGATTCTCACATTTAATCTGTTAAATTGGTCATTTAAATTAATATTTTCTAATGTAAAGGCACACTTGCATCCCTAACAAAAATCCAAGTTGATAATGATTAATTATTTACCCAATTTAGAATATTGCTGGATTCACTTTGCTAATAATGCATTAATATTTCAGCAGACTTTATATGTGTGATTGGCCCATTATTGACTGGCCTTGTTAACTTTTACCATCAAGGTCATACAAGCCTTGTAGAATGAGCTCTTCTGTCTGGAAGAGTCCGTGCGCCTCTGGACTTATCTCCTGGATGTTTGGTAGAACTCACTGGAGCTGCCACCTGGACCTAGAGCTTTCTTGGTGGGAAAATTTTGAACACTAATTAGATTTCTTTATGATTATATATTAAAAAATAGGTTGTCTGTTTCCACTCACATGTGGTAAGCTGTTTTTCTCAGGGGAATATCCACTTTATATACAATTTCAAGGTTATTAACATAAAATTGTTGAGCTCTGGGGTTTGATGGTACTTTCCTGACATGCCTGCATCAGCCTGTCACTGCTTCCTGGAGGCTGCCCGAGGCCCACGGCTCCCAGGCGGCTGCTGGGACCCATGGCGAAGCAAGCACACCATGTGGCTCGCACTGGTGTCCCTGGCTTTCCGGGTCCCGCGAGGCCACACGGAGGGGCCCAGGCAGGTGGAACCCAGACTGTGGGTTTGCATCACAGCCAGGAAACCCTGGGCCTGGGGGCTCCACCTCTCTGGGGCAAGCCTGCCTTTGTCCCCAGGGGAGACCACACTTTGTCCAAGGCCAATCTCTACAAAGACAAGCTCAAGACCCAACCCAGGCAGGGAGCGGACAAGCAAAGCATGCAGACCGCCTCCCTCATGGCACATCTTCCCTCTGGCTCTGGGCCAAACTCAGATTTCCACCCAAGTCTACCATTCGGCCCGCCTCTCTGATTCTTTGGGCCAGCAGAGGCCAGGACCGAATCCAGGTGATTTGCTGCCCTCAGGACTCCGAGCAGTGGGAGGAGCTTCTGCCACGGGTGACAGGTGCAGCCAGCTGTGCGTGGATCCCACAGAGGCCGGAGTGCTCCACGGCCAAGCCTCCGTCCACCAAGACCCATGACTGTGCAGACTGCCCGCTGACCTCAGACACCCTCCCCAGGGATCACAGAGGCCACGGGAGGGCCCAGAGGCAACTCCCGGCCTACACTGAGGAGCCCCCAGGCACAGGCAGACCCCCGGCCCATCCGCCCATTACCGTCCCTGTCTGCAGATGTGGGGGGACTCCGGCTCTCGTCCAGGGTCTGTTAGACCTGACTCCGAGCTCCTGGCCCACTGGTGTGGCTAAGGACCGAGGCCATGTTGCCCAGCACTTGTGGCCTCAGTCACTACACACAGCGGACCCCCAGCCCAAGTGTGAGTTCCTGCCCGGGGGATGGAGACAAGGCCGCACCAGCGTGTTTCCCGTGGGGGCAGGGCCCGCACCGGGGCGGCAGGTGCCGCAGAGCAGTGTGTGGCCTGAGCTTCCTCCATCTCCAGAGCTTGCAGACGGGCCGCGAGCCCAGCACAGGCAGGTCGGCAGCCGATTGCTGCCTGACTCCAGGGGGCTTCAAGCACTGGATCTAGGGTGGGAAGACATCACCCAGAGCCAAGAGGTCCCCGCTCAGGAGCAGGTTTAGCAGCCACGAAGCCAGCGTGCCCGTCCTGGTCACGTAATTCACCCGCACCCCCCCACCCCCCGCCATCTGCTGCTCACACACACCCAGGCCTCTCCCCAGGGGGCTCAGGGTCAGAAGCAGCAGCATTTGTATAAATTTACAGACACCGCTGAAGCTGAAGCTCCAATACTTTGGCCACCTGATGCAAAGAACTGACTCACTGGAAAAGACCCTGATGCTGGGAAAGATTGAAGGCGGGAGAAGGGGACGACAGAGGGTGAGATGGTTGGATGGCATCACCAACTCAATGCACATGAGTTTGAGCAAACTCCGGGAGTTGGTGATAGACAGGGAGGCCTGGTGTGCTGCAGTCCATGGGGTCGCAAAGACTCAGACATGACTGAGCAACTAAACTGAACTGAGCAGACACCTTACATCCCCCTCAGCGGCCCCCAGGGCCTGCGGATAACAACTCAGTATTCTCAGCCAAGTGACCGTGTCTCCATGACCGGGAGCCCTGTCATCCTGCAGAGAGGATCATCGGAACCCCGCCGACCCTGCAGGCCGGCTGCACGGCAGGGCACCAGCCAGGCTGGGCAGTGCTGCGGTCAGGGAGAGGGACGCCCCCCCCCCCTTTGCCCTGGCCCCTGCCCAGAGGGCAGCCAAAGAGAGCCAGACCCTTCCTGGGGCCACGTTCTGTGAGCAAACAGGGCCGGCAGGGTGGACAGGGCAGAAGACCTTGGGGTGATCTTGAGGCGGCTGGCCACGGGCTCGTGACACCAGGTGCCCTCAGAGGGTGGGGAGGCGGGGTGCCCATCGGACCGCTGACTCCAACCTCTGCAGAGGCAGGGGTGCCTCTGAGACACCCCTGTCACTGCCACACACAGAGTTCCAGGGGGTGGATGTTGGCAGTGCCGTGGCCAGAACGGGCGGGTGAGTCTGGAAGGGCAGCATCGTCATGGAAGCATGTCGACAGTAGTGAGCGCCCACCCCGGCCACGACGGGCCAGCGTCTGCACCCACAGGCGTGGTGAGCGGCGGTGGCTTTGCTGCCCAATGCAGAGCCCTTCCTTTCACCGGGTCCGTGGTGGTGGCCACGTCTCTGGCCCCAGGAGGGCCTCGGGGCATCCCCACCAGTCCCGTCAGAGAACAGACACCCCTGGGTACCCTCCCGAGGGCCCGGGTCATGAGAGCAGCAGCTGGGGTCTGTTGCCATGGCAATGGGCCCAGCAGGGGCCCCCTTGGTCCAGTGGCAGCCGCCCCAGGACACTGGGCTGCAGGCCTCTCTGCGAGGTCGGGCAGTGACCCGGGGCACGTGGTGGCCGCCAGGGCTCTGAGCAGCCAGTCGGCGTGTGCACTTGTGGGAACGCAGCCGGGCGCCCTGAAGCACGGCCATGGAGCCCGGCCCAGGCCATCTGTGTGACCCCGGTGCTCAGAGTGTGCTTTAAAGGGCCGTAAAAACAAAGGAGCAGTGAAGCCTGTATGATGGAGACCGTGGCCCCAGACGAGTGTGTTCACCGTCTGGCCCTGCACACAGCAGTCAGCAGACCCTTAAAAACCCCCGCCCCACCCCCGCTGCGGGTCAGGACAAACCTGGCGCGTCTGCACCCTCAGAGCACCCCCGCAGTCGGGGCTGGAGCGGGATGGGTCTGACCATCGCCCTTCCCCAGAGTGGGCTGGGGCTGGACGGCTGCTGCCCCCCAGTGGACGCCATCGGGTCCAGCTTAGCTGGACTGTGTGTGAATCAGGCAGGCTTTAGGGGGACCCCCTGGAACTCGAGGTCCCGCCAAGCCAGGGCTGTGCTCCGGGTGCTGGGGCGGGGCTGAGCCCCCAGGGCGGCGGCTGTGCGCGGCGAACCCAAGCCGGCCCTTTCTGATTGGCCGCCCACCCTGCTGGCCCTTCCCTTGTCAGTGGTCCAGTCCAAGTCGGCCCGTCCCAGTGGGGGATGGGGGGGACAGAGTCACAGACCCCGTGGGTCACGCGCCGCTCCTGCAAGCTCCCACGGGGAGCGGCAGTGTCCCAAGTTTTACACCGGATGCAGCGGGCGCTGACTCGGGCAGGGCAAGGATGCGGCTCTGCGCTGGGCTCCCGGCTCCAAGTCCTGCTGCTGCAGGCGCTGGGGTCGGGGTGGGAGGGGTCTGTGCCACGTGCCCGCCCCTCTGCACATGCGGGGCCCTTCAGAGGAGACCCCAGACACTTCCCCGACAGATCCCACTCCACACACAGAGGCCACGTGGCCCAGATCCACCCACAGGGTCCTGCCCCCGCTGCAAACCCATCTAAGCCCCAGCAACAGGACCCTGGCATCTTCTGTTCCCTCCGGAGCGCGGCAGTTAGGGGCCCACAGCGGACCTGCCCTCCACCCCAGCACAGGGGCGCGAGGGGGCGGGCAGAGCGGCGGCCCCTCCTCCCCCCTCCCTGCAAGGCCGCCCCCAGAGGCCCATGCTCAGGAGCACCGCCCGCCGCCGCCCCCTGCCTGCCCCCTCTCCTCACCTCTCTTTCTCTTTCATCTTCACCACTGAGATGTAATTCACACACCCTACAATTCTCCCTTCATGCATCACAGTCTTGTGGCAGAGGGACTTGAGCTGTGTGCTCAGTCGCTCAGCCCTGCCTGACTCTGTGTGACGCCAGGGGCTGAAGCCCGCCAGGCTGCTCTGTCCATGGGCTCCTCCAGGCAAGAACACTGGAGTGGGTTGCCATGCCCTCCTCCAGGGGAGCTTCCCACCCAGGGATCCACCTCACGTGTTTCGTGTCTCCTGCATTAGCAGGTGGGTTCCTTACCACTGAGCCACCTGGGAAACCCCCTGAAGGGACTCATGTAACTCAGTGAAGCCGTGAGCCATGCCATGCAGAGCCACCCGGGACAGACAGGTCGTAGTGAAGAGTTCTGAAAAATCGTGGTCCACTGGAGAATGAAATGGCAACCCACTCCAGCATTCTTTTTTATTCCAATCCCAAACAAGGGCAATGCCAAAGAATGCTCAAACTACCATATAACCACACTCATCACACGTTAGCAAGGTTATGCTCAAAATCCCTCAAGTTAGGCTTAAGCAGTACATGAACTGAGAACTTCCAGATTACAAGCTTGGGTTCAAAGAGGCAGAGGAACGAGAGAACAAATTGTCAACATTCACTGGATGATGGAGAAAGCAATCCAGTTCCAAAAAAAATCTACTTTTGCTTTCATTAATGACAGTAAAGCCTTTGACTGTGTGGATCACAACAAACTGTGGAAAATTCTTAAAGAGATGGGAATACCAGACCACCTTACCTGTCTCCTGAGAAACCTGTATGCAGGCCAAGAAGCAACAGTTAGAACTGGACATGCAACAATGGACTGGTTCCAAAGTGGGAAGGAGTACATCAAGGCTGTATATTGTCACCCTGCTTATTTAACTTATATGCAGAATACATTGTGCGAAACACTGGGATGGATAAAGCTCAAGCTGGAATCAAGATTGCTGGGAGAAATATCAGTAACCTCAGATATGCAGATGACACCACCTTAATGGCAGAAAGCAAAGAGGAACTACAGAGCCTCTTCATGAAAGTGAAAAAGGAAAGTGAAAAAGCTGACTTGAAACTCAACATTCAGAAAACTAAGATCATGGCATCCGGTCCCATCACTGCATGGCAAATAGAAGGGGGAAAAGTGGAAACAGTAACAGACTTAATTTTCTTGGGCTCCAAAACCACTGCAGATGGTGAGAGAAGCCATGAAATTAAAATCTACACTTGTTCCTTGGAAGGAAAGTTACGACAAACCTAGACAGAGTATTAAAAAACAGAGACATCCATTTTGTCGATAAAGGTCCATAAGGTCAAAGATATCGTTTTTCCAGTAGTCATGTATGGATGTGAGAGCTGGACCATAAAGAAGGCTAAGCACCGAAGAATTAATGCTTTCAAACCATGGTGTTGGAGACCATGGACTCTTGAGAGTCCCTTGGACTGCAAGGAGATCAAACCTGTCAGTCCTAAAGGAAATCAATCCTGAATATTCATTGGAAGGATTGATGCTGAAACTGAAGTGTGAATACTTTGGCCACCTGATGTGAAGAGTCAACTCATCAGAAAAGACTCTGATGCTGGGAAAGATTAAAGGCAAAAGGAGAAGTGGGTGGCAGAGGACGAGTTGGTAGGATGGCATCACCAACTCAATGGACGTGAATTTGACCAAGTTCCCGGAGATGGTGAAGGACAGCAGAGCCTGGTGTGCTGCAATCCATGGGGTCGCAAAGAATTGGAGATGACTTAGCGACTGAACAACAGCCCTACAATTCACCCTCTTACAATTCAGTGGCTTTTCATGTATTTTCAGAACTGTATGTCTGTCACCACGATTGCCCTTAGAATATTGTCTTCAACCCAAAAGCAACCTTGCACCCCGAGCTACCACCCCCCAGCTTCTTAGCACGCCCCGACCTGGGCAATCACTAATCCACTTTGTTTCTATGGATTTGCCTATTCTGCATGTTCTGTATAAGTCGAATCACACGGCCTTTTGTGACTGGCTTCTTTCACTTAACGTTTTCAAGGTTCACTCATGTTGTGGGCAGTGTCAGTACTTCATTTCTTTTATTTGCCAAAAATGTTCCATTTATTTTTAATTTATCCACTCCTTCATTGATGTGAACCTGGACTGCTTGCTCCTTTGGTTGTTGTTAATAGTGCTATTGTGGACATCTGTGTACACACTTCTGTGTGGACATGTTTTCGGTTCTCTTGCATGAATACAGATATATTCCCAGGTGTGGAATTGCTAGGGCAGTTATTCTATGTTTAACCATTTATTCTATGTTTAACCATACTATTTTCCACAGTGGCTGCATGCTTTTACATGCCACCAAGGGTATGTAAGGGTTCAAGTTTCTTCGCATCTTCACCAACATTTGTTATGATCTTTTTCCCCCATGATCACCATCGTAGTGGCTATGAAGTAGTATCCCAACTGTGCTTTTTTTCAATATTTTATTTATTTCTCTCTTTTTATTTATTTGGCTGTACCAGGATCTTAGTTGCAGCCTGCAGGATCTTTAGTTGTGGCAGGTGGGATTTAATCCCCTGACCAGGGATTGAACCTTGGCCCACTGCATTGGGAGCACAGAGTCTTAGCCGCTGGACCACCAGCGAAGTCCCTCTCACTGTGGTTTTGAGTTTCACCTCCCTGACAATTAGTGATGCTGAGCATCTTTTCATGTGGTTATTAGGCATTTGTATATCTTCTTTGGAGAAATGCCTATTCAAGCCCTTTGCCCTCCTTTATTGGGTTGTCTTTTTCTAAAGACCATTTTTTAACAGCAGTTTTAAGTTCACAGAAAAATTGAGAGGATGGTACAGAGATTTCCCATATGCCCCCTGCCCCCCCTCGTCGACCACCTCCCTTTTATCAGCATCCTCCACCAGAGGGCACCTTTGCTGTAACTGATGAAGCTACACGGATATATTGTTATCACCCAGAGTCTGCAGTTTGCACTCAGGTTCAGTCTTGGCGCCGTGCATCCTGTGGATTTGGACAGATGTTACGTGCTGCGTGTCCCTAGATGCGGCGTCACACACAGTGTTTTCACTCTGTGCTCCTCCCTCCATCCCTCCCCCAACCCCTGGCGACCACTGATCTTTTTACTGTCTCCACAGTTTTACCTTTTCTAAAATGTCATATAGTTCAAATCACATAGTGTGTAGCCTTTTCAGACTGACTTTTTTACTTAATATGCATGTAGGTTGCATCTGTATTTTTTCATGATTTCATAGCTCATTTCTTTTTAGTGCTGAGTAACACTGTGTTGCCTAGATGGACCACAGTTTAATTATTCATTCATCTACTGAAGGCTATATTGGTTGCTTCCAAGTTTTGGCAGTTATGTGTGAAGTTGCTGTAAATGTCAGTGTGCAGGTATTTGTGTGGACAAAAGTTTTCAACTCTTGGCTAAATTCTAAGAGTCACAATTACTGGATCATGTGGGAAGAGTATGTTTAGTTTTCCAAGAAACTGCCAAACTGTCTTCCAAAGTGGCTGCGTCGCTTCCTTGTTGCACCATGAGCAATGAATGGGGAACTCTGTCACCCACACCCCCCCACACTTGGCGCTGGCAGTGTTCTGGGTTCTGGCCGTGCTGAGGTGTGCAGCGCTGTCTCACTGCTATTCCGGTGTGCATTTCCCTGATAACCTACGAGGTGGAGCCTCTTTTACACATGCTTATCTGCCTGCACATCTACTTTGGTTGAGGGGTCTGTAAGACTTCTGGCCCGGTTTTTGACCAGGTTGTTTGTTTTCTCACTGTTGAGTTCTGAGAGTTCTTTGTATATTTTGAATAAATCTTTATCATGTTTGCAAATATTCTCTCCAAGTCAGGCTTTTCTTCCCACTCTCTTGATACTAGCCTTCACCGAGCTGAACTTTTTATTTCCTTTATTTATTGCATTAGTAGAACTTCCAGAACAATGCCAGAAAGGATTGGTGAGGGGGAAATCCTTGCCTTGTACCTTATCTTAGTGGAAAAATGTCTCGTTTCTCACCAGAAAATATGATGTTAGCTGCAGGTTTTTTATAGATGTTTTTTATCTTTATCAAGTTGAGGAGGTTCCCCATCTTCCTAGATTACTGAAAGTCTTTATCATGAATGGGCGCTGGATTTTGACAAATGCTTTTCATGCCTCTATTAATATGATCGTGTGATTTTTCTTTTTGAGCCTCTTAATGTGGTCGATCAAATCAATTGGTTTTTGAATGTCAAACCAACCTTGCATACCTGAGATAAATCCCAGGTATGGTTGTGGTATATAATTCTTCCTATACAGTGTTGGATTTGATTTGCTAATACTTTGTTGAGGATTTTTATATCTATATCCATAAGAGATATTGGTCTCTAATTTTCTTTTCTTGAAGTGTCTCTGTCTAGTTTTGATCTTAGACTGATGCTGGCCTCATAGAATAACTTAGCCATTACCTCAGCTTCTATCCTCTGAAAGAGATGGTAGAAAATTTGTATCATTTTTTCTTAAATGTTTGGGAGAATTCATCAGTGCACTCACCTGGGCTTGGTGCTTTCCACTGGAGAAGGCTGTCATCATTGATTAAATCTCTCTAATAAACATGGGCCAATCCAGATTGTCTATTTCTTCTTGTGTGAGCTTTGGCAGATTGTGTCTTTCAAGGAATCAGTCCATTTTACCTTACCAAATTTGTTGTTATCAAATTTGTTGTTGTTGTTTAGTTGTTAAGTCATGCCCGACTCTCTGCGACTCCATGGACTGCAGCACGCCAGGCTTCCCTGTCCTTCACCATCTCCTGGAGCTAACTCATTGTGTCGATGATGTCATCCAACTATCTCATCCTCTGTGTCCCCTTCTCCTCTTGCCCCCAGTCCTTCCCAGCATCAGGGTCTTTTCTGATGAGTTGGCTCTTCACATCAGGTGGCCAAAGTATTCAAGCTTCAGCTTCAGCAATTGTCCTTCCAATGAATATTCAGGGTTGATTTCCTTTAGGATTGACTGGTTTGATCTTCTTGCTGCCCAAGGGACTCTCAAGAGTCTTCTCCAGCACCACAATTCAGAAGCATCCATTCTTCAGCACTCAGCTTTCTTTATGGTCCAACATTCACATCTGTACACGACTACTGGAAAAACCATAACTTTGACTAGATGGACCTTTGTTGACCAAATTATGTCTCTGCTTTTTAAAATGCTGTCTTGGTTTCTTGTAGCTTTTCTTCCAAGAAGCAAGCATCTCTTAATTTCATGGCTGCAGTCACCGTCTGCAGTGATTTTGGAGCCCAAGAAGACAAAATCTGTCACTGCTTCCACTTCTCTTCTGTTTGCCATGAAATTATGGGAACAGATGCCATGATCTTTTTTGAATGTTGAATTTCAAGTCAGCTTTTTCACCCTCATCAAGAGGCTCTTTAGTTCCTCTTCATGTTCTGTCATTAGAGTGGTATCATCTGTATATTTGAAGTTGTTGGATATTTCTCCCAGCAGTCTTGATTCCAGCTTGTGATTCATCCAGCCTGGCATTTCGCATGATGTACTCTGCATATAAGTTAAATAAGCAGGGTGACAATATGCAGCCTTGTCATACTTCTTTCCCAATTTTGAACCCAGTCCGTTGTTCCATATCTGGCTCTAACTGCTGCTTTTTGACCTGCATACAGGTTTCTCAGGAGACAGGTAAGAGGGACTGGTAGTCCCATCTTTTTAAGAATTTTCCACAGTTTGTTGTGATCCACACAGTTAATGGCTTTAGCATAGTCAATGAAGCAGAAGCAGATTTTTTTTGGATTTCCCTTGCTTTCTCTATGATCCAAGAGATGTCGGCAATTTGATCTCTAGTTTCTCTGCCTTTTCTAAATCAAATGTATGGTCATAGATTTTTTTTCACATTGTGTGTGTGTGTGTGCTCAGTCATGTCCAACTCTTTGCGGCCCCATGGACTGTAGCCTGCTAGGCTCCTCTGTTCATGGGATTTCCCAGGCAAGAACCCTGGCATGGGTTACCATTACCTCCCCCGTGGAAACTCCTCCCCCGAGGAACCAAGCCCACATCTCCTGCACCTCCTGCACTGGGAGGTGGATGGCTTCTTGGTTCTGTTCTGTTTTGCTCTGTTTCACCACTGTGCCCCTGGGAAGCCCCCATCCCTTTATTATCCTTTCAATCTCCCTGGCATCTGTACTAATACCCTCTCACTTCTCATATCTGTAATTTCTCATATCTGTAATTTGTCTTTTTTTTTCATAGATAGCCTGGCTAGAGGCTTATCAATTTTATTCATCTCTTCAAAGAGCCAGCTTTTGTCTTTGTTGATTTTTTAAATTGATCACCCATCTTCAATTTCATTGATTTCCCCTGTCATTCTTATTACTTCTTTTCTTCTGCTTTTTTGGATTAAATCTGCTCTTCTTTTTCTAGCTTCCAAAGGGGGAAACTTAGATTATTGATTTTAGACTTTTCTTATTTTCTAATACACATTTAGGGCTCTAAATTTCCCTCTTGGTACTGCTTTCACAGCATCTCACAATTTTTGATAAATTACATTTTTATTTTCATTTAGCTCAAATATTTCTTAACTTCTCCTGACATTCTTAATGCCCCATGTGTTGTTTAGAAGGGTGTTGTGTAACCACCATGTAATTGGGGCTTTTCCAGTTATTTTTGCTATTGATTTCTAGTTTAATTCCAGTGCGGTATGAGAGCAGATATGTAGAATTTCTATGCTTTTCAGTTTTTTAAGGTGCATTCTACGGCCATGGATGTGGTCTGTGAACACTGGTGAATGCTCCTTGTGAACTTGAGGAGAATGTGTATTCTGCTGTTGTTTGGGGAAGTGGTATGTTGATTATATCTAACTTTCATAGTGTTGTTGAGTTTGGTTATGTCATTTCTGATTCTCTGCCTGCCAGATCCATCCATTTCTGGTAGAGGAGTGTTGAAACCCCCAGCTATATGGTGGGCGTGTCCATTTCTCCTTGAAACTCTGATAGCTGTTGCCTGTGTAGTTCAATGCTGCTGGGTGTACACACATTAAGGATTGTTATGTCTTCTTGGAGAATTGACCCTTTTATCATCATGGAATGCCATTCTTTATCCTTCATAACTATGCTTGCTTTGAAGTCAGATCTGTTTGGAATAAATATAGCAACTCTTGCTTACTGTTGACTAGTGTTAGCATGATATAACTTTCCCCATCCATTTACCTTTCATCTATATGGGTCTTCATATTTAAAGTGAGTTTCTTGTAGGCAACTTATGGTTGAGTCTTGTTTTTTGGTCCACTCTGACAATCTGTCTTTTCACTGGTGCTTTTAGACTATTGATTTTCAGAGTGATCACAGATATGGTTAGCTATATGGTTAGCACAGGTATTAAATACCTACCACGTCTGTGACTATTTTCTGTTTGTTACCTTGGTTCTTTGTTCCCACTTTGTCTCCCACCCTTTCTGGCTTGTGTGTGTGTGTTTCTAATTGAATGATTGACCTACAACAGTGTTACTTCCATATGCAACACGGTGATTCACTATTTCTGTACATTAAAAAATGACCACCACGATAAATGTAGTTACCATCTGTCACCACACCACGTTACCACGCTAGTGCTGACTGTATCCCCCACGCTATACACCCGTCTCTGTGACGCACTATTTTGTAGTGGAAATCTGCACCTCCCCTTAGTCTCCCTCACCTAAGTTGCTCACTGTCCCACCACCCCTCCCCTCTGGCAAACACCTATTTGTTCTCCACGAGTCTGACCCTTTCTGTTCGTTTGTTTGTTTTTTTTTTTTTAAGTTCCACATACGAGTGAAATCATACTATATTGTCTTCTCCATCTGACTATTTCCCTTAGCATGATACCCCCTAAGTCCATCCATGTTGTAACAAATGGCAAAGTTTCATGCTTTCTTATGGCTTAGTAATATTCAATTACATATATATCCGCCTTTTCTTTATCCATTCATCTATTAGTGGTTAGTTTGCTTCCATTATCTTGTCTATTGTAAATACTGCTGCTGTGAACATAGGGTGCATTATCTTCAAATTAGTATTTTTGTTTTCTTTGGGAAAATACCCAAAAGTGTAATTGCTGGATCATATGGTAATTCTATTTTTAATTTTATGAGTAACCTCCATACTGTTCTCCATAGTAGCTGCATCAATTTAAATTCCCAGCAACAGTACACATGGGTTCCTTTTCTCCACATCCGCAACAATATGTTTTATTTGTGTTTTTGACAATAGCCATTCTGACAGGTGTGATGTGATATCTCATTTTGGTTTTAATTTCTTTGATTATCAGTGAAGTTGAGCATCTCTTCATGTGTCTACTTGTCATCTGTATATCTTCTTTAAAAAATATCTATTCAGGTCCACTCCCCATTTTTTTTCTGGTTTTCTTTTTTGTTTGATTGTTTTCAACACTGAGTCATGAGGTCTTTTTATATTTAGGATATTAACCCCCCTTGTTGGATGTACAACTTGCAAGTATCTTCTCCCATTCAGTAGGCTGCTTTTTCATCTTGCTGATATTTTCCTTTGCTGTGCAAAAGCTTTTTAGCTTAAGTCCCATTTGTTTATTTTTGCTTTTGTTTCCCTTGCCTGGGAAGACAGAGTCAGAAAAGAACTGCTAAGACTGATGTCAGAGAGTATACTGCCTATGTTTTCTTCTAGGAGTTTTATGGCTTCAGGTTCTACACTTAAATTTTTAATTCATTTTGAGTTTATTTTTATATATGGTGTGAGAAAGTGGTCCAGTTTGAGTCATTTGCATGTAGCTGTCTAGTTTTCCCAGCATCATTTATTGAAGAAGCTGTCTTTTCTCTATATTTTGCCTCCTCTGTGGTAGATTAATCGACCTTATGTGTGTGGATTTATTTATGCACTCTCCATTCTATTCCATTGACCTAAGTGTCTGCTTTTGTGCCAGTACCATCCTGTTTTGATTACTGTAGCTTTATAGTGTAGTTTGAAACCAGGGTGTTTGAAACCTAGAGCTTTGCTCTTTCCAAGATTGTTTTGGTGATTCACAGCCCTTTGTGTTTCCATACAAATTTTAGAATTATGTGATCTGGTTCTGTGAAATTTGCCTTTACTGTTTTGATAGGAATTGCAGAATCTGTAGATTCCCTTGGGTCGTATAGTTATTTTAACAATATTAATCCTTCCAATCCATAAGCACAGTATGTCTTTCCATTTGTTTGTGTTGTCTTTAGTTTCTTTCATCAATGTCTTATAGTTTTCATATTACAAGTCTTTTACTTCCTTGGTTAGATTTATTCCTGCCTATTTTATTCTTTTTGATGAAACTATAAAGGGGATTGTTTTCTTAATTTCTCTTTCTGATGGCTCATTGTCAGTGCATAGAAACACAACAGATTTCTGTATATTAATTTTGTAACTTTCATCTTTAATTAATTTATTAGTTCTAATTGTTTTTTGTGGATTTTCTAATACATAGTATCATGTCATCTGAAAACAGTGACAGTTTTACTTCTTCCTTTCCAATTTGAATTCCTTTTATTTCTTTTTCTTGTCTGGTTGCTATGGCTAAGACTTCCAAATACTGTATTGAATAATATGGGGAGAGTGGCATTCCTTGTCTTGAATTTTGTCAAAAGCATTTTATGCATCTACTGAGATGATCATATGATTTTTATTCCTCAATTTATTAACACAATGTATCACATTGTGTTATTTGCAGATTTTGAGCCATCCTTAGGTTTTGGTTTGCTTACATAGGCTGCCAAGACATTAGAGCCACCTCAGTCTAGTGACTTCTTTGTTTAATTACTTTAAGACAACTAATCCCAGTATACTAATCCCAGTATATGTTCAAATAACACTATAGTACTTCTCAGGGAGTGTGAATGCCTTTGTAACAACAACATAATACTAATCATCCCCCCTCCTTTGAATCATTGCTGTCATACCTTTTACATATTATATGATTGAATACATTATTGGTATTATTATTTTAGACAAACTGTTGTCTGTTAGATCAATTAAGAGTAAGTTTTAATTTTACCTTCATTACTTTATTCCTGCTTTATTAAATATATTATTTGAAAATATTTTTCTGTTTTGTGGGTGGCCTTTTTACTGTGCTGATAGTATCTTTTGATGCACAAAATGTTTTTAATTTTGATGAATTCCAGTTTGTCTATTTTTCCTTTTGTTGCCTGTGCCTTTGGGGTCATTGCCAAAGCCAATGTCATGAAGCTTTAGCCCTACATTTTCTTAACGAGTTTTATATTTTTAGCTCATATTTAGACCCTTGATCCATTTCAATTAATTTTGTAATGGTGTTAGAGAGGGATCTAATTTCGTTCTTTTGCATAAGAATATCCAGTTTTCCCAGTACCGTTTGTTGAAAAGACCATCTTCTCCATCAGATGGTCTTAGCAGCCTTGCTGAAACTCACTTGACCACACATGTGAGGGTTTCTTTCTGGGCCCTCTATGCTGCTCCTTGATCTATCTGCCTGTCTTTATGCCTGTGCTACATGGTTTTGATTACTGTAGCTTTGCAGTCAGTCTTGAAATCAGAAAGTGTAAATCCTGCAATGTTGGTCTTCTTTTTCAAGATTATTTTGGCTATTCTCTATTTCTCTGAATATAGCAAAGTTTGCTAGTTTAGAGTCTGTGTCTGATAATTCCAGTGTCTGCTGTTTCTCTTCCTTCTGCTTATTCCTGTTAGCAGTGTCTCACTTCCTTGCACGCCTGATCGTCGGAGTAACTCGAGGCCTCAGATGATGCCATCTTCCTCCAGGCAGAGTTTTTCTTTACTCCTGCCAAGAACCTGGTTCCCAGTCAGAAGCTGCCTTAATCTAAGCCCCGGGCTTGCAGTGCCTGGCTGGCCCACGTGTTGGAGAGGTGGAGTGAGTGCCGGCATGGGGACCATCTACTCTGGGTTAACCCTGATCATGACAGAGGCCTTAGCGATCCCGGCCTCATGTGGGGGTTACCAGATTCCTCACCTCGAGCTAGCTCTCAGGTTTGACATTTTTCTCTTTCCCTCCATGAGGCTACAGAACTTCAGCTGTGGCTTGCATCTGTTGCTTCTACACCTGCAGATGCACTCACTTCAAATACTGGGCTCACCTCCAGTCTCTCCTTGTCTGAAACTTGGAATCGAAACACGTTCCCTTGTTCACTCTTTGTTGCCTTTCCGAGGTGTATTTATCTGCATTTTTCGTTGATGTGGATTACAGAGCCTGCCCTCACCCCAAGTGTTGTTTCTAAAAACACAGTTCTGACCTCAGTTTCCCAGGACAGGTCATGAGGGTTGACAGCAGACTCTGTGGTCATTAATTCCCTCATCTTGTCCAGCCCAGCCTGTGAGGCCAGTTCAGGATTCACACCATCCTGCAGGTGAAAAGCCAGAGCAGAGAGAGGCAAGGCTAACCTGCCTGCTGGCCACAGAGCTGGAGGAGGTGGGGTTAGCGCAGGACCCTGTTGTGTCCGACCACAAGGACGCCGCTCCACCTCCTGTGTCCACTGTGAGGAGTCCTGAGCACAGGCATCCCCATCTGGCCATTGAGGCCCTCCCACCCCTGGCCTCCTGCTCACCCCTGCAGACCTGCTCAGAGTCTGCCCTGCCCTTCTGAAGCCCCTGTCGGGAGTGGGACTAAAGAGCTAGGGCCACTGGGCAGGTCTGAGCCCCCCACCCTCCCAAAGCCAGGGCACACACTGGAGGCTCCCCACCCCACGCTGACAGCCCCAGGCGGGGCACCATCAACCGCAAACAGGTCAGAGCCTGCGCCCCAGGAGGGGATGGAACAGGCCTGGGGACCCCAGGTCAGGAACCAGGAACTGTCGGGCCATCCTAGAAATGCCCGCCCAAGGCTGGCTCAGCCTCAGGGGCACCCAGTGGCTGAGGCTCGGAGGCCCCAACTGGCCCCCCTCTCACTTTCTGCCCCAACAGGTGAACAACAACGGGATCATCTCCTTCCTGAAGGAGGTTTCTCAGTTCACCCCAGTGGCCTTCCCCATCGCCAAGGACCGCTGCGTGGTAGCAGCCTTCTGGGCGGACGTGGACAACCGGCGAGCAGGGGACGTGTACTACCGGGAGGCCACGGATGTGGCCACACTGCACAGAGCTACGGAGGACATCAGGCGCTACTTTCCCGAGCTCCCGGGCTTCTCAGCCACCTGGGTGTTCGTAGCCACTTGGTACCGCGTGACCTTCTTCGGAGGCAGCGCGTCTTCCCCCGTGAGTGTTCCGTCCTGGGGCGGGGAGGACATCCCTCTGGGGCCCAGGGTCTCCCTCCAGGCCCCTGCCTTGCTGGGCTGGGCCAGATGTCATCCCCATGCCATGCCCAGAGGGGACAGTGGGGCTCAGGGACAGAAGCCACCTGCCGAGGTCACAGGGCCAGGCTGGAGGACGGCAGAGCCAGGACCTTCCTGGCCACCTGGAAACCACCCACATCCAGGGAAAGGCCAAGTGCCCCAACACAGCAGCTCACATACTCGGGCTGTGGATGGTCTGTTGGGGGTTTTAACAGGACTATGATGGTGAGTCAGGAAATGTGGGCTCTTTCTGTAAACATTACTACAAAAGAAATTTCACATGCGTGAACTTCTGTTTACAAAGGGCCTATTAACATTTCTATACTTCCTTTGTTTTTTCTCATCACTAGTTTGTAAGAAAAATGTCTTTTTAACAAAAAGGAAAGGAAAAGAACCCACAACCCCGCCAGCAGGGCAGAACCATTCCGTGTGTGCTGTTGTGTACAGACCCACAAGATAGCGAATAAACGGAACCACCTAGACTGTGCTGCTTTGTGAGTGCTTCCTTCAGGCACTCTGCATTCTGTGTTCTTCTACGTGTTTGGTTACAGTTTCACCTCCGCAGAGTCATTTTATCTATTACCTCTCCGCCTGGGACGAAGGAGGCGCCCAGGGTCCCTGCTGAGCGGACATTCTCCTCTTTGCAAACCCAGTGGTGTCTGTTTCAAAATGATTGCCTTGTGAGACAGGGACCCGAGACTCTGGGCTTGGGATGGAAGTTAGTTTGGGAGCTGGGAAACAGGAAGCCCTCCTCCCCAGGGGCAGCTGCAGGAGCAGGTGGATCCACAGAAAGTGGCAGTCCGGCTTCAGGCATGGCCTCATCCTCCTCAGAGGCCTGGGCCTCCCAGCCTACAGAGCCCCTCCACTGCTCTCACCAGCTGGGGTCCTGCCCCCCAGACCTCCCCCCACGCCAGCCAGCAGCCGTCCATCTCCTCCCTGACTTCCGAGGCCTAGCACTAAGTCTGCCTTCCTGAAGGCAAGCACTCGGTCTCCATGTCACCTTTCACCGTGGGGCTCCCCGCCTGCATGCCCCCCAGCGTGGCAGCACCTGCCCTCAGGTGGCCCCCAAGGGTGCTACACAGCCCCCAGTGGGTCGTGAAGTCAGATCCTGCACCCGTTGCCAGAAGGGAAATGGTTGCCCACAGAAATCTAATCTCCCCTAAAATCGTGCCCAGTCACGCTCGCGAAAGCCACAGCTGAGTGACGTGCCGCAGCCCTGCCACACACACTACTGTTCCCTGCCTGCCAGCCATACAGGGATTTCTAGCAATGGTGAATCATCGGCTACTTGCATTCTATTGTGAAGTTTCTGTTCATACCCTAGCCAGTTTTTCTGTAATGTTTTTGTTCTTTTTCTTGTTGATTCAAGGAAGTTCTAGTTGAATTAAAGACACCACTAGTGCTTCTGCCACGTGTATTATAAAAACATTTTTCAATTCACTGTTTGTCATTTGATTTGGCCTTATGACACTTTTTGAAGTCAAATGTATAAATCTCCTTTTTGGTTTTTGCAGTTAACCACCATCAGGCTTAGAAGTCCTTTCCCGAGATGCTCTACGTATTTGCCTATATTTTCTCCCAGGGTGCTAATGGTTTCATTTAAAACCTTACTTGATTTGGGATTTATTTTTCTAAATAAGTGATGTAAAGCTCTGATTTAATTGTTTCTCAGTGTTTCCTATTTGTCCCACGATCTTTTCTTAAACAGTTTCACCCTTTGCCCAATCTGAAATAGAAGCTCTTATGTATGTTTTCATGGAGGAGGATTCCATGAAAATCAAAAAAATTAATGATTAAAACCGCTTTTCCTCATTTCCCCTTTTTCTTTTTACCTGTTTGCCCACTCCACACGCGCTGGTTTGTGGCTGTGGTCAAGCAGGCACGGCCCCTCAGTGCCCCCAGGCCCGCAGGCACAGGGTCTGCTCCCGGGGCTGTGGGCCCCCACACCCCTCGTGGGCTTATGCCCTCCCCAGGCATCAGACCTGGGGGGCAGACCAGGGGGCCGCCACCTTGTGGCGAGGCCATGGGTGGGGCCGCGCTCAGGCCCATCTTTGGCAGGTCAACACGTTCCAGACGGTGCTCATCACGGACGGCAAGCTCTCCTTCACCATCTTCAACTACGAGGCCATCACCTGGACCACGGGCACACACGCCAGCAGCGGGGGCGACGCCAGCGGCCTGGGGGGCATAGCGGCCCAGGTAGGGGCCCCGTTCCCCGCCGCCAGGTCTGTCACGAGCCGGAGAGGCAGGTAGATGGCCCTCCCCGCACACACAGCCAGGGCAGAGCCTCTCACGGCCGGAACCGAGGAAGCGTTCCGGGCGCACACGGCCAGCCTGACAGCGCTAGCTGCCGCCGGGACAGCTCTGTGTGCCCGGCTGCGCCCGGGTGGCCTGGCCGCGGCCCTGCTCTGAGGGTCAGTGCCCAGCAGAACATCCCAGGCGTGGAGGGCGGTCAAGTGCGCCGCCCAGGGTCTGGGAGCGCTCCGCGCCCCCTGCCGGCACTCCACTTTCTTCTAAGATCACACTGGCCCCTGGCCCCAGGCGAGGCCCAGAAGCCCAGGAGTGAGCAGGAAGGGCGGTGGGGGGAGCTGTCGGGACCAGGACCCCGCAAGGTCAGCGCAGGAGGAGCCACGGGTTAGGGCGGGACCGGCTGGGACGCAGGGGGGCGCGGACACGCCTGACCCTTTAGTGCTCCCAGCTCGAGGCCACCGCGCGGGAGGTGGGCCTTGGGAGCTTTGGGGAGACCTGCAGACCCAGCCCGCCCCCGCCCCCCTCTCCAAACCCGCCCCCAGGCCGGCTTCAACGCGGGAGACGGGCGGCGCTACTTCAGCATCCCCGGCTCGCGCACGGCGGACATGGCGGAGGTGGAGACCACCACCAACGTGGGCGTGCCCGGGCGCTGGGCGTTCAGAATCGATGATGCCCAGGTGCGCGTGGGGGGCTGCGGCCATACAAGTAAGAGGATGGAGCAAGCGCTCGGGTGGCAGGCGGGCGGGGCGGGGCCTGGGGAGGCTGGTGGGGAGAGGAGGGGCGCCCCGGGCGCCGCCCTGGGGACGTGTGACTCCGGCCACCTGGGTTCCCTGCGCCCGGGCTCACCCCTGAGCCTCAGTCACCCCGGGAGACTTCCTGCCTCTGCTGTGGGGTGGGGGAGGTTTGCTGGAGACCTCGGTTGGCGATGTAAACGGGAGGCGTGGCGGTAAAGTTCCCCCAGGGCGTCCTGAGCGCCCCTGCGTGGACGCCTGTGTCCTCGGGAACTCTGGGAGCAGCCCTCTTCCCACCCATTTCCCAGCCTTGCTTCTTGGTGGGACTTGGTGCTGGGCGCGTTGGGCGGGGCCCCTGACGGAACTCAGAGCAGACGGGAGCAGGGTCCACCCCAAGGTCGAGCACATGGCCTGTGGAAACAGCGGGACTGACCACAGAAGGGTGTGTTCCTGCCACACCCACCCCCCAACCGTGTGACCCTGAGTTGCAGACCCTCCTGCAACCCTACTTATAAATGGCAGAGGCGGGGCGGGGCTCAATGACTGGTGCAGCCCCTCCAGCATCCGTGGAGGGTTGCTGATCACTGCCCCCGCCAAGTCTGTGGCCGGTGAGCCAGATACTGAGACCCCCGCCCCGCCCCGCCCCGGCAAGACCACCTCCCACTCCCATGACGACCACGGCCACAGAGAGGGACTGTTTCTCCTGAACTCTGTCCCAAGGACGAACCCAGCACAGAGCAGCCCCCAGACCCGCCTGGGGGCAGGCGCGCACACCCGGGGGCGAGGCTGGGGGCGGGGGGCAGGCGCGCACACCCGGGGTGGGGGGGGTGCTGGGGGGGCAGGCGCGCACACCTGGGGGGCGGCTGGGGGCGGGGGGCAGGCGCGCACACCCGGGGCGGGGGGTGGGCTGGGGGCGGGGGGCAGGCGCGCACTGCACCGAGGACTGGACACAGCCCTGGTGACAGAGCCCGAGCCCACCGACCGGCTCAGCAGGGCACCGAGTAACAGCCAGCGTGGGGGCCGCTGGTTTCGCCCCCTGCCCTGGGGGTGAAAAGCCCTCTTGCACCCCAGAAGGACAGCACGACCCCCCCACCCCCGTCCACCTGGCTCAGGACAGTGGGGTTCAGGGCGTGGGGAAGCCACTCAGTCACCATCCTGTGGCCGAGCAGCAGAGAGGTCTGGCACCTGCCAGAGGCCAGGGCTTGGGCTGTGGTTGAGGAGTAAAGTGTGGGTGCAGGTGGGTGAGCAGGAGTTGGCAGGTGTGTGCTGCCCTGCAGAGGCTGCAGGCTCTGACCCTGAGGAGTGGGGTCTTCAGAAGAGGGTCCGTTCAGTCCCCTGGGGACCCTGTTACCACGTGAAGATGCTTTCCCTCCCCCACCCCAGGCCTCTGTGGGCAGCAGATGGGGGGCACTGCTGGGCCCCCAAAACTCTCAGGCGCAGAGGCCCCAGGAGTGCAGTACCGTGAGGGTGGAGTGCAGGGGACCAGTCCCCTGGGGTCCCCAGCACACCTCAGGCCCAGAAGATGAAGCCTGTATGCGTCAGTTGGGGTCGCCAGGAAGGGAGGGTGGTTCACCCCTGGGAGGCGGGGCACCCACCCCTGAGACGAGGGGCATCCACCCCTGAGAGGAGGGGCACCCACACCCCGCAGAAGGGCTGGCCCAGAAACGGCTCAGGCAGCCAGCCAGCAACTGCCACAGGGCAGCCAAGCCCCACATGGCCCGAGTGCCCGGATGGCTGGAGAATGGTCAGCGGGCAGGTGTGGGCCTTGGAGACCCCCACAGCATCGGCGGCTCTCGGGACCGGAGGGCCCTTCCAGGAACAACCCCCACCCCCCCACCTCTGGACGCCAGCCAGCTCTCCCTGGGCCCTCCTAGTAATGGGAGAGCGGAAACCCTGGGACGCTCTTGTTCCTCCCATGTGTGCGTGGTTGTTTTGTTTTGTTCTTGGCCAAGCTATGCAGCTTGCAGGGTCTTAGTTCTCTGACCAGGGACTGAACCCGCGCCCCCAGCAGTGAAAGCACAGAGTCCTAACAACTGGACCACCAGGGAAGCCCCCGAGTGTGCTTAGTAATGGTGCGCTTCCGTTCCTTGCCCCTGCAGCGCGGAGGGCCCCACAAGCTGCTCTGCCGGCTGCCCGTCCCCTAAGCCAGGGAAACCGTGGGTGCTCACTAGGCGGCTGCGGGCGGCGCAGCACCTCCCCCAGGGGGGCTCCGGGCCGGGCTGACGCTCTGCCCTCCGTGTGTCCGCAGCCTCCGTGTGCCAGGCCTTGCGTCCCTGCCTCAACGGCGGCAAGTGCATCGACGACTGCGTCACAGGCAACCCCTCCTATACCTGCTCCTGCCTCTCGGGCTTCACGGGGAGGACGTGCCACCTGGGTGAGCTTCTGCAGGACCCCCCCCTTCCCCATCCCTTGGAGGGACCAGCCCAGGGAGGAAGCCCCCCCACATCGCCCTGGAGGTTCCGCAACCTGCGGCCCAGGGTCTCCGTCCCCGTGTCCTGGGCGGCATGCACCGACACCGTGGGGGAGCCAGACACAGCAGCTCCAGGGCCGTGAGCCCGCCCAGCCCTGGCGGGCCCGGCCCTCCCAGGCATCCCTCCACTGAGGCTTCAGCCGCCCGTTTTCCAGATGTGAATGAGTGCGCTTCCCGCCCGTGTCAGAATGGTGGGACCTGCACACACAGCGTCAACAGCTTCAGCTGCCAGTGCCCAGCCGGGTTCAGGGGACCCACCTGTGAGACAGGTAAGAGCAGCCCGCCAGCCCCACGAGCCAGGGGCCACAGGCGCCCGGGACGGTCCTGCCCAACCGGGGTGGGGGCGTCAGGTCGACACGCTGCAGGGAGCCTTGCCTCAGATGGGGGTGGCCGGAAAGGCAGTGGCGGGGTGGGGTGGGGGGTGCAGGAGCCCGGAGCCCGGAGGAGAGGCCGCGCCCTGGGGCGTGGCAGGAGAACTGAGCACACACTCAGACCTGTGAGGCCTTGCAACAGGGCAGGGCCTGCTCCCAGACCCTCTCACTCTAGGACCTGTGCCCCCAGGGGCTCCTGGCAGGAGTGGAGGCTGGTTCTCCCCACCCTGGGGCTCTCTCGGCCCAGCCATGGGTTGAGGTCTTTCTCAAGACCCTCTTGTTGCTCCCAAACTGCAGCCCACATTGCAGTTTGGTGAGCGATGGTGGAAGCTGCTAGGAGAGCCCAACGGATGGAGCCCTAAGATCAGAGCATGGTGGCCCCTGACCCCCATCGGCTCAGCCAGAGACACTCCCCCCCAGACACTCACGGATGTAAATTGTCATTTAGAAACACAACACTGTTAAATCAAAGGGGAACAGGTAACACCCGCACCAGTGTCAGCTAGAAAAACATTTCTAATGGAGACTTGGGGCCATAGGGAATGTTTTCAAGTGTCTGACTCTGGTGTGTAGACACGTGTCCAGGCCAGCAGGGCCCTGGGGGCCTTGGGGCAGCGCCAGCAGCCCTGAGCCTTGGCCTCTCCATGGCCACCACAGCAACACCCGCAGCAGCGGCCCCAGCCCCCAAACAGGCTCCCTGGTCTCCGGACCCACCTCGGCGCCCAGAGTCCATGCCAGCAGGGGCACCGGGCAGCGTCCAGCAGGGACGTGGGCGCTGGCTGCCTCAAGTCTCCCGGCTCCCACCCATGCCCAGCCCTGCTCTGGTGGGGTCAGGGTCCCAGAGACAGGGACCACCCAGGAGGCTGGAAGTTGGGCCCCTTCACCCCCGTGCCCTTGCCATCTGCTGGGATAAACCCAGTTCAGACAAGCATTCGGTGCCAGTGGCCGGGGACAGCCCTGGGCTCCAGGGCCCACTGCTCCCTGGAGACAGCCAGGCCCCCCCACATGCAGCCCGAGGGTCGGGGTTGCGGCTCAGCGGGAGCCCAGGCTGCACAGCCGGGAACCCCATGGCCTTGCACACTGTGCTCGCAGCACAGTCTCCATGTGATGACAGAGAATGTCAGAACGGCGGCTGGTGCCGGGCGGAGGGCAGCACCGCCGCGTGCGTGTGCCCAGCGGGCTACACAGGGGCGGCCTGCGAGACAGGTGAGTGCGCCCTCAGCCGGCAGCGGGGAGGGGCGGGGGCGGGGCGCGGGGTGGGGTATGGGGGGCTGGGTGCTGGGTGGGCAGAGGCTGGTGTGGAGCCGAGCCCCCACCTCTGCCACCTGCAGACGTGGACGAGTGCAGCTCCGACCCTTGCCTGAACGGAGGCTCATGTGTCGACCTGGTGGGGAATTTCACCTGCCTGTGTGCGGAACCCTTCGAGGGACCTCGCTGTGAGACAGGTAATGGCCGTGTTGCAGCTCCCATGGGTGGGCTCTGGTCTGGGCTCTGCTGTCCACGTGCTGGATGAGGCCCAGGCAGTCTGCTCCCCTCTCTGAGGCGGATGGCCACACTCCCAAGGCCCCACCCCCTTGGCAGATTCTTGGCTGTTTATTGCCTCTTCTCCCTGCCCCAGAGCCCTCACCGTGCCAGGAAACAAACCCTGGGCTGATCTCTACTACACATGATGACATCTGCTCGCTTCTGTTCTACTGCATGTTGTTTTAAATGCTGGTTGCTCCTTGGAAGAAAAGCTATAACAAACCTAGACAGCATATTAAAAGCACAGGCATACTTTACCAACAAAGATCTGTCTAGTCAAGGCTATGGTTTTTCCAGTAGTCATGTATGGATGTGAGAGTTGGACTATAAAGAAACCTGAGTGCCAAAGAATTGATGCTTTTGACCTGTCGTGTTGGAGAAGACTCTTGAGAGTCCCTTGAACTGCAAGGAGATCCAACCAGTCCATCCTAAAGGAGATCAGTCCTGAATATTCATTGGAAGTACTGATGCTGAAGCTGAAACTCCAATACTTTGACCACCTGATGCAAAGAACTGAGTCACTGGAAAAGACCCTGATGCTGGGAAAGATTGAAGGTGGGAGGAGAAGGGGATGACAGAGGATGAGATGATTGGATAGTATCACTGACGCGATGGACAAGAGTTTGAGTAAACTCCAGGAGTTGGCGATGGACAGGGAAGCCTGGCGTGCTGCAGTCCATGGGTTTGCGAAGAGTTGGACATGATGAGCAACTGAACTACACTGAATTTAACCATATGTCAGAATAAAATTCTAAACTCTTTAGATGAATATAACAGAATCCAGGACTCCAAAATATCCACCCAAAAGTTACTAGGCATACAAAATGTTGAGAGTGTATGACTTACAGCCAGAAGTAAAATAGATCAAAAGAAACAGTGGCCAGAGATGGCCAGAGAATCAGCAAATACAAATGTTTGATCATCCATCATGAACATGCATGTGCCATATGTTCAAGGCTGTTGAGGGAAAAGACATAATGAGAAGTAGATGATATAAAAAAAAAGTTTCTAGAGATAAAAAACATAAATCTGAATTAAAAAAAAAAAAAAAAAAACAAGACACTGGATGGTGTTAATAGCAGGTCAGACACTGCAGAAGGAAAGGTCAATGACCTTGAAGAGAGAAATGGAAACAACTCGACATGCAGCCCAGAGAGGAGAAGGTGGAAGGACAGCAGCAAGGCAGGGCCTGTGCGCGGACACCATGCGGTCCAGCAGGTGTGGCCCTGGAGCCCCTGAAGGAGGGATGGGCTGAAGGGGTGCAGGAAACATGTGTAAAAAAGCAACAGCCAAACATTTTCTAAGTCTGATGAAAATGAAAACCCAAAATTCAAGAAAAACGAAGAAAACCATACAAAGCCCAACATAAATCAAATTGCTGAAAACCACTACATGAACTGAGAAGTTCCAGATGCACAAGCTGGATTTAGAAAAGGCAGAGGAACCACAGATCAAACTGCCAATATGTACTGGATCACAGAAAAAGCAAGAGAATTCCATGAAAACATCTACTTCTGCTTCATTGACTACACTAAAGCCTTTGACTGTGTGGATCACAAACTGGAAAATTCTTAAAAAGATGGGAATACCAGACTGCCTTACCTGCCTCCTGAGAAACCTGTATGCAGGTCAAGAAGCAAAAGTTAGAACCAAACATGGAACAACAGACTGGTTTAAAATTGGGAAAGCAGTGCATCAAGGCTGTATATTGTCACCCTGATTATTTAACTTCTATGCAGAGTACATCATGCAAAATGCGGAGCTGGATGAATCATAGACTAGAATCAAGATTGCCGGGAGAAATATCAATAATCTCAGATATGCAGATGATACCACCCTTATGGCAGAAAGCAAAGAGGAATTAAAGATCTTCTTGATGAAGGTGAAAGAGGAGAGTGAAAAAGCTGGCTTAAAACTCAACATTCAAAAACTAACATCATGGCATCTGGTCCCATCACTTCATGGCAAATAGATAGGGAAACAATGGAAATAGTGACAGACTATTTTCTTGGGCTCCAAAATCACTGCAGATGGTGACTGCAGCGATAAAATTAAAAGATGCTTGCTCCTTGAAAGAAAAGCTATGACAAACCTAGACAACATATTAAAAAGAGAGACATTACTTTACTGACAAAGGTCCACATAGTCAAAGCTATCGTTTTTCCAGTAGTCATGTATGGATGTGAGAGTTAGACCTATAAAGAAGGCTGAGTGTCGAAGAATTGATGCTTTCAAACTGTGACATTGGAGAAGACTCTTGAGAGTCCCTTGGACTGAAAGGAGATCAAACCAGTCAATCCTAGGGGGAATCAACCCTGAATATTCATTGGAAGGACTGATGCTGAAGCTGAAGCTCCAATACTTTGGCCACCTGATGTGAACAGCTCACTCATCAGAAAAGACCCTGATGCTGGGAAAGAGTGAAGGCAGGAGAAGTGGGTGACAGAGGAGGAGATGGTTGGATGGCATCACCGACTCAAGGAACATGAGTTTGAGAAAGCTCCCGAAAATGGTGAAAACAGGGAAGCCTGGTGTGCTGCAGTCTATGGAGCCACAAAGAGGCAGACGTGACTGAGCAACTGAACAACAGCAGCAACAACAAACAGGAAATAATAAAAGTAGCCAGAGAGAAAAGACACAGAGACACAAGGATGACAGCAGACTCATCATCAGAGTCAATGCAGGTTGGGTGACAGTGGGACAGAACCCTTAAAGCCCTGAAAGAAATAAGATATCACACTAGTGCTGTATACCCAGAAACACTGTCTTTCAGAAATTAAGATGAAACAAAGATGCTTTTCAGACGGCCTCTCAGCAGCTCAGAGGACACAAGCACGGAGACCAGCCAGGATACAGGGACAAGCAAGCACTGCTGGCCGGCCCAGCCTGACTGATATTCATAGACACCCATGTTCCTTCCAGGGCTTGCGGAGCCTTCACCATGACAGACCATAAAATGAAGCTCAATAAACTGAAAAGGACTGTGTTCTCTGACCCCAGCAAAATTAAACTAGAAATCAACAGCAGAAAGATACCTGGAAAACCCTGAGCATTTAACTAACAGAGGAGCTCGATGAGCAACGCTTGGAGACTCTGGCCTCAGCCAGGCCCTTGATGTACCACAAGCCCCTCTGCACTGCAGCTTCTGCTCCAGAGAGGGAGTTTGGGACTGAGGGCTGCTGGAGCCCAGTCTCCAGGCACTTGGCACAGAGAACAGAGGTTAACACGCCTCCTCTCTGGTCCAAGGCCCTGTTAACCCACTCCCAGCCCAGGCCCTCTGCCAGGCCTTGGGTGACCACTGGCTTTCTTGCAGGACACCACCCAGTGCCCGACGCCTGCCTCTCAGCCCCTTGCCAGAATGGAGGCACCTGTGTGGATGCAGATCACGGCTACGTGTGCGAATGCCCTGAAGGCTTCATGGGCCTCGACTGCAGGGAGAGTGCGTGTGGGCTGGGCTGCCAGGGTGGGGGCCCCTTGGGCTGTGCATGTGGACACCCATGGAGAGGATCTGGGAGTGGGGAGAGGGGCTGCACAGCAGGTTTTATGGGACAGTGGTCAGGAGGGTGCCCCCACACTGAGGCCTCTGCCCCCTCCCTCCATGGCAGGAACCCCCAGCAGCTGTGAGTGCCGCAACGGTGGCAGGTGCCTGGGGGCCAATAGCACCCTCTGCCAGTGCCCACCAGGCTTCTTCGGGCTCCTCTGCGAATTTGGTGAGTGCCCAGGGTTGGGACAGGGGCTCCGTCCTGCCCTGCCCTGAGAATCCCGGAAACCACGGTGAGCCCCGGGTGTGGGGGGCACCCCAGCCTGGTCACCCTAGGGGTCACGCAGTCCCTGGGCCTCCCCCTCATGTGCAGAGGTCACGGCCACACCCTGCAACATGAACACGCAGTGCCCAGACGGCGGCTACTGCATGGAGTACGGCGGGAGCTACCTGTGCGTCTGCCACACCGACCATAACGTCAGCCACTGTGAGTGGGGCCTGCCTGGAAGCTGGCGGGGGAGAAGGTGCTGGGAGGTCCTGGGTGCAGCAGGAGGAGGCCTGTGAGGGGACCTGGGGGTGGACAGCCTGGCCACGCACCCTGCTCCACCCGCTGCAGGCCACGTGTGAGCGTCACTAGCTGCCTTCCAGCTCGGCTGCTGGGATGTTAACGCCTGACAAGAGCCCGCGGAGAAGCATGTTTGCACGCGTATGTGTTGGTGCAGATACTCAGTGACTTGGGTAGTGAGTCGTCACATGTGATGGTGGTGACGTGGTATCAGGTGGTCCTGACACCAGGACTCCTGTGGACCACAGCTCAGTCCCAGTTCACAGAGGAGCAAAGGCAAAATCTAGAAAAATAAAAAATGTGATAGAAGAAATTCTAGGGGGGGCCTCCGAGCCCAGTATGAGGACTCAAGACTCTGGCAACGCTTCTGGCCAGGACGCCTGGATGACCGCCCTCTGCCCCACAGCGCTGCCGTCGCCGTGTGACTCCGACCCCTGCTTCAACGGAGGTTCCTGTGACGCGCATGAAGACTCCTACACGTGCGCGTGCCCGCGGGGCTTCCACGGCCGCCACTGTGAGAAAGGTGGGGCACGGCAGCTTGGGGGGTGGGGGCTCCTGCTCATCACAGCGCTCTGCTCACGGCGCTCTCCTCACAGCGCACTCCCTTCCTGCTCAGTTTTTCCTGTGGATTTTACAATCACTGATTGACAAAAAATTCAGTGTTGTCCAGTCGCTAAGTTGTGTCCAACTCTCTGTGACCCCACGGACTGCAGCACGCCAGGCTTCCCTGTCCTTCACCATCTCCCAGAGTTTGTCAGATTCATGTCCACGGAGTCGACTTTATAAATGTAATGCAATTGGAGAATGTCGACATTTTACAACTTAATCACAGAGGTTAGCCGTTTAAGAATGTAAGCGCTCTTCAGCAAATGCACTGTGGGCGTCACTGTGCTCACCTTGCCCGCCCAGGACTGTCCCTCCAGCAGCTGGAAGCAGCACTCAGGACTCTCTTCAGGGACCCAGCGTCCCCTGGTCGGGGCCCAAGGTGCTGGCTGCCTGGCCCGTATGCCCACGTCCGTCCTCCCGCGCTTGGCGCCTGGGCCCCGTCCAGCCCTCCTGCTGCCTCATGTGTCCAGAGAGCTGAAACCTGAACCCCTGCCTCTGCCGCTCCCACGGCGGCCCTGAGACTGGGTCCCTGGGGCTCCAACTACAGCACCCATGGCCTCCCCACCCTGCGGGGGAGGGCTTTCCAGAGAGCAGGCTGATTCCGAGCACGGGCCACCAAGGTCATGCATGCCTTGGCCAAGGCGTCCCCAGAGGGGGCAGAGGGACATGGTGGGGGGGGTGGCCAGAACCTGGACAAGCATCCTGTGAGGCCCCACAGGGCGTGGGGGGGGGCCCTCCTGCCTCACATTCCCCCCAAGAACGTTGAGGGGGCCAAGGGTCTACAATGCTGGCTGACCTGTGAAGGTGGGACATCCCCAGTACAAGAGGGTGGCGGGCCCCCCGAGGGCCAGGGAAGGCCCCCAGTACAAGAGGGTGGCGGGTCCCCGAGGTCCAGGGAAGGCTCCCAGTACAAGAGGGTGGCGGGCCCCCCGAGGGCCAGGGAAGGCCCCCAGTACAAGAGGATGGCGGGCCCCCGAGGTCCAGGGAAGGCTCCCAGTACAAGAGGGTGGCGGGCCCCCCAAGGGCCAGGGATGGCCCCCAGTACAAGAGGGTGGCGGGCCCCCAAGGGCCAGGGAAGGCCCCCAGTACAAGAGGGTGGCGGGCCCCCCAAGGGCCAGGGAAGGCCCCCAGTGAGGCACGGAAACATGCAAGTCTGAGGGGAATGGAGAAGAGTGGGGGCAGCTCTCCAGCGCTTCTCAACAGAGCCTGGGCAGAGGAGACAGCAGAGGGCGCAGGGCCCCCGGGCTGAGTGGGGACAGCAGGCACAGGGGGGCGGGGTGGCGGGCACAGGGCCCCCGGGCCAAGTGGGGAGCACCTGACTGGCTCGGCCTGGGCAGCAGCCTCAGGGGCTCCGCTAACTGGAAGCCCTGGCCTGCGGGCACTCTGGGCCAGGAGGCTGGCCCCAGCCGACCGGCCTGCCTGCCTGTCTGTCTGTCTGTCCCTGGCAGCCCGGCCGCGCCTGTGCAGCTCCGGGCCCTGCAGGAACGGAGGCACGTGTAAGGAGGCTGGCGGCGAGTACCACTGCGACTGCCCCTACCGCTTCACTGGCAGGCACTGCGAGATCGGTGCGGGCCCAGCGGCACGCCGGCCTGGGGAGGGCGGGGAGGGGCTGACCTGGGACCCCTGCTCCCTGCATCTGCTCATCAGGAGCACCCCACAAGCCCCCTACCGCCCCTGCTGAGGGTGGGGGGGGGTGCACGCGACCCCTGGCCCTGCCTGACGGCTGCCTCTGCTTACAGGGAAGCCAGACTCGTGCGCCTCGGGCCCCTGTCACAACGGCGGCACCTGCTTCCACTACATCGGCAAATACAAGTGTGACTGCCCCCCGGGCTTCTCAGGGCGGCACTGTGAGATAGGTAAGGGGGAGCTCCTCACAGCCCCGCGGTCGGGAGGCAGAGCTGGTGTGAGACGCAGGACGCCCCTGCTGCGCAGAGGCCTCGGGGGGACAGTGATGGACAATGGGGTCCCCGCGCCCTTGCAGCCCCCTCCCCCTGCTTCCGGAGCCCATGCATGAATGGGGGCACCTGCGAGGACCTGGGCACAGACTTCTCCTGCCACTGCCAAGCAGGGTACACAGGACGCCGGTGCCAGGCAGGTGAGTGGGCCAGGTCGGGGCCAGGGCAGGGCAGGGCTCAGCAGGGGGCAGGGGAGGGAGGGGAAGGAAACCCCTGAGCAGCCCCTGGGGACCGGTTCTGTCCCCTGGACAGGCTGCATGGGGAGCAAGGGGCTCGGGTCAGAGCAGCGGGGGGCCAGGCAGGGGCCTGCAGTGCAGGACTGGGCCGCGTGTCCTTGCAGAGGTGGACTGCGGCCCCCCCGGCGAGGTGAAGCACGCCACCGTGCGATTCAACGGCACCCGCCTGGGCTCGGTGGCCCTGTACTCGTGTGACCGAGGCTACAGCCCGAGCGCCTCCAGCCACGTCCGGGTGTGCCAGCCACAGGGCGTCTGGAGCGCGCCCCCCCAGTGCCACGGTGACCGGGGCCCTCTGCCGGGGGGGGGAGCCACACCCCGCTCCCCTGGGCTGAGCGGGGGGCACGAGCCGCAGTTCTGACCCTGGCCTGTGTCTCCTCTGTGCCAAGGGAGGCCAAGACCTGGTGCTGATGGTGGGGACGACCGGTCCCCTCCACTCAGGACCCTTCTCTAAGGGCTTCTGGTCCTCAGAGCACCCCAAAGCATGAGGTCCAACACCCACAAGCCCACTCTGCAGAGGAAGCCACTGAGGCCAGGAGGCAGCCCCAAGGCAGAGCCCTGCAGAGGCAGATCAGGGCTTAGGACCCACTCCTGCTCCCAGGCCCACCCAGGCCTGTGGGATCAGACCCTGCATGAGCATTTAAGGGGTGTTGCCCGCAGGCAAGGCCCTCCTTGGTCCAGGCACCTGGAGACAACGGTGCTGCAATGCCACTGCAGCAGTGCATTAAGCAAACAGAACATCCCAAGCTGTTCAGACCATCGGTGTGACGGTAACAGTCTCAGCAGACAAAGAGTTTTCAGCAAAATAGCTTAGGGACAGGACAGCAATCCAAAGAAGAGAGGCACAGGACACAGTGCTCCCTCCCAGATGCCCTGCAAGGCGTGGGGCCTGGGCAGCCCTCTCAAGGGGGGAGTTCCCGAACACAGGTGCAGTCCCTGGCCTTAAGCATGCTCCTTTACATCTGTCCTTCCAAGCCCCCCAGGGCTCGTGGTCACTGTCTAGGAGGCCACCCCGGGCCCAGTGCTGCTTCTCCGCAACGTGCCATCAGAGGAGGAGTGGGGACCACCAGGGAACGTGCGCTCACAAGCCAGGGTACCAGGACACTGGAGGAACACGGCCACCTCAGAAACAGTAATAGAGCCCAGACAATACATACTACTGGGAGGAGAAACGTAGAAGATGAGTAAGAATGTAAAATAAGCATGACAAATACACAAAAAGAAACATGGCGTTGGCCATAAAAATAGAATCAACAAATAATATTTAAAAGAAAGCAGAATAAGATGACTGAAAAACTGTAATAGTAGAAGTAACAGGCACAACTTATAAATGGGAACAGACAAAGACGAAGCTAATGAGTTGAAAGATCAGTGTAAGGAGTTGTACCAGAGAGAAGAAGGGAAATACTCATAAATCAGAAAGACAATGTAGGCTTTGAGGAGTGTATAAGTGCTGACATTGAGGTAACAGGACTCCAAGAGTGACAAAAATTAAAATAGGATGGAATGTTGCAACAACTATGGAGCTAAATTCCCAGAATAACTGATAAATGATCAGAGATTGAAAGTGCCTGCAGAATGTCAAACAGGAGGAAAGAGAAACATTAGACACATTACAATAAAATTTAAGAAAATCAGGAATAGATCCTTAGAAAAAGGGACAAGAATCCACAAAGGAACAAGAGTCAGATCAGCACCAGACTTAGAGAGAGACATCAGGACTGAGATAATAAAATGGCATTTTAAAGATAGTGAAGTGATCCATTCAGTTAGGGTGCAGACAGTTAGAAAACACCGTCACTCTCACTGTAACATCAGGGAAGCTCCAGAGAGCCCATAAAATCATACCTTTTAACTCATCAGAGGGCTGAGGATGCAAAGTTTTCTCACAAGGAAGCACCAGGCCCAAACAATGCCATGGATCAATCCCACCAAACTGCAAAGAAGCAGACTGCTGCAGTGTTACACAGGCCCTCCTGGGGAGTAGAAAAGAGTGTGTGCCAACCACTCCACGAGGCCAGGATAACCTTAAACCAACACCAGACATGGACAGGTGGATACAGTAAAGTTATGGGTCCATTAAACGTGAAATAGATACAGAAATGTGACAGTCTATAAAGACTATATACACCATAATGGGGCTTCCCAAGTGATGCCAGTGGTAAAGAATCGGCTTGCCAATGTAGGAGACCCAAGAGACATGGGTTTGATTCCTGGGTCGGGAAGATGCCCTAGAGTAGAAGTGGCAACCCACCCCAGTATTCTTGCTTGAAATGGCAACCCACTCCTGTATTCTTTCCTGGAAAATTCCATGGACAGATGAGCCTGGTGGGCGACAGTCCATGGGGCCTCAAAGTCAGACACAACTGAGCACACGCACACCATTCTTGAGTTGAGTTGTTGTAAAAATAGTTTGATATTAGAAAAATTTGCTACACTAACCAACTAAAGGAGAAAAGTCATATAAGAATCTCAATGAATGTATAATAAGCATTTGATAAAATTCATACCTATTCAAGTAACAGATTCCTACCAAGTAAGACTTTTAAAAGTACTCCTCATCCAGATAAAAATAATATGATACACACACACCTTTCTAGTACCACATGGTATAATACAGGATTTATTGGAAGGAAAACTTATAAAAGAGAAATAGCAGAGCCCACAGAGCCCCCCAAGTGTTCATTAGCCCACAGGGAGATGTGCTTAGACCAGGGAGATGTGCTTAGACCAGGGAGATGTGCTTAGACCAGGGAGATGTGCTTAGACCAGGCATAAGCTAGGCTGAACACACGATGACACTGAAGCACACCAATTATACTCCATGTATTTACAAAGGAATGAGGACAGGTTCCCTCAAGAGAGCTTTGGGGCTTCCCTGGCGGTCATGGTTAAGGCTCCATGCTTCCCCTGCAGAGGGCACAGGTCCAGTCCCTGGTCAAGCAGGCTCTGCGTGCTGCACGGTGCAGACAAAAACAAGGAGAGGAAGCTGTGGACCAGTGTTCCCTGATCCTCATTATACAGGAGGGGGATCTGGAATTCAAAAGCTGCTCTTCTGTTGAACTGACTCAGACATGCTGAGCTACCAACAGGAAGAAGGAAATTAGCTTCTGAGGCAGTTTTATGATGGGTCTTATCTAACCTAGAACAGACATTACCCTAAGTGGAGAAACATTCCCCTTAAAATTCAGAACAAAATAAGGATGCCCATTATCACTAAGTCTAGTCAATATTACATTGTCAGTAATAGCCTATGCAATAAAGTAAGAAAAAGAAAGTAAAGTCATGAAAATGCTAAAGGGGGAAGTAAAAATGTTAGTATTTACAGCCAATATGGTTGTCTTTCAACCAAAAGAAAACTATATAAATGATAGGACATGTAATATGTTTGGTGAATATAGGTTATTATAACAAAATTCATTGCATTTTTATATATCAACAACAAATAATGATTAAATGACATATTTTTTATAATTTATAATTAATTATAAAGAAGACATGTGCAGATGAAACCAAAAACTGATTCCTTGAAAGGATCAATAAAGATAATAAGCTTCTAGCTAGACTGATCAAGGAAAAAAATAAAAGTTAGCAATATCAGAATGAAAAAAGGGACATCACTAAAGACTATATGAGCATTTAAAGGGCAAGGAGATACTGTGAACAACTTCAGGCCAATATATCTCACAATTTGGAAAAAATGAAGAAAGACACTAATGACCACAACTGACACAAGAATAAATAGAAAATATGAAGAGCTTCATATCTATTAAGGAAATTTAACTTGTGGCTAAAAACTTCCCTGCAAAGAAAATGGCAGGACCAGACTGCTTCACTGAGTTCTGTCAAACATTTCAGAAGGAATAATAATACTATCCACACAGCTCTTTCAGAGAATGTAGGAGGAAGGAACCCTCTTCAGCTCATTTTATGAGACCAAGTATCGCCTTTATACCAAAACCAGAGACACTACAAAAATGAAGTTACAGGCCAACAATATTCCTCATGTGCAAAGCACAAAAATCCTAACAAGACATTATTAAAATCCAACCCACTATTACATCAGAAGGCTAATACAGCCTGACCTAGAGGGATTTATCTCAAGAATAGTTTAGCATTTGAAAATCAGTAAATGTAATTTGCCATATTAGAAAATAAAGGCGAAAACAATATGATTATTTTAATAGATGCAGAAAAAGTCATTTGACAAAATTCAACTATTATTTTAAAAATTCTTAACAAACTAAGAGTAGAAGAAAATTTCTTTAACCCGATCAAAGGGCATCCATGAAAAAAATCAACAGCTAACAAAGTACTTACGGGTAAAAGACTTCCTGCTGTTATCAGTGGTAAAGCAAAGGTTCACCAGTGCCTTCCACCATTGTCCTGGAGGCCCTAGACCATGCCATAGGAGAGAAAAGGAAGACCTCATGTCTATCAGGCAAGAAGTAAAGATGACATGATCGTGCACACAGAAAATTCTAAGAAATTCTACAACAGAAGCAATAGAATAAGTGAATTCAAGCAGGTCACAGGATACAGGGTCAATACACAGAAACAATTATATTTTCATATTCTAGCAGCGGAGACTTGGAAAATGAAATGAAATAATATTATGTACAACAGCATCAAAATGATAATTTTTATATATGTGAAGTGAATTATAGACAAAATGTAAAAGCTAAATCTATAAACTTCTGTAAGAAAGCAGATGAGAAAATCTTCATGACAGCTGGAATAAAATGGTTAGGTACTCAGAAAACATTACACTGTTTCTCCACTTCTCACCACACCCAACAATTAGTTCCAGATGTATTAAGGACTTAAATAGGTTTTTTTTTTTAACTATATAGTTTTGTGTAGGGAATGTAGGTTAACTATCTTTTTGGCCTTAAGGCAGGGAAAGATTCCACAAAAACCACTAAGTATAAAAGGAAAAAATGGACAAATTGACTAGTTAAAAATTAGGAACTTAAATTCATCAGCCTTAAGAAAGTCGGGCTTCCCTTGTGGCTCAGCTGGTAAAGAATCCACCTTCAATACAGGAGACCTGGGTTCGATTCCTGGGTTGGGAAGATCCCCTAGAGAAGGGAAACGCTACCCACTCCAGTATTCTGGCCTGGAGAATTCCATGGACTATATATATAGTCCATGGTGTCGCAAAGAGTCAGACATGACTAAGTGACTTTCACTTATGTATTTATTATATGTGATATATACATACATACATATATATGTATACACACACACACATATATATTCAACCCAATAGGTAAAACACATGAGTAGGAATTTCATAGAAGCCTTTGTCAGTGATGTGCAAAATGAAAATCAACAGTACAGTGAGATACATTCAGTTGGCAAAACTTCTGAAGTCTAAAAAGTCCATATATTGATGAGACTATGGATAAACAGGATTTGTTCTAAATTGCTGGAGGAAGTGTAAACTGGTATAAGCACTTTGAAGACAATTTAGTAATTTGTCAAGCTGGCCATTCATATAAACTGTGTCCTAGCAATTGTACTGCTTGATAATTGTAAATCTAGGGAAAACTCTACACCAGGAGATGTGAAAGACACAGAACAGCAAGAAATCTAAACCCAACCCCAAAGCCTACCAAACAAGAGAGATAAAGTATGGTATAATCACACTGAGGAATATTAGACAGCGATGAAAAGAACAACCCACAACATAGAAACATCTATTAATATAATGTTGAGTGACAAAAGAGCACATTAACCACAATATCCTATTAATAACGTTCATACTAGCAAAAACAAAACTGTGTATTGTCCGGCATATTGGTAAAAATTTAAAAACTGAGGAGGCACAGAGAGGATAACCACAGACATTAGAGTCACAAGTGGGATATGCATGTGAGCAGATGAGCCAACATTCTTAGCTCCCAGGTCAGGTGCTGGCCCCCAGGGGTCATTCTGTCAATACGATTTATTTACTTATTTACATGTTAAGCATTAAAAGTAAACTGTTTTAAGCTAAACATCATTAATTCAGGAGCAAAATTCCCAGTTTTTTAAAATTCCATGGTGAATATTTCAAAATGAAGGGCTGGCCCCCAAGAGTCTCGGTTTCATGCACGATTGTTACATAATGAACAGGCACGGTGGGGTCCTCAGGAGCATCCCCAGCCCCTTCCCGGAGGAGCTCCTCTTCCCCTCCAGGGCCCTCCTTGAGTTCTGGCCTCTCCCGGCACCTGGGATGTCGTAGACTCCTGCCCAGAGCCTCCTGTCAAAGCTCATGTGCATCCCTCTTAGTCCGGCTTCGAGTCCTCCCTGCTAACAGCAGCAACACTGCTCTATTCTTGGGGTCTCCCCCGGCACCTGGCACCCGGGCTTTCCTCGCTCAGAAATCGACGAGTGCCGATCCCAGCCGTGCCTGCACGGGGGCTCCTGCCAGGACCGCGTCGCCGGGTACCTGTGCGTCTGCAGCCCAGGGCGTGAAGGAACCCACTGTGAGCGGGGTAAGGCGGTCCCCGCCTCCCGTGGGCCGGCCGCTCCCCTTGAGCCCCAGCGCCCAGCATGGCCCCTGCCCAGCAGCTCCGCTCCGTGTGCTGGGGTCTGGCTGGGTGCTGCCTGCTCTCTTGGGCCCCTGCCGGGTCTGATGTCCAGAGGGACAGCAGTTTATAGATACTCTTGCCTACAGTCCCCAGGAGGACTGAGCGCAGCTAACAACAGCTAACCATGACCCTCTCCCCTGCCTCCCGCAGACTCTGGCTGGTTGGGGGCGGGGGGAAAGTGGGGGTGAGGACCCAGGGGCAGAGAAGGGGGGGTACAGGGGGCAGATCCCAGTCCTGTGCCCGAGCCGGACTTGGGGGGCGGCCCCATGAAGCCTGCTCCCTCACGCCTGTGCAGGCCAGGCAGCCACAGAGCCTGGGCAGTGAAGGCAGCAGGGGCCTAGACAGGCTCTGTGGGCAGAGTGAGGGCAGGAGAGGCTGCAGTCTGGGGCCCAGGAGGCCCCGGGGTGGGGGCCATGCAGCCTCGTGTCCGTGTCCCTCTCCTCAGAGACAGACGAGTGCCAGGCGCAGCCCTGCAGAAACGGAGGCTCCTGCAGGGACCTCCCGGGGGCCTTTGTCTGCCAGTGTCCCCCCGCTTTCACTGGTGCCCACTGCGAGACAGGTAGGGGCTGCTCTCGGGGTCCCCACGTGCCGGGCCCTCACCCACACTCACGATGCCCCGGACGCCCGGGAAGACCTGTTTGCAACAAGCACAGATGCTGGGCTGCTCGGAGCAGGGGGCGGGGACAGTGCCCGGGGACAGGATTCTGGGGGGACGAGGGAAGGGCCAGGTGCCCACCAAGGGTGCGGGTCACCCCCTGCCCGCCCCCTGCCCCCCGCGACCTCGCCACGCCGTCCCTTCCCTTCCTCCCGCTGTCCTCTCCTCCCTCCCCCAGACACCCCCTTGCTGCCCTGGCCGACTCTCTGGGTGTTCTCCAGAGGTGGACGCCTGCGCCTGCAGCCCCTGCCAGCACGGAGGCCGCTGTGAGAACGGCGGCGGGGCCTACCTGTGCGTCTGCCCAGAGGGTTTCTTCGGCTACCACTGCGAGACAGGTGGGGGTCCCGCTCCCTGCCCGCGCACCCCCGTCCACCTGGCTCCATGTCCAGCCACAGGCTGTGCCGCCCTGGACGGGCCCAGCTCACAGCCGCCCCAGGGGACTGGCGCTCCCAGTTCCTCACGACGAGAGACCCTCGCTCATGCGCCTGTTAGGGCCCCTGGGGACCAGGCGAGGGACGAGGCCTTTCCTGACCATGGCCTGCAGCGGCCCCCACCCCGCCGCCTGCCACCCCAGCACCGTGTTTCTCTGCTCAGCATTTCTCCCAGCTCACTGTCTCCCCAGGGTGGGGTGGCCTGACCTGTGCTGTCCCCAAGTGTCCCCTCAGCTGGGCCTGACCAGCACGGCTCAGATATGCCGGGTGGACGGGTCCTGGGCTCCAGCCCCACCACGGGGCACAGGAGCCAGCCCAGCAATGAGCACGGTGTGGACAGTTTGCGACCAGAGTGCCTCACTGGGGTGGGGGGCCCTATGGGCCCTGGCCTGGAAGCCCGGGGCTGTGCCTCAGCCCCAGCAAACACAGGCCGTGGAGGGGCTGGTGTTCTCAGCTGCCCCCCAGGAGTGGTCACCCTGGCTTGGCTGTGGGTGGGCCAGCCTGGCCTCTCCGTGGGGCCCCTGGCAAGCCCTGCCCCTCCCCCGGAGAGTGTCCTCCATATCTGCTCCCCAAAGTGCCACCTGTGACTGCCCACCTGCACCCCACAAGCACACCAACACCAGGGTCAGCATCAAGGGCCCAGGGGAAAGTGCCTGGCCAGACGTCCACTCACTGCTGCCTCCCCCCACAGTGAGTGACCCCTGCTTCTCAAACCCCTGTGGAGGCCGCGGCTACTGCCTGGCCAGCAACGGGTCCCACAGCTGCACCTGTAAAGTGGGCTACACCGGCAAGGACTGTGACAAAGGTGAGGCAGCGAGGGCGCCAGCGTGGGGGCTCCCCTCCCACCCGAGGGCTGCAGACACCCCGCGGGGCGGGACCAAGAGCTAAGCGGCCCCTGCAGCAGAGTGTCCAAGCAGCTGCTGGCCCAGGCGTGCCCAGGAAGCGCATACGAGCCCGAGGGCAACATCTGGGCAGTCCCACTCGGGTACATGCAAGAGACCCTCCAGGAGCCGCTGCCAGATGCCAGATGTAGGCGCCACGGCAAGCTCCAGCCAGCAGCTGCCCACCTGTGCCCCGGGGGGGGGGGCAGGCCCAAGGGCCAGCGGGCCACACACCTGCCTGGGGGCCGGGACTCGCCCGGCCGACAGCTGACACCCCCCTTCCCTTGTTCTTGACCGAAACCCTGAAGAGCTCTTCCCACCAACGGCCCTCAAGGTGGAGCAAGTGGAAGAGAGTGGGGTCTCCATCTCCTGGCGCCCCCCCGAAGGCCCAGCCGCCAGGCAGGTGCTGGACGGCTATGCTGTCACCTACGCGTCCTCGGACGGCTCCTACCGCCGCACGGACTTCGTGGACCGGGGCCGCTCTGTGCACCAGCTCCGGGCCCTGGCGCCTGGCAGGGCCTACAACGTCTCCGTCTTCTCGGTCAAGCGCAACACCAACAACAAGAACGACATCAGCAGGCCCGTCCTGCTGCTCACCCGCACGAGTGAGTGATGCGGCACTGCAGCGCGCCCCCAGCAGGGTGCCAGCCGGGAGGGCCCCTCCTCTGGAGGAGAGGGATGGTGACAGGGTGAGGGAGGGGGCTGGGGAGTGCAGGGTCCCTGAGGAGGTGCTGGGACTGCCATGGGGTGAGGCTGGAGCCTCCCTGCAGGCTGGAGCAGAGGCAGCCATAAGGCAGCAGGGAGGCCGTCTGGGCGTGCTGCCCTGAAGGAAGTTGTGCGCAGAGGCTGGGCCCCGCTGGCCTGTCTGCTCCTGGGGGCTGTGGGGGAGGGGGGACCCCGGAATGCTCCCACGATGGTGGGTTGGTGGGTGCTGGCCCAGGGAGTCAAGAGATGGGGAGGGGAGGCTGGAGGATGGAACAAGAACTGGGCAGGGGCATGAGCACTGGGCATGTTGGGAGCCCCCTGAGGGTGGCTGACAGGGCGGGGCAGGTGGGCACGGGCAGGCAAGTGGGCAGGTGGGCACAGCCAGTCATGGGGGCAGGGCAAGCGACGCAGGCATGGCCTGCTGGCCAGGTGAGCAGGAAGACGAGGGTCCTGGAGGGCAGAGGGGAGCACCTTCTTGGGCCCCTCGGAAAGAGGCTGCACACATGCCGACAGCTAGGACGCTGAGGGCCACGTGTGAGGAGGGACGAGGCCTCAGGGCGGGGTGTCCTGGGGAAGGACAGCGCACAGGGCCAGGAGGGTGGCCCCAGTGTGTGACAGAAGAGCCTCGGGGGCTGGGGGTGTACGGGGCCATCCTGAGCTCGGCTCTAGCAAGACGCGCTTTTGAGGCTGCTCAAGGTGGGCTCTGGAAGAAAGACAGCCACCCCCGCACCATCGGGGTGGGGGTGAGGCACCCTTCCTGCAGCCGAGGGCTTGGCACTCTGGGGGCTGGGGCACCCCTCTCAACTCCCTTGGCCTGGGGTTCACCCCCTTCCCTGGCATCACCAAGGCCTCTCCTGGCTTCTCCCTGGCAGGCCCCAGGAGTCCCCAGATGGTGCAGAGAGTCAGTGAGTGCCACCAGCCAGCCAGGGAGTCAGGAAGTTCCCATCCTGTCCCCTGGCAGGCCAAGACCACTCAGGGCAGTGCCTACAGCAGCCCCTTTGCAACGCCCTCGCCCTGAGGCAGTGGTCCAGGGCATGTCCACCTGCCCCCAGTCCCTGCTGGACTGAGGGATGCCTTCAGCAAGCCCAGACTGGATGGGCATCTCGAGGCCACTTCTGTGCAGGTCCCCAGGGCCCTTCCCAAGCCCCCTCTCCAGCCCCGGCCCCATCCTCCAGGGGTGAGGAGGGGCCACACAGGCTGCTTGCCCACTATCCCCAGGACCCCGCCCCATCGAGGGCCTTGAGGTCACCAACGTGACAGCCAGTGCCATTTCGGTGCGGTGGGCTCTGCACAGGATCCGCCACGCCACCGTCAGCAGCGTGCGCCTGTCCATCCGCCACCCTGAGGCCCAGGAGGAACAGTCCACTGATGTGGACAGGAGCGTGGACAGGTTCACGTTCAGGTAAGAGTGAGGGCACCCACTCCCCCCGCCCCACCAGGCTCCTGCCGCCCTCCCACCCCAGCCCCCTGGAGGAGCAGGGGCGTGTGATCAGTCCTGGGCCCCACTGCTGCCTTGCCTCCTGCGGGCCACCAGCCTAGTGTCAGAGTACCGGAGAGAGCAGAGATGCTCTGGACTCTGCAGATGGCACCTCCTGCAGACAGAAGAAAGAGGCCACCAGAGGCCAGCCCTGAGTTCCTCCAGCCCGAGTCACGAGACTCCTTGGAAAGGGAGAAGACACGCACCCCTGGGCTGCCTGACATTTTTTACTTCATTCAAATATGTTCGAACCTTAAGCTGGTCAAGGATAGGGCAGCCTGGCGTGCTGCAGTCCATGGGGTTGCAAAGAGTCGGACACGACTTGAGCAGTTGAACTGAGCTGAACTGAAACTTCTTATGCATATTACATATTATATACCAACAAAACTACAAAATAAAATTCAAGTGAACATCAGTCACTCAAAATGACTGATGACTGGAATAAACGTTTCAGCAGCACCACAAGGAAGCTTCAGACCCCCAGCCTAGGCCCCCAGCTCAGGGACGCTCCCAGACGGCAGCCTGTGATGGACCCATGAGCCACTCAGAGCTTCTGACCCAGGCAGGGAGGGTGGGCAGTGCTTGAGGGCGGGGTCAGGAGGGAAGGCGGCAGCTGTGACGTCCCCACCAAGCTCCTGAGTCTGACCACAGCTGTGGAGCTGGGCTCAGGCACAGCTCTGCAGCGTCCAGCCTAGAGCAGCCATGGGCCATGGCTGGGACAGGGGCTCTGGAAGGCGGGACGGGCAGGCCACCAACCCGCCCGCACCCGCACATTTCCAGCTTGCAAAACTTCTCTCCACCACGTTTCTGTGCTCTTCTGTCCAGCCGTATGGCTATCTGTGTTGGAGACCACGCCCCCTCCCCTTGTCTGTGAAGTGTGGCTGTGGCTCCTTCTGCCCATGCCCCAGGAACAGCGGGACAGAGACACAAATGGGGTCCCAGGTGGGCACTCCTGTGTTGGGGTGCCCAAGGCCATCCCCAAGTTCACAACGGGGTTCCCCAGGACTCAGCAGAGACTCAGGACAGAGACAAGGTATAAAATGATGTCAATGAAAGGAAGAGGCGGGCAGGAACAAGTCAGGGACCATGGGTGAGCTTCCACAGCCCCTCCCCACACATGACAAGCTCCCCCCCACACCCCCAACACACCCCACCCCCACCACAGCCTGCAGGTACTTTCCTGGGGAGCCAAGTAGACATATAGCACCCAGGGCTTTTACCGGGCAGGAGGGCGGGGGTAGTCACCAGCACCTGAGCCCGGAGAAGGTTCCAGAACCCCAGAGGAAGGGATGCTCAGCTGGCAGGAGCCTCACTGTGCACAGACATTTAGGGGCAGGGAGACCCTCTCCTCCCCGAGGGCACTGCAGACCCTCAGAAGTTCCATCCCAGGGCCAGCCCACCCCAGGGGGTGGGCCGGCCTGCCTGTTACACCCTTTTCCTTCAGTTGCCCTATGCTGGCCTCTGCTGTCTGAACACCAGCTTCCAACCACATTGCAGCCACCCCAGGCCTGTGTCCAGTCCAGCACTAGACAGACAGACCAGGGAGTAGCTTCCTATCCCAGGAGCACTCAGCTCTCAGGCCATAGTCTGGCCTCTGTGGAGGCTGCCTGGCCACCAGTCCTGGGATGCCTCCCACCTGTGTCACACCGGCCCCAGGACGACCCCCGCCTGTGTCACACCGGCCCCGGGACGACCCCCACCAGCCCCAGAACGACCCCTACCTGTGTCACACCAACCCCGGGAAGACCCCCCCACCAGTGTCACACGGGCCCCAGGACGACCCATGGGCGGAGCCGTGGTCTGAGAGCAGAGCCATCCTGTTCCTCTCCCCGGCCTCCCTTCCCCACAGGGCCTTGCTGCCAGGAAGGAGATACACCATCTGGGTGACAGCCCTCAGCGGGCTTGGGGGGCAGGAGCACCCCACGGAGAGCCTGGCCTCGGCCCCGGTGCACGTGTGGACCCGTGAGTAGAGGGGTGAGGGCTCTCAGCTCCCTTCCGGAAGTTCCCCCAGCCCTGCTCTCAGTCTCTGAGTGGCCGCAGCCCCAGAAAGCTGCCCTGGCCACGTGCATGCGGCCCAGAGGGGCCTGGGATGGTGACTGCAGGGGGCTGGGCAGGGCCCCTGCCGGGATGACCTCCCGAGGCTGCCCTCACTGTGGGTATTCCCAGGCCCCTGCCAGAGCAAGGTCTCTGCACAAGGGCAGGAGGAGAAGACAGCAAGGATGGACAGGCTGTCCACCCGGGCGAGAACACTCAGCCCTCACCGCCCCTTCCTCCCCAGCACACGGGCTGTCCAGGCACAGGAGGGGCAGTGAGCGGGGTTGGGGAGGGCAGGGCCTCGCCTGGTGGGACAGGCAGACAGCAAGGGTCAGGTCCTCACTCTGACCCTGGGTGTGGGGTCCCTGGCCCACCCTCTGCCCATCTAGCCCACTCCCCTACCTACATCCCAGGAGAAGGTGTGTGTGGCCAAGCTCAGGGGGATGAAGAACGCCATGCGGGAGGGCAACCTGATGGACTGCGCTGGGGGTGGGGGGGAGAGGAGCCTCACGGGGTGCCTGCTGTTGCCGGCCCTGAGCAGCTGCCAACGCCCCTCCACCTGTCCTTGGGGACAGTGAGGTCTGTGACAACCCGGTCTGGCTTCCAGCGAGGCTTTAGCCTCCATGTCAGATCTTTAGAGTGTGTCCTGGGCAGAAGACCCCACCAGCCACCTTCACTCCCCTCCCCTGCTCCGTGCTCATCCAGGGCCTCTGCCGCCAGCCAACCTGACTGCCGCCCGAGTCACGGCCACCTCTGCCCACGTGGTCTGGGATGCCCCCACTCCAGGCACCTCTCTGGAGGCCTACGTCATCAATGTGACCACCAGCCAGAGCACCAAGAGCCGCTACGTCCCCAGCGGGAGGCTGGTGTCCTACACGGTGCGGGACCTGGTGCCCGGGCGGCGGTACCAGCTCTCGGTGATGGCCGTGCAGAGCGCCGAGGGCGCCCAGCTGCACAGCGAGCCTGCCCACCTGTACATCATCACTTGTGAGTGCGGCCCCGTCTAGGACCTTCCCCCGGCCCAGCCACGCTGCTCCAGGGATGGGCAGGCAGCCCAGGAGCAGTGCTGTGCTGGCACAGGACTGCACGCGCAAGAATGGGGGGCAGCTCCTGCGCAGCTGTGCTGGGTCAGCGAGCTGGCAATTGGGAAGCATAAGCGTCTTGCGCCTCCACTCATGGTGTCCGCCCAGGTGGACCCCAGACGGTGAGCAGTAAATACAGGCCTCACCTGAAAACAGGTGCCCAGAGGAGCCAGTGGCAAGACCCATGAGGCTGGCAGCGTGGAAGCGGGCCTGGATAGTGGCCTGGAGGCCAGGCCTGACCCCTAAGGAACTCCTGGACAGCACCCCCAAAAAGAGGGGCAGGACAGCCCAGAAGCAGGGCTGGGACAGGCAGGAAGGGAGCTCAGTGGATGGATGGAGGCGGGAGCAGCTGGGGAGAGAGGCCCAGGGCCACAGTGAGGACGTGGGTCTGCTCTGGGGCGCTTGGGAGGCCCGCCCACCCCACGGGGGTCTGTACAACCCCCTACCTGTTCCAGCTCACAAAACAGTCTGTCTGGATGGTGAGGTGCTGCAGGGAGGCAGGCAGCAGCCTGGGCTCCCTCGTCTCCCAACCCACCAGCCTGCCCCCGGGGCACGAAGCACACGTGCCCTGAGACACGGACCCACCAGCCGGGCAGACGGGGGAGGTGGGGCCCCTCTGTGAGCTGGGAGGAAGGGCATGCAGGTGAGAAGGGCGCCAGCCCTGGGGTTGGGGCGGGCGGCCCCCACCCACAAAGGAGCGGCCCCCTCTCTCGGGGTGTGCGGGCTGTGGGCCTCAGCCCAGGTGAGTCTGGACGGGGCCCCAAGCCTTGCCTCACCCGCAGATGGAGAGCCTGGGCCAGGGCGAGGGCTGGAACCAGCGCCTGGACAACACCCAGGCAGCAACCACAGCTCCTCCTTGGGCAGAGGTGGGGCTGGGCTGCGATGGGGCATCCCCCTCTTCAGCCAGGCACAGGGAAACCCAAACCAGCCCACATGGCCACCGCTTCCTCCGCCCGCCCGCAGCCCCGAGGGACAGCACCGACAGACGATGGCACAGAGACGGACTCCCCCAGAAGGCACTGAGAACCCGCCCGGCCCCCGCACGCCTGCCCGAGCTGCGCCTGCTCAATGACCCCGGTGCCCCCGCGATGCCAACCCAGGCCCCCAGGTGCCTGCCTCAGCTGCCTCCCCCGAGACCCCGGCCCAGAGCCCCTGCTGACCCGTGCTGACTCTCGCAGGTTCTCAGAGCTCGTGGACGGCAGAGGACGAGTGAGGGCCAGGTTCGGCAGCTCACCCCGCAAGCGGGTCACTGTGAGATCACGTGAGTGGCCAGGCTGACCTGGGTGGCCTCCTGTCCCCAGCAGGACAAGGGACAAGACCCCTAAAACCTGGACTTTGAGACTACCCCCAGTGCCCAAAGTGTTCGCAGCAGGGGGACCCAAAGAGGTCAGGGGCCCAGGACTCCAGGGCCTGCATGAAGAGCCCACGCCACCCGCAGGCTCCCAGGGAGCCTTCCCAACACAGCAGCCCACACCGAAGGGACAGGCGGCCAGCAGGCACCGGAGATGGACAAGAAACCTGTTAGGAGCATGTCCGAGTGAGGACACCCCACCGAGTGCTGTGGCAGGAGCGCAGGGTCCTTGGACTGGCCGCACCAGCCTCACAGGCTCTAGAAGGGCCGAGTGCGAGGTCTGGCTCAGGGCAGAGAAGGGGGAAAGGCGCTGTGGCCCCTCAGGAGCAGGGCGCGACTGTGAGGGGGAGCCAGCACCTCAGCCAGCAGCTCAGGGTGAAGCAGCAGGTCAGCTCTCGGGCCATGAGTGACCTCCACCCAGCAGTCCCTGCTGAGGACTGGCAGGACGGTCAGGACTGGGCTCTGCCCAGAGAAAAGCTGATCCCACCCGAGGTGGCGCCAAGACCCACCAGGACCCCACCACACCAGGCCCTGCGGATGTCCCCAGGCCCTGAGGGAGAGAAGTCCCTTTCCAGAAGGAAGGCAGCCCCAGGACGGCGCGAGGCAGCATCTTCGTGGTCAGCACTGTGGCGTCTTGATTTCTTCTAGAACCCACGGCTCTGGTGCAAGTGGAGAACACGGAGGTGGTCCCCACGCCAGCCAGCCTGGCCCTCCAGCTCCCCAAACGCGGCGGTGACAAGGACGTGGAGAGCAAGTCAGCAGGAGCAGACTACCGGGTTGACCACCCTCGGGGGCCTGAGGACGGTAGGTGAGGAGGGGGCTGCCCACAGCGAGGAAACGGCTGAGCACCCTGCCTGCCAGGGGGCCCAACACGACACGCCGGCAGACAGGGCCGGGCCTGGGGACTGCAGCTGCCTGGACACTGGGTCCTCCCTCAGAGACAGCCCACCTCCCCCAGGCGTGTGTGGGGCAGATGGCAGGAGGCAGGAGGGCAGCCGTCACCAGGAGGCGGCTGCTACCCGGGCCTGGCGAGCAGGGCCTGTCCCCTCGGGCATGCTCCCAGGGCACCTCCCCGCTGGGCAGCGCCAATAGGCTGTATTCCTTCCAGAAACCCAGACCCCCGCTCAGCCTCTCCTCCTGCTCTGACCGTCGGGGCCGTGTCCCTCTGGGGACAGCTTAGGGGCAGTGGCCCTTTCTCCTGGTCACACCACAGGCCCAAACTGGGCTCACCCATCAGCCAGCACTCTGAGAAGGCAGAGTGCCAAGTGCCCAGGATGCAGCCTCACCTGTGGCCCCCAGGGTACCATGGACACCTGGGCACACCCAGGCACCTGCGCCAGAGGGTGTTTGCCAGTGGAGGCTCCCGGCGCCACAGTCCAGCACTCAGCGGACGAGGCCTGGGTGAGCCCGTAAGAGGCAGTCTGTGACTCAGATGCAGAGTGAAGACACTCGTGTGGCTGGTGTTTTGTAAGTGAAAAACATTTTGCCCAAGAGTTTCCATTGTATCAGCCCTTTTAAATATTAGATGCTTCATTTCACAAAACTCAGAAACCAGAGGGGCGTGGGGTGGCCTCTCCTGGGTCCCCTGGAGGAGAGACTAGGGGTGCTCCAGGCTGGCCCTGGACGCCACTGCCGCCTGCAACATTTGCTAACATGGAGGACGAAGCCTTAAGGGTGTGAGATGATCCCAGGTGACAACAGGGCAGACGCTCTCTAGTGGCCGCCAGGGGGACAAAATTAGTCCTGGTCTTGGCGCCCCGGTGGCTCAGACAGCAAAGCATCTGCCTGCAATGCAGGAGACCTGGATTTGATCCCTGGATTCAGAAGGTCCCCTGGAGATGGACTTGGCAAACCACTCCAGTACTCTTGCCTGAGAAATTCCATTGACAGAGGAGCCTGGTGGGCTACCAGCTATGGGGTTGCAAAGAGACAGACACGACTGAGCAACTAACACTTTGGCTCCCCGTCAGGCTCACGATCAAACCAGGCCGGCCCGTTCTCAGTGAGTCAAGTTAGCTTTTGCTAAAATAACGGCTGTCAGCCCAGGCACCCAGCCGTGACCCAGAACACAAGCAGTGAGCTGTCTCCTGTTGCTGTCCTCCTGGCGACCCACGAGCCCCAATTCCGTGCTGCTGTCCTCTGCTCCACCAGAGGCTAGACAGCAGGGAAGTGTGAGATTTCTGCCCGCAAAAATGTGGTGCCTCAGAGTGGTGCCTGAGCAACGCGGGCTTTCCTCACCGGGCGCATCTCGCCCAGCGTCCCGCGCGCACTCACCCTCAGCCCAGCACCTGGTCCCCCGTGAGCTAACTCCAAAGGCTCCTGGGCCCAGCCTGCTGTTGTCAGCAGTGCTGCTGTGTCCTGCCCACATCTCCTGGTTTGGGATGTGGAAATGCCCACATGAAGAGAGCCTGAGCTGTCTTCTGAGTGGCCCACCAGGCTGGCCTCCTTCCGGCGGCGGGCACTACAGGGTTTGCCAGGTTTCTGGATCCTGCCAGCAGGACGGCTGAGAGAGCACACTGGGCCCTGGTTTGTCTCTCCAGGGCCAGCACGGTCAGCGGCTCACCGTGGCCCTCCTGTCCTACTGCCTGTATGCCCTGGGCCTCTCTAAAAGCCTCGTGTCCCGTGGGGCCAGTCTGCGCACTGCCTGTCAGGGCCTGGGCTGTTCCTGGTGCTCTCAGCTTGCCAAGGTCCACGTGGAACTTCCCATGGACCTTTACAAGCTCCCAAGCCCTCTGGGCCTGAAACACACACTTGAAGGCCAGGTTCCCTGGGTGCAGGACTCGGGGTCCACAGCTCCCCTCTCAGTTCCCCAGGCAGCAGTCCACGGTCATCTGGACTGTCGCTGGTGTCACCTGTGTTCTTCCTTCCTCCTAAGTAATCTGCCCCTTCTCTCTGGAGACTATCAGAGGTTTTTTTCGGAAGGAAAGGACGCCCCAAGGGCACAGCTAACGCCCGTTTGGCATCTGCTAACCAAGCAGATCTCTGGGTCAGGGCCCTCCTGGAGGAGTCCCAAGATGGCAACCTGCCATTCTGGGAACGTGGAGTGAATGTGGGGCTGGTCGGTCTTCCTGTTTCCCTCTTCTCACCCAGGACAGCTTATGGACTGTGCGGGTCACATCCCCCGGGAGCCACCTCCGTCCCACACACAGGTGTTCTGCGGGAAGGACCTGAGCCTCCCGACCCTGTGATTTGTCCCTCGTACAGGACCCCATTGCCCCACCACAGGGCACAGCCGCATCCTCGTCCCCAGCCTCTGTTCAAAACAGCCTTCACTTTATTTACTTTACTGTGTGTGTGAGAGATAATGAACTCGGGATTCAGTAGACCGGGGCTACAGAAAGCGAAGCTCTGGTGAAAGCCCCTCTGCTGCACACAACCCCAGGCCCAGGGTCCCAGGCACGGCACAAGTGTCACTCAGCCTCTCACAAAAAAGCACGTGGTAAATCTGTTACCTGGATTTGATGTCAAGGAACGACTGCTAACTCTGTAACAGTAGCACTGTGCTTATGTGAAAATTTTAAGTCTTTATGTACTAGATGCTTGCTGACATATTTACAGGTGAAATGGTTTCTGTGAACTGCTCTGAAATTCAACTAAAGAAAGCAGATGGAAAGCTAGAAATAGATTAAGCCAGACTGGCAGAATGCTCATAACTGAAACTGAGTGATGGTATACAGGGTTCTTCGTACTCCAAACTGTTAAGTTTTACCTTTTCCATGATAAAAGATATTTTCAAGCCCTCAACTCCCTTTAGCGCACCAGGAAAGACAAAACAACATGAAAGCTAGGGGACAGAAAGGGGGAAGCAAAGTGAAGTAGACACGAGGAGGAAGGCAAAGCAGCGGGGGCGGTGGGGTCTGCCCATTCAGCGCCTCACGGGGAGGCTGCCGAGGGGACGGCAGGGGAGCGGCTGGATCGGACGGTGGACGCTGAGGGGGAAAGGCCGGCTCTGCCCCTCCCTGGCAGTGCTACTGACCGGCCTGCCCGCAGCTCCCGCTGGGCCGGGCCGTCAGCAGGCAGAGCGGCCGCAGCACAGAGGCTGCCTGGGTCGGGGCTTGCGGACAGGCACTGGAGAACGAGGAGGGCTCTCAAGGGTTGGCCTCTGCATTCCAAGCAGAAGAGCCCCACACACAGGGCAAAGTCGGCGGAAATGTGGGGCGCAGGGCACAGGCCAGCAAGGGGCAGAAGCCTCTCCGGAAGCGCCCAGAGCCCAGCCGTGACGGGAGCCGCGGGCCCAGGCCCCTCCACCATGCGACGGCTTGGCACTGGGGCCGGAGGAACCGCTCCGCCCTGCCTCCTCCGCTCCCCAGGCTAACGGGCTCAGGGCAGGCGCACAGGCCACCCTCTCCCTCGGCGCTCTGACCGCCCCGCGGGCCCACCGCTGTCGGGAACAGCAGGAGGCAGCAACACTGATGCTTCCCAACCCTCCTGTGGGGCCCAAGACTAACAGCTCATGGCCCGTTTGCAGACACCCCTGGGAACTGCTCAGAAAACCCCTGTCAGAACGGAGGCACCTGTGTGCCGGGTGAGGATGCCCACAGCTGTGACTGCAGCCCAGGGTTCAAAGGCAGACACTGTGAGCTCGGTGAGTTTGGAATCGCTCCCCCTTGCCTGTTGGGGCCACCAGGGCCTGGCCTTGAGATGCCCGTCACAGTAGGCTCAGACAGGGGCCCGGTCACAGCACCCAGACCTCCAAGGGCACAGGCAGGGGGGACTGGCAGGCCGTGAGCCACCAGGCCTCCCACTGCCCAGGTAACAGGGGGCTCGGGGGACAGTTACTCCGCAGGGACAGGAGGTGGTGGGAGGGAAGAGGGGCCTGCTGCCCTCAGACATCTGGGACAAGGATGAGAGGCAGATGGACAGAAGTTCCCACACCACACAGCCCTGAGGCCCATCAGGCCGACTCTGGCAAGCCCTGAGGGAAAGCAGCCTGCAGGCTCCCAGGACCCCAACCCAGAGCAGCACCCTCGGTTGCTAAGCAGCCGGGACAGGGACCCAGCCCAGGAAGCCACAGGGCAGAAGCCGGGACCACAGTGGCTGCAGGAAGAGGGGACGTGGCTGTGAGCTCCTGGCGAGCAGCGGCCCTCCCTCTGTGCCAGCAGCCTGCACGAAGGTGCCCCAGCCCTGCACACGGCTGTTCTCAGAGACCAAGTCCATTCCGGTCTGGGAAGGAGGCATCTGTCACCACGTGTAAGTCCCTCTTCCCCGCCTTCACCACGCCTGTGGTGTGTTCCTGACCCTGAAGTGCTTCTGCCCAGTCCTCACAGGACCCTGAGGTCTAACAGCTTTGACATTGACCCCTTGCTGGTCATATCATTTCTGAATACTTCCCCCTATTCCATAGGCTGTCCTTTGGTCTTGTCGATCATTCCTTTGCTGTGCAAAAGCGTTTGACTAGGGCTCATTTGTTTGTGTTTGCTTTTATTTCTTTTGTCTTGGGAGACTGATCTAAGAAAATACTGCTACAATTTATGTCAAAGATTCTTTTGCCTGTGTTCTCTTTTAGGAGTTTTTAGTGTCATGTCTTACATTTAGGGCTTTAAGGCTGTTTGTGTTTATTTTTGTATGTGGTGTGAGGGAATGCTCTGTGATTTAAATGTAGCTACCCAGCTTTACCAACACTGCTGGCTGAAGAGCCCATCTTTGCCACTATATGTTCTTGCTTCCTTTTTCACAGGTTAACAAACTATAGGTGGTAGTGGTGTTCAGTCACTAAGTCGTGTCTGACTCTGACCCTGTGGACTGCAGCACGCCAGGCTCCCCTGTCCTTCACTGTCTGCCAGAGCTTGCTCAAACTCATGTCCATTGAGTTGGTGATGCCATCCAACCATCTCATCCTCTGTCCCCTCCTTCTCCTCCTGCCTTCAATCTTTCCCAGCATCAGGGTCTTTTCCAGTGAGTCAGCTCTTCACAACCGGTGACCAAAGTATCACAGTTTCAGCTTCAGCATCAGTCCTTCCAATGAACACCCAGGACTGATCTCCTTTAGGATGGACTCATTGGATCTCCTCGCAGTCCAAGGGACTCTCAAGAGTATTCTCCAACACCACAGTTCAAAAGCATCAATTCTTCAGTGCTCAGCCTTCGTGGTCCAACTCTCACATCTGTACATGACTACTGGAAAAACCATAGTGTTGACTATACATACTTTTGCTGTCAATGTGATGTCTCTGCTTTTTACTACTGTATCTAGGTTTGTCATACCTTTTCTTCCAAGGAGCAAGCATCTTTGAAATTTCATGGCTACAATCACCATCCACAATGATTTTGGAGCCCAAGAAAATAAAGTATCTCACTGTTTCCACTTTTTCCCCATCAATTTGCCAAGAAGTGATAGAACCAGATGCTTGAATGTTGAATTTTAAGCCAGCTTTTTCACTCTCCTCTTTCACCCTCATCAAGAGGCTCTTTAGTTCCTCTTCTGTTTCTGCCATTAGGGTAGTATCATCTGCATATCTGAAGTTGTTATTTCTCCTGGCAATCTTGAGTCCAGCCTGTGCTGAGTCATCCAGCTCAGCATTTTGCATGATGTACTCTGCACAGAAGTTAAATAAACCGGGTGACAATATACAACCTTGATGTACTCCTTTCCCAATCTGGAACCAGTCCATTGTTCCAAGTCCGGTTCTAACTGTTGCTTCTTAACCTGCATACAGGTTTCTCAGGAGGTAGGTAAGGTGGGTCTGGTATTCCTATCTCTTGAAGAATTTTCCAGTTTGTTGTGATCCACAGTCAAAGGCTTTAGCATAGTCAATGAAGCAGATGATTTTCTGGAACTCTCTTGCTTTTTCAATGATCCAGCAGATGCTGGCAATTTGATCTCTGGTTCCTCCGCCTTTCCTGAATCCAGCTTGTACATCTGGAAGCTCTTGGCTCACGCACTGCTGCAGCCTGGCTTGAAGCCTGTGAGCATCACCTTGCCAGCGTGTGAGATGAGCACAGCTGTGCAGGAATCTCAGCGTTCTTGGCTCTGCCTGTCTTATGGAAACTGACCTTCTCCAGTCCTGTGGCCGGTGCTGAAGTTTCCAAAATGTGCTGACATACTGAGTACAGCACTTTCACAGCATCATCTTTTAGGATTTTAAGCAGCTCAGCTGGAATTCCATCACCTCCACTACCTTTGCTCACAGTGACGCTTCCTAAAGCTCACTTGACTTCGCATTCCAGGATGTCCAGCTCTAAGTGAGTAATCACACCATCGTGGTTATCTGGGTCATGAAAATCTTTTTTGTATAGTTCTGTGTATTCTTGCCACCTTTTCTTAATCTCTTCTGCTTCTGTTAGGTCCATACCATTTCTGTCCTTTACTGTGCCCATCTTTGCATGAAATGTTTCCTTGGTATGTCTAATTTTCTTAAAGAGACAGATCTCTAGTCTTTCCCTTTCTACTGTTTTCCTCTATTCCTTTACATTGGTCACTTAAGGCATTCTTATCTCTCCTTGCTATTCTCTGGAACTCTGCATTCAGTTGGGTATATCTATCTTCCCCTTTCTTCTTTGCTTTGTGCTTCTCTTTTCTCACCTATTTGTAAGGCCTCCACAGACAACCATTTTGCCTTCTTGCATTTTTTTCTTGGGGATGGTTTTGGTCACAGCCTCCTGTACAATGTTACAAACCTCCATCCATAGTTCTTCAAGGCACTCTATCAGATCTAATCCCTTAAATCTATTTTCCACTGTATAATCATAAGGGATTTGATTTAGGTCATACCTGAATGGCCTAGTTGTTCTCCCTACTTTCTTAAGTCTGAATTTGCAGTAAATATGTGTATGGGCTTATTTCTAGGTTCTCTATTCTGTTCAACAGATCTGTATGTCTGGTTTTGTGCCAATACTACATTGATTTGATCACTGCAGCTTTACAGTATAGGCTGAAGTCTGGGTTATACTTCCAGCTTTGTTCATTATTCTCAGGATTGCTTGGCAATTCGTGTTTTGTGGTTCTATGTAAATTTCAGGATTATTTGTTCTAGTACTGTGGAAAACATCATAGGTGTTTTGATTGTTTGGGGGAGTATGGCCATTTTAACAGTATTAATCCTGCCAATCCAAGAGCATGGGATATCTGTCCAATTCTCCGAATCATCTTTAGTTTCCTCTATCAACATTTTAGTTTTCAGTATATAGGTATTTCATCTCCCTGGCTAAGTTTATTCCTGGGTTGTTGTTTTATGTGATTTTAAGCAGGCTTTTTTTTTAACTTTCTCTTTCTCATATTATTAGTGTAAAGAAACACAACAGACTTCTGTATATTAATCTCGTATTCTGCTGCCTTGCTGAGTTCATTTACTAGTTCTAATAGCTTTTGTGTGGAGACTTTACAGTTCCCTATACAGAGTGTGATCTCATCTACAAACAGGCAATTCCCCCTCTCCTCTTCCAATCTGAACACCTCGTATTTCATTTTCTTGTCTGAGGGCTGTGCCCAGCATTTCCAATACTGCACTGAATGGAAGTGCTGAGAGTGGACCTTCTTTGGCTCCTTTATTGTTTGATTTTTGCAAGGCAATTCAGACAGACCCCTTGAGGCCTGTTTTCAGGTGGCTTCAGCACAGCTTTATTCTGGGGTTCATCCTGCCCCCCTTTAAAGCAAGGCCTTTCCGGGGTTTCTGCTTCTCTGCAACAGTCTACCGTTAATCAGGACCTCCCTACTCTGGTTCTGGGACTGTCCAGCTCCTCCGTGTTGCCCACTGCCCGCCTCTGTCCACCCCGTGCACGCACAGCTCCATCTCCAAGGGGAGCCCTCTCCAGATGTCTGGAGTGCTTCCTCTGCACAGCTCCCTCCTTTCTGGACTCTGACTCACGAATTCCTGCCACCTTTGCCTCCCTAATTCCAATCTCTGTTTCACCAACTCAGTGCAACCACTGCTTGGATTCCCCCTCAACCCACCACAGCCCAAACAGCGCCTACAGGTGGAATTGCAGCACAACCACAGAGCTCGTTTGTTCCCCGTCTCTCCAGGCCAGTCCTGGATGTTTTCTAACATCTGAAAAGACTAACTTCCTATATGTTGTCCAGTTCTCCAGTTGTTCACATGTGGTTAATTCCAGATCCTGTCACGGCCAGATGACTGGAAATGGAAGTCGTAGCTAAGGCTTCAGATCCTAAAGGCTCTCCTAGACTGAGCTCATGAGCTGGGGTTTTACCCACTGAACTCCCTGGATCTCTTTCAAACAGCTCCAACATTCCAAAAGCTTTAATGTCTCATTTGTTGTTCTCTATAAACTTGTGACAGAGGCAGGATAAGCAATTCCCGTTTTGTATGAAACTGAGGCTTACGCTCCAGGGGCATCTCAGAGCACACCAGTTAATAAGGCAGGGCTGGGGTAGAGTCTCCTGTCCTGTGTACCACCCACATCTGATGCCTGCATCTCCAAGGTTTCTCCATCAACTTCCCAGAAGAGGACAGTCTTATCGTCTCAAAGCTTTAGGGCCAAGCAGCCTGTCTCATGGAGAAGGAAATGGCAACCCACTCCAGTATTCCTGCCTGGGAAATCCCATGGAGAGATGAGCCTGGAGGGTTACAGTCTATGGGGTTGCAAAGAGTAGGACACAACTTAGCAACTATACCACACCGCCTACCTCAAGCAAGATGTGCCTGTGAAACAGCAGTCTTTCTCTCTTACATGAGAGATGCTCAACACTCATCATAATGTACACTTAAAATGGGCATATCTTATTCTATGAAATTTATAGCCTGATAAAATCGTTTTAAAATTACATAATTTTTATGTTGACATTTTAACACATCTATAGGAGAAAGTCTTATTAGGAAAATAACAGCCTTCCTCAGAGGTCTGCACAGTCACTGTAGGTTGGTGTGGCCTAGGTGAAGGAGCTGGGCAACATTCCGCTCAGCCCCTGGCTTCACAGAGCTCTCTGGTGACGCAGGTATAAGAGAGTCTACAAAGTGCACCCGGACACCTGCTTCAAGGAGAGCTGTGAGAGCACCCGCACCAGAGCCCCAGACAGGTGCGTCCCAGGGCGGGGCCGAGCTGTGCCCGCGGGTGACTAAGTGATGGGGCCAGCGGGGCCCTGCGGACTGGGGCTGGGGGGTGCCAACGGGCCATGGCTGAGCCCAGCTGCCAAGATGTGCAGCCCGGCTATGTGCACAGCAGCCCACAGATGGGCGCTGTGGGCATGGGGGTGCTGGTGGGTCACAGGGCAGGTGCCGTGGGAGCTTACATGGTGGGCACCGGGGTTGGGAAGATCACAGGGGTTGGGAAGATGACAGGATGGTGCTGAGTGGTGGGTCACAGGGCGGGTGCCGTGGGAGCTTACATGGTGGGCGCCGGGGTTGGGAAGATCACAGGATGGTGCTGGGTGGGAGTTTACATGGTGGGTACTGGGGTTGGGAAGATCACAGGATGGTTGGTGCTGGGTGGTGGGTCACAGGACGGGTGCCGTGGGAGCTTACATGGTGGGCGCCGGGGTTGGGAAGATCACAGGATGGTGCTGGGTGGGAGTTTACATGGTGGGTACTGGGGTTGGGAAGATCACAGGATGGTGCTGGGTGGGGGCTCAGAGGGCGGATGCCGTGGGAGTTTACATGGTGGGTGCTGGGGTTGGGAAGATCACAGGATGGTGCTGAGTGAGGGCTCACAGGGCTGATGCTGTGGGAGCTTACATGGTGGGCACTGGGGTTGGGAAGATCACAGGGGTTGCGAAGATCAGAAGATGGGTGCTGGGTGTGGGCTCACAGGGCGGGTACTAGAGGGAGGTGCTGGGGGAAGTCACGGGGTGGGTGCTGAGGCGTCACTCTGGTTATGGAAGTTCACACAGTCTCTGGCACTAGTATTAAGAAGGGTTACTGACAGGCCCAATTCACTCTCACCCAGGTCTTTCCCCAAAGGGATCAAGGTAGCCACAGAATTATCAAACAATGTGCTGCCTGAGTACAGACGGCAGAGTCAGAACCTCAGTCACATTCCCCATAGACCAACCAGGTGCCACAGGCCCTGGGTCTCGAGTTACTGAGTCCAGGCGAAGCCCCGCTGCTGCCTGACCCGAGTGCATCGCCCATCTCCCAAGCCCCCATCCCCCACACCCCCATTCACTCAGGCCCAGCAGGTGCCCGCCTGTCTTCACTCCACAACGCCCACCCCAAGTCAGGTGGGGGCACAGAGTAAGACGCTAACCTGTGTCCTCGTCTCACTGACCACGCTCCCAAACTGCAACATGTGTGAGCTAAAGACAAGACAGCCTCAGAGCCAAGAGCCAGGGCTGAGGCAGCTGCCAGGTCACAGGGACACATTCTTTTTCATAAACCACATTTTTCCAATTGTTTCAGGAAACAAAGTAACAGTCCTACACTGAAGAAATCCTAAGGTATGTTCCCTGGGCCCGCAAAGCTGTTGCAAAGTCTGAGGAGCGCCCTGCCCAGCGCCAGGCCCTCGGGCAGGCTGCCTTCTCCATGTGCAGCTCTGTGTCAGAATCTCAGACCATCAGGTTTCAGAGCTTCCCAAGGGGTTAAAATGAGTGAGGAAAATAGTCCTTAAGGCCTCCCAGCAGACATAAATTTAGCCCAAACACACTGAACGCCACCCTGTCTCCAACAGCAGATACAGGCCTTCCCCAGTCACCAGCAATGGCCATGGAGGGCTGGCTGGCTGAGCTCTCAGAGGCTGAGGACCACCTGGCTCGGGGAGGCGGGACTGAGAGGCCCACGGGAAGGACCGGCGAGGCGCAGCCTGGCGCCAGAGGCGGAGGAGCTCTAGGAGCGCGCCCAGCCCTGCAGGGCCGGCCACTGAAGGGGGGGGCCTGAGAGCACAGTGGGGGCTGGTGCACTGGGAGCCCCAGTGCGCACACACAGGGGCCTGGCGTTCAGACAGCCTGAAACAGAAGGGGCCATCTAACACTATTCTTGCTCATGCCAGGGTGTCCCAGCCTCTTTGGCAATTCAGCCCCCTGGGACTGCCACCTCCCCACACAGAAACTCTGAGCAGGTCTTCTCAACCGTCTAGAAGATGCTGGGCTAACCCAGAGACCCATAGCGCCCAACACAACTTCTTGTCAACATGACGCCACTGGGAATGAAGGAGGCCTTCTGGCCGGGCCAGGGCAGCTCGGCACTTGAGAAGCCCGTCTTCCCGGGGGGGCAGGAGGGGCGGGAGGCAGCCGGGGCAGAGCAGCTGCACACACAGCCGCCTGTTACTCAGAGGCCTTTGTAAACACCAGGAGCAGCACAGCCCTGCAGGCCCAGGCTGACACTAAAGCAGATCTTGGAAGGAGGAGGCTGGGCCCACGGGCGGGGCAGCCACACATAAGCGGGAACACGTGACCTCAAGTGGGTATCCCACTCCTCCCATCCCCAAATACTCAGAAGATGCACTCCAAGGCTTGCAAGAAGATCACCACCCACAGATACAACTTGAGTGTGAAATATTTATACTGCAATAAGTCACCTGAAAGATAATATTTTATTAAAACTCATCCAATAAATCCATTTCTATAAAAACAAATCAGAACTCCTCAACTATTAACTTAGCAGATACTAGCTTTTAGAATACCTATTCTTAATACCTATGCTGAGGGGCTTCCCTATAGCTCACATGGTAAAGAATCTGCTTGCAGTGCAAGTGACCTCGGTTTGATCCCTGGGTCAAGAAGATCCCAGGGAAAAAGGAATGACAATCCACTCCAGTCTTCTTGCCTGGAGAACTCCATGGACAGAGGAGCCTGGTGGGCTACAGTCCATGGGGTCACAGAGAGTCGGACATGACTGAGGAACTAACACTAACTACACTACTACTGCTGTTCTTAAAATGATGGAGAAAACACAAATAAGCAGGAAACATTTACACACAGAGGCTTCTCTGGTGGCTCAGAGGTAAAGAATCCATCTGCCAGTGCAGGTAACGATCCCAGGGTCAGGAAGATCCCCTAGAGAAGGGAATGGCTACCCACTCCAGGATTCCTGCCTGGAGAATTCCAAGGACACAGAAGCCTGATGGGCTACAGTCCAGGGGGTCGCAGAGTCGGACATGATTTAGACTCAACAATACAACAACAATTCACACACAACAACTCACCCAAGACCGAAGTGCAAGAACTCATTTCAACTGAGAGACCAGGGACAGCCCATCTTCAGAGGAGAGATGGGGATAGCCCATCTTCAGAGGAGAGCCACGGTGTCACCAGTGAAGGGAGCAGCCTGCAGACCTCGGAGCTGAGCTGTGACGCGGCCGCTGTCCCCGACACCAGGGAGCTGCCAGTCCTCCACAAGCCTGCCCCACCCCCCACCCACCACGTCAGAGGGGATGCACCCACAGCTCAAGGCGGGGAGGGGCGAGCTCTTTAGGTCCCAACAGCCCAGAGCCGCTGTGTGAAGAGGAATGTGTAAAACTACCTTCTCCTCATACCCGGTCTGTTTTCTCTTCTAAGGATTCAGGATGTTCCTGCTGTGTTCCATCAACCTCACGAGTTTCTAAAGCCCAAGAAGATGAGGTCTAAAATCAGACTGAAAACAGCATCCTGGCTGGAGTCAGTGGCCTGAGCAGCTTCTCTCCTCTGGCCTCTGGAAGACAGCCAGCCAGGCCAGGCAGGCATCAGCCACAGGCAGGGAGACCTCCAGGACAGACCCTCACCAGATAGAGCCCAGGCTGCTCTAAGCGAGCACTGCACACACATACGCCCCGGGGGAGCAAGGCTGCCCACCAGAAATGCTTCTGCAACCTTCAGAAACCAGCTTTTGGATTCCAACGTCAGAAAAGGATTCTCCCCTTAGGAACCAACCACCAAACTGAGGAGGAAGTGCTATCTACACCTTCCAAGGCAAAGACTGTGGGGCTGGGAGAAGGTGCAGAGGTGAGGCACACTGGAAGCCCTTCAGCCGGCTCTCCTCCGCCAGCAGTCTATGCTGATTGTTTGCAGGTAGTGACCCACCATATGGACCAGCTGATTTTGAAAGAGAAGATGGTAGCAAACACTAAGGTGGAGATCAAACACTTTTTAATCTACAACTTTTTTTGTAAAAGCCAGACAGTACTTTTGGGTCTGCGAACCCGATGGTCACTGTGGCAATGACTCAGCTCTGCAGTGGTAGCTCAAATGCAGCCACAGACATGTGACTGATGAGGGATGGCTGAGTTCCAGTAAAAGTTTATTTACAAAAACAGGCAGAGCCGAGTCGGCCCATGCGCCATGCTAAGCTCAGCCCTGGTCTCTGAGGCCATAGGCTGCGGTCTATCCCCAGGATGACAAGTCCCACCAAGGCACCAAAGACCTCAAGGGTTTCAGGGAAACCTCAATGTTTCAACCCCACTTGGAAAGCCAAAGCAGCATGTCCACCAAGCACCGCAGGGCTCCTCCCACAAGCCAGGCGGTGTGGAGAGGCGCAGCCGGGGAGACCAGACTAGATGCTGGGAAAGGTTTCCCTGAGGTCACAACTCAAGCAACGCTGTTGGGGGCTACCAGGCAGCAGGCAGCATCTTCCACACCCTCCTTCACACACCGACCACCGCGTCATCCTGCCACCCCTCTCTCCAGCACGCCTCTGACCTGCACTCCTCCTCCCTGCAGATGAGGTGAAAACCAAAGCAACAAAGCCCACCCCGCATGGCGCTAAGCGCTCCAACAGCCAGCCCAGACTGGAGCACAAGCCCCAGGCACCTCCCAGTGACCCGGCCCCGAGTCAGCACCACAGCCCAGGAAGGCCGCCTTGCTGTCAACCTTTATAAAAGACTTTTTACAGAATTTATTTTAGGCTTTTTACTTATATTAAAGTTCTGTGTGTATATGTCTGTGTATTATGCATTCTGTCATTTTCAGCAAGGAATTCTCTACTGTACTCCCGAAGGTACCCCGTCTCCAAGGCCCACCTGGAGAAGACGGCAGAGAGCAGTCCAGGGGCCCCGGCACTGGGAGGACTGAGAGGAAACCACACACGTACACACGTTCTGCTGACCTGTGCTGTGCGCCGGGCCCAGCCACTGCACCCACGTAAGCTCTGGCGCCACACGCCAACGGCGAGACCACCGGAAAGTGGATGGAACGCCCCACTGCCACGTAACAACCTCAAGCCCCTCAGCCAGAAGGCAAATGTAACATGCTCGTTTTGACCTTAGAAGCCTTTGTTCCTACAAGAAACAGTTTACTGAGTCCTGAGCGTGGTGCTGTTTTCTTATGATTAACCCATTTTGGTGTTTTATAAATTATATACCTAGTAGAAGACTTCCTGATGCTAAAGGAATTATAATTTATCCTTGAAACATTACAAATGAGCCACTGCTTTTTCCCACATGGCTCCTTCGTCAAACTCTAATGTCATCCTTGGAAATCCTCAAAGTCCACCCAAAGAAATGAGTAAAATGGAATCGGAAAACTGTCAGGGGCATACACAGTTCTGTGTGGACATAAAACGAACAATCCTGGGCTGCCAAGGCAGTCTTGTGCTATTCAAACTTTGGATCAACTAACCACACAATCGAGCTTAAATTTAAGATTCTGTTAGCCCCAACTGGGGAGCACAAGAGCAACATCTCAGGTTCCAGGGACAGTGCCAGCCACCAAAAGGCCATACAACACAAGAGCACAGGAAACCTCCTTCCCACGGCCAAAGAAGACAGTAAAGATGAAACCTCCCTTTTCCCCCTGCACTAGGGCTGACACGGTGCAAACGGGGAAAGCTACGCAGCACCTCGCTGCCCCCCACCAGCACCCCAGTAGACAAGGGTCCACCCAGTGTCAGCCAACCTCCGCAGCTCTGCTGGGTCGGAACTACTGCCCCTGGCAAACTACCGCCGCCGATGCTGGACTCCCGTGTGGAGGGGCTCACTGAGCTGCTGGCCTCGTGCAGAAAGTGTCTCCTTGCAGTCACGCTCCGGCATGAGCCTGGAGAAGGCACAAGCGTCTGCACCAGGTGCTGCGTCCCCCATCTCCCAGCGCCATCCCAGCACAGGGTGGAAAAGAGCTATCGTAAAAAATCTTTTAAATAAAAGAGAAACAACACAAGTAGCCCGTTTAGAATCTTAAGTTCTCACTAATCAACACAGTCGTGTTTGCTAGAGGTGGCCTCAGAGCAGCATCTGCGCCTTGGCACCACTGCAGGCCTGTCCTGAGGCCACACGCACACCCTCGGGCCTAACGACACAACTGACCCCAGATGGTGCCGGGCACTCCCAAGAGTCAGGACCGCCCCAGTGAGGACAGCCGCCTGACAGGACTTACAACGTCTCTGTGAGAAGAATGAGGCCAAGTACCACACATCTCAGGTTTTGGGCACATCACCAAAAATGTCTTTTGCAGCATGAATCCTGTGCCAGCCAGCCCGTCCCCGGGGAAGAGCCCCCAGAACATGTAGTGACCCCCCATTCCCCGCCCCCCGAGCTCATGCCACCAGGGCTGGGACTCTACCTCAGAGATGAGCCCTGGTGCACACCCAAGCCCAATCCCCAACCCCAGTTCTTCAAAGTTGCTCCTCAGAACCTCTGGCCTCCCCAAGGGGCCACCTCTGGTGCCACGGAGCTCCCTGCAATGATGCCAAGCCCAGACCCCGGCCCGGCTCCAGACCCCAACACCCCATGACCCTGGCAAGCGCGCATTCTCCTCTGGCCTCAGAAGCCCCATCTGGACCATGTCCTGGCACACTCCAGGTCAGCACTCCACAGCTGCCGGAGACGTTAGGACTGGATGCGGCCCTTGGACCGAGCTGGCACAAAAGCAGGTTCCCCCACAGGTCAGAGACGGGCCTGTTATTCAGAAATGCAAAAAGCGCCCCTTCACAGTGCTGGCATCAAGAAGCTGTGCAGAACAAACCACATGTCACCAGTCAACTTTCTTTTACTCTGCTGTACACTGAACACAATTACAAATCAATATTTTTTATTTAAAAACATGAGTATTTTTGTGGAAAATCTGCTACTTGTTGTCATTAAAATAAACTGTTGTGATGTACTAAAGCTTCACTGTCTTCTCCTAACTCTTTGTCACTAGAAGGATGTAAAATGACTCTAGAACCAGAAGAAACATCCCCACTCTGTCACAGAATCATCACCAACACAGATGACCAAGAAACAGTAAAACCAGACTCTGATGCACTGAGCCCCCTGACTTCAGGAGGTCCCAGTCTGTGATTCAGGATGGAGCAGGGCCCTCCACACCGAACCTGACTGATCAAGCCAAAGCATCTGCTGCTTAGTTTGGCCTGTCTACCTCTCAGGTGATTTCTAAACATTTTTCATCAAAAGACCAGTTTAAGAATAAAAAATACCCTGAGAAGAATGAAGTGAAGTTCCCAAAAGCTTTGAGGAAATTAAAATAACCTTTCATCTCTCTGGGCTCCGTTCACTCCAGTCCGTCCATCACAGCTCCTGCTCTTCCTCCCTGTCCTCCTCCTCCTCCTCCTCCTCGTCAGCCATGCAGCCCTCAGACTCCTCTTCCTCCCGGGCCAAGAGTTTCTTAAAAACCTCAAACTCCTCAGCAGAAGACACCGCTGTTCTGGCCAGAAACTCAGCTTCTGAAACTCTGAGGATGTCCTTAAGTAAAGGGTTGGGGACCTGTGTCTGCCCATTCTTGTCAGGGGTCTGGTACCGGCCCAGTCGCTCCAAGAACACGTGCCTCTGCTTGGTCTTGGTCATGGAGTACTGCAGGAAGTCCGTCTTCACAATGTCCACGTGTTTAATCCCCATCCTGAAATAGGCATACTGGAGACACAGACGTGGTTAGGAAGGCAGCTGCAAAAAGCCTGGTAGGTTCCTAAAGCACAGCCAACTGCGACTGTCCAAAAGCACTTGGAGAAACCTGACTAGTCAACAACAGCAGAGCACTATGATCCCCAACATCTGCATGATGGCCGACAGCTTTCAAAGCATTTTCAAATTTATATCGAGAAAAATGCAGCAAAAAATAAAGGGCAGGAAGGAGAAATTAAGTTCTACTTTTCTTCATGGGGTAAGAAAAACTGGGAGCATGAAAAAAATAGGCAAACAATTCAGAAAACATCTAGGATCTGACCTAAGTCATCAAAATTGTGACCGAAAACTTTAGAACAATCTTCATACTCACATTTCTAAGATCAACATACAAAACAGATTCAAAAGATAGGAAGGTTCTAGCTAATTTTAAATTAGGTATTTCAAGCAGAGGTATCATATGAAGTCTAAGAACGGGCCTGAGTCATCCATTATTAATGGCAGAAAAGTTGCAAAAGATCTTTTACCTGTAGCAAAGAAGACTCAAAACCAAATTCTCTGGCTGGTGTGAACCAAGAGGGTCTAATCTTGACCTTGTCTGCTTGGCCAGGTGAGTCAGCTGACCATGACTACACTGGAAACCTGCTGCTACCCATCACACCACCAGCCATTCTTACCTGAAATTTGTATTCCAGCTCACCAGGGTCCTCCCGAAGAACATACGGGCACCTGTGCAAAATCTCGGTGACTTGCTTTATAGTGAAAAGGCACTTCTCCTTAAGGACCCCAACAATGACTTCAATGTCCCGCTGACGCATGGTGAAAATTTCAGGGCAACAGTAAAGCACCCTCTTTAATTTCCCTGTAGATCATTAAAAAGGGCAAGTACATCATTTTAGGATATTCCAGAAACCCAAGGGGCCAACCACACCTAAATCAAGCCAGAATTTAAAAAACAAACAAGGATCCTCTCCTCTACAGAAGAGTGCCAGCTTCAGATGTCTTCCCAGGAGCACCGTGGAAACAGAAGGGGCCAGAATGACTCAACTCCCCAGTGACTCCCTTTCACTTCTCAGACTCCCCAGTCGCCCCTCGGGGAGGCTTCCCAGCTGAAAGGCACCTGCTTCATATGCTAGGTCCCTCTTGCCCTCCTCACCTAGAAAAGGCTTTCACAGGGATTTACTGGAAAAATCAGACAGGAGGATGGGACAGCAGCTTCCCGCATGTTGGGGCTTTGTATTCATGTTTCCTCCTGTAATAAAACAGTCCTTGAAACATTCACAACCAACATCTTAAGACCTAGGAGCTGGAACGAAATGAAAAGTGGTTCCACAATAAAAACATAATAACGGTAAGAATCCTGATGCACAAGACTGATCTCCAGGTTAGCAGAGTGATCACAGGTTTTATCCACACTAAGGCACTTCAGAGGGACAGAGGCTCTATTAGTAACTGCATTAGGAAAATCGGCATAAACTGAGACTACCCCAGGCAAACTGGGCCATGTGGCTTTCCTATAGATAGCTGAATAAAACTCAGTACCTAGAAACTGGAAACCACTTAAATAAACTGTTAAATCTCCCTAACGGTTGAGTCAGTGTCTTGATAAAACATACTCAGGAATGAATTTCAGGAGTTTAGTGTTTATCTTTGCAGCTTAAGGTCGCGCTGAGCTTGCTAATTTATAATGAAGACACATAAGGTGTTAGGGTTTCCCAGGTGGTGCTAGTGGTAAAGAACCCACCTGCCAAAGCAGGAGACAAAAGAGATGTGGGTTCAATCCCTGGGTTGGGAAGATCCCTTGGAGAAGGAAATGGCAACCCACTCCAATACTCCTGCTTGGAAAATCCCATGGACAGAGGAGCCTGGTGGGCTACAGTCCACGGGGTTGCAAAAAGTCAGACATGACTGAAGCAACTGAGCACAAGGAAGGTGTTAAGTTGAGCCTTTCAGATTACACTGCAAGAGGTAATCTGTTAAGAGAAACACACACCATCACCTTTTGCTCATCTTCTAGAGAAGAGAAGGAGGCCTGTTGAGATCCTCTGAAATCTGGATTCCCAACCTTTTCTCCCCTTTCCCCATCCCCAACAATATTCTACCAACAAGAGACAAAAATGAACAAAACAGTGGAATTCCTCTGGTGAAAGTGGGTAGGGATCCTTGGAGATCCTCATGATCCCCCACCCTCCTCCAAAAAAGCCCATTAAGAGACCCAAATGGACTTCCCTGGTGGTGCAATGGATTAAGAATCTGCCTGCCAAAGCAGGGGACACAAGTTTGAATTCAGGAAGATTCCACATGCCTCAAAGCAACCAAGCCTATGCACCACAACTACTGAGGCTGCGTGCTGCAACTACTGAAGCCTGTGCACCTAGAGCAGAGCTCGTGCTCTCAAACAAGAGAAGTCACTGCCATGAAAAGCCTGCACACTGCCGCCACAGAGCGGTCCACGCAGCAACGAAAACCCAGGGCAGTCAAAAATAAAATTGATTAATTTAAAAAAGAGAGAGCGATCCAGTGAACTTCCAGGATTTGGGAAGTGTGAACCTGTGGGGTGGGGATGATGGCTGGGGAACGGCCACTCCACCTGTCCCAGAAATCTGGAAAGATTTCACGTTTCACATTAAATGGAGACACCTGACTGGAATCCAAGCCTTTACGGGGAACTCTAAGTCTCTGGCATCACATCAGAAAGACAGACACAAAGCACTGAGCCCACCCCGAGTCAATTAAATATCAAAGGGTACATACATACACATGAGCCAATGCCCACAACCCATGCCCACCACCGCCTAGATGCCAGAGCCCCCACAGTGAACACACCAGACAAGAGTCCGGGCGGGTCACTCAGCTCCCCCTCCCTCCTGCAAGTCCCTCTGCAGAGGTCACTCTGCCTCCTCACCTCTAAGCCAAATCACACATTCCTCTCAAGGACTTCCGCCCCCACCACCCCCTGCCAGAAACCTCCTGAATCCAGCTCACCAGGCTACTCGGTCTCCAGCTCTGACTCCTCAGTACTACAAATAAAATCCCCACCAGCTCATACCTTCTCCAAGGCCCAGCTTTCGCAGGTAACTGGAGCGCTTCTTCATTTGCATCACAGGCAGTTTCAATAACTGAGGACTTTTCTTCAAGGCCACACACACAGGCTCTGGATTCAGACCCAAAAGTACTAATTCTGAAATGATGTCCAGCATCTGTTGAGGGTGGGTACCTGGCTGTATGCTGAGCAGTTCATTAACATGGACATCACTGAAACCCATGTCGAGGAGGGAACTGACAACGTTCTCTTGCGACACAGGAGTTCTCTGCTTCTCAAGGAGGCACTGAGTCAGCCCTGTTCTGTGCTCCGCTTTCTGCGCACATTTTGGGGGTTCAACAAAGGATGACTCTTCAAGGCCCCCTCCATTGGAGACTGTCATTAGTTTACGCAACAAAAAAGCAGTCGTCCTTTTCTGTTCTCCAGGCTGACGAGTCGGCCTAGTGAGGAGGGCCCAGGTAAGGGGGGTCAGGCGATGCCAATCAAAGACCTGTAAGACACAAAGGGAATGAATTCCTAGTCACATCAATGCAATGAACACCACAGGATTTCTGAGTCAGGGTATTTAGCTCCTTGGTCCCACACAACCATAAGTTTTTATAAGCAATCTGCAAAGTCATAACTGGACTTTAAAAGCCTACAGAGAAGTTCATGTACAGAGAACAGAGTTTGCAGAAGCATAGATTTGCTTTTGCTGTTATAACTGGGGACAGGGACAAGGAGGGATTGGGAGAACAATTTCAAGGCCATCAGGTAAAGCATACCTTGAGGGGTGGGGGGTCCTCTACCTGTTCAGGGGGGGGGGGGCTACAAATTTAGCTGAGAGATTAACAAGAAGAAAAAAGTTTATTTATATGTATATGTTGATTCAGGAAAGAGGTAGCTCCCTAAATGACTAGAGTTGGGGGCAAATGGGGGAGGAAGGTTTCTAGAGGAAGAACAAACCGGAGGGCTCTTCGGGGAACAAGTGGGAGCCCAGAAAGTTTGTGACAATGTTTATGTTGATACAAGGGGTCATCCCTCTTTTTTTTCCTTCAAGGCAGTAAAACTCCCCAGGAGAAAGGCTCTATGGCGCCCTCTCTCCTGGAAGGTTCTGCTTTTAATGAGATAAGGGCCGCTCCAAGCTGGCTTCTTTCAGTCTCTCAAACGTCTTTAGCTTAAAATCATTTCTGTGCCAACTCTGGGGTCCGAGTCGGTACCCACATCTGAAAACTCTGTATCTCGTACCCGTCTCCAGATTCACCTAACTGCATTCATTCCACAAACGGAATGCCGTTAGCCTGTCAACACACTACACAGGATTCCCGTTTACCTCAGAACTCTTCAGGGAACAGGCCCGCGCGCCACCAACAAGGCCCAATCCCCAGGTCCTCAACGCCCCTCAAGACGCGTCCCAAAGCCTCCCCAGCGCCCTCGGCCGCCGAGCCCTCGCCCTCAGCCAAGCCCGCCCGCTCGGAGCGCCCGCCTCCCCTGTCGCCCCGTCTGTGGTCCAGCCGCGGGTTCGGCCCAGCGCCGGCGGCGGAGGCGGGGGACAATGGGCTAAAACCGCACCAACGCGGCGGAGAGCGCCGAAGGTCGGGATGCCACACCAGGTCGGCACGCGCACACCCCCGCGACTCGCCAGGAGCCCCGGAACGCGGCGGCAGCTCACCTGCCGACCCAGCGCCGCCATAGCGCGGAAGCGACGACGGCACCGCTGACGCCGGAAGCAGCGCTCTCCGAACCCGCTACTACAGCCCTCCCGCGTCCGTCGCTTCCGCCCTCCCCCTCGCAAATGCAAGCGCGAGGGAGGCAGTTCCGCCCGACCCTTCTCCACCTGTGTCCGGCCGTGGGCGGGTGGCCAGGGTCTTGCGCCCCTCGCCCCACGCCCCACGCCTGCACCGTGGGCTCCCAGACCACGGCTTCCCTGCTTCGTGCCCACTCTGCCCGGATTCCCGCTTTCCGGAGCTCCTGGCTGGCACAACAAATGAACAGCCCATTCCCCACACGCTCGCTTCCCTTAAGAGAAAACTGTAATCTCGGCTCAAACCGGCCGCCCCCCTGGTCCAGAGAAAGTAGGTTAAGGCAGAGACTGGGCGGTCTGAGTAAAATGGAATCGTCCCAGGTGAAGTTATGTAAGATTTGATGTGGAACCTGTATCCAGTAGCAATACTAGTGTCAAGTTGCAGTGAGAATGGAGTGATCACCAGGTTCCAGATGGGGCCTGGCGGCCGCGGAACACCTACTCTCAGCCCCTCTCCGCACTTCTGAGAAGTTAGAACTGTGCCAGACCCAGGGACGCCCCCGGCCTTTCCAGAGCAGCACCTGCCAGGAGCAGCCTATGGTCTTAGGAGCTCCCCTTACAGCTAAGCAACCATCTCAGACTGCAGCCCGTCCTTTGTTGACAAGCACCTTGACTTCTTGCCAGCTCCAATTATAATTCTTGATAAACACACACATATGCTAGAGGTGTTTAAACCATCCAAAGGAACTCCAGAAGTCTTTACAGTTTTTCTTTTAAAAAGGTCCTCCCAACTTAGAGGTATGATTTCCTTCTGGGATGAAATCTAGTAATGCTTCAGCCTAATTTGCATCCATTTTAAAATTTTGGATATAGACCTGTAATTGTTCAGGTATAGAAACTGCGCATCTCTCAAAAGGGGATAGTGGGGGAAAAAGAACAAAAAAAGTATACTTTCTCAGCTGCCTAAACTCCATCAATTTTAAGTCCAAACCTTAATTTGTAAGCACTTCTTGTTTTATCTACTTGTTTCTGAACTGAGGAAAAGGACTTAATATTTGCATTGATACAGTTTATAAAGTACCTTCTCTGGGCCAGGCACCAGACTGGGTGCTAAAAATGTATCTTTTCACAAAAGGATGATATCAAAGAAGAGGAAGATTGTAAACCATGTAGAACTCAAGAAATGGTTCTGTTTCTGTTGGTTTGCTTTTTTACCCTGATTTTCTCCTTGAAATATGCAGCTGTCAGCACTGCAAAACAAATCACGTTAATGCTTTTACACCCAAAGAACATCCTTGTGGGCCTCCCTGGAAGGAGTCACAGAACCTAAATAGGTGTCTAGGTCTAGAAACAGTAGTGGCTGGCGTGCAGGGATCACTCCAGAACATCAGTGGCAACTTCAGTGCTCTGAGAAAGCCTTGCTCTTTGGAATCTTACCTGTAATGTGGGGAGGAAAATTTTTCAGCATCTGCCTCAAAACCTTTCTGCCTGGATTCTTTCTGCAGAGAACACTCTCAAAGTGTTCAGACTTTCCTCTGCCAACAAATCAGGTGAGTTTTAATTATTTTTCTTAGACAGAAGTAACAGTTCTTGGAGACCTAGAACTTTGCATTCTCAGCCCATTGCACACCTGTCTGAAAAAAGCATTCTGTAACTTCTTCTGTATTATAAGCATCATAGAAACTACAAAGGAAAATATTTGGGGTTTTTTTAAACTTTGAAGAGTTCTTGGAACATCATAAGACTTATTTGATTCTGAAGAGTAAATGTCACTAACTTACTACAGACTTTAAAAAATACACTTCTAAAAGTCCTGCCTTTACTGTCCCTGCTGGACAAAGGAAGGGCCCTCGTCATTCTCTTGAGATGTCAGAGACACTCAGGCAGCACTTCCTAAAGGGAAGGGATGTGACATCCTATATCCCAGAAGTTGAGAATAAAATGAACTGTCATCAAGACAGCTGCATACTTCCTAAACGAACCCTGGAAACTGGGCGCAGGATCACACCAGAGGCAGGCTGGTCCTGAGCATCTTCTTGGTCCTCTGGGCAGGAGCCTCGGCCCCGGCAGAGAGTGAGGACATATGGGGAAAGGGGTACTGGGACCTTGAGTTAGGTTTTGTTTTCTCCCTGCTATTTGAGCAGGGAGGGAAATGAAAGGTTTCCTTCTGACCCCAACCACTCTCTCTCCTCCAAAACAGATACAAAATAGGGGCTGAATTTCAGATTAGGGTGGATTGGAGCCTAGAGGGAAGGAGTCATCTGAGTGTGTGAGAGCTGCACTGGGACCTGATCGGGACTGGGAGAGGGACCCTCAGGGCTGGATGCCCCCACATAGTCACGGGGTGGGGGAGATACCCCCCACATGGTCACAGGGGGCTCCCTGGGGTCAGACACCCCCACATAGTCACGGGGTAGGGGAGACACCCTCCCACAGTCATGGGTCGGGGCTCCCTGGGGCTAGATGCCCCCAGATAGTCATGGGGTAGGGGAGACACCCTCCCACATAGTCATGGGTCGGGGATCCCTGGGGTCACACACCCCCACACAGTCACAAGTGGGAGGTCCCTGGGGCTGGATACCTCTGCATAATCATGGGGTGCTGAGGTGCTGGGAGGAGTTGGGGTGGACAGCAGAGCAGAGATAGATGATGGGCCAGCCCTGCTGAGCTCTGCACAAGGAGAAGGGGGATGGCTGACACACCACACCCTCCAGTCTCCTTAGACTGGGCAAGCTTCAGAGACGTGCTGGGCGCACCCACAGGAGGGAACCCCAAGCTGACCAAGGCGGGACCTCTCTCCAGCTGTGGCGCATGGAGACGCACAAATGGAAAAATAAGGAAATGAAGTGCTTCCCATACCAGCACTGCAGAAGAATTCACGTGGTGCAAGTCAGGGTAATTGTTTACTAATAAAACTGCTTTAATTTGGAAAACGTTCAAGGAAATAAATTAAAAACAGTTTGGTCATTTGGCGAACAGTTCTCCACACTCCACGTATCAGACAAGCACACACCAAGTCAGAGGAAACAGAAACGCAGGCGCATATACAAAAGTACAAAGAGAATTAGAAGCCTCTTGTATGCCTTTTGCAAATTCACAAATGAAAAGCCCTTTAATAGTACAAAACTCAAACACTAGAATGTTTTTTCAAGGCCATGAAAAAAAATGAATTCCAAGTCTATTTGGTAAACCTAAAATAGTACAGCATCACTGGCTTTTGTTCTAACAGATGAGTTTTTAGAAAGTGAACTTGGCCTAATTCTTGAGCACTTACTCTCTGAATGGAAGGGCCTGAGAATGCCATGCCTCCCTAACCGAGTGCCGGAGAGCAGCAGGGAGCCGGGTCGCCCGGCGCTCTGGGTCCTGCCCTGCTGCACGAGGGCCCGTGGGACTCCAGGGCCCGAGCTGCGGCACTCGGGCTCCTGCCGTCCAGCTCCAGACCAACGGTGGACAGAGCTCTGCTCTCTGAAGGAAGAGAAAGGTAGGCTGCATCAGCTGCCAGTGATACTGTTCTGAAACCCTTGGCTTCCCTCTGGAGGAATTCTGAAGAGCAGAAGGCACCAGAGGAACCCTGCAGAACCCACCCGGCATCGTTCGAGACTTGCCGGACCCCGCTGCTGTGCTGGAGCTGCACATCCAGAGCCACGGACACGGCCCCCTGAGCAGTGGGCCTGGACGCACAGGGCCGCCGCTGCCCACCGCGGGCCCCGGCTCCCTCGCCGTCCGCTCTCCTCCTCCCCTCGGCCTGCTCTGACCATCGCCAGCAGCACTTCCCAAACCCTCTCCCTAGCCCTCCACCTCATCTGTGGGAGTCCTTGTCACGGGCTCCCATGGGTGTCGCCCACCTTCTAAGGCCCCGGTGCTGTTCAGGGGCCTCTGGAGTCCAGCTCACAGGCAGCAGGCTAGCCCTGGGCCCTCACCTTCATGACCAGGGCAGCGCGGAGGAGGGAGCCCCCCAGACCCCCTCCCCCACAGGGCGCGGGCTGCACCGCTCACCTGGCTTGTTTACCCGACACACCTCCTCCCAGGTGTAGTCCGCCAGGTTCACGGGCTGCGTCACCCAGGGGTCTGTCACCAGCTTCTCCAAGGTGGTGCGCTGCTCGGGCGCAGGCTGCAGCAGCCCAGACATGAGGCTCATGAGGTCTGGGGACAGAAAGGCGTGTGGTCAGAGGGCTGACGGCGGCCCAGGCTGGGAGTGGGTGGCGCGCACTGCGTGAGTGCAGGGCCTGGGCTGAGTGGACAGGAGGTGGCCTGCACCCCCACTTCTGACTAGCACCATGGGGCTTCTGGAAGGCAGGGTCCCCAGCTATGCTTCCGGAAGGGCTACGGGACGTGTGTGTGGCCCCGAAATGAAAGCACTCGAGCTCCCAAGCCGCTCACTACAGCAGCATGCGGCAGCCCTGACGTGCGCCGCCCTCCGGGGCCCTGGGGACACAGAGCCATGGACACAGGGATCGTGTGACAGGGCAGGGGAGGTAGGTGGCCAGCCGCGGAGCCCCGGTCTCTCCCCACAGGAAGGGCGCACAAGCACCAAGAAGAGCCCCAGCCCTGAGTCTGGATCTGGTTCCCATTTTCTTTAACAGTGTGGGTGTCACCTCAACCAGGGCCACTCCAGAACTCAGTGCCCGGGTGAGTGTCCTGAGAGTCCAGGGGGCAGAATTTGGAGCAGCCCACTCCCTGCCCAGTGCAGGTGGAGCAGCCCCTAAAGGTGGAGCAGCACCCTCCCCAGCCCCAGGGTGGAGCAGACCCCCAGGGTGGGGCAGCCCTGGAAGGTTCAGCAGCACCCCAGAGTAGAGCAGCCCCCTAGCCCCACCCCAGGGTGGAGCAGCCCACTCCCACCCCGCTGAAGGTGGAGCAGCCCCCCCAGGGTGGGACAGCCCTGGAAGGTGCAGCAGGAGGCTGCAAGAGCCCCGCCGTCACGGGGATCCAAAACATTAGGAAAGCTCTACAATTCTTCCAGGCCGCTCTAGACTGAACTGTGCCCCCTGCAGATTCCTAGTGTGATAATATTAGGAAGTGGGGCCTTTGGGAGGTGAAGGGGGTCAGATGAGATTGCGTGACTGCCCCCCGCAACACACACAGCATCAGTGCCCTTATCAGCAGAAGCACCAGAGGGCCTGCTCTCTCCTGTCTCTGCCCTGTGAGGACACAGGAAGAAACAGCTGTCTACCAGCCAGAATCCGCCAGCACCCTGACCTTGGGATCTCCGCCTCCAGAAATAAACGTTGGTGCTATAAACCCCGGCCTGTGATGTACGGGCATGGCAGCCCGAGCAGACTGAGACTCGAGCCTCCAACATGAGCGAAGAACCCAGGTAGAGGCCTGACGCCTAAGGGCGCCCGTCACCTCACCACCTGTGACAATGAATGATTACTCTGGGATCACATGTCGCAACTGGGAGACCTCAGAACCCCGGTCCAGCTCCCTGGAGCTCCTCCAGGCGTGGGTCTGAGGGGCCCATCCAGGCCCGCCAGCAGGGATTGGCACTGCAGGTGCAATGCCGCCCTCGTAGCTCTGCGGGGAGCCAGCTCACAGGAGCTCCAGGTGGGAACCCTGGTTCCACACGAGGGGCTGGGGGCTCAAGTCCATCCTCCCCCTCCCCACAGCCATGGTCAGAGGCTGCTAACGTGTGTCCCTCAGGAGAGAGCCACTCCGGTCCAAACTTCCCTAAGATCAGTCGTGACATCTTAAAGTCACATCCAAATGGCCCTTGCGTTCAGATCAAAGTCTGAAAGGAACGGAAGAGAGAGCGAGCCGGCTGTGCCTGTGTGGGCGATACCACGCACTGCTCTGAGATGGGAGCCAGCCCAGGACGTCTGCCCGTGCAAGCTCACCTTCTGACACCAAGTACGGGGGGTTTATCGCGGCCTCCATGGTCTCCTCCAGCTCGCAGAAGGGGTTCTCCTCGAAGATCAGCGTGTACAGCGTGACCCCCATGGACCACATCTCCAGCTCCGGCCCCCGGTACCTGCCAGAGGAAGAGGAGGCACTCGGGGCGCTGGGCCAGCCCCACACGAGAGCCAGGACCCCGCACATCACCCAAGAGCAGCTCCCAGTGAGAAGCACCACACTCCTTGACCACGTCCACCCCCCACCAGACGCCCGCCACCCCCTGGGGATCAGACATGAACTGAGAGACTAAGTCAGGAGGTGGCAGGGGGCCACACACAGTGTCCCCCGGGGGGCTTCCTGGAAGAGGAGGAGGGAAAACCCGGGAGTGCAGGCAGTGCACAGCCCCCCAGGGACCCCCTGGGGAGCGACGGCGGCTTCAGGGCAGGGTGGCCTGCCCTTCAGAAAAGAGCTGAAGGATGCCCGAGGTGAGACTGGCACAGTTGAGCCTCCGTAAGGATGAAGCAAGCCCACGGCAGCGGGAGGGAGGAGACGGTGGGGGCGGAGTCCAGGCAGCCGCCAGCTGGAGGAGGGGTCTTGGGGATGGCGCCCCGGGGTGATCTTCCTTCTTTTCTGTGCTTACAGACCCCCCTCCTCCCAGCTACTGTTCCTGGGCTCTGAGAGGCTGGCACCCTGCCAGCCGTCTACATGGTTCAACCCTAACGGCCACAGCAAACCAGCAGGATAAATGTTCTGCACAGAAAGGCCAGGCCCCGTGCTCCCCAGTGTGTTGGTCCCTCAGGTCTGGCCCCCAGAGCCCTGGGGAGCAGCTGTGTTCATCAGACAGGAGTGTAGCCACGGCGGCTGAGGAAGCCTGGTGAGCAGAAGCCCAGGACAGAGGCTTCCGCCTTCCAGGGGCCACAGAGAGCTGGGGACACCAGAAGGCAGGAACCAGGGGGCAGGGGGGCCAGGGGGCAAGCATGAGGACAGACCTCAGGGCAGTGAGAGGAGAGAAAATGCCAGAACAAGAAACTCAGACTTCAGTAGAAAGAGATTTCAAGGATTCTGGAGGCCGAGGAGAAAACTCCAGCAGCGCATAGCAGGGGTCGGCACACACACCCAAAGCACAGTGACTAATGTAGGCTGGAGCCGCGCGGCCTCTGTGGACACTGATCCTCTTGGCCACGGCTGCACAAAAGCAGCCGCAGACACCCATGAGCCCACAGCCGTGGCCCTGGGCCAACAGGACTGTCCTCACGACCGCAGTGGGGGCCGATCTTCCGCCCCGGGGCGGAAGGACGTGGAAACAAGCGGGGGGATGCGTGCAGAACCCGCAGTGAAGGTCCTGGGTGCTCTAACCACCAGCCTGCCTGGGAGACGCGTCAGAGTCATGTGTCTCCAGAGGACGTGCTAAACAGGTACAGTGAAACACCTGCAGTCAGACCTGCCTGGAGCTCAGCTCACACGGATAAAGACCAGTTCCAGCACATGTGGACAAGACAGAAACCCACGCATTCGGGGCGGAAACGCTGAGCACCGTTTCCATGCTCAGTGGAGCTCTACAACCCCTGCGTTTCATCTCGTCCTTCCCTCTCCTGAGCTCCCTGAGACCGGGCCCTGCCCTGGCCAGGCCCCCAGCACAGAGCTGGAAACCCAGCCCACGCCCACAGGACCCGCTTCTCATCTCAGCAAGAGCAGGGGGCTACCCTGTGCCCAGCTGACGCGGAGGCAAGCCAGTCAGCGACAGCATGGGTCCTCTGCATTAGCGCTTCATGTCTCACGCGGCCAGCCCAACCGTACATCACTGGACTAGACTGCTAGTGCTGGCATCAAAATAAACAAACCAACTAAAAATAATTCTCTTCATTCCTTTGAAGAATCCCAAATTTGGGGACTCTTTTTCTTCTCTTAACTTTTGATTATATTGAACTCCAAACATAAAAGGTGAAAAGACAGTCTAATGAACCCCTGTACCCAGCATCGGGCTTCCCTTGACTGAGCTTCCTTTTCCTGCCCACTGACCTCCCAAAGCATACTTAAGCACTCGGCACCCTCATCACAAAGAGGCACAACCTGAAGCTGCTTCCCTCTGCTACCGCAGAAGGTGTGAGCACAGGCTGCCTGCCCGGAACACCTACGGGTTCCCCATGAGGACCTCGGGCGCGCAGTACTCGATCGTCCCGCAGAAGGTGTAGAAGAGCTTGCCCCGCTCCAGGTAGGCAGCCGAGCCGAAGTCAATGAGCTTGATGGAGAAGTCCTCGGCGATGACAATGTTCTCGTCCTTGATGTCCCGGTGGAGGATGCTCTGGGAGCGCAGGTACACCACCGCTGACACCAGCTGGAATAGGGGCCACGGGCGTTGGTGAAAAGCTGACTCAAGGAGAATATGCATTTAAATTGAGGATTAACAAGAGAAAAAGATAAAGCAACAGCAAAGAAGAAAAAACCTTTCACTGATAACCAGCTGGGGGCAGGTCAGACTCTGGATGCCGCACACACGGGCGGGCGCTGAGCCGGAGGAGAGCTCCAGGCAGCCCTTGCTAAGGCGGCATGCACACGCCCGGACCTGTAATCTCATTGTCATGGGACCTGTAATCTCACTGTCATTGTTATCACTGTTGTGATAAGGACACTTAACACAAGGCCTCAGAGAAAGAAAGAAAGTGAAGTCCACAGTGAAGCCGACTTTGTGTGACCCCATGGACTGTAGCCCGCCAGGCTCCTCCATCCCTGGGATTCTCCAGGCAAGGATACTGGAGTGGGTTGCCATGCCATCCTCCAGGAGATCTTCCCTATCCAGGGATCGAACCCGGGCCTCCCACGTTGCAGGCACTCTCTACCGTCTGAGCCACCAGGCCTGCCCCTCGGCAAATTCCCAGGAACACCAGGCGGCACCTCAACTAGAGGGACCGCGTGCACGGCAGCTCTGCAGGACCCACTCCCCTGTGCCTGTGCCCTTCCAGGGATGACCCACATAATCTCAGTTTCTAAGGTCTCTGCCTGTGTGCTACCAGTGACCTCCCCAGCAGACACTCACTCACCCCACAACAGGCAGAACCATCATCTAGGAAGGAAAGGCAGACGGCAGCAAAAGCCGCAGGATGCGTGGTGGGCGCTTGAACGAGTGTGGGCTGGGTTGGGTGGGCAGTGATTTCCCCAGAGTTCATCGGGCAACTCGAACAGGGCTGGGAGCAGAAGCCCAGCCTCCACGCTGTGACTTCCAGGCTCCGGCAGCTTCTCAAAGAGCAGCGCAGAGCGGAGCCATGCTTTCCCCAATGCATGCGGCCTTCCAGTGGTGCAGCCTCAAAGGAACTCCCCAGCAAACGGGCCGAGCGCATCAGTCTCCACTGTCTCCACTGCCAGAGGGTAGTTACTAGGATGTACTGCTGCCTGCCTGCACTGCACGTGCGGTGAGGGAGATCAACAGCAGTAGCACCTCAGTGAAGTTTGAGTAAAATTAGTATGACTTCTGACCCCACTCATAACTTGGACACCAGCTGTACCAACGAGCACAGTGATTTCACGGACACAGTCATTCAGATCATTAGAGACAATTTTACATTTACAAATGAATATCTTTGAGTCAGAAGCAACAATTAATGGCAGACAAACTAAGCTGAATTAATTAACTTTAAATAAATAAAGAGGGCTTCTCCGATGGCTCGCCAGATAAAGAATCTGCCTGCAATGCAGGAGACACAGGAGACACAGGTTCAATCTCTGGGTTGGAAAGATCCCCTGGAGAAGGAAAAGGCAACCCACTCCAGTATTCTTGCCTGAAAAATCCCAGGGACAGAGGAGCCTGGTGGGCTACAGTCCAATGGGTTGCAAAGACTAAGCACGAGCAAAGTAAGAGTTCTATTGGGTTGGCCAGAATAAATAAATGAACGTATATTTACATACACATACATGCAGACGTGTGCATACCTGCACATCTGTGCATAGATGACGTGTGTGCCTGGGCACATGTAACACTGCACAGATGTGCGCAAACACACAGATGTCTATTCTTACAGATTCATATATACACATACACACACTCACGTGTGTGTACATACAGAGACATACACACATGGACATGTACTATCAGGCTCCAGGTGGGAGGCAGAAACCACACGTTGCTCTGAATATGGACAACTTCTTCGAGGGTTATTAACTACAAAGCAGTAACGAGCCGGAGCAGGACGAGAAGCTGCTCACCGCAGAGGAGAGCCGTGCTCCGAGCAGACAGGACCCAGGGCTGGAGGCGACGCACATGCGTACACGTGACACTGTCGTTCTGTAGAGCCCTGAGTCCATTACACTGACGCTCACTGCCACGTGGATTTACGAAGGGCCGTGGAGACTCACTGCAGAAGCTAAACAGCGTCGGACACTAGAGTCCCCGGCACAGCAGCCCTGAATGAATTGCAGTCAGGTGGCAGCTGTGGGTGAGTGACTCCACGTGTCACGTCACACGGAGACCTGTCTGCCTTGAAGATTTCAGAAGCAAGCCTCCACCATCAAGTAAAGGAGACGCCTGTGTAACCTTCCAGAGGAGGAAGACAGGGAGAGGTGGCATTCTTTGGCCAGAACTGTGATGACCAAAACTTACAAGTAGGTGCCTCAGAAATTTAATTTCAGAAATCCAGTAATTTCTGGGAGCTCATAGCTTTGAGGAAGAAATATCAGTTCATGGAAGCTGTTATTAGAAACCAAGTCAGCTCCAGGAAACCAAGAGCAAACCTGTGGACTGGTCACATCCCCCCACCCCGCACCCCCTGGCATCCCTCCACCTTTTCCAGGGAGCAAGGAATCGTCTGGAATGAAACTTCCACATTCCCCAAACTGAAGAACTGTTGTCTCCCCCACCCCACCCCAACATCCAATTTCTCTTTCACAGGACACCTTTCTACTTAGCTGGTTACTCTCCCTTTCCAAAAAATAACAAACAGACTAAGATCAATACACGGATAGACACGAAAGAAACCAAGACAAATACTCAGTGTAAACTGAGATGGCCAGAGCCACAGTCTTTGCAGGTTAATTAACTGGACAGCTACGTCTACTCAGGACTTCCCGTGCGCCTGACTCGGGGATGCTGCACAGGGGCCTCTGCACTCTCTGATTTAGCCCCAGCAGTCCTGTGAGACGCTGGCTAAAGTGAGGTCCATGTACAAATGAGCAGGGTCTCCCCGTGGTGGACAAGGATTCAGATCAGATGCACAGCCTGCAAGCCCAATCTGAGAGCTTCACTGGTTCCTCTTTGAGGCTGGGTGGGTATCATTTGGATATAAATACACTTTAATCTTCATCCCACATCCCTGGTCACCCCAGGGTGACGCCTGGCCTCACTCTTCCTCCCCAGCCCCAACCTCACTCTCTCTACTTCAACAGTAGAATTCTCTTCTCAAAACACGTGTCCTACTCAGTAACATCCCCAAGCTGGAGGCCAGGTCCAGCGTCACTAACCATGGAGTCCTGGACCCAGGTAGCCGGGCCCACTCTCACCTGTCGGAAGATGTAGCTCGCCAGGGGCTCGTCAAGGCTGGGATGGTGGTCAATGAATGCAAAGAGGTCCAGGCCGGAGCCGTGCTTCTCCATCACCAGCTGAAAGAAGCCTTTGTTCTCAAACACGTCCAGCACCTGGAGAGAGAGAGAGGCGAGCTGGGTCTGGCCCTGCTGGGACACCTCCAGGGCAGCGTGCTCGGGCGCGGACGTGAGACAGCACCCCACCTTGATGATGTTGGCGTGCTCCACCTTGCACAGAATGGCAATCTCTAAAGTAACCTTCCCAAGCTTGGGGTCCTCAATCCAACAGTCCTCCAAAACCTTCTCCTTCTTAATAAACTTCACCACCACCTACGAGGGAGACAGGGAATGTCACTGCAGCCCTTCCCACTGGCCCCCCAACAGCTGTGGAGCTTTCACCTCTACCCTAACCCCCACCTCCACCCCCATGAGTCCTGGGACGTGAAAGAAGAAACCTAATAACCACCATCCAATGTGAGGGGGCCAGGAGCAAGTCAGCAGCCAGCCGGAAGTCCCAAGTGGACCTGCACAACCTGCACTGCGGGAGGATGGGAGAAATGGAGGAACTGGGTGGGCTGATGGCAAGACCAGGCCATGGAGGTCTCGGAGAGGGTGTTCCCTAGATACCTCACGTCACCCCGATTTCTCAACCAAGGACTGGATGTCCCGGCCAAGAAAATGAAACAAGAGGTCTGAGAACTGGAAAAATATGAACAAAAATGTCACTCACGTTGGTTTTGAGAACTAATCAGAGAGTTGCACAAGATGGATGGACACAAGACAAATACATGGAAAAAATGGTGTGGTGCAGCCACAAAAAAAGAAAGGAAGCCCACAGTGCCTGCTGGATTGCTGATCCAGACCAAGAATGAGATGACTGCCCTCAGATAAATAAAGATGGCAACAGAAAATTAAGACGAGTCAGCCAAGAAGCACGTGATGCCCAGAGCAGTGTGTTTAAGCCTCTAGGAGGTGTAAGCACACTCAGACAACTCCACACAGCACAGCGCTCAGTATTAAGTCACAGCTTAGAAACACACACTCAATCCAAGAAGCTAGAAAAACAGCAAAGTTTACAGAAAGTACCAGAAAAGCAACATAAAGAAAACAGATACTTGATGAAAAACATGAGCAATTCTCTGGAAAGTCGGCAAAGAGGAGAGAGTGTGCACACGAGAGTGAGGAGAGCAGGGGGAACAGCTCTCGCCAGGAACACCTGCAGATGTGATGTCACGGCACCAGCCACCACCGGTGTCCCCAGCTCCACAGGCTGCTCCACATGACTGACGTGAAGAAAGAAAAAACACTCACCTACGCATGAATATAAATGAGAAAATCCCAAATAAAAATGTTAGCAAGCCAGGAGGCTTCCCTGGTGTCCTGGGGCTAAGACTCTGCACTTCCAATGCAGGGGGCCTGGGTTTGATCCCTGGTCAGGGAACTAGATACGACATAGCGTGGCTAAAAGATCCCACATGCTGCAGCTAAGATCCAGAGCAATCAAATAAATAAATATAACTATTTAAAAATATATATTAGCAAGCCAAGTTCAGCAATGCACTAAAAAATGTCACAAGGCAATGAAGGATTGAGTCTGCAAATAAAAGTTGACTGTGGTTATTCATATATTAATAAAAGAAACAAGAACATGATCGTTGCAATAGATGCTGAAAAGTCATTAGACCTAAGTCAATATTTATTCCTTAAATTAAAAAAAAATTGAACTTAAAATAAAATGAAATAGTCTCAAACAAAAAGTATCCATCAAGAAATGAAAGAGCCTCAAACAAAAGTCAAGAAATAAAAGGAGTCACCGGAGTGGGCAGAGGACCACCAGGAGGCTGGGCAGCATACCTGTTACTCCTCACGGCTCTGCAGGTCCCAGTCAAGGTGACAGCAGGAAGGAAAAGAAGGCAATGAGATGTAAATAATAGAGAAGGGGGCACAATCATCAGTGCCAGCAGAGGAAGAAACCAAATAGATCGACTGAAAAATCACTAAAACCAACATGACTTTAACACAGACGCCGCTGCTGTCGAGCCAAGCACGCAGCTGTGGCAGATTCCAGCAATGACGAGCAACGTGGCAACAGGTCCCACATGGGCCCTCCCAGGAAGCAGCAGGCCAGGCCCGGGGTATCCAGGCGGCCTGGGGGTTTGCAGGGACAGGCAGTATGGTCACCAAACGCCCCGGCAACTACAGGCGTGCCCACAGTGGGACTGGGAGGGAGGGTGTGGGGTGCATCAGAGCCACCCCCCAGCACCCCCACCCCTCAGGGGCCCAGTACCTCCTTATTCGCCTCCTTGTCCACCGCCGTCCACACGAAGCCAAAGGCCCCGCTGCCGATCGGGTTGAGCGTGCTGTACTTAAGGGAGTACGCCCCCTCGCAGGCTGCCAGCCCCTCCGGCTCCACGGCCTTGGGGGGCTCCTCAAACCAGGGTTTGGTTCCAAGCACCTGCGCCCACAAAGGCAAGTCTGAGGGGCCACACGCAGCACGCTGAAGGGGGGCAGCAGAGACGGCCGTGGCCCCCTGCCCACAGCGGGCAGGGAGAGCGGCACCCACTGCCCCGCCTGCTCCTCAGGCCCCTGGGGTCCCCAGCCCGAGACATGCTCTCTAGAGGTACGCCCAGGCCCTGAATGTGCCAGTGCGAACTGGCGCTCACCCAGGCCCCACCGTGCACACGGGCACATGCAGACTTGAAAGCCCACGTGTGGCTCGCACCTCACCCAGGAGGCTGGACGGCAGTGTGGGGAGCCACAGAGCCTCTCCCGCCCCGGAGGACACGGGTGCTGACGGGACGGGCGGGTGGACAGCAGGCGCCGACCACAGACACGCACCTCCCCCAGGCTGGCCGCGGACAGCTCGCAGGTAGAGTGGGCGGAGCTGGGCAGGCTGGCCAGCAGCACGCGGCTGCGCAGGGCCGAGTCCAGGCGGCTGTGCAGCAGGTCCTTCACCAGCCAGCAGCAGAAGAGGGTGGCTGGGCCCTGGAGCTCCACGCGCCGCACCTCAAACTGCACACCTGCGGAGGGCGGCGAGACCGGACCCCTGCTGAGCCCCACAGCCGCGCGCGGCCTCCACGCAGGGCAGCCACGCGGGCAGGGCCCTGCACCCACAGAAGGGCACGGCTGAGGCCAGCAGCCACACCTCCCCGGCATGGGGCCAGGGGCCAGCCCGTCCGCCAGGGCAGCTGGAGGCCAAGCGGCTCAGGGGAGACCCACCACCAGCGACCAACACAGATGAGCCTGGAGAAGCTGCCCCAGCACCCTCCAGAGTCTGGCTGGGGAGCCACGCACACAGGTGCCACCCTGCCACACACCCTATGCACACCACGGCACACCACCGGGGCACAGGTGTGTGTGGACACAGCCTCCTGGGGACACAGCAAAGCAAACGTGCCTAGCTTCTTCCTGGCAGGGGCTTTACAGGTTATTTTATTTTCTTCTTTTTAGTCTTTTATTTCTAGTATTTCTACAAATAACATATATCACTCATAAAACTTTTTTAAGGTTAGGAAAAAAGCCCTGTAGTCAACACTAGGAAATTGACAATGAGGAAAACAACTGGCTGAAATACAGCACCGCTGGAAAATTAGGAAAATAAAAAGGGACAAGCTAAAGGGCTGACCCCCACCCCCCAGAGCAGAGGTTCCAAGAAGGGCAGCCTCCTTGCACACGGAACACATGCAGGCTTGAAATCCCACATGTGGCTAGAACCTCACCCAGAATGTCAGAAGACCGTCAGAAGCCATACAGAGGCTCTCCCCACCCCGGAGGACTCGGGGCACTGCCGGGAGGGCGGGCTCGGTCCTCACCCAGACCTGGCTGTCCCTGAACCCCGACAGCCTGTGGAGATCCGAGCCCCACCCTCCCCTCCCGGCGGGACTGCTGCATCGCACAGAGCGGCCAGGACCCCGGATTACCCCCGCCAGCACACGTACTTGTAGTCCTAACTTTCAAGAGGCAAACTGTAACTTCAAGTTCTTCTCTTAATATAATTCATCATTTCTGCCATACTATTCCAGGGGTGAAGCCCCCCGAGACACCAGGATGAGGAGCCCCCCACCCCACAGAGCGCACTCTCAGGGCAGCAGGAGACCAGGCCCCCCGCCCACCCCGCCTGCCCGCACATACTCAGCTGCGAACCGTCCCGGTGGCAGCAGCTCCCCGTGTAGGTGCCCTCCTGGATCTCCGGCTGCAGGTCGGCCACCCTAAGGGGTGCAGGGCCGGGGCCCTCGGCTCTCACAGGCGTGGAGGTGACCTGGAGGCTCAGCCCGGGTGCCTCCAACAGGCAGTCATCCTCAGGGCCGGCTCCCGGCACGGGGAGGATGCAGCTCAGGCTGTGGCGGCCATTCACATCCTGGTGCTCGGAGGACACCAGACAGGTCTGGGACGGCTCTGTCTCCTCCAGGCCCAGGCGGCTCTCGCGGAAGCGCCGGCCCCCACCCAGATCAACGCAGGTGCCGGTCAGCAGCAGCAGCTCCCGGTCGTTCAGCACGTCTGACTGCTGCCTGTGCAGGACACCCGCGTCTGCATCAGAGCCCACCAGGGAAGGCGAGGGTGTGCCCCCAAGTTCAGATGTGGCGCACGAACAGTTGGAAGAAGTTCGGTCTGTCCAGTCCCTGAAAACAAGCTCCTTGAGGTTCCAGGAAAACGAATTTTCGCCAGCCTCCGGGGCCTCCACAGCCTCCAGGGCACCGGGCAGGTCGGTGGCCAGGGCGTAGCAGGCCGAGGAGCTGCCCGAGCGGCCGCCCCGTGGGTCTATGGCTCTCAGGTCCGACAAGGATGCAGGGGCGGAAGGCAGGGGCTGCCCCGTCAGGACCAGCTCAGCGTAGGAGACGGCCCTAGGAGCTGCGAAGCTCAAGGCGGACAGCTGCTCCTTTATCAGGCATGTGTGCAGCTCCTCTCTGTCCTGCCGCATGCCCAGCCAGGGCTCGTCCAAAGGCGGCGTCGAGAACAGGAGCTGCAGCGTCCCTGGGGGGCTGGGGGTCGAGGGCGGGCTTCCTGGCAGCATGCTCTGCTGCCCCTGGGGGCCCTGCCCGGCCAGGCGACCCTCGGTGTGGGGCGCGGCAGTGGTGGCAGTGTCAGGGCCCTGGTCTGAATCGCTGGTGCCGGCCCACCCAACCCGTACCTCCTGACATGGGCCCTGCGCCTCATCCCCACTGCTCCTGTCTGCACCCAGGGCAGCAGCTTCCGAGTCTTCCTGGGAAGCAGACGGCTTTGTGTCCCCCAGGTCAGACTGACTCCCCCGCTGAAGGCCCCGGCTGAGGCGCTCTGCTGTCGCCGGCTGCTCTTGCTCTGAGATGGAGCGCTGCTGGCCCTCGGGTGACGAGGAGCCGCTGCGGGCGGATGGGCCTCCCTCAGGCACATCTCGCAGGCACTCGGGCAGTGACCAGCTTCCTCCTGGGATGCTGTCCCCTCTGCGGGTTGTGACATGGGACGACACAGTCACTTAGGAGCCACAGAGGTGATCACACGGATTCCCCCCCCACCACCAGAGTCAAGCACAAAGCGATGACCACCATGAACAGGACTGGAGAGAAGATGAACTTTCATAACAAAGTTAAAAAGTGAAACACCAAGTCACGCGTTCTCCAGGCAAATTCACACTTAGCAGTGACTCACCCAGGCACAGTCCAAGCACTAGGACCCTGTGCTGAAGGCTGTGGTCCCCATGCTCACCATGCGGTGAGCAGGCCCCAACAGCCAGCCAGGGGGTCAGGCTCCCTGTGCCCGCGCAGCAGGAGGTGTGGGGAGAAAGGGGAGGAATCATGACGGCTACAACCACCACCAGATCTACAGCACAGAGCGGGAGGGCAAGAGGAGTCAGGGCTGGGAGAGCCGGGTGCAGGGTCCTGGGAGCCAGAGCACAGAGCCCCCGGCATGCTGGGGACGGGGGACCACAGAGGAAGAGGCCACCATGGTGACTGCGGTGACCGCTTTGCAGGTGACTGCAAAGCCGCGGATAGGGGTCCACCCCGGCCACTAACACCCACTCGGCACAGCGCTAGGCGCCGCCCCGGGTCAGCCCAGGCCGGACAACAGCCCCGGGGGCAACAGAAAGTGGCGGTGCCCAGCCTGGCTGGGGGACAGGCGTGCGGCAATGGGTAAACATTGCAGCAGAGGGCCAGGAAGAGGCACTGAGAGGCAGGCTCCGCTCAAGGACCGCCGCAGGGGAGGCGGCTGTGAGCGGGGTTCCAAGGACCTGCAGGACTCTCTAGGGGAACCAAGGGGCGACGGGCCCTCCCCTCCTCACCCCGTGTGTGTGAGCGCTCAGCAAGGACTGATGGGGTCATGCTGCTCCAACCACTGAAGCCAAGCCGGAAGCCAGAGGGTGACCCAAACAGCAGGGGCTGCGTCCACAAGCCGCGGGGCCGCGTGAGGAGCAGGCTTGCTCCGGGGATGCACAGTGCCTCCAGCACGTGCACATGTTTAGGAGGGCGTGTGCAGGGCAGCCTGTCTATGTAGCAAGGGCTTACACTCAAGGGCGTGGGGAGATGGTCTGGAAGGAGGTCACAGCTGGGAGAGTTGGGGGACTTTTGCTGTTCATCATTATTCCTCAGTAGTTAAACACACACATTCACATAGCACGTGTTTAAAACATCATTTCAAAAAAACTAGAAAACTGTGTGGTATCGATAAATCTCGCACAATGGAGAGCTAAAGAAGCCAGAAACAAGGACGTGCTTCTGGTCCACTTCAGGACAGGCACTGCTGACCTGTGTCCTGACCCCAGGGCAGCGAGGGACGCCGAGCGGAGCGGGAGCAGCCCCTCCCGGGGGAGAGGAGAAAGGCCCACCGAGGTTAGCGCGTTACTGTACACTCAATCTCAAAGTGATTTTTCAAAATGAGAAACTGGTTGAAAACACACCAAAACACTGCACGCAACAGGACTGATAACTGAACAAGTGGATGTGTCTAACTTTCCTAAGTTTTCCAAAATGAACCCTTCTCATCTAAATAGAATACTGTGTTATTTAAAAGCAAACAGAGTCAAGAGATTTTTGAAACGAGGAAATTATGCTGGGACCAGTTCCCTGGATCCTGCCTAAATGCTTCCTTACCCGTAAAACAGGCCGGCGACACGGCAGCAGCACGGCCATCCAGGGGCGCCGGTGTCACCCCTGTCATCACATGCAGAGCACCCTCCCCCTCCCACGTGCACCTGCCCCTCCCTTGGAGGACTTACCCCGGAGGGGGCAGTGCCGGCGGGGAGGCGGGCAGGGAGCCCCTGGGGTCTGTGGGGACCAGGGCTATAGGGGATGTGTCCTGGCTCTCCGCTGGCTTTGAGGTCTCGGTGTCCACCTTTGTATCTGGCAAAAAAAAGAGTGTTTCCCACTGGCTGGTGCATCCCACTGAAAACCACCTCCTGTCCGCTGAGCGGGGGCCTGACCTGACCTCAGAAATGCTGCCAGGTCCATGTCCTCAGTGCAGCCCTGGCTCCCAGCCCAGGCCCTGGGCCCCTCACTGCTGACAGCCCCCAGGAGCTCCACTCTCTGATGCCAGGGGAGAACCAGAGGCCTGCGGCCTAAGCCTGCTCCTCTCCTCGGGGCCTCTGGCCTCCCCGTCATGCCTGGCCTGCTCCCTTTCCCAGAAGCCCTGTTCCTTCAGGCCTGGGGACCCAGAAGGCACAGGCTCCCCGGCTCTGCTTTCCCTCTGGAGCATGGTGTCTTCTCCGCCTCATGCCTGCACATGCATCACCTGGATCTGCCCAGGCTCCAGAGGCCAGACAGAGTGCCAGCCTACAGCATGGCCAGGCCACCACAGTAACCAGGGTGGCAGGGGCACGACTGTCCATGCTACACAGCAGCCTGCACGGGGCAGGCTCCCAGGAAGAGTCTGGCCCCCACTGGCAGGAGCGGCAGACTGGCACCGCGAGCAAGCGTGCAATGCCCACAGGTCCACCCTGGAGACCATGAGGGCAGAGGTCCGCTGATGCCGCCCACCCAATTTCCTACAAAGAACATGAATTATACACACACACTGAAAGAACTTAGATCCTGGAAAAAGAGAAAAGGGAACGTAACAATGACAGAGGAAAAAAAACTTGAAAAGAGTCTTTGCAGATAGAAAAATCCAGATACAATGAAGGAAACCTCATGTTAAGAAAAGGGGCCATTCAAAGAGAGTCAGTAGCCTGACAAAGCATCTTTTAAAAACTGAACACCAGGGACATCCCTGGTGTCCAATGGTGAAGAATCTCCACTTCCAATGCAGGGGACATGGGTTTGATCCCTGGTCAGGAAACAAAGATCCACATGCCACAGACAAACTAAGGCCACACACCACAACTACTGAGCTTCCACAAGCTGGGGCCAGCGTGGCACGAGAAGGGAGGCCATGCACCACAAAGAGATCCTGCATGACATGGGAAACACTCCAAACACTGCAATCAAGGCCTGACACACACCATCTGACAGTGAGCTCTCACGTCCTCATCAGGTGCCACACAGTCACATCTAAGGCCCGACACACACCATCTGACAGTGAGCACTCACATCCTGTCAGACACCACACAGTCACATCTGAGGCCTGACACACACAATCTGACAGTGCACTCACATCCTGTCAGACACCACAGTCACATCTGAGGCCCGACACACACCATCTGACAGTGAGCACTCACGTCCTGTCAGGCGCCACACAGTCACATCTCAGGCCCAACACACACCATGTGACAGTGAGCACTCACGTCCTGTCAGACCCCCACAGTCACATCTAAGGCCCGACACACACCATCTGACAGTGAGCACTCACGTCCTGTCAGACACCACAGTCACATCTAAGGCCCGACACACACCATCTGACAGTGAGCACTCACGTCCTGTCAGACCCCCACAGTCACATCTAAGGCCCGACACACACCATCTGACAGCGAGCACTCACATCCTGTCAGACACCACAGTCACATCTAAGGCCCGACACACACCATCTGACAGCGAGCACTCACGTCCTGTCAGACACCACACAGTCACATTTCCCCTCAGTGACTATATTAAATCCACTGGTGTTTCCTCCAAGTCCAGGTCTTTCCCCAGACTCGCCCTCAGGTGACGGCACTCGTGGGCGCAGACCTCGGTCAGCCCCCAAGGCAACACCAGGGCTGCCCCACATAGCCTCCTGGAGGGGAATTGAGCCCCCCAGAGGCTGCCGGATCCTCCGCTGGGCCTTACTTCCCGGGGCTCCACCTCCAGAGAACAGACAGCAGTCCGTGCAGCGGGAGCCCCACAGTGCACCCCTCACACAGTGCTACAGTGTCACAGTGTGGACTCAGGGCTTTTATTGAAGTCATCTAAATGTTAAGTTAAAAGCACTGGAAGGCTTCCCTGGTGGCTCAGTGTAAAGAATCCATCTGCCAGTGCAAGAGACACAGATTCAGCCCCTGGTCTGGGATGAGCCCACGTGCTGTGCGGCAGTGAGGCCCGGGCGCCACCACTCCTGAGCCTGTGCCCTAGATCCTGCGAGCCGCAGCCAGGAGTCACGAGCCTCAGCTACTGGAGCCCGTGCACCCTAGAGCCGGTGCTCCCCAACAGAAGCCACTGCAGTGAGAAGCCCTCGCACCTTGACTGGAGAGGAGCCTCCACTCTCCACAACTAGAGAAACGCCTGCACAGTGACAAAGACCCTGCACAGCTAAAACTAAATAAGTAAATTAGAGGAAAAAAAAACAAACACACACTGGAAATAGACAAAACTAGACAAATTTTATGAGACTGCTGACTCAGGGATGGATCTGACATCAGTCCCACCTTCAGCTACTTACATAAAGCTACGTCACTTACTCGCACAGCAAGACTGCCAACTAGCTGTGGCGCTAGACGCAGGCACACGTGACTTACTTGGGCATCTCCCATCCTGCGCTCTGCGCAAACACAGCTGTAAGCCCCACTAAAGTGTCCTATCCCTGGAACGTGGAAGGCCCACAAGACACAGAGAAGAACACCACCAGCACAGCTGTGAGCCCCACACACGCGTCCCATCCCCTGGAACGTGGAAGGCCCACAAGACACAGAGAAGAACACCAAATCCACAGTACAGGGTCCCCACGCCACCACTGCCCCCCATCATGCCCACGCCCACCCCCAGCTGCAGCCCCTTTCCCGTGGAGGGGGTGGCCTGGGAGGAGGAGGGGGCTGGCCTCACCCTGGGCTGTGCCGGCAGGCTCGTCCTCCATGCTGACCCCAGGCCCACTCTGGCTGCCAGCGTCCAGGCAGCTGGCCAGGTCCCGCAGAGGTAAGGAGCTGTCATAGGCAAGGTCCATGTGGTGGTAGAAACCAGGAATCAGGAAGGTGATGTTCTAGGAAACAAAGGCTGCTTCAGAACTCGGCAAGGCCCCACCCGGGCAGAGTGTGAAGAGGACGTGAGCAGGCCTGGACAAGGTCCGGAAAAACCCCAGGTCAAGCTCCTCTCGGCAGGTCCGAGCACCCCTGACACCCACCATGGAAATCACAACTAGTTTCTCTTTCCCTTAGCAAACCCTAACCAGCCTGCTGTCATGTACTCCCTGCAAGGACTCGGTGGCCCCACGTTCCTGCGGGAAGCCCTTGTCCAGAAATCACTCCAACTGTGTGATCGTTAACTTCAATTGAACTGTTTCACTTAATTCAAACTAGTATTTCTATTAGAAAACAGGGCAGGACCTCTTTTGAGGCTCTGGTTAAAGCTCTGGCTGGCTGGTTGGTGTGCAGTGCTGGCCCCAGTGAGGGTGGCGAGAGGGGATGGCTGCCTGTGGGCATCGAGGTACTCAGCGGAAGGTGTGGGGAGCCCAGCCAGCACCCACCTCAAGAGCCGGGCCAGCCAGGCATGGGGCCAGGGGCAGGGGGCTGCTCAGATGTCGAGTGACGCACCACATAGCAGCCTCTCCCTCCAGCATGAACCACCCCCTCAACCAAGTGGGCGCCCACGCCCCTCCCCAGAAGCCCTGGAGGATCGCGGAGACCACGAGGGAGGGCCCCTCTCAGGCGGCCTAAGAGGCTCGCCTGCCCGCAGAGCCCAGCCCGGTCCAAGAAAGAGGTTACAGAGACGCCTCCTCCAAGCCAACCCACCGTGGCCCCCAGATGGCTGGAGGAGGTGTGGAGGCTGTGACAACACCCTGCAGGAACTCAGACCAGACCTCGTGTGGGACAGGCTTTCGGGCAGAGCCCCTTCCCTCTCCTGAGGGGCACCTGACACGCAAGGGCTCTGACAGAGGTCCAGACAAACGGGCACAGGCGGGGCGTGGGGCCAAGGCAGAGGTCCCACTCTCTGGGCCCAAGTCCCCAGGGAAGCCGGCCACTGCAGCAGCAGGCACGGTGCACAGGCCTCTGGGGGTCACACCCGGCCTCCCAGCCCACCTTGCCCAGGAGCTCAGCCTTTCCGTAACCAAACAGCATCAGGGCAAAGCTGTGGTTGATGCCGTAGATGGTCCCATCGGGCAGGAGTGTGATGAGCCCACTGATGGTGGAGAACACCCAGATGGATGCTGAGTAGCCCCCGCCAGGGGCCACCTCGCCATCTGCAGCCTCCTCGCTGCTGGGCTGGGACTTCAGCTTCAGGCTCAGGGGGAAGGTGGCACCATCCCTGGCTCTTCCGACGGACCTCTGAATCTTGAGATTCTGGAAGAAAGGCACACCACTGCGCCCACCGCGGCACCTCCAGTGGCCCAAGCTGTGAGGTTCTGCTGCTCGGCGGGCACCCCCGGGACACCCACCCTCCACCCTGCTCTTCCTGCCTCATCTCCCCACCGCCCCTCCACCCTAGGGAAGGCAGAGACCTGACCAAGAGCCACGGCCGGGACCCAAGCCAGCACGACCGCTCTCCACTCCAGAAGAGCCCAAACGCAGTGCACACAGGGGCCGTCAAGCCACGCGCCAGGACCGGCCTGGCCCCTCCCCCAAGCCTGCAGGAAGCGAGTCCCTGTGCTCCCCACCTGGACCACCAGGCCCCCAGCACCTGCCTCTGCAGCCAGGGGGACAGGGGCTCCCCAGACTGCTGGCCTCCGGGTAGTCTGTCCATCTCCACTCTGCCTCCACGGCCCCCCATCATCCACACCACCAAGTCCTCCATCAGATTTCTCTGCTTTAAACACTCAGAACCTGTCCACTCTCCCAAGCAAATCCCACAAGAGAAGCGTCTAACAGGCTTTCCAGGTCAGCTCCTTTCTGCTCTCAAGACGGCCAGTCCCCAAGCCTGTGTCTACCCCTCACCCAATGTGCCTGCCTCCTTTTTAAGGGTTCCCCCACAAGATCTGCAGAGGCCCAAGGCCCAAACATGGGGAAGCTCCCTGCACCAGCCCTGCACCCTGACCGGGGGCGGAACTCAAGACCCCAGACTCCCCCTGGTAAGACCCCAGGCCCCAGTGAGCCCCGAGGAAAGAAGGGCACAGCCACTTTTGCTGCAGAGGTGACAGGTGGATCCAGCATGGAGCTGCTGGGAGTATGCCTGCACATGTCTTTTGGTACACACACACGTGTGCGCGTGTGCCTCCTGGCAGACACAAACACATGCCTCCTGGCACACACACCTCCTCTGGATGCGTGCCTGGGATGGGGCAGAAGTGTGCTTATGTTCAGAGTTAAGCAAGGGCTTCCCAGGTGGCGCTAATGATAAAGAATCCACCTGCCAACGCAGGAGACAAAAGAGACGTGGGTTCGATCCCTGGGTCGGAAAGATCCCCTGGAGGAACACCTGGCAACCCACTCCAGTATTCTTGCCTGGAGAATCCCATGGACAGAGGAGCCTGGCAGTTGCAGTCCATAGAATAGCAAAGATTAGGACACAACTGAAGCGACTTAGCAAGTCCAAAAGGACTTATGCCAGCACGCCAGAGTTAAGCATGAGAGGCTGCCAAACAGTCCCCTACAGTGGTTGCACCAACTGAGCCCCACAGCTTTGGGCTTCAGGAGGTCCACTGTCTCAGGACAGAATAAGGGGCATAAAGAGAGCAAGGTGCGGGAGAAGGGGCTTCCCATCGAGCTGGAGGGACTGAAACTAGCACCCCACCGCCCGGGAGGGCCTGGCTCTCAGCCTGAAGGCAGAGGAGAGCCAGGGAGAGCCCACAACATCCTGGAAGGGTCTATTTCCTGCAGCAGCAGAGCCGACCTTACCCCAGCTTGACCACCCCTGACCATCTGACCCTGCAGGTGGCTGATTATGACATCAGGTGAATCCTGGCAGTGCAACCGCTGTGTGAAGGCCGCACGCTAGTTGTGAAACAGGGCCCCTGGGAACTGGGGGGGCCAGCTGAGAAGAGAACCCCCAGCCCAAACCCCCACTGCCCCCCAGAGCTACCGAGCGACTGCCACCACCTGACCCACGGTCCTGACTTGGGTGGGAGACGACACCCACCAGTCACTCCTCCTCCTCGCAGCCCCCAGACCTCTCAATAAAGAGGCCCCAACAGGAGCTCCAGGAAGGGGACCAGGGGCAGGGGTGGCCAGTCGGGGCGCCGCAGAGGCTCTGAGCCTTGGTCAAGACTGCAGTGCAGACATTCCTGCTGTCAGGTCATGGAGCTGGGTCTAAGAACTCAACCAACACTAGACAGAGAGACTCCAGCAGCCACAGGGCCCAGCTTCAGCCAGGCAGCGCCAGCGGCCAGGGCCCTGCCCTGAGGACCTACCGTGGGGATGTGCTCGCCAGGAGGGGGGAGCTGCAGGGAAGGGATGAGGTCTGTGATGTGCTGCCCAACCACCTCCTCCCCAGACGCGAAGCCGTGCAGGTGCGCGAAAAGCCCATCACAGGACGTCACGGTGCCCTAGGAGGAAAAGCCAGTGTTGAGCCTTGTGATCCAAGTTCCCTGTGCTTCAGCTTCAAACCTCACTGAACCTCCGTACCTTCCAGCTGAAGGCAAGGCTGTGGTGCGCCCCCCGCCCCAGCCTCGAAAGTGCAGGGGCAAAGGGAGCCGCCCTCAGAATGCTGTCTCCCAGCTCTTCCAGATGTTCCCAAACGCGTGTTCCCCCAGGCACCCACAGAAGCCCGGCTCACGCTGGAGGCTCACAAACCACACACACAACCGGCACACCCAAGCCAGCCTTAAGTGCAGCCTGCGTGTCAGCCACCACCCAGGGGGCACACGTATGACTTTATCCAAGTGTTAAGATCATCCTGTGGGGGGCCGGGCTCATATCCCACGAGCATAGGTGGGGGAACAGAAGCCAGGGAGGTCGGATGCCCTGCCCAAGCACAGCTACCAGGAGGGCCCCAGGCACATCCTCCAGGCCCCAGGCCCTCTTCCTGCCCCAAGGCCCCGGGGGACACCATGTGCTGACACGCCGGGGTGGGGAGGCCCCCAAGGGGTAAGGTGACCCACAGCTGGGAACCTGAACGTGACTCACGTCGCTCCGGAACGCCACCCAGGCCGAGACCCGCTCCACGGGCTCCAGCATGACCACGCAGCAGAGGCTGCTCTCCTGCTTCACCCTCTTCATCCACACGGACACCGGGATCCTCTCCCCGCTGCGGCTCACAATGTCCACCTGGGGCACAGAGGGGCTCAGAGTGGCCCAAGCCCGGCCTGCGGGCGTGCCTGCCCGCTGCTCACCCGCCTCCCGTAAAGAAATTAATCAAAGTGCAAACAAGGCTTCCGACGCTCGACCATATGGTCTCTGAGTGAGTGATCTATCAGAAAAGTAGCTGTTCTCATACTCCGCTTCACGGCGGAGTATAAAGCAAGGGAAACGTGGTGGCCAGATTTCTTAAAGGAAAGACACCCACACATGTTCAGTGTTTGCTTTTCTTTCTAGGCAGTAGTCCCGTGGACGCGTAATTTTCTGGGTGTACGTGATCCTATCTAACTTGTTTCAAGGCCTGAGGCTCAGGGCTCAGCATTTAACACGCAAGTCAGCCTGTCAACGTCCAGCCTGGACACACACATGGGGGAGCCCAAAGCTCCAGGGAATCATTGTAGCTATGCCAGCCCCCAACACCACCAGACAGGTGGGCATGGAGACGGAGATGGGAGATGACAGAACTGCCAGCTCCTCAGAACCTGGCGTGGGCCCTGCAGGCTTGCCAGTGCGGGTCGAGCCTCATCCCTCATCAAGGAGCACCAGGAAAGTGCAGCATCTCCACTCTGATGTGGCCTCGCAGACCCCCCTTCCCAGCTGCCCCCTATGCCAGGGCCAAGGGCGGGACGGCCAACCGTGAACGCCAGCAGCCCAGAGGCCTGCACTCACCACGGTGCCGAAAGCGACGGCGGCATGCCCGTCAGCCTCCACATGCTCCTCGCTGAGGGCCTGCACCACATCGGGGTCTGGCTTCAGGAAGAGCTGAGTGAGCTTCTGGCCAATGAGGTCGTGGCTGCTGTAGCCCAGGAGCCGGCATGCTCTGTCGTTGGCCACCAGGATCTGCAGTCACAGAGAGGAGGCCCCGTGTCAGCAGCAGCTCCTCCGCCCCCGGAGCAGCTGAGGGGAAGGCGGCGCAGGCCTCGCTCTCCGCCCCGCCATCGGCAACTCTCAGCAGAGCCACTGCAGCTCCTCCACCCCAGAGAAACAGAAACAACTGCCGGCAGTGCAGCAGGGAGACTGGCACCACGCCAGCTTCCCCCACCAAGACGGGCGCGGTGGCGGGGACCAGCCCCATGCCCACCCACCTAAAAGCCTCAGCTCTGTGCACACAAACACGATCCCGCTAACGCATTTGCTTTAAATCCTGGCTCTCCACGCTCAGCAAATAAGATTACACGATGCACTACCCCCTCTCCTTGAGTCTCTGCATCGATGGGAGGACTCGATTTGCCCAGACAGATTCATACTGAGGTCTCCAGAGTCATTGCTCTCACCGCTGCAGAGGTAGACCCAACCGTTCTCCTAGCTGCACTGACACGCTCAGGTGCCCATCTGAGGCAGTAAGCTGAGGCCGCAGACCCCAGGCGTGGCTGAGTCACACCCCGCAGCACGCACCTCTGTGGTCTTGGCGTCCACGGTGAACACGGCCTTGTTGGGGTTGCACACAGGGGCCGGGAGCAGCGGTGGGGACCCCCCCGAGGACAAGCCCCGCAGCAGGGAGCAGCAGGACGCGCTGCCCAGGGGCCCCGCGAGGCCCGTCCGCCCCGGCGAGGCCACACAGTGCACCTTGCTCGTGCAGATGTTTTGGGCAGCCAGTGACGACAGGCAGTAAGAGCTCCACCTCTCCTCTGGAAGGCAAAGGGACACACTGGAGCCCACACGGCCCCTGCCTCGAGCCCCTGCAAGAGGGCCCAAGGACGAGGCGACCACAGTGTTGACAAGCACTCGGCCGTGCGTTCCAACACCCCCCGGGGCCCGCCGAGACCCACACACAGCAGCACCAACGCCAAGCTCCCCACTGTCCCGCTGTCCTCCCGGGCCCCCCACCCGCAGGGTCGTTCACCATCACTCCGGAAAGTCGCTCCCGGCAGCAGGCCGTTTTCACCCAGCCCTTCAGGTCCCCCTCTGCTTTCCCCACCTCCCTCCCCCCAGCCCGCTCCTCCAGCTCCAGCCAACTCCCACCTGCTGCCCCCCAGGGGGCCCCTCCAACAAAGAGCTGCCCTGGCAGAGCGGCGCCCTCCCCCTCGGCTGGATCTGGGCCCTGCAGGCCTTGGGGAGGCTGACCGCCTGCGGGCCCATCTAAGCCACCTGCATCTGAAGGCGAGCAGGAGCCTGGGCGCGCACAGTCAGCACATGCTGAGTCCAGTGAACAAAACGCCGTCTGGCTCCAGGCAGCCCACCCACCTGGCCAGCCACCTCACACACTGCAGACTAAGCCCGACCCTGCACTGCAGGCCGATCCCAGCCCCGCCTGGACGAGGAGAGTGTCTCATCTGCTCAGAATTGACAGCAGGACCAACGCGGCAGAAACACAGGCCTCCCCCGTCCTGTCAGAGCAGAGTCACCGAGCGAGGAGGCCGGCGTGGCCCCGTTCTGCACAGGCCGCCGGCCAGCGGGGAGAGGCTGCTTACCTGACAGCAGCATGCGGCTCTGGCAGAGCTTCGACAGCCCGGGCCTCCTGCTCGCGTGTCTGTGGGCTGAGGACCAGGACTTGCCGGGCTCCAAGGCGGCAGGCGCGGCGGGGCCCTCCGGGGGCACCGGCAGCGGGGGGCTCCCGCCCGGGCCCCGGCTATCCTCTGCAGAGGTCGTTGAACCCCCGTCCTCCATGGGGAGCTAGCGAGCCAGCGGGACCGCTGTCCACTGGAACACAAAGGAAGCTGACCAATGTCTGCCAGGCAAGGACAAAGGCAGCTTAGCTAGTTCATTCTTCAGCTCAGTCCCAAACAGCCGTCCAGGGTCAGAACCTACGATGCAAGGACCGTCAGAGCAAAGAGAAAGGGGTGGGAAAGAGAGAAGGGAAAAGGAGGAACCCCAGTGGAGCGGGCGGAGCCAGGAAGCACGCTACAGTACAGACCCACGGGCGGGGGGCCCAGCCAGGGGCCTCCAGGGCCAGGGCGCTGTGCGCCTAGAGCCTGCACCCCACTTCTGCATTACCGTCTTGGCATGCAGAACCAAGAGCTGGCAGCCAGGGTTACAGGAAACAGAGACGCTGCTCTCAGAGGTTGTGCACAGACTCTCACGCACTCTCAACTCCCGCACAGAGGCCATGCTCCCAGAGGAGCTTGGCCAGACCATCTGTGGGTCTCAGAGAGCCTCCCGGAGAAGCAGGAGGCAGCGGGGCTTCACCTGGGGACTGGGATGCTGGCTGCAGTCATTTCTGTGATCTTGATCCCAGGGCTGACACCAGGGCTGGTGGGCATGATCCTGGAACCCTCCCTCTAGCCTAGTGGCGCCAGGCTTCTGCCCAGCTCACCACTGTGCCCACAACAACGCCGCGAGGCAAGGCCTCCCAGGCAGCTGGGCTGCGGCCAGTCCTACACACCAGCACACCACAGCAGCCAGCCCCAGCGCAAAAGAAAGGTGCACGCCACCCACACAGGAGGCAGCCCTGACGCCTCGGGTCCTGCTGCCAGGGCTGGGCGTGCTGTTGGGCCCCACAGGACATTGTTCACACAAAGCCACTTCTCCAAGGCTGGCAGACATAACTAACCTACCTAGTATGAAGAAATAAAGGTTAGCAAGATTAAGAGATGGGAGAATATGTTCCAAATGAAAGAACAACAGAAAACCTAAGAGAAAGAACTTAACAAAACGGAGATGAATAATCCACCCAGGTGGCTCAGTGGTAAAGAATCCACCTGCCAATGCAGGAGACCTGGGTTCGATCCCCAGACCAGGATGATCCCCAGGAGGAGGAAATAGCAACCTGCTCCAGTATTCCTGCCTAGAGAATCCCATGGACAGAGGAGACTGGTGGACTGCAGTCCATGGGGTCGCAAAGAGTCAGGCATGAGTAACCAAACACACATACTATCCACCTGATAAAAGAGTCCAAAGTGTTAGTCACTCAGTTGTGTCCAACTCTTTGTGACCCCATGGACTGCAGCCCCAGACTCCTCTGTGCATGGAATTCTCCAGGCAAAAATACTGGAGCGAGTTGCCATTCCCTTCTCCAGGGGATCTTCCTGATCCGGGGATCGAACCTGGGTCTCCTGCATTACAGGCAGATTCTTTACCATCTGAGCCACCAGGGAAGCCCAGAAGAGTCCAAGATCATGACCATAAAGATGCTCACAGGATTCAGGAGGGCAAAGGGATGGACACAGTGAGAACGTCTACTAAGAGTGAAAAATATGTAAAAGAACCAATCAGAACTGGAGAATACAAGAGATGAAAAAATGTACTCCAAGGAATCAAGTAGATCAGATGAGAAAGGAACAGACCAAAGATCTGGAAGGCTGAGTAGTAGAACAGAAACCTCCCAAGCTGAACAGGAAAAATAAAAAAGAACTAAGGAAAATGAGAATAGCTTCAAGGACCTCCAGGACAACATCAAGCAGGGCAACATTCAAGTTAGAGAGGTTGCAACAAGAGCAAAGAAGGAGAGAGAGCAGAGGACTTACTTGAGAAAACAACAGCAGAAAGGGACAGACCTCTAGGTCCAGGAAGCACATGACAACACAGTAACAATTTTGTGAGGTGACAGGTAGTTACTAGACTCACTGTGGAGATGGTTTCCTAATGTACATAAATGTCAAAACCATATGATGTACACCTGAAACCAGTATTGTAAGTTAACTATATTTCAACTTTAAAAAAGGAATAAGAAAAATAGGCAAAAGGAAAAAAAATTTCACAAGAGAATATCCTGTAAACCTATGACAAGAAACTTAATCATGACATTTGCATAACCATGACAACTTTACACCTACTAAATCAGCAAATTTGGAAAACTCAGCAATGGCCACAGGACTAGAAAAGGTCAGTTTTCATTCCAATCCCAAAGAAAGGCAATGCCAAAGAATGCTCAAACTACCACACAATTGCACTCATCTCACACGCTAGTAAAGTAATGCTCAAAATTCTCCAAGACAGGCTTCAACAGTACATGAACCGTGAACTTCTAAATGTTCAAGCTGGATTTAGAAAAGGCAGAGGAACCAGAGATCAAATTGCCAACATCCATTGGGTCATCTAAAAAGTGAGAGTTCCAAAAAAAATCCACTGCTTTATTGACTCTGCGGATCACAACAAACTGTGGAAAATTCTGAAAGAGATGGGAATACCAGACCACTTGACCTGCCTCCTGAGAAATCTGTATGCAGGTCAAGAAGCAACAGTTAGAATCAGACATGGAACCACAGACTGGTTCCAAATCGGAAAAGGAGTACATCAAGGCTGTACATTGTCACCCTGCTTATTTAACTTATATACATAGTACATCATAAGAAATGCTGGGCTGGATGAAGCACAAGCTGGAATCAAGACTGCCAGGAGAAATATCAATAACCTCAGATGTGCAGATGACACCACCCTTATCGCAGAAAGCAAAGAACTAAAGAGCCTCTTGATGAAAGTGAAAGAGGAGTGTGAAAGAGTGGGCTTAAAGCTCAACATTCAGAAAACTAAGATCATGGCATCCGGTCCCACCACTTCATGGCAAATAAGATGGAGAAACAGTGGAAACAGTGACAGACTATTTTCTTAGGCTCCAAAATCACTGCAGATGGTGACTGCAGCCATGAAATTAAAAGACACTTGCTCCTTGGAAGAAAAGTTATGACCAAAATAGACAACATATTAAAAAGCAGAGACATTACTTTGCCAACAAAGGTCCATCTAGTCAAAGCTATAGTTGTTCCAGTAGTCACACATGGATGTCAGAATTGGACTATAAAGAAAACTGAGCGCCAAAGAATTGATGCTTTTGAACTGTGGTGTTGGAGAAGACTCTTGAGAGTCCCTTGGACTCCAAGGAAATCCAACCAGTCCATCCTAAAGGAAATCAGTCCTGAATATTCATTGGAAGGACAGATGCTGAAGCTGAAACTCCAAAACTATGGCCACCTGATGTGAATAACTGACTCATTGGAAAAGACCCTGATGCTGGGAAATATTGAAGGCGGGAAGAGATGGGGACGACAGAGGATGAGACGGTTGGATGGCATCACCGACTCGATGGACATGAGTTTGAGTAGGCTCCAGGAGTTGGTAGACAGAAAAGCCTGGTGTGCTGCGGTCCATGGGGTCGCAGAGAGTCAGACACAACTGAGCGACTGAACTGAAATCAGCAAAAGTTAAGAGTTCTAAAAACTCTTAATACCAAATGTTGATAAAAGATGTAAAAAAAAAAAGATGTGAATCAATGGGAACACTAACAAATTAATATAATCGCTTCAGAAAAAAATCCAGCGTTCACCTTCTCTGACAGTACTTTCCACCCTCAGATTTACATCCTAGAAATCTTTGCACATGGATAGCAAGTCACACTCAAGAATGTTCAGGGCAGTATGGCTCATAATGGCGAAAGAAAAAAATAAAAACCTAAGCATTCCTCAATTAGAAAACAGACTTAAAATCCTGGTACATTCGTGCTATGAATTATAGACTGAAAACAAATTCTGTACACACACGGATGAGTCTTAGTAATAAATGTGAAAAAAAACAAGTTACAGAAGACTATTCTCAATAGGATTCCTTCTGTGTAACATCCCCTCATCCACATAGTTTAGGGATACACACTTACATGACAAACCCAAACGTCAGGCCGGAGGTGTCTTTTGAGGGTCCTCTGAGCTGCAGTGAGGGAGGGAATGAGGGCACAGGGTCTTCCACGTCCTAATTCGGGTGGTGGGCTTAAACGTGTCCACTTTACTGCTTTGGTTTGTGACTGATATTGCGAATCAATCAACTAGTATACACTGAAAAATTGAGATATTTTACATGTACCTGTTTACATACCTCATGGGATCCTAAACAGTAATAGCTGACCATGAACCAAATAATGAGTAGAAAGAAGTGAAATAATGAATAGAAAGAAGTAGCAAGAAAGAAGTGAAATAATAAACTATTAGAAGGTGTTGCTGTCCTTCAAGGAGCAACATTTAAATGTCAAAGGTTGAGATTTCCTTCTTTCAGCATCTCAATGTTCTATTTATTTCTATAATAACTAACAGTGACATGATCATATTTTAGTTTTCCGCTTCTACAGCCAGCATGTAGACAAAGTCCAGCAGACTTGATTATGACTTCAGACATTATAAATGTTATAGAACTTTACATTGTAAAAGACAGTAATCAAACTCTTCAGAATACACTGTAAATGTTACAAAAGCTTACTTTGTCAAAACGACAAAAACTGGGGAGAGGAGAGAAGGAAATGAAGGGAGGGGAGAGGGCACAGAATGTTTTATACTTCTGATGCGAAGACCTGACTCATTGGAAAAGACCCTGATGCTGGGAAAGATTGAAGGTGGGAGGAGAAGGAGATGACAGAGGATGAGATGGTTGGATGGCATCACCGACTCAATGGACATGAGTTTGAGTAAACTCCAGGAGTTAATGACGGACAGGGAGGCGTGGCGTGCTACAGTCCATGGGGTCACAGAGTCAGAAGCGACTGAGTGACTGAACTGAACTGAGCAAGCAAAGAATATCAGAAGTTAATAAACCAAGAAGTGGCTGCAGAAAAAACCATCCCTTCTCCCTTTGCACCTTCTGTACTGAGTGTAGTCTGTGGGGCCAGTTCAGCCTCACACAGCACATCCAGGCCACAGACCCAGGTTGGCCCCTGAGAGCACAGAGCCTGGCTTCACACATCCTTAGATCACTTCCTTTTTCACCCATTCAATTTTGACTCAAACTCTAATCAGAAATGCCTGCAAATCCAGGCCAAGGGTTTTAGAATAGGTGGGGTGGTTTTTAAGAGGAGGGGGGAGGTGTATGATTGTTCTGTTTTGTATCCCTCCGGAGCAGAAGCCATGGGAAGCTGGACGCAGACAGCGCCTGATGGTGCCTCAAATTAACCCTGCTCCTGATGCTGATCTTGATTCCAGAAGGTGTGAGTGACGCTCTCCACCCCCAATCAAACAGAAGGAGAGGTTTGCAGGGAGCTTCTGGAAAAGTACTCCTTGCTCTTACAGGTGAACGTCTAGAAGCAAGTAACTTTCTCCCAGAAGAACAAACGCTAGGAGACAGCTGGTTCCACCTGCTCCCACCACGGCTGTACAAGCAGAGCAGCACAGCGTGAGGCTAACATGCTGGCGGGCAGAGCTGAGAATGACACAATGTCATCTGCAGCCACAGGATGACCCTACCCTAACACCTGCCTTCCTCTGGACGTCAGCTGTGGGGCCCATCCTGAGGCGGTCTGTTTCTCGCGTCCAGGCCCCCTCCAGAGTATCCAGGGTGACGCTGCTGTGATGGAGGGTATGAGCCAAGGGCACCTCTCAGACTTGAGAGGCCAGCACAGGCGTCCCGGAGGAGGCACCAGCAGAGTTGAGCCGGCAAAGCAGAGTGAAGGAACCTTTCAGAAAGAACTGCAGTGAGTCCTACAGGGCCCCTGGGGAGGGGTCCACCCGTAAAGACGGGTCTGAAGAAGCTGGGCTGACTCCCAGGGCCTCTTGTTGCCGCAGGCAGTATGGCTCTTACCCCAAAGACTGACTTTCAAGGTCTGCTTGGTGGTAACCTGACCAACACGGGGAAGGGGGAAGTCACCGTCATTCACACAAGAAATTATAAGATCTTAAAGCAACGGCAGGAAGACACAGAGGGGAACTCGCAAGAGAAAGTAAGACACAGAATTGACATAGGTTTACTTTGCCAGATGTAGAAGGTAAGGGGGCAGAAGGCATCAGACCCACCGCAAGGCCACGGTCCTTGTCTAGGAAAAGAAACGCTTGCGAGGAAGTGAAAGACAAACCCCAGGTGTGCAGTGGGGACGTCGGGCAGCATGGATGAGGCTCACAGCATGGATGAGGCTCACGGCTCTCCGCACACACGTCCACTGAGGGGCTCCTGGGTGTCAAGCTCCGCGAGCCTCCTCCTGGCCCCTTCCAGCGGTGGGACAGGCACACGCAGTCCCTCTGGGGGCAAGGACCGAGCGCCGGGTTGGGGCCAGGCCCAGGCCGAGACCCTGAGCGGCGCTGAGGGGCGGGCCCGGGCAGGCGCGAACAGCCACAGGGCGGCAAGCGGGCCGCCACCGACCGAGCGGCGCGGGGCGGGCAGTGGGACAACGTGGGGCGCGGGGCGGTGCTCCCACGCGGGTGGCTCACCTGAGGTCGCCCAGTCACCCGCCGAGCTCTCCTCAGCGCGCCGGGAGAGCGCCAGTCCGCGCCTCTAGCGCCACCAGCCAATGACAGAGCGACGGGTGCCGATTGACAGGTCCCAGGGGCCAACCGCCGGCGCCTGTGGGCGGGGACCCAGGGAACCCGCGAGGAGACGCCCGCGCTAACGGTTGCTAGGGACGCGACGGAGTCGGTCTACGGCGCCTCAGAGGAGCCAAAAGAGACGGCGCCTCCGCCAGCGCGGTCCCCGGACGCCGTTTCCTCCGGTCTCAGGATCAAAAAGGGTGAGGACCGCGGACCTCGCCTCTCGGAGGCCTCGACCTGAAGGCGGGGAGCAGAGGGCGGCTCCCTCACGGCTCACGATGCCCGCGGGGCCGGGGCCCGTTTCGGGCTGCGGCGCCCGCAGTAGCTAAATCGGCATCCAGGTCCGACCAGCTCTCCTGGACCCGTTAGCGGACAGGCCCCGGAAAAGAGAGCAGGCGCCCTGCGCTGAGCGTTAACTGGGAGCGGCCCCTTCGTACGGGTTCAGTCCACACCGCGACGCCGGGACAATGTCTGCCCAATTCTGCAGACGCCGCCGCCGAGGCTCGGAGTGGCTGGGGAGCCGCCCCGCCGTGTCCCGCCACCAGCCCATGAGCGCAGAGCCACCCCAAGCTCTTCTCCGCTCGTCCGCAGGCTCGGCTCCGTGCTTGCGACCCCGAGCGTCCCTGCCCTCATCCCGCTTCCCGCCTCCAGAGCCTCCAGTGCGCTCATCACCTGCCGGCGGGGCGGGGAGACCCGCGGTGCGGAGGCGGAGGCACGCGCGGCCTCGCGGGTGAACTACAACTCCCATGAGGCTCTCGAGCCGCGCAAGAGCGCAGGGCCCCATTGGCTGGAAAGCCTCTGAGCTGGGAGCCCTGATTGGCTGAGGGGCCTGAGGCGACAAATTCCGGAAAGGGAAAGAGCAGCCAACATGGCGGCAGAGCGCGGCGCGGGCCAGCAACAGTCGCAGGAGATGATGGAGGGTGAGCGGCCCCGTGGGTCGGCGACCGAAGGGCCCGGCGGGCGGGGGCGGGGTCGGCGGCCCGTGCCAAGCATGCCCGGGAGAAACGGGGAGGCCCGGGCCCAGCCCCGCGCGCCCCGTGACATCTGCCAGCCGACAGGGCGGGGGTGGCCCCGGACAGCCGGACGCGGACCCCGGTGCTGAGGCGGCAGTGGCCGGGAGGGCGCGGGCGGCCGGGGAGGTGGGGGCCGCAGGGCCAGGGCGAGCGGCGGGAGGACCGGGCTTGTGGGTGAGGACTAAGGGCGCGGCGGTTCCGCAGCCCCTGCGCCCGCCCCAGCTGCTGGGAGCCTCGCACCGAATCCCTGAGTTTGACCCGCGAGGCAGGTCCCCAGGCAGCTGACCGAGAAACGAGGCGCGGGCTCGCTGGGACCCGCCCGAGGCAGCTCATTGGTGGACGCGGCGGGGGTGGAGAAGGGTCCTCTGGAAAGCGAACCGGTTGAGGGGAACGGCTGACCCCAGCCAAGAGTTGAGTGATAGAATCGACAGGTACCTGTTTTCAAAGCTGTCATAGATCCAGAAGACTAATTTCAAGTCTTTCGCTTTGTTGAAAAAAATCGGCATGCATGTTATGTATGTATATAATTACATGTACACCTAGCCCCAGTGGAGAGCCAGTCGTGTCTTTGAGCACTCATTGTAGTTTTGGCTCTGCTGGTTTCCTGAGGGCTCCCGAAGAGAAGCCGGGGTCTCCAGTGTCAGGTGCTAGGGAAGGGGTGGAAGAGGCGGCAGCATGTTTGGGAGTGATGGCTGCAGCAACCAGAGCCAGCTCCCTGCTGCACCTGGAAGGATATACCAGTCAGCCAGGCTGGAGACAGGGGGCCAGAAAGAACAATGGCCGGGTGAAGGAAACCACACACAAACAGAGGGGTGTGAGGGAGTGTGACCTGTCTGGAGTGACCAAGAGTGACAGTGGTATTGGAGGAGAGTGAGGCGGGTGAGGCAGGCAGTGCACGTGGTGGAGGGCCTGGGTGGAGGAGCTCAGGAAGGTCTTGGATGTGGAGACCTTTGGGTCTTTCTAAGCAGGGAAGCACCTCTTCTTATCCGCCTTCTCCCTGCCCTCCTACCTCTCCCACTTCCTCTTCAGCTGTCTCCCTGTCTTGGTAAATGGCAAATGGGAGGAAACCTAGGCAGTCCCTTCTCTCTGGCTGCCACCCATTCCACAAATCAGCAAGCTCTGCTGCCCCCACTTCCCCGGTATCTCCAAGTATTTGCTACCTCTCCCATTCCCCCTCCCAGTACCTTGAGCCAGGCCACTGTCCCCAGTGCCCCACAGTCACCTGGTATGCTGATCTGCTATCCCATATTTCACTTTGGCTGCCCTTCATGAATTAAGCTCCTCCCACCCTGGGCTCAGACCATCGGCCAGTAGAACTTGCTGTCCCTTAGCCTGGACCACAGAGAGGTTGTGCCTGGTGATGGCTAATTTACTACGCGTCTTCATGCACGTCATGCACATGCTGTTGTGCCTGACAGGGACTCTGATATGTGGGTACTATTCTGGCTCCTTCTACTCATGAGGATACTGAGGCTTCACAAAGGAAGTAACAGGCCAAAGCTGTGTCTGTCGGGGCAAGGTGCAAACTCAGGAAGAGTCACGGGCATTCTAGACATTTGGGGAATCAAAGATCAGATTTAGATTCTGGGATCAGATCAGAGTCTCTGAAGAATAGATTTAAACAGACAGACAAGCCACTGAGACCAATTAGGAGGCCAGGCAGGAGCGCAGACCACAGGTAGTGAGTAGCTGATCCAAGACAGTTGCCAGAAAGTTGCAGGAAGAAGGAATGGGTGTGGTGGTGTTATAGGTGAATTCATCAGGACTTGGCCAACAGCCTTTCCTGGGTGCTGCTTTGCTAATCCCAGTGGGAGACTTGGAGGTGAAGCAGCGTCCTTCCCCACAGAACGCACACCCCTCTGTAGATAAGCTGTGGTCAGAGAAGAGAGACTCCTTGCCCTGTGACTGATGAAGCCACACAGCCTGCTAGTGCTCTAGCTCTTCCAGACAGGCTTCCACAGAGGTTGCCAAAAAATTAAGAAAAAGGAAAATTATCTGACAGTCTTGCCAAAAGATTTTTACCAGTCAGCCACATTTAATTGGGCTTCCCAGGTAGTGCTAGTGGTAAAGAACCCTGCCTGCCGGTGTAGGAGACATAAGAGATGTGGGTTTGATCCCTGGGTCGGGAAGGTCCCCGGTAGGAGGGCATGGCAACCCACTCCACTGTTCTTGCCAGGAGAATCCCCATGGACAGAGGAGCCTGGTTGGCTACAGCCCATAGGGTTGCAAAGAGTCAGACATGACTGAGGCAACTCGGCGCTCACTCAGTACAGGACTGCGCTGGGTTAACGGTGCCGTGGCGTTTAGGACCGTGACTCGTGTGGGGCGTGGAGCACTGCTGGCTGTCTTCTCCTTTTCTAGAGCGCCCCACTGCCCACAGTCTGATTTGAGTTAGTCTTGATTTCTTTCAGAACGTGGGCCTGTGAACTGGGCTGGTTTTCTTGGCCAAATGGATAGTGGAGCCTGGATGAAGGTATGTGGCGGGAGGGTCACACGGTCCCCTCTGTGTGAATATCCAGGCCGAGAGGGCGCGGACAGGAGGTGCTTCTCTGCGTGTTACCATTAGCACGTTCAGCCACAAGCCACCCAGGCCTTCCAGATACCTGGTGTTCTTCTCGAGTTCCTTGAGAGCAGGAATAGTGTGCTCCTGACCTTTGTACCCCGTGGCCTCCCTGCTCTACCCTCCAGCACAGCCCCAGTCCTCCCCTCCTCTGGCTACCTCACACGGTGCCCAGGACACACGTGGAAAGTACTCAGATGTTTATTGACCTGAATTCAACAAAAGTTCTTGAATGAAGTCTTTTTGACTTCCAGCTGGATGTCAGTCTGTTGTATGTTCCTCACAGAGTCCGCTAACATGAATATGCGTTCTTATGGGTGTGTGTGAATTCAGTTGACAGGCGGGTTGAATCAGAAGAGTCGGGCGATGAAGAAGGGAAGAAGCAGAGCAGCGGGATGGTGGCAGACCTCAGCGCGCACAGCCTGAAGGATGGAGAGGAGCGGGGGGCGGAGGACCCCGAAGGTACCGGGCGAGGGGAGAGCCTTAAACGCACAGCGGGAGGCTGCGGGCTCTGTCGGCTGTGCTCAGCCTGGGGGGCGGGGAGGGGTGTCAGCAGGCACCTACCCAGTCCACTCAGGAAGCCCCGCAGGGCCTGGTGGGCAAGGGCTCGGAGCCGGGTGCCCTCTGAGGAGCTCGCCGAGTCAGCTCCACACTTAGGGCACTTGCAGGCAAGATGGATGGTTTCCTAATTTCACGGAAGGCAAATACAGCCGCTAGTGATACTGGTACAAATGTGTTCTCTGGAACAGAACCAGGAAATCATTTATTACCCACATGTTCAGAAGTAAAATAAACATTGTATGCCTTCTTTTCCTACCTCAGTCACGTAGACTAATTTTATCTTAGAGAAGTCATTTCTGAGTCCTGCTCCACCATACTTATAAGCCTGAGGATCAGCTTCTAAGTTGTCTTCTTAGTGAAATAAAAACAGCAAAAGGAATTTAGAGATGAAAAAAGAGTTCTCCGCCTGTAATGATGGTTTTTCACCCCCTGAACCATGATCTAAACCTTTTTTCTTTGTTTGCTTAGAAAATCAGTTTCCATTGAAAGAAGGGAGAGAAACCATACACACAAAAGGATATCCAAAGTATACTAGGTGAAAAAAGCAGATTTTTTTACAGACAATGTGCATGTTAAAATCCTATTTTTATTTTTTAAATATCGATAATAGCATGTAGTTTTACCTACTTGAGAAAGAAAACACATCAAACGATTGGGGCGGGGGATCTCTAAGGAGCAGGTTTGAGAGGGTCTTGTGCATTCTGCATTTTCTAGGTTTATCTCCATTGTGTGGATTTTTAAGGTATCGATACTCGTACATTCCCCTTGTGGTAATAAAAGTAAAACTAATCTTTAAACTAACATCATGCTGTGTGCCAGCACAGATGCTTGGTAACTATGGCAACCTAATTTTAAGGCAAAAGGCGACTACCACAAAAGTACGAGTCACATTATTTAGGAACTTCAGAGGCAACATTCTGGAAGCCGTGTGGGTGGAGAAGCACATGGGAGGGATGGGTGACAGCTCTCCTTGGGGCTGAGTCACTGGAAGGGGGGGGTGGGGTGCGCCCCCTGCCGTCACGTTCTGCCGCCTAGCTTGCCGACAGGCCTGGCGTGGGCACTCCCCGCCCTGTGAACAGGGGTCACCCCCGGGAACCTGACTAGCAGTCCTCCAGGAAGATGCACCTCTGTAAGTCCTTAGAGAACCAGGACCTGCTCCTCCCTGTGCCTGTTTAGGTCTTAGGTTCCAATAAACAAATACAAACCTGTCAGCTGTTAACCTTTCACTTATTTTCTGTAAGTTAATGTTTTAACACTTGAAACATATGTGATAGGTTCAGGAAGATGGCTGGTAACTTTGTCTCAAAGGTTAAGCAGGCGTGTTGAACACCGCCCTGTGCTGCATGTATTACAGACAGAGCTCTTAGGCCTTGTGACCTCATGTCCTGGTTTGGACCCCAAGTGGCCTGGACACCCTGCCTTTGTTGTGGCGTGTCTGTCTTTGCAACTTTTGAGTTCAAGTTGTTGTCTGTGCTGTCTTTTGAAGAGGGATCATTTGGGGCAATCTCTTGGTTTTGCCCAACTCCTTTTATTTAATTCTTGGGTTTGTTGACATTCCATAAAGCTATGGCTGACCTAGAGTAAATGATGTGTTTTGTTTTTTAGCTAGCCATTGTTGACAGTTATGGAAAAGGCAGTGCAATGAATTTAGCCATTGTGGGGCCAGGAAGCCTTTTGGGCTGCTCCTGAGTTGGGCGTGCCTCTCTGGGGCCTCCAGTCCAGCCTATGAGCTGCCCATGCTGGGGAGGTGCTGGGGTATGAGGCCAAGATGTGGGCAGTGTTGCTGTAGGGAAGACACAGAGGCAGGAGGCCCCCGGGCACAGGCCAGACAGCAGGCACGTGCCCGCCAGGACCAGGCGCTCTGCACGGCAGGCGCCCAGTTTCTTCAGCAGCACTCTGTGAGGGCAAGAGCAGACTGTGGAAATGCTCCCCGGTTGCGTGCGTGACCTCTTGCAGGTCCTGATGCACCTGGCAGGCTGGGAGTAGTCCGATGTGCCACAGTCAGTCCAGACCTGCCCTCCTCGGCCCCGCCGGGGCCCTGGAGACCCGTGCTCCAGGGCGGACTGGCTCCCAGCCTCCCCAGTTCCTCATCAAGGGGTGTGTTTCACTTATTCAGCAAGGCTGTTTGATCCTGTCGATTGAACTGAGCTTCATTTTGTTTTGTTCTTTGCAGAGAGACGTGTCTGTAGATGCAGGGCCACTTTGCAAAGCAATGAAAGGCACGTCCTGGAACATCTGACGTGCCGGGCATGACCCACATCCCAGTGACCTGATTCATGGCCACAGAGCAGAAGGGAAAGACTGGGGCCGGCCGCCCCCAGGTGCCACTGCAGGCCGGGCCGGGCGGTGGCGGCGGGCGGCCTCCGTGCTGCTGGCTGGGCTCACCTGAGGCTCGGTTGCCCCGCACCCTTCTGCCATTTCCTTTCTTGGGAAGTTGTAGGATGTAGGTGGAATCCTGGAGACCTCTGCCAGTAGCTGAATTCAGGACACAGAACCTTGAGAGGTGGCGGTTGTCAGGTGTTGGCTCCACCGCGTTGCTGCCCTCGGGTGTCACCTGCAGGTTCTCCCTCTGTTGAGCTGGCCCCGTGCTTCAGGCAGCCCGGCCCAGCTGGCCCCAGCGTCCGGGCACGTGCTCCTGGAGACCAGCCACTCTGAATGGGCTTTTTCTTCTTCCTTTTCCAGAAGGACACGAGCTGCCTGTGGACATGGAGACCATTAGCCTGGACAGAGACGCAGAGGTAACGCTGCCTGCTCGGCCACCCCAGGGGCCTGGTGGTGGAGCGCTCTGCCGTCAGGGGTCTTTTATGTCGGTGCCAGATTAGTAGATGATTTCCCTAGACCGTGCGGTAGTCTGGGCAGCCCTTGGTCAGAGTCCTGTGTTCTTACTGGTTTTAATACCAGTGCCCAGTCTCGCGTTGCGCTTCACACCCTGAGGATTGTGTGGCAAAGGCTGCGTTGATTGTGTGATGTGCTGCGTTACATCAGTCAGATGCTTGCTCCGTCCTGGCGGGGTCCCTGAGGAGCAGGGAAGCCTGAGGAGCCGCAGGCAAGGGTGGGGCTACCCTGAAGAGACACCCCTGGGGCGGCCCGCAGGGGCGCGACCAGGCTTCTAGTGCGGCAGGTCCGTCTCGCATCAGGCCGCTGCCTGTCACAGCATGGCTGTGCCCGCGTCACCTGACCCCACAGCTCAGGGCGGCACTGCTCCCCGAGCCCCGCCGCCTCTCGGCCTCCATGTGGCTCCAAGCCCGGGAAGCGCCTCTCTAGGTGCTTGTCTGCAGCTGAGCTAGGTTTTGTCTCTGTTTCAGGATGTTGATTTGAATCATTATCGCATTGGAAAAATTGAAGGATTTGAGGTGCTGAAGAAAGTGAAGGTGAGAGGAACTTGGCCTTGCATGGGAGGGGCCTCTGTGACCCTGCAGAGCGCATCCCGCCCACTGGATGTAGATAAACAAACAGAACCGTGACCATGCTTGGGAAGGTGCCACGCTGCACTGGGAACGTCCCTCGGGCACTTTTGATCCTGAGCCCTGCAAGGTGATAGGTCAGACGCTAGGCTGGGTGGTTCTCCTCAGGTTCACGCGGTGGCTCAGACCTGCGGTGCCTCCATCGGAGCCTGCCTGCAGCCATGTGCAGCCCAGACTGTGCGCTTAACTCACTACAGTTCAATCTGGTTTCCAAAACTGAGCCACTGAGAGTTCCCTCTGCTGGAAAGCAGCACCCCTCCGCCTTGCCCTACGCCTCCCTCACCGAGTAAAGAACGCTCATCAGGGCCTGCCTCCGTCCCCGCGGGTGTCTGCCCATCCCCTCAAGGTCAGCACCATTCTAGAAAACAGGAGGAAAACTGCGTCCCCACCCGGGTCCTGTGTGCGGAGGCCGAGTCCAGGACCAGTGGGCACTTCCTCTGGGTCGCCCTGTTGCCTGTGTCAGCTGACCTTTTTCTGTCCCCCAGACTCTCTGCCTCCGACAGAATCTAATTAAGTGTATTGAGAACCTAGAGGAGCTGCAGAGTCTTCGAGAGCTGGATCTTTACGACAACCAGATCAGGAAGATTGAGAACCTGGAGGCACTGACAGAGCTAGAGTGAGTTGTGAGACTGCAAGGGGCCCGGCAGCCTCCCCAAAACTAGCCCTGCACCCCCGAACTCAGGCCTGGGAAGCCCCCCTCCAAGGTCAAGCCTGTGCCTGGCTCCTCTGGGGCACCGACTTGCACACAGTCCCAGCCTGCACGTGAAGCCTTTGACTAAAGACGTCAGGCTGGCTCCTCAGGAAGAACGTGGTTTCTGCCCTCAGCCCTGTCCTGGGAGCCGGGGCAGCAGGCTCTGGGGGCCCTGTGGGCTGCCCTCCTCACCCCCACACGTTCCCCAGGTGGGGTGTTGCCTCTAAGTCAGTTACGTCCTGAGCTCGCTGTGGCCTGTGCTCGTTAATAAATGTTTTGCCTGTTCCCAGGATTCTAGATATTTCTTTTAATCTACTGAGAAACATTGAAGGAATTGATAAGTTGACACGACTGAAGAAGCTCTTCTTAGTCAACAACAAGATCAACAAAATTGAGAACATAAGCAGCTTGCACCAACTGCAGATGCTGGAGCTGGGGTCCAACCGGATACGGGTGGGTGTGGGCACGCGACGTGGCCTGGAGGTGTGCAGGGCTTGTGCTCAGCTGTGTCTCTCACGAGACCGAGTGCTGACTGGGGGTCGGTGTTAGAGCGTGGCCTGGATGTAAGGGGCTAGCCTTTCTTCTGCACACAGCGTTGCCTTGCTCCTTATTCCAGTCACGATGTAACTCTTAGCAAACTCTCCCATTGCACTCTGCCCGACAGCAGCCCCCAGCGTTTTGCTTTTGAATGTGCCGCTGGGTGTGTTTTTAGACGCGCCTCTTGGTGCAGAAGTGGCCCGAGCACAGCAGGGGGACGGGCCCTCACTCCGGGCCATGGGGGTTGGGGTACAGCCTGGTGCGTGGTTAGCCCGTCTGCGCCTGCTGAGTGGCTGAGGGAAGGGTTTCTGAGCCCTTCCCCCACCTCCATGCCAGAAATGCCCCTCCAACTTTTGGAAGCTTCTAGCACACTGCTCAGCTCAGGTTGGCTTTCATGAGCTACACAGAATGCAAAGCAAGGAGAGCAGTTGCATCAAAGGGCTTCTTATGACTGTTGGTGGAGGTGATGTGGCTGAAAGTAGCAAAACTCGGGGTGGTCCAGGCATCAGCATGTTCCGCAGCATCCCTGCTGGGGAGAGAGGGGCTGCGTCACAGCTGATGCAGGCGATGGCGGGCGGGGCTGCCCTCCCTCCAAGTCCTCGTCCTCCCGGACCAACCCCGGCCCCGTCCTGCTGTGAGACCTGGACAAGAGGCTCGCTCTGCACTCGGAGGCCCCGCTGCGTCCCCTGCCGGAAAAGCTCAGTTAGCCTGTGAGAGCGCTGTATCCGGGAGGCGGTGACCTGAGGCCTGCCAGGGCGCTCATTAGCGCAGCTGCCCATGGGGCACTGGGGAGCACGCGGCAGAGCAGGGAGGAGGGCAGAAGGGGTTGCAGAGACAGGGAGGGGCAGAGCACCCCCAGGAGCCTGCGGGCGTCCCAGGCTCAGGGCTCCCGTGTCTCTCACCTGCGGGACACAACCAGCGTCTTGTTCTCAGGTTGCACTCTGCAGTGAGGTTGCCTGGGGGGATCCCAGAGTGGGCAGTACCTTGCCCAATGCCCAGGCAGCTCCGTCTGCTCGCCCGAGGGGGCGGGCCCTTTTCCCTCCCCAGTAACTGCTGCCTTGTCCTGATTTTCACAGGCGATTGAAAATATCGACACGTTAACCAACCTGGAGAGTTTGTTTTTGGGGAAAAACAAGATCACTAAGCTTCAGAATCTGGATGCACTCACCAACCTGACCGTCCTCAGCATGCAGGTACAGAAGGCCGACCCTCCCACCCCCCGGGCCCCCGGAGCAGGGCATTGCTCTCCATGTCTCCACGCTGGGCTTCACTGTCAGTGAGCGATGGAGACATCACACTTCACGGATCTGTGACACGTGTGACACACGCGGGCCTGAGGTTTCCTGCCTTAACGTGCCACGTTTCTTCTCCTAATGAAAGTCCAGGCGATTTTTAGCCAGAGCAGCTCATCTCCACAGCTCACGCTGTGCTGGGCTCCACGGTTGGAGGGACTCCCGCGTCCCGTCCATCCGTGCCGGGGGCGTGCCACATGGGCGTGGTTGGGCAGCGCCCGCGTGGGGTGGGCAGCAGCCGCGGCCCAGCTCCTTTTGTCAGGAGCAGGCGCGTGGCGGCGGACCTGGTCATTGGTGGCAGGCCTCAGAAAGCAGCTGTCGTGCAGACCTGTGTGAGAAGCGGGCACTGTGCTCTATCTCCAGTTAGGATAGATGCCGAAAGAAATGACAACTAAGTTATTTTAAAATATCCTGATTTTGACATTTTTGAGTTAACTGAATTACTTAAGGTAGACTTTCCTCAAGTAGATTTTGAAAAGTGAGTTTCGTGCATCAAAGCCTTTGGCCGTGCACACAAGTTTTGCCCAGGACAGCAGACGCAGGGCCCTGGTCTGCCTGCCTCTGGGCGAGGCCCCTGCAGCCACTGTGGGTGGTGCCCTATTGTCAGGAGCCCCGGGTCCGCAGCCCTGCTCCCCAGAAGCCTCCTGGTCTCACGCCGTTCTGACTCTCCCTGCAGAGCAACCGGCTGACCAAGATCGAGGGCCTACAGAGCCTGGTGAACCTCCGGGAGCTATATCTCAGCCACAACGGCATCGAGGTCATCGAGGGCCTGGACAACAACGTAAGAGCCCGTCTGGCTGTGGGGCTGTAGGGGCACAGGCAGCTCTCGAGAGGTTCTCCGGGGAGACCTTTCCAGGCACCTCAGGCTGGGCCACAGGCCGGCCGACTCGCTCCTCACCCGCACGCTAAGCGGGGATGAGCTGTGTGTCGCGGGCTGGGTCAGTGCACCGCCCTGTGGGCTTTGGGAAGGTTTCTAAAAAGTAAACCCCAGGGACTTCCCTTTGGTCCAGTGGTTCAGCCTTCAAGCTTCCAATGCAAGGGACACAGGTTCCATCCCTGGTGAGGGAACTGAGATCCTGCATGCAGCATGGCATGGCCAACAATAATTAAAGTTTTTAAAACGGAAACCCTAGCTGCTCCTGGGTGTCCGTGTGCCATGGACGACTCTCAGTTGTCAGCAGCTGCCCTCTCTTCCTGCCCCTGGCCACCAGCTTCCTGGCCCCACCCCCAGCCGAGGGCCCAGATCCTGCACCGTCCTCCTCCCTCTGTCCTCCCTTCTCCCTCCGTCCTCCTCCCTCCTCTCTCCTCCTCCCTCCCCCTCCCCTCTTCTCCCTCCTCCTCCTCCCTCCTCCCTCCTCTCTCTTCTCTCTCCTCCCTCCTTCCTCCTCCTCCTCCATCCTCCTCTCTCCTCCCTACTCCCCCTCCCTCCCCTCTTCTCCCTCCTCCTCTTCCCGCCTCCCTTCTCTTCTCCCTCCTCCTCCTCCCTCCTCCCTCCTCTCTCTTCTCTCTCCTCCCTCCTTCCTCCTCCTCCTCCATCCTCCTCTCTCCTCCCTACTCCCCCTCCCTCCCCTCTTCTCCCTCCTCCTCTTCCCGCCTCCCTTCTCTTCTCCCTCCTCCTCCTCCCTCCTCCCTCCTCTCTCTTCTCTCTCCTCCCTCCTTCCTCCTCCTCCTCCATCCTCCTCTCTCCTCCCTACTCCCCCTCCCTCCCCTCTTCTCCCTCCTCCTCGCTCCCTCCTCCTCCCCCTGCCACTCTCCTGCCTCCTCCCTCCTCCCACCCCTCCCTCCTCCCCTCCTCCTCCCTCCTCCTCTCCCCACCAGCCCTGCCCACCCAGCACAGGACAGCCTTAGAAGCACTGGGCAGGGGGGATAGGCTTGGCCCTGAGCCCTCAGGAGGCCCCTGCCCTCCTCAGCTGTTGCAGGCCAGCCTGCTTTTCCTCAGCACAGTATTCAAGACAAATAAAATACTTGAACTCACTCAATTTTACTGGGTGTTTTTTCCTGTTTTAATTGCCAGCAGGTGTAACCAGGTCGGTCACCTGGTAAGCACTGTGTTTCAATCTTTGTAAGGGCTTCTTTGGCCCTGGGCGTCATCAACATCAGTGAGGTTTTAGGGGAAACCTGCTTTCTGGATTTTGTTTCACCAACATTTACAGAATTTTGGAAAAGCTGGTGAAATTTTACTCCAGTGAGCGTGGTCACCTTCCCCTGCCTTTCAGTCAGACTGTTTGCAGAGCTGGTGTGTCACCTGGGTGCACGCCTGGGCGGTGCAGAATGGGAGATTGAGGCCAGGCTCTGAGAGGTAGGGCTGGGCGGGGGCTGGCAGGGCCTCCTCCCCACGCCAGTCCCCACAGCGGCTGGAGGGTCTGTGCAGGAGAGGGCGTGGCCCCCGGGAGCAGCAGGACGCCAGGCTGGCAGGACAGGGCGGGAGCTCTGGAGTCTTCTCGGGAGGTTGCTGCTCATCAGCCTGGCCCAGTACTAGACCCTACATGGGCCTCTGCAGCAAAACAGAACAAAAGCAGTGTGGCTTTTAAGTAATTACATTTTTGTAAGGTCCTCCTAATCAAATGGAACAGGCTTTATTCAACTAGAGAGCAAATATTCTGTATTTTCCTCTGAGCTGCATCTCTTAACTTCTCTGGAGTTTGCTCTCGTGGTACAAAGTCAGGCGGTCAATGATCTTTCTCCCAAACGGGGAACGCCTGCTCCCCTGGCACCCTGGGGCCACCCTGCTCGGGGCTTCTCCAGGTGCCAGGCCTTCCCACAGGTCTGCCCGGGGAGACTGTGGATGCGGACTCGTGGCTCTGCGGGACTTGCTCTCCCCACCCCACCTTACCCCCATCCCCCTCCTTACCTTTTTTAAGTGATTAGTACTGGTTTGCTTTTGAACGAGCTTTCAAAATGCTGTCCAGCTCCCCAGAACATCTCAAGGTAGCATCAAGCACATGATGGGGTCCTCGTGCTCGGAGGTTTGGGGCCGTTCTGGCCATTGGGCGCCCCTGCGCTGGTCTCCGCACAGGGGCTGCCCCAGGGTCACGACCTCCCCATGCCATAGACACTGCAGCCCGGCCGGTTCCCGCGCTCGCACTCCCCACGCCCCCCAGCCCCCAGAGCGGGCACAGCGGGCCCAGCTGGGCCCCACCCTGCCGTACCCACACTTCCTTCTGCGTGGTTCTCCCAAGTCCCTGTTTGCCCACAGCCCCCGCGCCCTGCAGGCAGGTGCCTGCCGGCCCACTGCGGTCAGTGGCCATCTGAGCAGAAGTCGACAGAGCAGCCTGTGCCCGGGTCAGCACCCAGATGGGTTGCTGGAGCACCCCGCTCTGTGCTGGAAGCAGGGTCCCTCCCAGAAGGGACGGCGTGGGGCCTGGCACTCCCCACCCTCGCCGTGCCCCGGGCCCTCTGCCTTAAGTGAGGAGGGGTGGTTTCAGAATCACTTGGGGTTGGCTGTCTCCTTGGGACAGGCCCTAGATAAACGCTGCTACACCTGTTGCCCTGCAGGGCCCACCCCAGGGCCCGGGCAGCCTCCCAGCGCCCAGGCCTCCTCTGTTCTGGTGGGTGCTATCTGCCCCTCCAGGACCGGGCATCCCACTGGGGTCCTTTGGACCACAATGTGGGAGTCGGGCGTGGAGTCTGGGGGGCACTAGTTTCAGACCCCAGTAACAAGGGCTCAGTGAGGCAGTGGTGAAGATTGGCTGTAAACTCGGCAGGGGGCTGCAGGAGGGGGCAGGGCCATGCCCCCTGCCCCCACCCGCCAACACCACCTTTCTTGTGAGGGCAGAGGGCGGCTCACCTCACGCTGTGAGCCCAGCGCCCAGCGCAGCGTGCATACCCACACAGCCACAGTGGAACTGAGGTAATGCAGGAAAATTTTATCTCCTTGTTCTAGAACAAACTCACGATGTTGGACATTGCGTCAAATAGAATCAAAAAGATTGAGAACATCAGCCACCTAACAGAGCTGCAGGAGTTCTGGGTAAGTGCAATGCACGCGCGCTTGCTGGCGCTCAGCTGAGCAGGCCCCGGTGCCCGGAGCACGTCTGCTGTGGCTCTGGCGGCCGGGGTGGGGACCAAGAGCTCGGGGGGCTGCAGACGTGGTCCCCACAGTGCACGTGGCCTTCCAGCAATGGCGTCACCAGAGAGCTGGGTAAAGTCACAGGCTGTCAGGCCCTGCCCCACCCCAGAGGCAGAGCGGTTGACGGCTGCTCTCATAAGAACATGAGAAGCCCTGATCCGTGTGGGTTAGTCCCAGGGTCGCCGTGTGGCTGGAGGGCTTCCAGACGCAGCCCCGAGGCCGTGCTCCTGGCTCGGATGGCCCAGAACCACGGGAGGAGCTATGGATGGACCTCTGTGGCTGGTCACCTTGGAACATGCCCCTTGTTGGTCTCACAGCGATGGGTGTGGTTCCTGGAGCCCACAGATGAGAAACATAAGAGGCATAAGAAGCCACGAGACTCTTGAGGGGGTTGCAGGTCGACCCCCAGCTGAGATCCGCGGTGTCAGAGTCCCACACGCGTGTCCCGAGTGTGACTCCTGCAGGAGTGCCGTGTGCAAAGTGTGCATTGTCCGAGATCTGTGCTGTGTGCAAGGCCTGCCCCTTCCTCATCCAGCCATTCTGCCAACTCTCTGATGTCCTGTGTGTGTTCTTCTCCTCATCTCAGAAATGACCCAGGTTTCCCTAACGCACAGCAGCTCGCTCTGAGGATGACCCTGCCCGTTAGTGACGGCGCTGGTCTTGGGTGCCGTCTGGGCGTGACTCCCAGACCAGCCTCTGCAGGGCTGGGGCGCAAAGCGAGCCACCGGGACTGCGGTCTGGTGTGCGGCCCAGCCGTGGAGGAGGGCGTGGCCGGGGTCAGCAGGTGGATCGGAGCAGAGGGATTCTGTCTGAAGAGGTCAGGGCACCACACAGCCAGAGGATGAGCCGAGAGCCGGGGTCCTGACCAGGCTGCTCCAGCACTGGGGCACCCAGCACTGCAACATGCGCACACCTCTCACCCCAGCCCAGCCAGGTGCTGGCCCTCGTGCCCTGGCGATCCTCCCAGGAACCTATGCTGGCCTGAGTGACAGAGGCCTGGGGGAGGCAGGATGCCCCCCATGATGGGGTCGTGAGCAGACTGGCTGTGTCTGGGGGGCTCGCGTGGTCTCGGACCCCCAGCTTTCTGTGAAGTAGCAGACTCCTAGTCTGACGCCAGCAGCCTACAAGTGATTTTGTTGTGTAAGAAAAACACCTTGAAAATTCCCCTACACCTTGGTTTTGTTTCAAGTGTTGCTGAATTTGAGGGGAAGTGAATGTAAATTTTGTATGTAAATGTCAGCCACCAGAAACCACTGGAATAGACTCTGGAGACAGTCTGCGTGGAGCACCATCCTGGCTGCGTCTGCAGCAGGACTGCAGTGTGGGTTCAGGCAGGACGCTCACATGTGAGCCCAGGATCACCCGCCAGGAGTTTGCAGAGTTGTCGGGGTCACCAGCATGCCCACGCGATCACACGCACCCGGGAGTGAGACAGCACAGGCTGCCGTCTCTGTGCGCTCCGTCTGCGTGGGGTGCTGGTCAGGACGTTTGGGGGGACCTCCCCCGCATGTGCACGTAACGCAGCGGTCGAGTGTGGAGTGGCTGAAGAACAAGCTCGCGGCCACAGGGAGCAGCCTGCTGCATCCAGAGCACGGGCCATTCTGCGCGACCAGCAGCCGGCTTGCTTTAAAGGTCACTTCATTTGACAGGAAACAATGTGAGAAGGAGGCGGGAGACAGTCTAGAACAGAAGAAACTAAAACAGTGCTTCCAGGAGGTTCTTTAAGAAGACAAGTGCACCGGGAGGTCACTCCCTACACCTCGCTCCTTCAGCTGGGAAGGTCGCACGCCTCTCAGCTGGGAAGAACTCAGGAGACATACAGACCCATCCCCCCCCATGACCCTTCCAGATATTCTAGAGTTTCTGTGGAGACAATACAGGTGAATGGTTTTGAGTTTCATTTTGAAAAAGTAGAGAGTTACAAGCATCTGGGAGTTACCTTGTCTAAGGCTCCTTTACAAGCGCTGTTGGTGCTGAGCAAAATCCCCAGGCCACTTTACAAATCCTAGAGAAAACCGCCTGGAGGCTAGCTGTGCTACAGAACACCCTAACTGATAAGACCTGGGGCTTGTAAACCTAGTAACTACTGACTGCGGGGACAGCCGTGTTGGCGGGGCTGTGACGGCTCACAGGGGAAGCACGTGGGGTGTGTGTCCGGCGCAAATGACCGTGGAGGGGAGAGGAGGCGCGGGCGAGTCGGGGACGCCACCACCAGCAACGCAGGAAAGGGGTGGAAGTAGATCCCGCTGCCAGGACCTCCCCTCTGAACAGTGACAGGCCTCCGTTTGTTAAATGAAGGTGTCTTTTACTTCTGTGAACTTCATTGACCTTCACGTGATGCCGAACACACCTTGCTACACTCCCCAGTTATTACCATATTTTGTAGCAGAAACACAGAAGCCATGTTTTTTAAGGAAGAAAATACAAAAAATGCTTATAAATAGACTGTACATTTTGCCAAAAGAAAGGTACAAAATGCTGCTTAAAAAAACAAACACTGAAGACCGATTGGAGAACAGAGCCATCCTTCAGATTTGGAAAGTGTGTGGCACATAAGACTGGGTGCTGGGCCCCCAGACCACAGCGGTGCAGCCAGCGCTTAAAGGTGGAAACAGCCAGTGTTGGCGTGTTTTCCAAGGTGCACGTGTGGAAGGCGTGTACCGCGTGCTCACGCAGCTCCGCTGTGGCAGCTCCTGTTGGCTGCCCGGCTGCAGCCCCAGCCTGGGGCCCAGGCCTCCCCTGCTGTGACTGCGCCTGCGGAGGGGCCCAGGGGACAGTGATGGACGGGCGGGGCGGGGCCTGGTAGGTGGGCGGGGCGCAGGCCGCGGCTCCTCGGGGAGCAGCCCTTGTCCCTTTGCGGTAGAGGCTTCGGGCCCCGCCTGGGAGCAGGCCTCGGGGCCTCCACAGCCTCCAAGTTCTGGAAAGCTGGGTGTCCCAGGGCAGCTGACACACGAGGCCCACAGGGAGTTCTGTGAACACGGGCTTCCTTAAGCAGGCGAGCCTGAGAAACCCTGTCTGCCCCGAGCGGGGGCGGGCGCTGTGTGGTGGCTCCGTAATCCGTCTGGGGACCCGGACGTGGACTTAGCGGCGTCCGCCAGGTTCATCCCGCGGGACGCGGCCCGCCCAGCACGCGCCAGGGTGCACGGGCCGGCCTGTCTTCTGCATGGGGCGGGGTGAGGGCCGTGGGGTCCCGAGGCTTCTCTGATGCGCCCCTGTCCCCCCAGATGAACGACAACCTCCTGGACTGCTGGAGCGACCTGGACGAGCTCAAGGGCGCCAGGAGCCTGGAGACGGTGTACCTGGAGCGGAACCCTCTGCAGCGGGACCCGCAGTACCGGCGGAAGATCATGCTGGCCCTGCCCAGCGTGCGGCAGATCGACGCCACCTTTGTCAGGTTCTGAGGCCCGCTCCTGCAGAGCCTCCCGGCCACGGTTTTAATCCACCCGTCACTCCTGCAGCGTCACTGTATCAGCAGTCACAAACCCAAAGGCAATAAAAAGGCACCGAGTGAAGCTGCGTGTGCAGGGCCGTCCCCGCCGGCCGGGTGTGGCCCCTGTCCGTGCTCCATGGCCCTGGGCCCTGCCCGCGGCCCGTCTCCATGTCCTCCTCTCAGAGGGGGCTCAGAGCCCCCCGGAAGGTGAAACAGCAAATCTGGGAGGGTGTCCAGGGGCCCTCAGGCCTGTCTGCCCAGAACTCTGCAGTGTCTTGGGCCAGTAGTTGCCCGTTTGTAAACCGTATGTGTTAGCAATAAACTGCAGGCAGAGGGCGCCTCAGCCCCGTGGGCCGCAGCCCCCAGCGCCCTTGGAGGGCGGGGGGCCTCCAGTCCATCCCGGCAGCCCTCAGGCCAGAGGGGCAGCCTCCGCACATGCTGCGTGGGGCCGCTGGCGGGTCCGAGCCCACCAGGTCTCCACAGGACTGCCTCCAGAGAGCTGCCCTCATCACCACACTAACATTGCCCCTTCTTAACCCCGTCACTGTGCTTTTCTTTATAAAACGCACACCCACAGTCACCCTGGGTGTGACAAGGACCTTGTCATCTCGCGGGGCCTCAGACTTGTCCTTTGCAGCCTGAGAACCAAACCACGCGGCCCCCGGGGCTGCTCCTGCTTCCGAGGCTCAAGCTGAGCAGCCAGTGTGGGCCCCCCTACCTCGTGTGTTTACGTCAGTTCAAGGTTAAATTTGTTAAAACAGAATTAAAATGGCATGTTCTCGGCTGCGTCCATAGCCACGTCTCACGGGAGGCAGCCAGTCCCCGTGGTCACAGGGAGTCCTGCAGGCACGCTGCCCGGGAGCTTGTCACAGAACCAGGGCAGCCACGTGGGGGTTGGGAGCTCGGGGGGGACCCCTGCCCAGGGGGCTGAGGGTAAGGTCATGTCCAAGTCCTGACTCAAATCTGGGCCAGACTGGACTGTGTGGCCTGCATGGCCGAGCAGGCTGTGGGCCAGGAACGCAGGCTCAGGTGTGGCCTGTTCCCAGAAAGAGTCTGCATACTGTGCTGTGAGCCTAGAATTCTGCCCTCAGCCTGCCACGGTCTGAGGACAAAAGAGAGGCGTTTTAGAAACACACGAATTCAGGGTCTGAGTGCCCTTGCTGAGAAATGTGGAGGCGTCCATCCGAGCTAAAAATGAATCCAAATGAAGAATCTGCAGCAGCACCAAAACCAGAAAACTTGGTTTAAAAGCACATACCTGGCTGGTTGCGGGGTCTTGCAAACACTGGGACACAGTTCCCGTCAAGACATAGAACTTGGGCCTAAACAACCATGGGTGGTCTGAACCGCAGCTTACTGTTTTCTTAAATCTGGAGGTAGGATCGAGGCACAGAGGTAGAGACTGCAGGTGTTCAGTTCGGCGTGGAAGGGGAGCGAGAGCGTGCAAGTGGAGTCGGTGGGAAGACAGCTCCTCCCGCTGCGCTCAGCCGCTCAGGCGTGTCTGACTGTGACCCCACAGATGCACCCCCAGGCTCTAGTCCTTAGTGCTAGTCTCTCAGTCGTGTCCGACTCTGGCCCCGTGGACTGCAGCCCACCAGGCTCCTCTGTCCGTGGGGTTCTCCAGGTAAGGGTACTGGAGTGGGGTGCCATTTCCTCCTCCAGGGAATCTTCCCAACCCAGGGATCAAACCCAGGTCTCCTCATTGCAGGTGGATTCTTCACCATCTGAGCCACCTGGGAAGCCCATAGAACAGATAAATAATCAAACATCCAACTCACCAGTAGGGAAAAACAAACTTCAAGGAAAGAGGACATGAGAGACGGGCACACGGAGGTCCACAGACAGACATGAGGACGGTCAGAGCTCGCCTGTAACGGCCCCTCAGACAGGTCACAAATCCTAGGCCAGCATCCCCTTTTTAATAGAGACTTCAAAGTTATACAAGAGACAGTAGAAGGGATGGGAAAGCTCTGCTAAACCCAGTGCAATCCTAATGAAAATGCTATTTGATTGTTTTAATAAACTCCTTAAACACTAAGATTTATGTGGGAGAGAAAAGATCCACATTGAACCTTGAAACTTTAAAAAAGTGTAGTCAACTTTGAAAACACGTCAGGAGACATGATTCCCTTCCAGATTCTGAAAGCGACAAACCCCCGCTTAGAAAGTGTAGGGGCCAGCCGGCTGTCCCAACCCCTGGACGGGACAAGAGACCTGTGTTGTGGGCGGGGCAGGCAGGGGCCACGGCATGTGGGGAGAGACCACCCGGAGTCTGAGTCTCCGTGTGACAGCCGAATGGAGGCTGCTGGGGGAGCACATTCGCCAGCTGCGAAGGCGGGAGAGCTGCTCCCCCCAGAGCACAGCCAGCGGCGCTTACAGAAAGAAGAGACCTGAGTGGACACAGGGGGCAGATCGGGAGATTCCTGCCGAGCCAAGAGCTGCGAGGGCCCGATGCTGAGAAACAACCCTGCCAGTCAGAAGGAAGCAGAAACCCGGGCCCAGGACTAGCCGGCCACTCAGAAGCCTGGGCCAGCCAGCGGGGCTGCGGTCAGAGGGTGTGGTCAGGGCAGGGGACCAGTTAGCTCACGAAGTCCCTGCTCCACAAAAAGGGAAGCCACGCAATGAGAAGCCCGCACACCACAATGAATGTCCCTGCTTGCTGCAACTAGAGAAAGCCCTGGCAAAGCAACGAACACCCACCACAGCCAAAAAATAAATCTTGAAAGAATTATTAAACAATAATCTTAGCAAGACAGTTACATAGTTGGAAGGTGATCGGTGCTTTGGAAGAAAGCAGAGCATTTTGGAGAGACTCGCTGAGTCATTTAACAGCAGGAATGGGGTGACCCTGAAGAGGGGCCAGAACTCTGAGACCAGCACTCTGGGGCGGGGGCAAACCTGAGGGGGCAGCGGGGGGAGGGGAGCAGAGGGTGAAGCTCTGTGCACAGCAACCGGAAAGGGGGTGGGGGGAGGGCAAAGGAGGCCTGACTTGGGGCAGGAAGAACCAGGGAGCAGGGAAGGGGGGGTCCCAGGTGGGCCCAAGAGGAGGTAGGGGACACAGGGGCAGGGGGACAGGTGCCTGGACACGCTGGATCCCGGCTGAGGCTGGGGGACACAGGCGGAAGTGCTCTGTGCAGGCAGAGCCCAGCAGTCCCGGTGGCTTCCTGGAGGAGGGCCCTCACTTTGGGCAGGGAGAAGGTTTGGAGGAGTCAGAGGAGGGTTCTGGGGGGCAGGGAGCAGGCTGTGCAAGTGGAGCCTCTCGTCAGGGCGTGGGGAGGGGTGACCATCCGTGGCCCACCCCTCAGGCTGCGTGCAGAGCAGGCAAATGTCAGGAAGGCAGTCGTCCCCAGTCGGCACTCGCTACAGCCATCACTCGCCCCAGCAGTTTTGCGCGGATCAGCAACGTGTCCACACCCAGGGATGAGGTGCACTTGTTCCAAGCCAACTCGATGGATCTCTTGACAGACTGTCTCATGGCCAGGAGTGGCCCAAGACTCATGCTGAGCTGATGACACCTGCTTTCCTAAGAAAAAGGGCATGTGCAGCTAGCATAATACCTTGAATGTGGACTTGATGACTGGACCTGCTGCAGCCATCCTGCCACCATGAGGCAAGGGCTTGACCCTGACACCCACCCCTGAGCCACTGAACCAAGCCAGGTGCCAGCTCCTCTCTACTTCTTAACGAGGTGAAGAAGAAGACCTTCTGTGTTAAGTAAGCCACAGGAATTGGAGGCTTTTCTTTTCTTCCTTCCACTGAAGGTATTTCTGAATATTATATAAACATGCATTAAAAGTTATGGTCAAATAAAGCTAGTGTAGCATCAGAGGCCCAGCCCGGGCTCGTCCTAGCACCTGGGACCCTGTGATACACCTGTGCTAGTTGCAGCTTGCTTGCTTAGTTTTTTTAAACTGCAAAAGGAATCCAACTTGAAAAACTTTCAAACCGTAAAACATTGTATAAAGTGAAAAATAAAAATTTCACCCAGGAGGGTGCACACCTTTATGCACGCGTGTCTCCTGCCGAGGCCTCTGGCAGCCTGCCCCCACAGCTCTCCCTGGGCGGACCGTGCTGGGGCCCCCAGAGCTGCCATGCCCCAAGAGCAGGGAGCCCACGGCCCTGCAAGTTGGCCGCTTCCCAGACAGTCCTTCTCAGCAGCTGCCAGAACAGAGTGTCCAGTTGCCCCAGGAGGGGGTGCTCAGCCACGCCTTCCTACTATATAGGCCCTGCGGGGTCAGGCCAAGGCCAGCCTCTCCCCGGATTCCTCCCGGCCCACCTGCCTCGTACTCCCATCCTGTGTCTACCGCAGAGCCAGCAGCCCACTCCAGGACCCCAGACTGTCCTCTGTACAGACGCGCTCAGGCCTGTCCCTGCCATCCAGGGTTCCTGGGAGGCGTGTGGGGACTTTGGGCTCCAGCCAGGACAGGGGTCTGATGGGGAATTACACCAGCGGCCGAGGGTAGCAGGGGAATGGCAGGGAGGAACAGGCATGGTGAGTGCCCCGGGGCGGGGGGGGGGGTTGGAGGGCTAAGGCCCCTTCTCTGTGCCGCAAGTGGGGCGGGACTCCCCTCACCGCGGAGCCCTGAGCCCTGGGATGCGCCCGAGGGCACCCGGGGAGTGGGCGGAGCCGGGCTCTCAGCCTGGCCCCCCCCGCCCCCCCCCACCATCTGCAGCCCTGCCCGCTGCAGGTGCGGCCGCCCCCCTGCAGCCCTGCACAGAAGCAGAGGGCCCAGGCAAATACGGGGGTGGGGGAGAGCCGGCCTCGCCCGACAGCCTGTGCTGTGGGTGTGTGCAGGCTCTAGGGACGCGCCAGCGCCCCCTTCTCTGACAAAGGTGGGTCCTGTGCGCAGAGCGCGAGGGCACACGGGGCCCTCGCTGCCTGGGCAGGGCCCCCCAGCTCTCTGTCCTCGAAGCCGACCCAGACTCGGCAGCCAGGCCAGGTTGCTGCTGTGGGGGTGGCCGTGACCCCGGAGTCCTCTTCTGGAAGCCACTGTACCAGGTGGGAAGCCATTCTGCGACACGGGAGCCCCGGTGGGAAGTGGGGAGAGGGGAGAGGGGGGGCTGGCAGCACCCAGCCCAGGAGGGCTCCGCACCCTGGGGCCTGGCACGGCGTCTGCCCCCGGCCAGTGGCTCGCTGCGGCTTCCCCCAGGGCACCCGGCCTAGGGACCGGGGCTGTCACCCGCCGCTGGACTCACCTCAGAGCAGCTCCCTCTGTGGCGCCTCTGCACCTGGGGCGTTCATCTGTCAGTTCCCATCCCTCCTGCAGGGGGCGCTGGGGAAAGACCCCCACCCCCACCCCAGCCCCTTGCCACAGCGGGGGCTGCCGCCCACCCAGAGCTCTGGGGACTTTCCTCTGGGGTGGGGGCCGGTCCTCGGCCCACCCAGCTCTGAGGAACCTGCAGCTTGGCTGGGGCTCCTACCCCCACCCTCGGGGCCCCAGGCAACCTGGGCAGGGTGGGCGGCCCCCCACCGTCTGTGGCCCCTCCCAGCCCCCAGCAGCCCCAGCTCAGATCCCCCACCCATCCCGGTCATGGGCCCTCCCCCCTCCAAGGAGAGGGATGCAGGGTCCTCAGGCCAGGCCGTCCTCCCGTCCCACCCAGGACCCTCAGGAGGCGCCAAGGCCCATCTGTTAAAGCCAGTCTGTCCTCCCTGCAGGCGAGCAGAAAGAGGAGGCCTGTGCTCTGAGCCCACTCTCAGCGCCCCCCCAGGCCCTGCCCCCTGCCCAGGCAGGGTGGGGGTGGGGGGAGGCAGGCACGCCCTGCACAGAGGGACAGACAGACAGCTTCAAGCCAGTCTCCCGTGTTCTCCCTCCCTTGCCCGGTCTGGAGCCAGGGCCCGATCTGGGGGGCTCCCCGAGACCCCATTGCCAGCCACGTCCCCCCATGAAGCGGGCTCGCTGCGGGCTGTGCAGGGAAGCAAGAGCCAGCCCTCACGAGCCCTTCTCTGCCCACACCAGCCCCGACAGCCCAGCCCTGGGGCTGCAGGAGCCACACGCTGCAGGCCGGCTCCGGGGGAGGACAGTGCCTGCCTGACAGGGGTCACGTCCGGAGCAGTGGAGGGGGCTCTACAGGAGCTGGGCCAGCACCACAGAGGCCATCTACCCCCTCTCCTGCGACCCCAGACCTCGCCTGTCCTGGCGCAGGGGAGAGGGGGCGTCCTTACCCCTGACGGAGGGCAGAAACCCCTAGGACAGGGTAGGCGGGGCCAGGCAGGGTCCCCCCCACGGGGGGAAGAAAGGGACACGACTACCTGAAAGTGGACACGTGAGCAGCGCAGAGGTGCCGGGGGCCGGGCCTGCTTGTTGGCCCGCATCCACTTCTGTTTGCCGGCTTGTCAGAACCCAGAGGGAGGGGCACCCCTCACCCCAGAGGGATCAGGCTCAGGGCCGGCTGTGGGCTCGTTCCGGTTGGGTGGGGTGAGGGTTGGAGCTCTGCACAGCTGAGGTTGTTGATTACAGTCAGGCCCAGTGACAGAGCGGAGGTTAGGGCGGTACAGACGCCTGTTACAAGGTGCCAGGGTGAGACCCCCGGCCCCAGCTTGCCTCTGCTTCCGGCCGACCCCCAGGGCCCAGGCCACAGGCCCGCCTCAGGCTCAGATCCCCAGGGTCAAAGGCAGAGAAGGAAGCACCGCCCGGGGCCTGCAGGGAGCTCCCTCCGCACAGACCGCTGAGGGCCCATTTCCCCATTTCCCGAGCCCATCTCTGGGGTTCCCACCCCTCCCCTCACAGACACCCCAGGTGAGGTGTGGGGGAGCTCCCCGCCCCAGGTGAGGCGTCCCTGCTGGGGGGGCTCCCGGCCCAACGTCCGCCCCAGTGAGCTGCCCGCCCCCGCCCCACGGCCTGAGGGTAGACAGGTGCCGCCCTCCCTGCCCAGTCGCCTGGAGCTCCGTGACCGCCTCCCGCCCGCCCACAGGCCACTTGCGGCCGCCTTCTCATCTCCAGTCCCTGGAGGCCAGTACACTGAACACCGCAGGTCCTGCCCCACCTGCCCGGAAAGCTGATGGTGGCCCAGGCCTTCAGAGGCCGTGCAAGCCCCCGGGAGGCCGGCCTGGCCAGGGACGCACCTGCGCCCTGAGGCCTGGGCCCGCAGGGTCAGATGCTACCATCCGTCCTCCAGCGGGAAGCCGGGCAGCACCAGCAGGGGGAGACCTCGCCAAGCCCTGGACCCATGAGCCCCTGCCCGCACCTGCCAGCCCATGTCAGTCCCTGGGCTGGGGACCCAGATGGGTGCCCAGGGGCGGCCAGGGGAGGGCGGGTCACAGTCCTCGGAAGCTGCCCCCCGCCACATGGCACCAGCTCCTAAGCCAGCCTGGGCCAGCCATGTGCTGGAGGGGAGACGGCAGGGAGGGGTGCCGGGCCTGCCGGCAAAAGGAACAGGTCGCGGACACAATCACCAGAGCACCTGAGAAATAAAAGACTAGGAAAGATGGGGTTGAGAGGGATGGAGTCAGCTTGTGACTGATTCCGACGACTTTATTGAGGGGTAACATACATATATATACTAACAGGATTCACCAAATTTTAGATCAAAGACTTGCATACGTGCAGAACTGCAGACACTAGTTTTAGCTCAGGAGTTTTATCTTAACTCCAGCAGAGCATGGCACCAGCGTCTTACAATCAGGTAAAGACTACCTAGACATAAGCCATTCACAGGAGCCCGATAATCTTATCAGAGTCAGGAAAATGGGCAAATGGTGGCTGCAGCGATTTCCTTGAGGGAGGTGAGAAAGGCCAATTTGCACTTTAACAAATCAGGGGTGGCGGGACAGAGAGGGACCTCTTAGATCTCTCTCAGGGCCGAGAAGGGGCCTGAGCAGTCAGGCCGGCTCCCCGCAGAGGGGGTGCAGCCGGCCAGGCCCCCAGGGCAGGGCGCCCCTCCCTCCCACTCTGACTCTGCCTTCAGAGTGGATCGGACCCCGTTACCCCACTCCCATCCCCACGGCTCTGGCTGCCCTGAGCCCTGCGACCCCAGCTCTCCACCCAGCACCAGGACAACAGAGCTAAAACCGATAGATGCCTGTCAGAACAGCTCCTGCTTAATCGACAAAAAAACAGAACCCGAGGGCTGGGGAGGATGTGGAGACACTGGAGCGTGAAACGGTGCGGCTGCTAGGGAGCAGCACAGTGATCCCTCAGAAAGGTGGACAGAGTCACCCCGCGATCAGCAGCCACGTTTTCAGGTCTGCGCCCCAAAGAAGTGACGAGGAGCACTTGTGCAGTTTCCGTTTCGAGGGGTGTGGTGGCTAATGCAGCAGTGAAGTCATGTGCACTGTGTTAATAGAAGCATTCGTTCGCGGGGAGGGGAGACATGGGCCACCGAGTGGAATTCCCACGTCATACAGCCACTCAACTTTTAACACTCTGAGGACCCACCAAACTGCTTTCCAAAGTGACTGAGCCAGGGAATCTCCTGGTGTCCAGGGGTTGGAGCTCGGCGCTCTCACTGCTGGGGCCCCAGGTTCAGTACCTGGTCAGCGAGCTAAAAATTCCGTAAGCCACAAGGTGCGGGAAAAAAAAAATTTTTTTAACTTTTAAAAATTAAAAAAACAAAGTGAGCCTATTTTATTTTCTTTTACTTTGTTGTTACTGTTGTTGTTCAGTCGCTCAGTCGTGTCCGACTCTTTGCGACCCCATGAACCGCAGCACTCCAGGCCTCCCTGTCCATCACCAACTCCCGGAGTCCACCCAAACCCATGTCTATCGAGTCAGTGATGCCATCCAACCAGCTCATCCTCTGTCATCTCCTGCCCTCAATCTTTCCCAGCATCAGGGTCTTTTCCAATGAGTCAGTTCTTTGCATCAGGTGGCCAAAGTATTGGAGCTTCAGCTTCAGCATCAGTGCTTCCAGTGAATATTCAGGACTGATTTCCTTTAGGGTGGACTGGTTTGACCTCCTTGCTGTCCAAAGTCTTTTACTTCACTTTACTTTGTTTTATTTTATTTTGACCATGACACATGCCTTGCAGGATCTTATATTTGAACCCGGGTCACAGCTGTGAAAGCGCCAAGTCCTAAACACTGGGCACCAAGGAACTCCCAAGACTGCGCTACTTTACAAAACAGCCACAACAAATGAGAGTTCCAGTTTCTCCACATCCGATCCAACACTTCCCTCTTCTGTATCTTGGTGTCACTTGTCCTGGTGGGTATGGGGTGGCGACACCCATTATGATTTTGATTTGTATTTCCCTACAGATGGCTAATATTGAGCATATTTTCCTGGGCTTATTGCCAATCTGTGTATCTTTTTTAAGGAAACGTCTATTCAAAGTCTTTGCCTATTTCAAAATCGTGCTATTTGTCTTCTTCTCACTGAGTTATAAAGGTTCCTTAATGCTCTGGATGCAAGTCGTTCATCAGACACACGGTTTTCACACGTTTTTCTCCCGCTCTGTGGTTGCTTCGTCACATCCCTGACGACGGGCTTTGAAGTAGGTAGGTTTTTAATGCGGATGAAGTTCATGTTACCAATCTTCTCTTGTATTGCTGTGCCTTGGGTGTCATGTCTAAGAAATCACTGCCTAAACCCAACTCATTAAGACTTGCAACTATGTTTTCTCCTGAAAAGTTTTATCATTTTAGCTCTTATACCTAGCTTTGTGATCTTTTTTATCTTAACTCCACTTTAATTCTTTTTTTTTTTTAACTCCACTTTAATTCTTATATATGGTGTTAGGTAGACGGTTCAGATTTATTCTTTGGCAAGTGGAAATTCACCTGTCCCAGCATCATATACTGAAGTCACTATTCTTTTCCCAGTGGATTTTGTTGGCCTCTTTGTTTAAAAACATTGTTGTAAAATACAAGATTTTTTCTGAAATCTCAAGTGTATTCCGTTGATCTATATGTCCACCCTTATGCCAGTGCCACTCTGTCTTGATTATTCTCTTTGTAGTAAGTTTTGACTTACTTAATAATTAAATTTAAAAGTTACTTACAAAATTAAAAATATGCATCCTGAAACTTTGTTCTTCTTTTTCAATGATGTTTTGGCTATTCTGGGTCTCATGTATTTCCATGTGAATTTTGAACTTGTCAATTTCTGGAAAAAAAAAAAACAACAAACATGCCAGCTAGAATTCTGATCAAGATTGTGTTGAATCTGTAAGTCAGCTGGGGGTTTGTTGCTGTTTTCACCATGTTGCCTTTGCACTCCTGCACATGGACTGTTTTTGCCTTTATCTGGAGCTCTTAACTTATTTCAACAGCATTTGGCACTTTTCAGTGTATAAGTCTTGCACTTTTTTTTTGTTAAATTTATTTGGGTTTCATTTTGGCACTGCTGTAAGCAGAATTATTTTTCTGTTTTATTATCAGCTTGCTTACTGCTAATGTATAGAGATATAGTTGTTTTGTATGTTGATTTTCCAATCTTGCCAAAATGGATATTCAATTCAGTTCAGTTCAGTCACTCAGTCATGTCCGACTCTTTGCAACCCCATGAACCGCAGCATGCCAGGCCTCCCTGTCCATCACCAACTCCCAGAGTCCAACCAAACTCATGTCCATCGAGTCGGTGATGCCATCCAACCATCTCATCCTCTGTCGTCCCCTTCTCCTCCTGCCGCCAATCCCTCTCAGCATCAGGGTCTTTTCAAATGAGTCAGCTCTTTGCATCAGGTGGCCAAAGTACTGGAGTTTCAGCTTCAGCATCAGTCCTTCCAATGAACACCCAGGACTGATCTCCTTCAGGATGGACTGGTTGGATCTTCTTGCAGTCCAACGGACTCTCAAGAGTGTTCTCCAACACTACAGTTCAAAAGCATCAATTCTTCAGCACTCAGCTTTCTTCACAGTCCAACTCTCACATCCATACATGCCCACTAGAAAAACCGTAGCATTGACCAGACGGACCTTTGTTGGCAAAGTAATGTCTCTGCTTTTTAATACGCTGTCTAGGTTGGTCATAACTTTTCTTCCAAGGATATTAGTTCTGATGGCTTTTTTAGTGACTTCTTTTGGATTTTCTATATACAAAGTACGCCGTCTGCAGATGGAGACAGTGTCACGTTTGTGTTTACCTGTTTATTTAGCCTTCTTGGGCTGTTGTTGGCACTTGCTCATCTACACTCCCACCTGGGAGGATCTCCCTCAGCCTGGAGGGCTCCCTGTAGTGTCTCCTGGGGAGCGCGTGCGCGACACTGAATCTCTCAGATTTCCATTCTTTCAGTCTCACTTCTGAAGAACATTTCTGCTGGATAAAGAATTCTCATTTGTTAATCAAACCTTTTGTCCATTCTTAACTCTTTTCTGTCTTTTAGCTCAACGACTGTCATTATTTTACGCTTCTCTGCTAGTCCACCACGTGGTTCGTCTCTGGGTCTGTCTCTGACTCGGTCACCTTGTACAGTGTTGAGTTTAGTTTTGGGAGGAGGATCCCTGGATCTGCCTGAGCATGGTTTCAGGTGTCAGCTCAGGCGCAGTTCGCTTCTGCGCTCCTCACCAAGGTGCGCGTCTCACCCTTGTGGTGAGGTCCTTACTCCTGCAGCCTCAGCTGGGAAGCCGGGAGGATCCTAGGGGGATCGCCCCCTCCCTGGAGGAGCTGCTGCGCTGAGCCCCTCCTGAGGTTCTGTCAGCCCCCCTCGGGCAGCTGCCTCTGGGCGTGACCAGCTCAGGAGCTCCAAGCACCCAGGGGTCCCCTCAAGCCCGAGGCTCCTCGGCAACCCCTAAGTCTGACCTCTGCTCCCCGCCCAGCAAGGCCTCCGCTCTCTTGGGCTCTGTTGTCCTGCCTTGCAGTTTGGAAAGCGCCCTTAGGGAAAGAGCAGAAGTGAACGCAGGGCTCACCTCACAAGGGTCCCTCCTCTCGAAGGCCTGGGCTCCCCAGCCAGGGATTGAACCCAGGTCCCCGGAAGTGGATGTGCAGAGTCTCCTGGGAACCTCCCGCTTTGTCCGGTCTTTCCAGTTTCCAGGGAGGGATCCGAGGCTGGAGTGACTCACATTAGGAGCGTTCGAGGGCCCCGTGGACTCCAGAGGAGCGGGGGGCTTCGCCTTCGGGGGTGGGAGCCACGGGGGGGCACTGAGGGCGACCCCAGGCCTCCCTGTCCCCCTCGGCCGCTGCGGGGCTGTCCCGGAAGCTCCCCTGGAGCCCTCCCGCCCCGAGCAGAGGCTGGGAAGGAGACGGAGGAGCCCAGCACCCAGAAGCTGGGGAGGGCTCCTCCCTGGGCTGGCGGCCCCCAGACGTCCCGTCCCTGCCCCTGTGCCTGTCGGTTCCCAGCAGACTCTGTCCTCGTTTGGGAGGAGGACCTGAAGCAGGGTCGGCCGCTGGACGCCACCCACGACAAGAGCAGCACACGCGGGGCCTGGAGGGACAGACAGCTTCCTGGGCAGCCTTCACTCAGCCGGACTACACGTGGTCCCGCTGCAGGGGGGTGACTGCGGAGCCCAGGCTCGGCCTTCATTCTGTGACCTCCGACCTCACCCCATAGGCCTGTGGGCACGGTGCCCAGAGCCGCGGGTCAGATCAAGCCCTGGCGTCTCGCTGGGGGCCCGGCCCTCAGTGAGCCCCGGTGGCTGTGGATCCACAGACCACAGGCCAGTGTAATCAAGCCCTACCTGTCACAGGAGGCCAAGTTCCTCGGGGAAACCAGAACCCTTGGTCCCTGGAAACTCAGGAGCCTCCCTGTGTTCACCCACCCCACCTCCGGTGTTAAAGTTTTGGTGTAGACACGACACTGGTCACCCGACTCTCTGTGTTGGCAGCCTTTCCCGTGCAGCCTGTCCACTGTAACACTTGGTGTCACTTAGATGCTCCAGCCCGGTGGAGGCAGCTGTGTCCGGGCTGCGGCATCGTGCACTCAACCCTCTGCCCCGACCCCCCGGGTCGCCCCCCCCCCCAGTCCGCCACCCTCCTTTCTGACCAGCGACCTCCGGTCCACGGGGCAGGCTCTGCCGTCAGTCACAGGCCCTGAGGTCAGTCACATCCCTGTGTTTCCTGGTCGTCTCTGGACACATTTCATGCCACGAAACAACACAGCTCGGCTTTGTTTGGACCTGATGGAAGGGCTCGTGGCCGCTCCTCCTGACACGGCAGCTGCGAGACCCACGCACGTCGCAGGGGCGGCTGCACCCGCCCGCGGTCCTGGGTGAAGCGCCTCCGTCTCCCTCTGTCCCCGGGTGCGCAGACAGGGGCTGCTGTGACTGCTCATGGTGCGCGTGCCTGCGGGGCTGGCTCCGGAGGCTGGGCCGGGCCACGCTGGTGCCCGGCTGCACCCCGCTGACAGCGGGAACCCCTGTGGACACTTGCTGGCATCAGTCTCACAGTCTGCCGAGTGAGCAGAGCTGCCGTCCGCAGCCGCGTCTCCCCGAGTCCTAGAGACATGCGACGTTTCTGCATGCTCGCGGGCTCTGTGGGTCCCCAGGCGTGTGAACAGCCATCTTGTCTCTTCTGCGCTTTCGCTGCTGGGCCATCCACCTTGGCCTCATCGATGCTGGGCGCTTGGGTCCTGGACGCTTCCGGCCTGGCCGTCCTGGGCACCAGCATCGCTATGTCCTGGCTAATGGACCACGTGGCATCCCCTCCGCCTCGTGTTCTGTTTCCCGCCCTCTGGAACAGGCAGGGTGCCCCCACTGCCCACTGCCCCCCGCCCCCGGCTGGCCACGCTCCCTTCCAGAGCCGCATAGAAGCCAGCAGATACGCATGGGGTGGGACTGGGGCTGAGACTCCCCAGTGGTTGGGACCCACTGGACAGTCTGATGAGGGGAGGGGCTGAAAAGCGCCCTGTGTCATGGAAACAGATGGCGCACAGGTGTGGACACATGACTTTGCCGGACCTCCCTCCAGACCAGTCGCCCTGAGTGGGCACGGGGGACCCCACGGGGGCGGCACGGGCGGCATCCACCACCCACTGCCCAGCGCCCTCAGCCCTCAGAGCAGATGGGGCCTCAGCCTCAGCACACATCTCAGCCAGCGGGGACACACGTGCCCACCTCTGGCCAGGGGCAGGGCCTTGGCCTCGGCCTTGGGGGAGCCCTGAGGGCCGTGACGGGAGCCGCAGCTGAGAGTCACTGAGGGGGCCATTTGGGACAGCCGGGGTGCTCAACAGGGACGCTGGGCCCTGGGGCTGAAGGTCCCCAGCTCAGGGCTCCAGGGGAGCCTGGGACACCTCTGCACACGGGCACTGGCCACACCCTTCCATTCGCATACACCCTATGTGCACACTTCTGTTGTACGTGCGTGACGTCAACAGATGCCCCATGGCTTGTCAAAGGCAGAGATGTGTGGTCATTACCTGCGGAAGCTGTTTCTTGCCCATGAGACCAGGACAGATGGTGGCCCCGGTGGCCTTGCAGTGACTGTCATTGTTCGGCGGCTTCTAGAGGCAGGTTCACGGGTCAACCTGCTATTTATCACGTGAGTTTAAAATGGCGTGGTGAGTTTTTACCATAGCTACGGAAACACCTCTTTGCTCAGTGTGAATGGACACACACATACACTCATGCACACACACAGTGCACCCACACAACAGGCATGCACGCATGTGCACTCCCATGTGCAAAGGTGCCCGCATACGCCACGGGCACACAAACCTGTGCACACACGCGTGCACCCCAGGCTCTCATGGCGCCCACGGTCCCCGCTGCATGACGTGCCGGCCGAGGACCCCGTGGCGCACCACTTCCACCCGCATGCCCCCGGGCCGTGCTCGGCTCCCACTCGGAGGATCTGCATCTGAAGCTGCCCCTGCGGGTACGGGACGCCCGTGACTGCGCCCCACGCTGCTGCTCACAAGCCTGGGGGCTCCTGCTCCATGTCCTTGAGGGTGCCTGTGACCCCGCCTCCCCGCTCCCAGAAGCCCTGCTGCCAAGTTGGGTGGGGCAGCGCCCCCCGAGGCAGGATTGGGGCGGGGGCGGGCAGTGTCTGCAGCAGCCAAGGCAGCCTGGACCCTCCAGGCCTCCCGCTGAGGGCCCACCCGGCCAGCCTCAGGAGGACAGTCATGGCGTGGGGGTGGACAAGGGGACGCCACCGCTCTCACGCTCCTTCCTGCTGAGATGGTTCTGGGCCTCGGGGCAGCCCTGGGGCCCGGGGCCCAGAGAGGGAGGGGCTCACCTGGTCTACACGGGGTCCACAGCTGGGCCACGGTGGGCGGGAGCAAAGCCGCACACCCCCACAGCACTGGCGCCCGAGTCCCCTCAGGATGGGGGGCAACCGACCATCCCTCCCAGGAGACGCAACTGGGCCTCCGACCGGCCGGCCGCCTGCTGGAGTGGCTGGGCATCCCCAGCAGCCTGCTGAGGCCATGCCTGACGTGCCCCGGAGTCACACTCCTGCCGGTTCAGTGAGCAAGCTGTCCAGTAAGGGGGCTCCGCCAGCCCCCGACAGCCTCAGGCGGGGCCCAGAAGGTGGAGGTGAGAGAATCACCAAGTGGGTGAACCAGAACCTGCCGCTCTCCCCGAACTCTCCCCTGGACACTAGGCCCACCCCCACCCAGCTCCAAGTCCACAGTGGGCGGGTGGGTGACCCGGGACTTCCTCTCACACAGAAAATGCAAGAGGCCCCTCCACACTGTTCCTGGAGTTCTTCCCTTGGCACGCGACTCCCCGAAGCCGGTCACAGCCTCACCCAGCATGCAGGTTATGGCGACACCCAGGCCTGGGGGGACCCGAGTGGGTGCCCAGCACCAGAGACCCCCACACTGAGGACACCTCCCTTCTGGCTGGGGGGCAGACTCGTGCCCCACGCAAGGGCTTCCCGAGGTTCTGGGTCCGGGGCAGGCCCTGCAGTCAGCCATCGGCCAGACGCCTCCCGGAGAGAGGCCTTGGGTGCCACACTCGGAGCTCCCGGGCACACAGATGGCCGTGGGCTCATCGGCCCAAGCACCGCCACCGCCCTGCCCTGGGGGTGTCCATGCCATCCAAGAACCTCCCGTGACCTCAGGAGAGGAAGAGCCCCACGCAGGAGCCGCCCATGTGGCCAGGGGCAAGGCTGCCCTGCGGGCCCAGTGGAGGCCCAGACAGCTGGGCTCCGAGTCTTCACGCCTGCGGATCCCTCAGGGGGACAGCCAGGCCCCCTTCTTCCCCAGCGCCCACAGGCACCAGACGGTGAGTGGGGGTCCCGACCCTGCTCAGAGCCTGTGGCCCAGACCCGGACCCCTAGCAGGGAGCAGAGGCCTCTGTGGACATCAGAAGGCTGGCCTGTGTTGTCCAGGGCGGGGAGGCCCCACGGCTGGGAGCCTGTCCCCACCTTGCCGCTCCGGGCCCACAGGCCCCCAGGGCCCCAGTGGACATCACCTTCAGGGACTGGTGGGATTTGCCAAAGCCACGGGGCCCGGGCAGGTGTGGGTCCGGCAGGTCAGTGAGCACGGAGGCCAAGGGGGCAGTGTCCCTGAGAACTGCGGGTGGGGCCGGCCGGCTGCGGGGGAGGGCTGGGACAGGTCTGCCCAGGAGAACTGGCCCCTGCAGACCAAAGGGCATGGCCATGTGGGCTGCCCAGCAGGGCCTGGGCCCCCTTCCCAACACAGGCCTCCCGTCAGGGGGACGGCTGCCCAGGGCGAGGGGCCAGCGCAGGCTGTGCTTGGAGGGGCGTGGGCTCAAACCCAGACTAAACCCCGCGAGCCAGCCTCCCGGCCAAGGCCTGCCAAGTGTGAGAACACCACCGCCGGGGCCTGTATTCGGAGAGCTGGGGCCCCAGGAGGCTGTCGTGGGCTCAGCTCCAAGATAGGAGGACCCGTGAGTCCCTGCCGCGCCATCACACGACCCGTGACAGGCCTCCCACTTGACCCCCAGCTGTGCGAGACCCTGGCAAGGCCCCTCAGGGCCATGAGAGGAAAAGCCTCTTTGGGCTCGACCGGTTGCCGGAGGGGCGGGGGTCTTCAGCGCAGCCTCCCCTCCTCGATGTGAGTCCTGGGGGCTGGAGGCGGGGGCAGGCGCCAGAGGGGGAGCTTCCGGGCGAGGAGGATGCCAGGTCCTGCCCCAGGGCCGTGGGGCAGCGGTGACAGCCCTCTGACGGGACAGGCTGGCTCCCTGGGGAGCCGCCTCCCTTCAGGAGGTCGCCCGCGTCCCTCACAAAGCCAGGTCACCTGGGTATTGCTGGGTGCGGGGTGCTCACTGCACCAGCTGCCGCTGGACGGGACTCGGCCACCTTGTCACCACCCTTGACAAAGAGTCCACTGCCTGATCAGGAGGTGGGTGAAGGCCTGCCCCCTGCCATGTGACCTGGGGGTGTGCCCCCTGCCGTGTGACCTGGGGGCCTGCCCACTGTGCTGCAGAGCACCTCTCCCTGTTCTGGCCCATCTGTGCACTCAGGCAGCAGGACCCCCGCCCAGAGACAGGGAGCCTGCTCAGACCGCAGTCACTGGCCCCCCCAGGCTGCCCCTCCAGGTGCCTCCTCCGCACCTCACTGGACCCCGGAGCCCCAGGACAGAGGCCCCCCTCTGAGAGGCCCTGCTGGGCCGCTCACCCCAAAGGGCCCCCTGCCCTGGAGCAGCGATCCTGCTCCCTGGGGTGTCTGCTCTGTCCACCCAGGGCAGAGGGGCAGCCCTGAAGCCCCCACACCTAGACCCCTGCCTGGTGCGGGGAGGGCGCCTCCGCCCGCCTGCAGTCTCTCCACCTGGCAGCTCCTTGTCCCCAGGGCCCCTGGCGACACCCCCAGAGGGCCCGCAGGCCCCAGGCCTCGGCCAGCAGCAGGTCCGGCTGTGGCACTGGGCCCACCGGGGCGAGTGGGGCAAGTATCAGCCTATGGGCCCCGTGCACAGGGGTTTTGGCAAGAAGGTGGCCTTCCACTCGCCTGGCTTGGTGAGTACTGTGCCCACGCCCCTCAGGGCTTCCTGGGCCCCTGACTTGGCCTTCAGGGTGACGTCTGCTAATCGGTGCCCCCAGGGGTGAGCCGTGCCTGGGGGCTCAGCCAGCGGCCATGCTGACCCCTCTGAGGCCAGTGTGCCCTGGCTGAGCTCCGCCCTGCCCAGCCGCTTCCCCCCACCAGGTGTCCCTTCACCATGGCTGTTCTGGGGGCCCCCTTTCGACTCCCGACGCCCCGGCCCACCAGGCATGTCCTGAGAAGCCCAGGGCCACTCCAGGAACTCCCGCCCCGGAGCTGGTCATGCCTGCCCGGGGTCCGGGGAGAGCTGCCCCCTTGCCTCCTGCAGACAGGCCGGCACCCTGGGGTTGACCATCTGCCCCGGGCACCCAGGCTCCTCGCCTTCCTCACGGCTCCACCCCACCCTGCACAGCCGCGCCCCCACTGTCCCAGCTGCTGAAGCCCTTTCTTGCTCCAAGGACAGCAAGCGTGGCCCCTCAGTGGCTCCAGTGGCGCACTGTGCTGGGGAGCTGTGCGTGTCCTGTGCCCCGACTGGGGACACAGAAGGAGAGGCCACTCACGACCGCGCTGGACCCGGACGGGGGACAAGGCATTGGGTGGGCAGGGCCCCAGGAGGGCAAGGGCCCTGGGGCACAACGGGTGGGGCCTCCTCTGGGTTCTTGACAGACTTGCATCTCAGAGGTCACTCTGGCCAACGCAGGGGAGGCCGGACACCAGGCCGGGGCGGCTCTGGCTGTGACCCGTGGGAGGCAGATGGGGCGTATGTGACGGACCTGGCCGTGGCGGGCTGGGTGCAGAGCCGGAGGCATCAAGAATGACCCCAGCCTCCAGGACTGGAGTCCGCTAAGCAGGGTGCCTCTCCAGGAGGGGCCCCCACCCCCCGGGTGTTGATGGGAAGTGACTGAGGCTCAGGAAAGGGGGTTCTGGGAGGCAAGGGAGCCCGGGGGTCAGGTGCTGAGGTCAACAGGGGGACAGGTCCAGAGTCGGGGGTGAGGGCAGGAGGACGGAGCTGCCAGGAACGCTCCCTGGGGGCCATCCTGTCATGGCTTCCTCCCAGAAGGCCCTGCACCTCCTGCCCCCACCCCGCCCCCCCGGGGGTCCTTACAGGTAATGCGGCTGTGCAGACCCCCCTGGGGCTCAGCCCAGCCCTGGAGACCAGGCCCACCCAGATCACCCACAGGCGACCCCAGAGTCCCCCCTGAGAGTTTCTACGCAGGTTGGCTCCTGCCAGCGGCGGTGGTGGGCATGCTGGTGTTCCTGGTGGACGCCTCATGGTGTCCTGGGACACCCACATAAGCGTCCTCTGCCCTCCGCACGCAGGCTGCCCCGTGTCTCCTCAGGTGGGTGTGTGGTCGGAGGGGCTCCCAAGTGCCAGGCCCGGGGCAGAGCTGGGGGTAGAGGTGAGCACAGAGCCACCCCAGCCCTCGGGGGTCACGGAGGGCCCTGGGACTTGGCTGGAAGGCTGACAGGTAGACAGGTGTGCTCCCACGCTGACACAAGTGGACAGGTGGGTCCCTAGGTTAATTTTATTGGCATGTGCCCTTGTTTCTTACAATAGTGTCAACTTTTCTTATCATAAGCAAATGACAGAGCTTGGCTTTTATCGTAATGTAGAGTTGAAATTTCAAAAAGTTATCTCAAAAATTATCATCGCATACATTTTTTAAAAGAAATGCTGGGCCTGGCAAAGGCAGTGGTGGTGAGGGAGAAGGCAGGTGTCGGGGAGGGCAGGGGGCTGGGGCTCCCCGCTGGTCCCTGCAGCTCCCCCAGCCCCACCCCACCCTGAAGGCAGGCGCTGTGCGTGGTGGAGACAGCTTGGAACTGTGCCCCCTCTGCCCAGTCTGCCCCTCTGGCTGCTCTCCCATGCCCACACCGTGGGCCAGGTAGGAGGGCGGGCAGGCGAGGGCGGAGGGCAGCCCCTTACTCCCCCAGTTCTGGCCATGCCCCTCCGGGGATCCCCACTTGGCACCATCCAAAGTGGAGCGCCCTGTGCATTACTCACCTGGGAGGCAGTGTCCCCACTGGCTGAGGCCGGCTGGCCCCCAGCCCGCAGTGCTCAGCGCAGCAGCTGGACGGTGGACACCATGGGAGTTCTTCCTGTTACTCCTGCTATTAGGTATGGCGGCCAAGGTCAAGAGCAGGACCCCGAGCACACAAACCTTACCGCCCTCAGGCAGAGTCCTCAGGCCCCAGCTTCCGTCAGCCTGCACACTTCCAGGGTGGGTCAACTCTTCCCTGTGCCGGCCGCCAGGCCTGCACCCCACGCTCCCTGGGCCGGAGCTTCGGGGCCGAAGAGGGACCCACAGACAGACACGCCTTCAACAACCTGCTGGGAACCTGTCTGCACCAGTGTCCTAGGTCTGCCCTAACAAATGACCACAAATGGGGGTTAAAACAACAAACTAATTTTCTCACGGTTCTGAAGGCAGAGTCCAGTACGGCTTGACAGCTGATTCCTTCTGGAGAAGGCGCAGGGCGTCCGCCTCGTGTCCGGTGGCTCTGGGAACCCTGATGTTTGCTGGCTTGTGGCCCCACCACTCCCATCTCTCCCGTCTTCACGTGGCCTCTCCCTTTGTGCGGTCCCATGTCTGTCTCCCCTTCTCCTACAAGGGCTTGTCGCTGGTTTCAGGTCCCCCCAATCCGGGTGCTCTCATCAGGGGCTCCTTATCCTAATTACACGTGCAAAGGCCTTTATTCCAAGGAAGGCTGTATCCTGATCACCTTCCTATCAGAACATATGTCCAGGAGGACATATATTTTCAGAAGCACAGTTCAAGCCACTACAGTCCATCTTCTGGCCCCCATGAGCAAAATACAGTCACCCTCAACCTAGTGCCCCAAAGTGTCACCCACTGCCGCGTCAACCCCGAGTCCCCAGGCTCATCTCACCCTGAGTCGGGGGTGGGGGAGGTTCTGGGGCAACAGTGCTCCCTCCTGCACACTAGACGGTCACCGCCTCCAGGGTACAACGGTGGGCAGGCACGGGATGGGGTGTGGGGGGCATTCCTCGAGGGCCGGGCAGGAGGGAGAAAAGGGCCCGGTCCCAAGCACGTGCGAACCCTGCTGCCCTGCCCAGGCCGGCCGGCTCCCTGACCACGGAGGCACTGTCTTCTTGAGTCTGTTCACTGCGCTGTGGGCCATGCTACTCCTGGAAGCAGATGAGCGCCTGCTGGCCGGCCGCTGGGGCTGTTGGGACTCCGGGGACCTCGAGCTGGGCGGTCCCCCGACAAGGCCCTGCCCCAGCACGCACCCCTTTAAGCACCGTCCCCCCACAACTCCAGGAGCGGCCCCGGCCCCAGTTTTCCACCTCAGCTCCCACAACAACCCTGAACCCCACCACCACTGAGGACGAGCCCTAATTCCCCGAGAGGAACCGCCTGCACCAGGTGCTGGCCAGCTCAGTGGTGGTCCTGACAGTGGTGAGGGCCCCTGCTGCCGGGCGCTGCCCACCAGGCCGCTGTCCTCCGAGCCTCAGCGAGCAGTAGCACCCCCTCTCCGCCGTGGGGCAGGGTGTGATGTTGTCTCTGGGACCCAGGAGGTCCTCGCTGTCCTCAGAAAGGCCATGGTGTTCCTGGGCTCCAGGGAGGGGCTGAGCTAGGGATCTGGGCCCTAAGAGGCAGGTGTGTGTGGGGCAGGGGGCTGGGGCATGCTTCAAGCACAGGTCCGCTCACCCTGTCTTGCCCTCTAGTCACAGGGACTTCTTAACTGACCCCCTTCAGAGATCTCGAGAACTTTCAGGTTCGCCTAGTAAGATGGGGGCTGGCTGACAACAAGGCACAGAGGCCCCTGTGCCGCCCAGAGGCCGCAGAGTCGCCTACCTCTAAGTCTAAACGACTGCCCTTCCCACCTCTCCCTGCCAGCCACCTCCTGCTGCCCAGCAACCTGCCAGGAGAGGCTGAGCGCACAGCCTGGTCTGGGAGTGGGACAGCATGTGGCTGTGGCCTGAGGGTGCTGGGGTGTCAGGCTGTAGCCACAAGGCTCACGTACCCGCTGCCCCGCAGATGGCCGTGGCGCTGTGTGCCAGGGGTCCGTCACTGTGTGCCGGGCCATCCTGGTGTCCGGGTCGGACAACAGCGTCCTCGCAGCCTGGGTGAGCTTCCATCCCTGCTCCTGCCGGCTGGCTGGGTGGTGGGCTCTGGTTCCCTCCTCCATCACCTTGCCATCCCCCATAGGCTTCCCGCATCGCCAGCCTCACGGGGTCCATGGTGCACCTCGTCTTCATCCTCATGCTCTCCAAGATCTACGTGGCCTCGGGCACACATCCTGACGAGATGGGGTGAGTGCTGACAGCGCTGGGCGCCGGCCAGTCAGATACTTTTCTCATGAGTGAGGCGCCGCTCGGACGCGTCCCTTCCTCCCTGTGAAGCCCCTTAAACATCAGTGAGCGGGGCCTCGGCGGGGGCGGGGCGCTCCCCCTTCGGTGACCCCCCTTCCGTTTCCCAAGGACAAATCCATCCGTCCAAGAACTGCACAAATAGCAGCCCTGGTTTGGGGACGGGACAGAGCCCGGCGCACACCGGGGAGACGGGCAGAGTGTGGGGGAGACAGCGTGCGGAAGGCCAGGGACAGCGCCCTGGGGAGCCGCCCACAATGTCCCTGCAACGGCGGGGCCTGGGAGTGTCCTCCAGCCGGCCTCCTGGGGCCCGCCGCCATCTCGGCGCCTCCTTGTCGGGCACCTCTGGCGCCTAGCGCCCCAGACCCGTGCCCAGCCCGCTTTCCGGAGCCGCATCGTGTTAATTTTTACTGGCACTTGCACTGCTCCTCCCCTACGCGGAGTGCTTCCAGAAGTTTCCTGAAGTCAGAGCTTTGGGAACGCGCCCTCTGCTCCCTCCTGAACGGATCTCTTTGAACGCCCGGCGGCGGGCCCTTTCCTCACTCCCTGAGCCGGGGCGGTGCCTGACGCAGGCGCCCGCTGTGCCATAGAGGGGCCCCCACGTCGAGTCTGAGCGCGCTGTCACCCGGAGGGCGTCCATCGTCCAGGTCGTCAGCTTCCACTCGCCGGTCTACACATTCTTCTTCAAGAGCAGGTTAGCGCCTGCGCCGGCCACACCTGCCCGCCCCGCCCACGCCCACGCCCCGGTCACACCCACTTCCGATTAGCCCCGCCCACGCCCACTGGGCCCGCCCTGGCCACGCCTCCGCTCCGCCTCAGCCCGCCCCGCCCATGCCCCGCCCACGCTCTCCTGGGCCCGCCTCGGCCTCACCCTGATCCACCTCAGCCCGCCCTAGCCCCGCCCACTCCCTACTGGCCCGTCCCCCTACTCAACCCGCCCCTGCCCCGCCCGCTCCCGGCTGACCCCGCCTCGGCCCGCCCCTGCCCCGCCTAATCCCGGATGGCCCCGCCCGATCCGACCCGCCCACAAGCATCGGCCACGCCCCAGTGGCCAAGCCCCGTCGCTCTCGCCCCGCCCCACCACACGTGGCCCGGCCACGCCTCACACGAAGGTCATGCCCGCGCCCCGCCCCCTGTGGCCCTGACACCGCCCAGAAGCTCGGGGGAGGTGGGCGGGCACCGGGGTCGCTCCCCGATGTCCGCCGTGCCCCCACCCCCCCGTGATTCCGCCAGGTGGGCCACGGGCGGCCGCGGGAGTGGAGCCTTGGCTCTCCCCAGGTTCGGCGACTACCCCGGCAACTGCCACACCTTGCTCGGGGTCCGCAATGAGGAGGTGAGCGCGGAGAGCCGGCGGTGCCCCTCCCCGGACCCCACTCAGACAGCCGTCCACAGAAGCTCACAATCCGCCTGTCCCCGCTGGCACCCGATTCGCACCCGAACCCAGCCCCAGTCGCTGGCATGGGCCATGAGCCGCCGTCGCTGCCACAAGCTCGGTCAGCAAGCTGGAGGTGCAGAGGCTGACGGCCCCCCACGGGGCTTCTCCCCAAGCCGCCCCCGCCCCCGTCAGCACAAGCAGGCTCACCTGCAGCTCTGAGAGTCAGGGAACCTGTTTTCTGGATAGCGGAAGCTGGTTCCCTGCAGGATGAACCCTCGCTGCTGTGCGGGGTCCCCAAGAGCAGACCCCAAGGAAAGGCCCAGGTTCCGTTCACTGGTGCGGATGTCACCCTGGGAAGCATGCAGGGGGCAGGGGCTGTGCAGAAGGAGGTGCTCCTGGCAGCACTTGAGTGGGGGGGTCACCGCTGTGGGCTTGTGAACTCAACTCTGCCCCAACCCGTCTGAGACATTGTAGAAAAACTCTCAAAATAACCATCTGGTCCCTTCCTGGCTGAGGGCCAAGGAGGCACAGGTCCAGAAGTTGCCATGGAACACCTCCCCTGAAAGCCCCTCTGCTCCCATTTGTTGCAGGAGGAGGGAGAACAGCAACTTTCCATGGGTCAGAGCTGTAACCAGTCTGACAGCTGCCTGCAAAGGGGCTGTCCCTAGGGACCCTCTCCAGGTTCACACTGTCGGGGAGACAGCGCAGATGGGCTGACACTCGGCGCAGGAGTGTGCATGGCACACAGCAGTCAAGCAGGCGGTATGCGGTTATCAACAGGAAAAGTCCCAACTCAAAATGCTTCCAGCAAAAAATGCAGTTTTGTGGGCTCCTTTATTGAAAATACAGGACTCTGTGAGCGCAGGTATGGCTGGAACCAGGTGTTTGAACACTTGCATTGCTTTCCCCAGCACTGGCTGTGTTTTCAGGCAGATTTTCCTCTCCTGATAGGGAAGACATCTTGCTTCAGCTGTGGGCTGACGTCCCGAGAGCTCAGGACGACACCCTCTAGCTTAATACCCAGCACGAGGTATGTCATCCCACAGGCTCCCCCAAGAGCCCCGGGACCCGCCTCTCACTGGCATCATCAGGTCCCTGCTTGGTGAGGCCTGCCTGCATCCTGGGTCTGCCCCAGATCCACAGGCTAGGGTCAACCCCATGTGACTCCATGTGGTTCCCCAAAGAGCCCAGGGTGCCACACGGCCATGCCTCTGATGTCCTGTAACATCTGCCCGCTGGACCTGGGGAAGACTACGGGGGCTTGAGTGAGGTCAGGAGGGGGAAGGAAGGGAAGGAGGGTCTCTGCAGTCAAGGTGCCCCTGGCCAGTCGGAAAGGGCGTGGCAGGGGCCACCTTGGAGGCCCGGAAAAGGATGGACGCCTTGAGGCTGGTCCCTCCCACAAGCTAACCTGAAGGGCGGGCGCTGCAGTGTGCAGCTGGGAGCTGCCTTGCCGAGCTGGCCCAGGAGCTCCCGGTCATCATGGTGGGCAAGCAGGTCATCAACGCCATGCAGGAGATTCCTGTGCCTGCGCTCCCCGGGGTGAGTCTCCCACCCCACCCCACCCGCCTGGAAAGCATCCAGGGACTATGGGACCGGGGAGTGTCTGGGGCAGCCAGCCCCGCCAGGAGTGTCTGGGGAAGGCGGGTCCCGCCCACCTGGACCCCAGGGACTCAGGCACATCCAGGGGAGGCTCGGCCCAGCTACTGGCCCACAGGCTCTCCGACGCCCCCACCCTGTGTCGCTGCTGCAAGCGCGCACTGGGGTCTCTTACCCCGGGGCTGCCTCTGGAGGGCAGGAGGCCTGGGTTCCTGGGCGCTGCCCCAACCACCGGTCCATCCTGTCTGTAGCCCACTGGGGCTGGGCCAGGCATTCTTTGGGGAGGGAGGAGCAAGGAGAGGCCCCAGGCTTCTGGTGCCCTTAATGGGGACACTGGGGTCCCATCCCCTGGTTCCACCCACTGGCACCACTGCGGCTGCAATCAAGGCAACTGGGACCTCCCCCCGCCCCCGCCAGGCCAGAGCCCTCGCACTGCCCCACCCAGGGATGGCCTCACATCCAGCCCAAGGCTGGACCCAAGCTGGACCCTCACCAGCCCCTGCACACCTCATCTCCCCGGAGACTTCCCGGGCACCACAAAGCACGGCTGTCAGACCTTAGCCCAATCACGTGCCTTCTGTGGCGTGGCCCTGAGTCTCAGGGCAGGCGGTGCTGGGAAACAATTCAGGATTACAGCAGGCAGGGTGTAGCCGGACGAGTGCAAGTGTGGGCAGAGAAGCGCGCACACGCTCGCGTCCGGGATCCTCATCCGCTCCCTCCCTGACGTAGCTCCTGCCGCCTCCTCTTGCCCAAGGGAGCTTGGGGGGAGGCTGGCACCCTGGCCCACCAGGGGGATGTGGGTGCAGAAGGCCTGCCCCTCGCTTTGCACACCCTGGGCCCCAGGCCTCTAGCTCCTGCTGCCTTTCCTTGCAGGGCGACCAGGGGAGGGCTCAGGAGAACAGGGCCATCTTCTTGATGTTTCCTTTTTGTTTAACCCTGGTGTTTCTGTCTCCAGGAAGCTAAAGGGCTGCTGGCAGGGGTTCCGGCTCCATTCTGAGAAGAGGAAGGCAGCGGTTTCCCTGGTGGCTAGCCAGGTGCTCTGGGAGGTAGAGGCGGACTACCAGCTTTTGCCCTTCGAAGGCCTGTTTGACGGGTACCTCGAGATGGGCAGGGGCCATGGTAGGGGCTGTCACCACCAGCACCGTGGGGAAGGGTAACTGCACCACCAAGGGGCCTTCCAGCCTCAGCATTCCTGCCTGCATCTGCCTTGAAGCACGATGTAGGGATGGGTGTGACAGGGAGTCCCTGATGGAGCCTGGCGGGGGGGATCAGGAAACGAGTGGTGGGGCCATGGTGGGGAGCACTCAAGAAAGGCTGGCTGAGGGCAGGAGCGGCAGCGCTCCAGGTCCAGGGACTCAGAGAGGGCCTGGGGCCACGGACGGGGCTCGCTTGGAGTGGCCTTCATCTCCTCCCACCCCCGAACACCAGGGCCAGAGCCCGGCGCAGGACGTGAGGAGAGCAGTGAGGGTGCTCAGGCCGGGGCGAGGCTGCACGGAGGCGGCGATGGCCTGGAGAGCTGGACTTCTCCGGACAGTTTTTCGATGCCCACACTCTTTGCTGGACCCTCCAGTGCCCTTGCCAGGAGGGGGCCTGTGTCTGGGGCTTATCCCCCGCATGGATGGGGTGATTGCACTTTTTGAGGCCAGGGTCTGCATCTCATGCCGCCTTTCTGTTTGATGACAGAGGGGAGAACCACAGCACAGTCAAAAGTGCTGCATCTGAGCAAGGCAGGCATTGCTCTGAGCTCCTGGCGGCCAGAGCAACAGGGGTGACGGCAGTGGCTTCGTTCTGTGGATGAAGAGGGCAGAAAGCGCACAGGGAGGGACATGCTTCCTCATGATAACGTGAGCGGGTGACCACTGGACGAAAGGCCTCTGGGCCCCAGGCTCTCCTTAGGAATCTGACGTAAGAGCCAGAAGCCCCCTTCAAGGAGCCCCTTCCGAGAATCTTGCCAAGAGTCCACAGGGCGGGCGCGGCACTGGGAAGGACAGTTAGAGTCCCAGACCACAGGCAGCAGGGGGAGGCCGGGGATGGCCAGAAACACACCCAGCGCTGTGAGAGCAGATCAGGGAGGCTTCCTGGAGAAGGGGGCCTTGCCTTGGAGCCTGCGGGATGAGTAAAAGCAGGGACTGTGGGCACAGGCAGGGGTGGTCCCCCGGCCTCCCTGAAGGGCGAGGTGAAGTATTTACTGTGGGCAGTGTCTGGCCACTGGTCGCAGGTGCGCGTGGTCCTTATCACCGGATGAAACCGGGCGGGCGGAAGTCAGGGTCGCGCGCCGTGGCCACCGGAGGGACTGCGGGGGCCGTGGCCACTGGAGGGCCTGGCGGTGACCCTTATCCCCGCAGTCCCGTAGTTCGGCTTCATTACCACCTTCGGGGCCGCCTGCCTGCTCGCGCCGCTCTTCGCGCTGCTCAGCAATTGGGTGGAGATCCGCCTGGACGCGCGCCAGTTCATCCGCCTGGTAGCCGAGCGCGCGCAGGACAAGGGCATCTTGTTCCACATGCTGGAGGCATCCCGCACGTGGCGGGCATCAGCAACGTGAGCGCGGGGCCCGGCGGGGGCGGCCCCCCGGGAGAGCGGGCCAACCGGGGCGCGTGGCCCTGCGCTCACTCGCCGGCCGCCCGGGCGTTCCTGCTGGCCTTCTCGGCCCAATTCCTGCCGGACGCCCACCACCAGTCAGCTTCAGCGCAGCGCGCAGCCGCCCGTGCGGGTGAGGGCGCCGGGGGCGGGGCTCCCAGGGAGGGGCGGGGCTGCATCCCCAGCGGCCAGGTTGGGAGGGCCCGGCTCCCCGAACTACCGCCTCCGGAGCTGCACTGCGGGAGGGGATCAGCCGGTGCAGGGACGGCGCTCCCGGCGCCCGCGGGCTGAGCTCGGCGGCGGGGAGCGGGTGGCGGGCTGAGAGGGGCGCTGGCACCTCAACCTGCCCCCCACCGCCGCGTGGCTCCCACAGGTATCGGGCCTTCCGGGAGGATGATGCACATTATTCCCGGACCTACTGGACTCTAGGGCCACCTGTTCGGCCCTCGTCACGGTGTTCGAGGTGCCGAGGCCCGCAGGATGCTGGGCCCCGCTCCCACCCCAGGACTCCACCCAAGGTCAGTGCGTGATCCGCTGGGTGGGCATGGGGGAGGCCACAGGCCAGCACCCCTGCTGTCCTCCCGCGGGCAGAGGGCGGCCCTCTGCGTCTTCGCCTCCCGGCCTGGCCTCTGTCCGGAGTACCCTGGGCACTGCAGGGTCCGTGGAAGCTAGGGTGGTCTGCTTTGCGGCCTCTGCCTCTTCCGGGCGTTTCCTTTCCTGCACTGATGCTTGCTGTCCAGCTCAGCCCACGCCTGCGGAGCCCTTGCCCACCTCTGGCCCCGCTCTGGCACGTGTGCCAAGGGGTGGGGGTGCGTGGCCCCCCGCAGCCCCCCTGCTCCCACCCAGCACGTGGGGTTCTGCGCTGGCGGCCCCTCAATCTCGTGGAAACCGACATCCCTGAGTCTGTGGTGATCAGGTGAAGCAGCACTACAGCGCCAAGCAGACACTGGCTGAGAACTAGGTGAGCCCCCCGCCCACCCCCACCCGCACTCCGCGGCAGTCAGAGTCTGATCACGGTCCTCCTCTCTGCCCTTTCCTGAAAACAGGCTCTTTATGGAACAACCGGAGTAAAACAGAACCAAGCCTTGGGCTCAGAGACGAGTCCGGGCCCAGAGCCCAGCTTGCCAGGAGCTGGAGTCACAGCTCACCCCACAGAAGGCGACTGAGGGGCCTGGAGGTGGGGTGCGGGGTGATGCCGTCAAAGGCTTCCCACCTCAGAGGCCACCGCCCCGCTCCTGGCCCCTCAGGCCTGTCTGCCTCCCAGGCCCTGGCATGGGCTGGCCCCATGGCCCGCTGACTCCAGCCAGGGCTCCTGGAAGGTGGGGTGCTCGGTGCCCAGGGGCAGCTTTCCCTGCCGTCTCCCGCCCAGCCTCACCTCCCCCCTCACCCGGGCGGGATGGCTCCATAGCTGAGGTGCTGCCTCCCCGCACGTGGCACCTCCCCCGCCTTCGCCTGCACCCCACTGCCCGGCCTCACAGGCACGGGAGGTGGCCTCCACCGGCTTCACACGTCTGCCACCCTCAGCCCTGGACGGGGCTCATCTCCCCGCAAGCTGGTGGGCTTGGGGTCCTCCGCCTGGCCCTCCCTGTACCTGCTGCCCCTCAAATGGTGGCGCCCCTCTCCAGCCAGCCCCGTCGCTTCCTACCCGGTCCAGGCGGGGTCCAGCCTGCCCCTCACATACCCCAGCTGGCAGCCCCAAACCAGACTGTTCTGGGCCACAGCCGTGAGCCTGCTGACCCCTCCCCCGGGTCCCTGCAGCCCCCTCCTTTGACAAGGCCCGCAGTTCCGCCTCCTCACTGCTCCGGCGCCTGTCCACAGCCTCCGAGCAGCCCGTTCAGCGCTTCCTGTGGCAGCGCCCGGCTCCCACCAGCCTGGGGCCAGCGGCAGCCTCACGGTGGCGAGCGCCTCGATGGGGAAGGTTTGGAGGGAGACTGAACTCTATTCCTTGAAGCCCTCAGAGGAAAGGACATTCACTCCCATGACGCTTGGTGGCTCTCCTTCCGCAAGTCTTCCCGTCTGTCTGCATGGGATCATCTTCAGGAAGGGGAGCTTCACGGCACCTGCAGCTGGACTTCACCACTGCCGGTCTTCGTGAGCGCCCTGCGTCTGCCTCCTCTGAGCTCCGATTACACAGTGCCCCCAGCCTCGCGGGCGGCTCACTGCCCTCTGCTCCGTGGCGGCAAGCCCCGCGGTACAGACGCCAGGAGACGGTGCCCGCTTTTGACTTTCAGGGGAGCAGTCCTTGAGGTCACAGCACTGTCAGCAAGGACACATGGTCCTTCAAGTGCTTTGATGCACCGCAGTCCACCAAGCTTCTCCTCAGAACTGCCAGTTGGCGCCTTTGTAACACCCACAGATCCGGGCCTCGGGAAGCACCAGGTATCTCTTGACCAGGGAGGGGCTGAGACCGAGGGGCAGGTGCTTGCTCGCCCACCGTCCAGAAAATAAGCCGTCCTTCTGTTTGTGGGCAGTGGGGCTGTGTGCACCGTGTCCTTGTTACAAAATCCACAGGCGTTTTCTTCCAGATGGTTGTTTTTGTTTTTTCAGACTTTTAAAAGTAAACTTAAGGAAACATAAGAAATCTTGGGTTTGCATGAAGTGAGCACATCAGCATGACGAGCATTCATACAGACACAGCCCCGGTTACTGGGGTGGGGTGCCTGGCAGGGCCTGCCCACACCGCCTTCCTTTCCCGCCTGGAGTGGTCCCACCTTGGCCTCAGGGACGGGACTCCGAGGTGTGACCTCTTCCGCGGGGCACGCCACCATGAGCCTTCCCGACAGCGCTGTGCTGTGTGATGCCCTCTGAATGAAGACCACGGAGCCATCCGGCCTGGCTGCCAGGGATGACCGCGCTGCCATCAAACGTCCACACCTCTGGTGTCCTGGAAAGTGTCAGTCACCGTCCGCCCCCAATACTGAGGCCTCCGGGCACCCTGGCCCCTGCAAGGCCATTAGTCCAGGGCTGAGAACCCTGTGCCAGCTGGGGGGCCACACCAAGCGTCTGTGGGGTGCCCAGTGCCCTCCAGAGCATGCCAGGCACGCCCGGTTCCCCGAGGCTGAGCTCAGCAGGGCGTGATAAGACGAGTCTCAGCACACTGTATCCAGTTTGGGTTTTATTTTAGAATTTATAAAATTCCAGTGTCATCCACATTCATGAGCCTCCACACGTTTGCATATAATCTCCAGATTTCAAAGTTAAGGCCAAGGGATGGATGGTAGCTACGGACACATGTGACACGGAAGACATTCGAAGAGGGCATGGGGCACACGCCCCGTCCCGCCAGGTGCACGCAGCCCCGGAGGCCGCAGGGCACAGGCCAGGGCAGTCACCACGCGATCTTCAACCACCACCAGAGCAGACACAGTGAAGGCCGGGGGTTCGCAATGAACGCACATGTGCGAAGTCTCTCGTGGGAATTTAAAAAGGCCCCTTTGGGGAGGGGAGGGTGGAAGCTGCAGAGGACCTTGCAGGAAAGACGGAGGAGCTGTGGGCAGACTCCCCAGGAGCCGGGGGCCAGCGGGAAGGAGCTGACCAGGGAGAGGCCCTGAGACCCTGCAGATGGAGGAGGGGTTCCCAGGAACGGGCCACCCTGGGGAGGCAAGAGGGCACCCTTCCGTCCTCCCCGGCCATTGGCTCTGCCTCGTCTGGGGCCTCACATACGCCCCATTGGCCATGCCTATGGACGGGCACATTCAAGGCCGCATGAGCCAGCGGGGACTTGCAGTGGGGAGACTACTCTTGGTCTGTTCAGGAATTAAAGTCAAGATGACTGAGCCTGAGTTAATAAACTGAGAGAAAAACCTCTCATGGGGTGGAGGTGGGGTAGAAGGTGGGCTAAGCAGCGGTGACTCTCCCAAGGACACAGTCAGCTTCTCTAGGAGGTTGGGGACCAGGGACTGGACAACTCAAGAGTGGCCCGTCACCTCCGTGGGGACAGACGGCCCAGGGCCCCACCTTTCCCTTCACCAAGCACCCTGCCCTGCGGAGGCCTGGGGCCGACGCCCGGACCATCCTACCAGACACCTGAGAAGGACCAGGTCCTCCGCCAGATGGGACAGCCTCTGCTCCCTGGGGCCAGCAGCTTACCTCTCACACATGCATCCGAGGACGCCTGGGGGGCTGGCCTGCACACCCCCAACTCTGGACTCTGGGGGTGGGGCAGGGTGCGGCCTGGAGCCCAGAGTGCCGGCTTCTGGCCCCGAGGCCATAGAGAACACCAGAACCCAGTGGACTGGGGGGCCGGGGGTGGGGAGGGGCGTGGGGCACAGCCGGTGGGCGCCAGAGAGCTGAAGGTGGTGCAGAAACACAAGCAGGCCTGCGGCAGGGAGCGGGGCCCTCTGTGGAGGAGTGCGGGGCCCAGCTCCCTCACCCCTGCCTGCACTCCTCAGAGCCCTGCCAGGCGGCCTTGCCTCTGCCTGCAGGGCTGGGTGGTCTGGGGTGCAGACCCTGACGCGAAGGCCGGGCCGTGTGAGAGCCGCCCCCCCGTCTGCCTTCGGGTCCTTGGGCAGCCCCGGGCTCTCAATTGGGCCCAGGACACGCCGTGTGTGCGCAGGGCCTTCCCCTTGACCTCAAGGTCTGGGTCGGTGGGGTTTCCAGCAGCTGGAAGAGGCAGGTGGTCCTCAAGGAGGAGGTCTGCAGCAGGCAGGGGAGAGGGAGGTGGGAAAGGACGAGGGCAAACGTTTGGCTTTTATAAAGTCAAGGAAATTTATTTCCTGAGGTCATGACAGGAAGCAGGCGCGGCCGCAGCTGCGGGCTCTCCCGGCGGGATGGGAGCTTGGCCGCTGTGCGGGGTGACTCCGAACCACGGCCTCCTTAGTGTTCACGAGGTGCCGAGTGCAGGGCCAGGCCGGGCCGGGGCCGCCGGCTTCGCCGTGAGACCTCAGGGCGGGTGGGATCGACACGTACGCGGGGTCCAGCTGCTGGGTCAGAGTGAGGTGGACCCTCGCGGGGCAGGTGCTGCTCCTTGGTCATTATCGCTTGGGGCCCCACGGAAGCGTCTTGGGGGCCACCTGAGCCCCGAAGCTGGGGAACTCCTCGGAGCTGCTCATATCGGGAGCCTGTGGGGGAGCACACGGCTTGAGGGACAGCGCCCCGCAGCGGCCCCGGACGGCACGAGCGCGGGTCGCTGGGGGCAAGGCCTCACCTTCTCGCTGCTGCTGGCAGTCCAGGGGGCATCGCGCACGACGAAGCCCTTGGATGGCGCCTTGGACTCCTCGTGGGCAGGTGGCTTCAGGTACAGCTGCAGCGCCTCACTGTCTACCACGTCGGCCAGCTGTGGGCACAGGCGGCGTCAGTCTGCGGCAGGGGCCCGTCACCCCAGCCCATCGGGGCCAGCTGCCCCCGCAGGACTCACGTATTCCTCCTCCAGGTTGAGGATGTGGTCGATGGCCTCCTCCACGTTCTCCGGGAGCCCCGTCACGGTCACGCAGTTGGGGTCGGGCGCCCCGCTCTGCGGGAAGCGGATGTCCACCTGGACGCAGAGCACACAGAGCCAGGGTGGGTGAGGGCCCCGCCGTGCGTGCGCCAACGGCCCCTTCAGCAGAGGCCCCCTCGCCCCGCGGGCGCAGAGCCGCCTGCCACTCACTGCCCCGCAGGGTCAGCTGTCCCCGCTGTGACCCACAGCGCCTCACCACCTGAGCCTGGGGTCTCCAATGGTTTGGGGGTGTGCAGCCCATCTCCCCGCCTGCTCTGAGGGCGAGCCATGCTCCAGGCTCAGCTTGGGGACTCACCTTGAACTCATCCATGATTTTGCGGATGGCTTTGCCACGGGCACCGATGATGCGGGCGTGAACGCGGTGGTCTAGCGGAACATCCTCAGAAACCATCTGTTCAAGCTCACCCACGATCTTCAGGATGGCGTCCCGGGCAGCCTCCGTGTTCTTCTCATAGCCTGTGATGGTGATTTGGTCCTGTGGCTGAGAGAGGATCTGGTCAGAAGAGGGCACCCCAGGGACACCTGCCTGCGAGCCCCGGCCTGGGGGCACACTCCACGAGCAGCAGATGCTCGCTGGTGGGCTGAGGGCCAAGCGTGGACGCTGTGCCTGAAGGGGAGACTGGCTGCCCGGCAGGGTGGCAGCACCCTCTCCTTCCCCCAGACTCCCCGAGAAGGACAGTCGCCACCACGGGCTGAGGGTACAGGCACAGACGAGCTGATGCCGGATGGCCAGGGCGCAGGGAAGGCCCTCCACTGGAGACTGAGGCCTGCAGAGAAGGTGCAGACGCCACTGCTGGCACCCCCACCCTCAGCAAATGTGAGACGCCAGACCCGTAAATACCAGCAGAGGAAATAGGGAACTCAAGGCACAGAGAAGGAAAGTAGAAATTCCAACTCGAGGCCATGCCCCTCAGAACAGGAAGAAATACAGCCCCGGAGAAGGGCACGTCACGATGCCAAGGACCCGAGGACGACAGTGAACATCCGGGCGCTAGACAGAGGAGCAGGGACCGAGAGCGGCCCCAGGAGAGGAGACTCTAGGCCAGCAGGGCAGGCCCTCCGGCCCCTACCTGGCTCCCAGGAGAGGGGCCCTCCCAGGAGAGGAGACTCTAGGCCAGCAGGGCAGGCCCTCCGGCCCCTACCTGGCTCCCAGGAGAGGGGCCCTCCCAGGAGAGGAGACTCTAGGCCAGCAGGGCAGGCCCTCCGGCCCCTACCTGGCTCCCAGGAGAGGGGCCCTCCCAGGAGAGGGGACTCTAGGCCACAGCAGGGCAGGCCCTCCCGCCCCTACCTGGCTCCCGTCGTCCTTATCAGGGAACTGGATGTTCACGTCGTGCTCCAGGCGGATCTGGGTGATCACCGCCCCCTTCCTCCCGATGATCTTGGGGTGGTATTTGGGGTCCACAGTGACACTCAGCTTAAAGCTCCGTAAAGCCTGCCAATGAGGCAAGGCGCAGTGAGGCGGGAGCACTTCCTCCCCAGCCCTCACCATCGCCGCCGCGCCCCTCCATCCTCTGCCCACGGGCATCACGTCACCTCTGCACCAAGAACGAGGCTCAGCTTTGCAGCTGAGCTCTGCCGCCCTCCCCCCAGCAACCGAAACAAGGGGCCGAGGATGCCGCTCCCGCGAGCACAGCGCCTGCCCGGCTCCACCTCCTAAGCCTGAGATGCAGACGAGCGACTGTGCAGAGAGCTGGCCTTAGGGTGGTGGGATGCGAGCAGGCGCCAAATCCCCAAACCAAACAGAAACCTCAGACGCATAAAAGGGAACAGAAGTGCGAGGGAACGCCCACAACCAGAGGCCTGGGCAGGGGGTACCCCAAGGCCGGCACCGCGGCCGTGGCCGAGCTGAGGTGCGCGGGCTCCCAACGGCCCCACACTGTCCCCGCCCTGCATCACGCTGGCTTCTCGCGTCCCCGACACCAAGGAGACAGCATCCAGGGTGCTGGCGGGGCCTGCCTGGGTCCAGGGGCACACGCCGGGGGTCTCTCCTGGAACTGGCCCCCAGGCCTCCCCAGCTGAACCCTCCCAGTAAGGCTGGCAAAGGTCTTCCTGTTTACTTAAGACACAGCTAACGACACAAAGTCCAGCTCTTGCCGTTTTGGTAAGAGGCGGCCAGGCGCCCGACACCACCTGCGACGGGCGCTCCCGGCCCGTGGGACCCTGGGCTGGTGACGCAGGGTCACCCAGCCCCGTCTCTGCTGCCCGACTTCCTTGCTGAGGGGCAGCCTGGGTGTGAGGGGCTCGGCCCCGGACACCTGGCCCTCACCCGGTCCTCCTGCTCAGCCTGCAGCTCCTTCACCCGCTCCAGTAACCCCGCCTTGGCCCGGTCCAAGTTTGCAGCCAGGCCCGTGATGGCGATGATGTCAGACTGCAGCTCCGGTGCCGGGACGTGAATGTTCACCTGCGTGGAGACAGGGCAGGCCTGCTGCAGAGGGCATTCGTGGGGACACGGCTCAGCCTCGGGATGAGGAGGGTGGGGGGGAAGAGCTCAGCTCGCGGAGTGTGCAGGAACATGGCACCCCCTTCCCAGCACCCGGCGTCCGGGGAGACGACCTGCAAAGTGGCTGTACCTCAAACTCGTCCATCATCTTGCGTATCCCACTTCCCTTCTGGCCGATGATGTAGCGGTGAAGGTCATAGGGCACCTCCACTTCAATGGTGACGGGAACCAGCGCCTGCAGGACAGGGCTGGGGTCAGGCCTGAGGGTGGGGTGGGGAGCCCGTGGGCTCAGCAGCAGGCCTTTCTGGGGCACAGGAGAAGAGTTGTATGGGAATGAGATGCTCTCTAGAATCTTCCATGCTGCCCCAGCTAGGCAGAGCGCCACTTTCTATGTGAGGGGACGCGGGAAAGGGTGTGGGGTGCAGCCATTCCTAGGAGAAGCAGAGGCATGGAAGCCCAGGGCCTCAGAGTCTGGGAGCCCCCCTCTGTGGGGGCTGGGGCCACACAGAGGCGCACCCTGATCCCGGCCGCACAGAGACCCTAGAGAAGGTCAGAGCGACGGGATGCCGCCTGGGACCACGGCCCCCTCCTGGGGCAGCGCTGACGACCCGACCCGTGCCACCTCTACAGCCTGTCGCCCCAGGCGACCCACTTGTCTCCCGCTTGTCCCCACATCACAACAGGCCCCCATCCTGCCCGCTGAGGGGGGGCTCACTGAGCGCTGATCCTCGGGACCCTGCACACTGGGGGCGGGGGTGCTTGTCCACGGCCCCAGGCCGGCAGCTCCGCCCCTAACAGGTGCTCAGGTCTCAGATCTGCACCTGCTCCTTGCTGAGGGCCAGGGGCGGGGCTGGGTGGGGCCTGCGCACCTCCAGGGCTTCCTTGGCCGCTTCGCACTTCTCCTTCCTGCCGGAAATGACGATGATGTCGCACCTCCTGGGGGAGCCGGGCTCGGCCTCCTTGCCCTCTCTCCCCTCCGCAGCATCCTCACCGTTCTCGTGGACAGGGGGCTCCACGCTGTGGCCTAGGGAGACAGAGGGGCGGCTCAGGCTGCGCGCGCCCAGGGCTCAGCACCTGCCTCGGGGGCTGCAGGGGAAGGCGGGGCAGGGCCCGCTGTGCCGGAGAAGAGAAGAGACCACCGCCGGGGCGGATGTGGCTTGAGAAGACAACTGAATGGGGACGAGGTAACTGTTCTCATGTCAGGAAGACAGCGAGCAAAGTGCAAGCACGCGGGGCCGGAACTGGCTGGCGTGGTCCAGTCAGGTCACGTGGGAACCAGACGTGACCAAAACAAACCAAACACTCATGGAGCAAGACAGCGTCCAGGAGAGCAGAACACAGACGCAACCCCCAAAGGCAGCAGTGATCCGGGTGGGGCTGGGGCGGGCCTGGCAGCCAAACCCGCAGGAGGACCCCAGGACTACACGGCTCTGAGCTGACGGGTCGCACAAGCCACAGTCACCCTGACGACCGTCGAGTGTCCTGGTCCTTGCGGGGAAGCCGTGTGGGTAAGGGGTGGGCCTGAAGCGGACACTCAAATGACTCAGAAAGAACAAGTGTGCCCTGTGTAAGCCAGAGGGTGAAGGCAGATGTATCTTTACATCAGCCTGTGCAATTCTTCTTTAATGTGAAACTGTTTCAAAATTAGAGAGTAAACATTAGAGTGTGAAACATAAATGCAACAAATGATTTAACTTGTAGCCCAAGCTCTTCTTAGGAAAAGAGGAGATTCACTTCCTCCCCACATGGGAGGCTACCAATGCTCAGCTGTCCCGGGCCAGGTCACCAGCAGCCGGGAACCCTGAGGACATCTGAAGGGCCCGTCGTCTCCCTGCGACCACGACACAGCCCGCTCCGACAGACCAGGGACCCTGAGCCTCTCGAAGCCCCTGGACAGCCAACAGCCGCCACCTCCCCCAGCCAGGACCCACCTGGGTTCTCCTCTCTGTCTGGGAATTTAATCTGAACGTTATAGTCCCGGGTGATCTGCTGGATCTTGGAACCTTTAGGGCCCATGACTGATCGATGGAATTTCTGGGGTATGGTGCATTCTATGGTCACCTGGGCTTCCTGGGAGGAGACAGAGCAAAAAGGAGAAGTAAAGGCCAAGGTCAGTTGCTCAGGACCAAGTTCACGTCCGCACCACATCTGTTTCCCTCCTCCAAGGCCTCTGGTGGGAAGAGTGGTGGGGGGCAGGGCCACAGGGGAGGCCCCCCGCCCCCCGCCAAGGGCCCTCAGAGGCTGGGCTCTTGTCTGCCTGCCCCCCTGGAGGAGGGAGGCCCCCGCCGAGGACCCGCCCAGCCCCCCCAGAGAGCAGCTTCCGGGTCAGGGCCCGGAGTCCGCCGAGCCTGGGCGCCCACCAGGTCCTCGATGATCTCCTGGATGCGCTTCTTGGCTGCCTCCACGCAGTCCTTGGCGCCCTTGAGGGTGACCTTGTCGCTCTGCGTGCCAGAGCGTGGGAAGCTGACCATCACCCCGCCGTACTCCTCAGCGATCTCCCGCAGCACCTGGCCTCTCCGGATGACGAAGTGGCGGTGGTGCTTGGGGTCCACCAGCATGCAGTCTTCAACCACGTTGTCCTGGGGCGTCAGGAAGGTTGCTGCGTGAGCCCCTGCCCGCCTGCCTGCCGGGACCAGGCCGGCCCAGCCCCGCCCACCTGGCTCACCAGGTTCTGGATGAGCGCCTCCAGCTCCCGCTGGGCCTCCCTGACAGCATCCTCCTTCCCGATGATGGTGATCAGGTCCTGCTCGCGGTCCTCAGCCGCTGGGAAGACGATGCGTGCCCCAGTGCTGTCCCGCACCTTGCGGATCTTCCCACCCCCTTTGCCGATGAGGAACTTGTGATACTCGGGCTTGGCGCGGATGTCCACGGTGAAGCTCTTGGTTTGCTGCAGAAACCAACCAGCTTCGTTGGCCTGGAGCCACCTGTGCGGCCCCGGGGACAGCAGGGTGGGGGAGTTCTCCTCACACTGCCACCCACGACTGTCCAAACGGGGCTGCTCGGATCTCAGCACGGACCCAGACCAGGCAGCACGTGCATTCCCTTCCCTCCACAAACGAGAACTCCAGTCCTGCTCCGACAGCAGCCTGCGCCTCTGTAAGCTGTTCCCACCTCCCTCTGCAAGGGGACGGACGCTGCGGGGACGGCGGCACCCGCCCAGACCCTGTCCAGGCCTGGGCACCCCCACTCCTCCCGACCCCGGCCAACAGTGCCTTGTTCAGCACTCACTCCCAGGGCTGCAGGTGACCCATGCACCCAGCTCAGAGACAGCCAAGCCAACCGAGGCCTTATCTGACCATGAAACCAGAGCGCAGCAGAGGTCGCGGCCCAGTGACCTCGCCGAGAGATCCTCTGGAGGGGGTCTGCAGCACTCAAGGGGACACACCCCCAGGCAGACAAGCCCACCCTGGGCAGTCTCTCCTTTTTCTTGTCGTGAAGCCTGTCCCCAAGCTGAATAGCAAATAACTGAATTGTTATCTGTTAAGTGCTGGTTTCACAAAACACCACTGAGAATCTTCAACTTATCAGACACTCAAACAGTAGCATTTAAAAAAAATTTACGAGTCAGGGAGCTCATCCCTGCAGTGTGATAAAAGATGACACGTCATCACCAGGTGGGCCCCTCCAGAAACCTCACGGGCGGCCAGGCCCCAAATCAGCTTTGTATTTACACTAGAGAGACCAGGCAAGCCTCTCAACAGACCGCAGGCCCACTCCTCAAAAAAACTCTCTGCAAACCCAGCACAGAAGGGAACTTCCTCAGCTGGAAGAGCTGCCAAAGACCCAGCCCGTCTCACACTGTGGCGGGGGACCCGGCCCACCTCACACCGCGGCGGGAGACAGAGGGCCTCCTCGAGCCCCCAGCCAGCCAGGCTGTCTGCTGGCCATGCTGCCAAACAGCACACAGGAAGCCCAAGCAACACCATGAAAGGAGACACGCAGGCGCATGTACCAGCAAGAAAGAACTGCAACTGCCCATTCGCAGATGGTGTGCTTCACACAGAAAACTCGTCAGAATCCACAAGCAAAGGTACTGGCACTAGTAAGTGGGCTGTAGACCAGAAACATGGCCCACACGCAAAAATCTAGTCTACTCCTGTATGTGGCAATAAATGGAAATGGGTAAAAAAGTGTCATTTATAACACCACTGAAAATCAAAAAAGACATGAACCAAACATGATGAGCAAGATTTTCACGCTAAGAATGACAAAGCACCAGTGAAAACTCAAGCAGTGTAAACCCTGGAGGACTCCAAACTGTCGGGGTGGCAGTCCTCCGGGATCTGCTGTTCAGACGCAATACAGCTCCAGTCGGAATCCAAGACAGACTTTCCCCCGAGAGACTGACGGGCTGGTTCCAAACGCACATGGGAAGGCAAAGGCCCAGGAGCAGCCAGAGCAGCTGTAATAAGCACAACGCTGGAGGACCCTGAGCTGTCCCGTCAAGTCAGCCGTGCCCCGCCATGCTGCTGAAACAGAGCAGAGGCCAGCAACAGCCGCAAGGGGGCTGTGACAAAGGGCAGAGGCGAGTGAGGCAGTGGAGACCCACGGGAAGTGATGCCTGTCAAAGGACTTTATCTGAGTGGTGTCCCATGAATGTAGGCCTGTTAACTCAGAACTACACACGGAGACTTTCTGTATACAAATCATACTTATGAGGGAAAAAGCCCCAAATAACAAACCCAACAGCAAATTTTCTCCACTGAACACGCAGGCATCTGGCCTGGAGAGGCCCTTCAGGAGACACGCGTGTGTGCACAGACGTGCTCTAACCTGACGCAGAGACAGGCTGTGCAGGGCCTCCAGCGGGACATGAGGACAGACCGTCCCAAGCGGCACTCACCTTCTCCTCCGCCAGGTGCAGCAGCTGCTTCCGAGCCTTCTCCACGTCCGAGGACGGGCCCCTGATGACCACGGTGTCACTGCCTGAACCCTCCACGGGGAAGTGGATGTGCACCCCGCCGCACTCCTCCATGATGGAGCGGATGAGGCGGCCCTTGGTGCCGATGAGCGAGTTGTGCAGTCGTGCAGGGATGGACACCTCCACCTCGGCGATGTTGGCCTGAAATCACACACAACACGAGGGAGCAGGCCTGTGTGGCCAGAAGGGCAGGCCCACCGCAGAGCCCGAGGGCCAGCCTGCCCGAGTGCCCTGTAAGCCAGGACCCTGCCCCGAGTCAAGGCGGGACTACATCCTCCTCCGCAGGGCATGGTGGCAGGATGCCGGAGGCGGAGCCAGCAGGCCACGCCCGGACCTGCTCCTTGCCAAGTCCCATACCAAGAACACAGTGCTGCCATCCAGGGGGCAGGCAGCTGGGGCCCTGCAGGCTCCCAGCAGTAGGTGCAGGGAGCCCGGCTGCGCTGGGGAAGCCACTGGCTCTCGACTTGGCACTGTGACCCCACCTGACAAGTCTGAACAGCAAGCCCAAAGGGAGCAAAGTGTTGTGAAATAACTAAACAAAGCTTGAAGATCCATTATAGGAATGCAGAAAATACCTATTATACACCAAAGTAAACTTCATAATGTCTGGCATCCAATAAAAACAAACAAAAAACCTGGGCATGCAAAGAAATAAAAAACAAGCCATCATGGGAATGAATAATGGAAAACAACCCGAAATGAGATGTTAGATGTTAGAGCCAGTGGTCTAGGACACTAAAGCAGGTATTTTCACTAGATTGCACATGGCCAAGAAGCCAAAGGCAAGGCTGATCGTGTCAAGCATGAAAACAAAGGATTGAAACTGAACTTACAGAGGTGAGGACAACATATGGAAAGTGACTTAAATATTACTAATTTTTTGTTTCTTAGGTTGGATTTTCTTTTTTGGCCATTCTGCATGGCACGTGGGATCTTATCAATAGTGCCCCAACCAGGGACTGACCCTGCTCCCTCCGTACTTGAAGTGCAGTCTTAGCCCCACCAGGGAAGTCCCCAAATCTTTCCAGATTTCAGGACAACTCTAAACTCACATATCCAAGTTTGAGGAACTCTAAGCAAAGAAACATAAATGAAATGACACTAAGACACATCAGAACTTGGTAAAAGACTGGTATGATCATCAAACAAGCCAGAGGAGCGAGGATGGCAGCTCTCTTATGAGCCGAACCCCTCCCAGGAGCAGACCCCTCTGCTTCCTGGGACCCCCGAGAGACACGCAGGCAAAGGACGGAGCGAAGCCCGCCGACTTGAGGTGTGGAGGCTGCTGGGCACGCAGGTGGTGCAGCCACCATGGGAGACGCTCCTTACAAGAACACGCGCTGCTTTTACTGCACAGTCTATCTTATTGCCAAGTGAAGAAAGTCAATCTGAAAACGGCACATGTTATTCCAACTACATGACATTCTGGAAAGGCCGACCGTGGGGCCAGTGAAGGATCAGGGTTTGCGTGGGCTGGAGGAGGAAGGGATAAACGGCTGGAGCAGAAGGTACGTTTATGTGCTAAGTACGTATGTACTGACTTTTTGTTATTATTTGAACCTTCTAAAAGATAACTGGGCAGTTAGGAACAAAGGTTAAGGAAGCATGCTGGGCTTACGACGTGTGGACCGCACAGCAGGTCCTCACCCTGCATTCCAAGCAGCACTGAGTCACCTGAAGATGCCCCAACCCCTGGAGCAACCACCGACATCAAACAAGAAAACCCACAGGCCACAAAGGGGGTAAACGGAGCCACCAAACACCAGTCACAGGCCCAAAGTGGGGAACGGAGCCACCGAACACCCAGTCCAGAAGAGGGCTGGAGAAAACAAAGCAGATGGCAGAGACAACAGACAGAACAGATCCCAACACGCTGCGGGCTGTCGCCAAAACAAGGGGGGCAGGGGGGCAAGGGTGTTTGGAGAAGGCCAGCACGTGCACTGGACCCACACGGACACTGTGGAGGTGACCCCTGAGGAGCAGACATACGTTAAAACTTAGGTTGCACTCTTTAAATCTGCAGTTTCTTGCCTTTTACTCTCAAAAAACCCCCCAAAGAGAAAGAAAGTGCGAGCTTCCCAGTGCCAGGGGACAGGTGGCAGGCTGCCGGGCCCTGCCCACCTACACCCCTCACCAGGTCCTTCTGGATGGACAGGATGCGGCTGCGGGCAGCCTCGCAGTTGGCCCGCTTGCCAGTGATGACGATGGTCTCCGAGTTGCTGTTCTCTGCCGGAAGGTCGATTTTGGTGTTGCTTTCTTCCCGAATCTGCAAGGCGAGAGGACTGTGAGAAGCTGATGCCACCCCCCTGCCCCCGCATTAAAACCTAGGCCAGCATGGGGCAGGGCTCAGGGCAGGGCTCGGGGCAGGGCGGGCAGGGGCGAGGCGTGGGCGGTCACCTTTTTAATGTTTGCACCTCCTTTCCCGATGATGTTCTTGTGGAACTGTTTGAAGATCGGAACAGAAATCGAATAGCTGTTTTCCACCTTAAAATGAGGGAGGCACAGTGAGTCGAGTGAAGCGACCCTCCCGGTCCGAAGGCGAGACTAGAGGATGGGCTCCTGTGACGCGGACAGGCCAGGGCCCACCCCCTCCCTGTTCGACCCTGAGGTCTGCCAGGAGCCGGGAGGTAACTGAGCCCACAACCGACTAACCAACCAGTGTGCCCGGCTGGCTGCCGCGGGCCCTTGCACAGGCCCCCACCCTCGTGGCTCACAGCTTGGACAGACCCAGAGGCTGCGACTCCAGCCTGGGTGTGAGCGTGGCACATGAGGAGGGTCGCGGGACTTCCTGCCACTAGGCAGTGCCTCCTGAGGGGGTCACGCCGAGCCCCAGAAAGCCCCTGGGAAGCCCCAGGGCCCTGGCCGCCCGCCCCCGCCCCCTAGCCACTTTCCAGACCACTTCTTCACGTTCCAAGTTTTGAGAAAAATGACCAATCAGTAAATGATGTCTTGTGTAACTGAGCGGACCCCTCTGCTTCCTGGGTGGGAGAATTTCTCTCCCGAGGTATCTGAGGACCCCCCAGGAAACAAAGTAACCTGCAGGGCAAGGTGGCCCCCCACTCTGACCCCACCGGACAGAGAACTCACGACCCTTTCTGCGGTCTGAACGCCGAGGGCGGGTCGCTTCAGTGCCTAAGTGTGCTCCCTGAAGCGGGTTTGGGCACCCCCAGACCCACACCACCCCAGACACTGTTCCTACAAAAGACAGAACGTGCCCCCATACCAAGTCTGCCACCATCTTCTGCATGTATTTTGTACATTTTTCCACCTCGTTCTTGGGCCCTCTGAGTTGGACAATATCGCTTTTTTGTGCTGGGTCTGGAAAGTTAATGATAACCTAGAACAAATAATTGGGAGATGAAGTTTGATAATCAACAAGGACTGGACATCAAGATACTGAACCCCTTTTCCAACTGCTGATTATACGGCAGTAAAGGGCGCCGCTGGGGACGCTTTACCTCTGGGAATTTGTCGCGAATTTCACGAATCCGTTCACCCTTCTGCCCGATGATTGTGCGATGAAATCTCTGCTCAATGATTAGATCCTTGGTACGCTCATTTTCCTAAAAACACGACAGACCACACGGCGGTGGGGGGGTCAGGTGCAGCCCCGGGCATCGCCCTGGCAGAGCGCCCCTACAGGGCACCCGCGGCCTCCACCAGCGGCCACACCGCACACCCCTCTGGGAGCAGAGCACGGCGCGAAGCTGAGCGGGGCCCTCCACCCAGCAGCGCGCCCGCAGAGCTCATCAGCACATCTGCCTGCAGTCAGCAGCTGGGCCTCCCGCAGTGAGTGGCTCAGACGCTGCCCTGCATTGACGACCACAGGAGAGGCCGCAAGCCCCACGGCCCACGGCCTCCTCCAGGGGCCGGCTCCCCCGTCAGGGGAAACTGCACAGAGAAGCAAGCAGAGCTGGGGCGCGGGGACATGCGAACAGCCAAGCAGCCCCCACCCACAACGCCAGGGTTCCGGATCAGACACGCAGAGCAGGGAGACATCCGTCTGCTCCCGCGTGGAGGCTGCAGCTTGGTCTGGAGAACGGGAGAGATGTGCCACCCCACCCCTGTGCAAACAACACAGGCCCTGAGCCTCAACCGCAGCTACACGTTGGAACCACCACGCGGGAACCACTGGGGCGCCAGCACACCCCTGCCGTCAGACGCTGTGTCGGGGAAGGCCGCGGACCCGCTGCAGGGGCGCAGTGCAGGCCAGCCAGGCTTACCATGCGGGAGGCGAGCTCCAGCAGCTCCCGCTTGGCCTGCCGCACGCCCTGCGGGTCGCCCTCGATGCGGATCAGGCTGCTCTTCTCGCTGTCGGGAGGGATGCGCACGGACACCTTGCACTGGTCCTTGATCCTATTTACTGAGAACACAGACGGCACGCTGGACGCAGGGCCTCCCGGTCCCAACCCAGCAACCGTCCCACAGGGTTCAAGGGCAACGAGGCCTTCCCGCGCCCCACGAGGAGCTGGGGATGACCCCACACAGAGGGACCACACACCGGTGCCTCCCTGGGAACTCTTCATGCCCAGGGTGAGGGCCCCCCAGCCCCTGAGACACAGCTGGGTTGGGCATGGCTGGGGCGTTTCTAATGTTGACAGAGAGCACTTTGGCAACTCATACTCCAGTTTAAAAAAAATATACTGTCAAAAAGGTACAATAAAAAAACAAGCCATGAAAACCCAGAAGATTCCACATTACCTGAAGAGCACCCCCACTGATCCCCATGGAGGCCATGCTGTGTGGACAGACTCCACCCCTCACTGTCTTTGCAAAACCAGTGTGTTGTTCAAAGCTCTCCTATCCCCACCTCTCAAAGAGTCCCAGGCGGGCCTACCAGAAACGGGGTCAGCGCTCGCACAGTGGACAGTAAAGGGGACCCAGACCCTCAGCGGGGCGCCAGGGGGCTGTGCACACGCAGACGCAGCGGGAGCGGCCCGCGTGGGGCAGCCTCTGGGGGGCACGGCTGCCCTGGGCTGGTCCTCGCAGGACAAGTGCCAAGGGCACCGCAGGCAGGCAGCAGAGTTCACAGGAGAGAAAACCCAGGTGAGCAAGGGAGCCAGGAGGAAGCAGGCCAGACACCGAAGCGGCCTGTCCTTCCGGGAACAGACCAGGCGTCAGGGTCAGAAACTGTCCCACACCTCCTGTGGAAGGTGAGCGTGTGGGCCGAGCAGCAGGCAGCAGCGTGGCTCCTGTACGGAGCCCAGCACACGGGCCTGATGCTGAGGAAGCTGCGGCAGTGACTTGCCCCCGTGGACTCTGAGCAAGCAGGACTGCAGTGTGGAGCTCAGGAGGGCAGGCTCACGGGTTGCCCGGGGTCACGGCCAGCGGCAGGCTGCTCAGGGCTGGAGAGCACTGTGGGGCCGTGCGGTCACACTGAGGGGAGGAATGGATTCTAAACCACGCCGACACCCGTGGACGCAGGCCGAGCGCTCTCTCGGCGGCTCCGAGCCGGCCGCTCGCCCTGCAGGCGTGTGGTCAGCGGCGCCTGCGCAAGCTCTGGCGGGCAGATCCCAGCCCTGCAGGTCTGGCTCAATACGAGGACACGGCCCTCGGCACCTTCAGCGCCAGCCTCATGGGGGGCCCTGTTCAAGGCTCTGCAGGGGACCCCCTGGCGCCCTGGAGAGCCCCCTCACTCACTGTTGGCTCCACTCTTCCCAATGAGGTGTCTGTGGAACTTGTGGTCGATGTTGATCTCTACATAATCCATCCGGTTAATCTGCGAGGGGAGCACAGAGCAGGCCGTGGAGACCGGAGTCCACGACACGCGCCCAGATCTCCCCACAGACAGGCAGGCCACCAGGATCGAAGTCTGGAGGCCAGTGGCTGCCACCACCCTGCTCCCTCAGTTGCAGGCCCCCGAGAGACCCTCCTCCTGGGCGGGCCCTCTTCCCAGGCCGTCCTGAACTCCGGGACTCCCCCAGCCCCGAGGCCCCTGTGCCTGCGCGGCCAGCGCTTGGGGCGTGGCTGGGGACCCCTCACCAGGTCCTTGACCATGGCCTCGATCTGCTCCTGGGCCACGCTGACGTCCTCCGTGGGGCCTTCCAGCGTGATCTTGTCCTCGCCCTCCGTGAACTCGATGTGGACCTGCCGCACCAACACGGGCCTAGCTGTGAGGACAGCACGGCGCAGAAGCCCCTCCGGAGCCCAGGCTGCTCTCGGGGGCTGCAGCCCACCCACAGGCTCCAGGACAGGTGAGGGGGGAGTGCGGATGACCGCGGCTTTGGTAGGAAACACCGTGTGCCAACAGCGTGGCCCCCTGCGTGTCACCAGAACCACTGCAGAAGCACCCAACACCACACTGCTCACGCCGCCCCGCGGGGACCAGCACTCTAAGCAGAACAGGAACAAGTCACCATGCACAGGGTCCCTGACAGGGTCGCTGGATCTCCTGCAGCCCCGGAGCACTGAGGACTGGAGCACCGAGGGGCCTCCCCGAGCACTGGGGACTGCCGGACGGAGGGGCCCTCCTCCGCCACCTCCATGGCCCAAGCACTTGCTCCGCACCACAGGCTTCTCAGGCGTAACTACTCACAAGTCACAACACCGTTCACAGCTAATTGAGATGCTTCTTGAGACACTCTCCCAAAGGAACATGGATGTTTGAAAAAAAAAGTGTTCTGCTCTCCCTAGTAACCGAGGACCAGCTGACAATCACACAACAGCTCATCTCTAAAACCCGCCAGTGGTCTTCAGAGGTACCCCCAGGACAAAACCAGTGCTGGAGAGGGGACGACCCCAACCACCAGGCAACGCAGAAAGCAGCCCCTCACCTTTGGCATCTGCTGAGTGATTTTGGCCAGGTTCTGCCCTTTCTTGCCGATGATGAAACGGTGGAGCCAGGAGGGAGCAGAGACGGAGGAGACGGTGAAACTGTTGGCCTAGGGAACCAGGAAACAAACCCATGGGTCTGCAGGGTCTGGTCCCGCGCCCACCAGGCCGCGGGGCTTGCCAGGGTGAGTGCTCCCTGCACCCCCACCCCGGTCCTGTAACCGCTGGGGAGGTCACCTTGGCGTAGACTTCAGTCAGCGCCTGCCCCAGCTTCTCGGGCTCGCCTCGCAGTATCACCGTCTCGGAGGCGCTGTCCGAGGGCGGGATCTCCACAGAGACCCCGGTTCTCTCCAGGATCTCCTGCAGGGAGTTGCCCTTGGGACCGATGACATACTTGTGCTGGGACTTCTTCACCTCCACTGCGATGGTCGTGGTCTTCTTTTTCTAAGTAGAAGCACCGTGCACAAGGGTGTTAAAATGAGGGGCAGGGAGCAAGACACAGGGACCCGACTGCAGCGACTGAGCCCCCAAAGTGAAAATGATGACCAGCCAATCCCCGGAAACTCTGCTCATCATCAACTGGGTCCTCTCCTCAGAAGAACGACTGCAGAATTTAAGTCAATCTGACTAACCATCACAACTAGGAAGAAACAAACAGGCCACGTCCTCTCCCCAAATAAAGGAACCAGTTTCAGACCCCAAAGCCCACTGTCTGAAGCTCCCAGCTCCCTCAGAGGCCTGGTCAGCCGTGGGCAGGGTGCCCTCCGCACGCAGTGCAGGGGAGCATAGGAGGGGATCGCCCCTGGGAACCGGGGCAACTGAAGCTGAGCTGGCATCACTAAAAGGCCTGGCCATGGCCAGGGCGGGCGGTTCTCCCTCCCCCGCCGCTACCTTCTCCTCATAAATCTTCTTGACGCGAGCCACGGCCTGGGCCAGCTGCTCCTTCTCGCCGGTGAAGACGATCTCGGTGCGGCTGACGCTGGGCGGCGGGATGTTGATGCGTGTCCCCGTCTCCTGCATGATCTCGCTCACCAGCCGGTTGTAAGGCCCCGCAATGAAGGGGTGGAAGGCCTTCTCCACCTCGAGCCGCTCCACAGCACGTTTGTCCTGGGTGGGAGAGGCAGATGTGAGGGCCCGCCTGGGAGTGGATGGGGTGGGTCTGTCTCTCTCACACACACACACACAGGTGGGAAGGGCAGGGGTGCGCACCCGGCTAGGGGTCGGGGGGATCACACCCACACCGTGATACACCCACAGCACACACCTAGGCGGGAAGGGCAGGCGTGGGGGCCCGGCTAGGGGTGGTGGGCTCACACCCACACTGACACTCCCCGCAAACATGGGCCGGCCTCACCTGCTCCGCGGAGATCAGCAGCACCTCGTGGCGTGCCTTCTCGATGCCCTCCTTGGTGCCCGTGATCCTGATCTGATTGCTGGCGTCATCCGGGCGTGGGATCTGGATCTTGGTTGCAGTTTTTAGCTCCAAGTCTTGTAATTTCTCTCCATTTTTGCCAATAACAAAGCGATGGTGCTCTTTGGGAATGGCAACGGTTGCTGAAGCCTACGGCAGGAAAAGGACCAAAGAAAACAAAAACACTTGGAGGTTCCAGAAAAGCCGCTTTTCTACAGCACTCTCCCTTGTCAGGATGCCCGTCCCACCGATGCCCGCCTCACCAGCCCTGGGCCCTGCTTGAGAACAGGCTCAGCTGAAGCATCCCCTCTGGGCAGCGGGCCCCAAGGAGTGCGAAACAGGCCTCCCAGCTTCAGCTATCGGTTCTCCACCCGGCCCAGCTCTGAGCCAGTTCCCGGCTCAGTGGCGCCGCACGCCTGGCGGGCCGCGGCCGGAGAGCAGGCACACGCTGACTAACCAGGTTAGCTTCTGTTTCTGCAGCAGGACGCTCCTCCTATCAGACATGAGCCCTGCATGTAGTTATAAACTCTTCCTCCCTCTCTCTCACAACCGGTTAAAACAGACAACTCATGTGGGGAAAGAAAACGAAAATAATCGAAATCCTCAAACTGCCAGAAGTTCAGCAGCTTTCTGAGGTCACAGGGAAACTCTGGGAGGGGAGAGAGGTCTCCAGTGTTTCTCAATCTACACAGAAAGCAGTCATCAGTCAAGAGGACTTTGAAAAAGAAAAAAGGAAAAGAATGGTGCAGGGTTCCCGACACTAGAGCAGCAGGAAACCCCAGACCAGCCAGCCTTCCTCCTCCTCCAGGGGCTCAATCTCAGAGAAGAGTGTTCAACAGTTACAAAAGAAACGTCAGATTCTATCACAGGCAATAACAAGATCCTCACTTCCCAAATGGCACACAAAGTGGTGAACAAATGAGGTTTATTCTAAAAATGGCTCAATATTAGAAAATCCACTTATATAATCCATCATGTTTCTAGATCTAAGAAGAGAAAAACCAAACAATCAACCCTGTAAAATTTACATCCTCTCGTGACAAAAATTTGCAAGGAAACAGAAACCAAAGGATACCTATTTTTAACACAAAGCACAGACACATGCTCGACCCTGAAGCTGCACTTGGAGGAGACACGCAGGTCAAGGCCCTGCATGCCCGCCCTCTGCCCAGAGTGCTTCCCTCGAGAGGAGACACGACAGAGCGGCGCAGATGCAGGCCAGACAGGAAGAGGTGCAAGACTGCACACAGGGACGGTGGGAGAGACCACGGCTTCACCCAACTCTCACTGACTGCAGCAGGAAGAAAAGTTAGCTCTCACTCAGACTGACAACACGCGGTTAGGAGACGCGACAGGAAGACCACTCGTCTCAGTGGCTGGACACAGAACAGAGGCGGCGGGACACGTGCCTCCCAGGCCAGAGCACAGCCCTGGGGAGTCTAACACCGCTCGGGGCAGAGAGCAGATGAGCACACTTGCAGGGCAGAACAGAAGGGAACAGAAAGGACATCCTGAACGAGAGCAGTGACTGGACTCGACGCTGCAGTCTAAAACCATTACCACTAAAACAAGCAACATGAGCACGTGGAGGGACAGGCTAGCTCAAAACCCAGGAACAGACCCAAGTCAGCACAAAAATTAAGGGCTTGATGAAAACTGCCACTGTGGAAAAACTTTTAATTCACACAAATTCCAAACAGATCAGGAACTGAAATACAACAACGTCTTTATAATCATCTAACAAAATAAGAATAAACTTCCTTACAACCCAAAAGTAAAAGGAAACCTTCCTAGCAACAGCTAAAAAAAAAAAAAAGAATTAATGAATTTGACTACATAAGAATGAACCTCACACAGCAAAACATACCAAGATCAAAACACAGATGGCAAACGTGGACACACTACAGGTAACGTACATTACTGATAAAGGGCTTTCAAGAGCACGTCAAGCCAGATGGACAACTTGAACGTGACAGCAGAGGGAAGAGAACAGACCGTGCACAGAGAAAATGTAAATTAAGAGTATTAGCAGCCTCCTTTCAGAGTCCAAAGCCTGAGCACTTGACAGCCTGGCGAGGCTGTGAGAAAGCCAACGGGCGGACACACGCACAGCGCTGAGGGGAGGTGTGTCTGCTGCTTCAGCAAAACCCCAGATGCAGGCACCCTCTGAACCCCTCTCACTGCTAGCAAAGCTCCCCCAAGACACACTGGGCAAAACAGCAAACCGCATGTGCACGCAGTGCTTGACTGGGACACAGCCCCACATGTGCACACACATCTCAGCACAGCTGAGTCCGGGCAACGGTCTAGGGGACGGGAGCCACTGCCCGCCGCTGTGCGCACCACCCAGGACCCGCTGCACCGAGAGGCAGCCTCCTGCCTCAGCGGAAGAACACACCCGCAAAGACCAAGCATGGCCCCCCCGCAGGGAGAACAGGGCCAGGAGGGCTTATATGGCGCTGACTCGGCAATCACAGGTTTAAGCACTTTAAGCACTTTTTAGAAAACTGAAAGCTTCCCAGGTGGCTCAATGGTTAAGTAAAACATCCGCCCGCCAATGCAGAAGACGCAGGAGACCTGACTTCAATCCTTGGGTTGGGCGATCCCCTGGAGTAGGAAACGGCAACCCACTCCAGTATTCTTGCCTGGAGAATCCCATGGACAGAGGAGTCTGGTGGGCTACAATCCATGAGGTCAGAGAGTCAGGCACAACTGAGCACGCAGGCTTAAAAAATGTAAATAAACTAAAAACAAGTGAACCTAACTATGTATCAAGATAAAAGCATAACCTATGTATCAAGATGATAGCATAACCTTGATAGAGAATTATTTCAGTGATCTCAAAGCATAAACATCTTTCATCTTAAATAAGACACTTGAGTTTGAACTCATGCGACTTCCCACTATGAACCTCCAGGGCTCTGGGATATTCAGGTCTGTGGAAGCAGACAGTGAAGATCAGGTCACACATCTCTCTGTGTTAGAAATAAGGAAGTGGTTCAGATGAATGCTTATGTCAGAAAGCGGCAGGGTGCCCACTTGAAGGAGCTCCCTCATCAGAGATGAGGCAAGTTCTGCAGAAAACACAACTAATCAACACACCAGAAGTTCACAATGACACTAAAAAGATGCACAGACCACCACTGAAGATGTCAGAGCGCCAATTTTTGGTCTAAAAAACCAAGGGGAAAAGGACCAACAATGGATCATGCCTGTCTCACCTCAAAGTCCTGTCCTGACGATTTGTGAGCCAAGGTCTCCGAACTGCATGAACCTGGGCAGCAATGAGCAAGGCTGACAGAACGACTAGACAAGAGAATGGCCAGACCATCTGAGGATGGCAGCAGGTATAGGAGCACCACCCACACGTTTTCTCCCCGTATAAGACAGACATGGAGCAGCCAGGCCCCCAGATCTGCCCCCACTGCACAGGAAAAATGTGGGGCAGTGGGACAACCAAACCCCCGTGTGTCCCCCAAACAGACCAGCGGCACTAAAAAAGAGGTGAGGGGGGGCCCTGCTGAGGAACGAGCGAGCGGGCGGCCGCATCTGGACACGGAGGAAGAACCCAGCAGAGAAGGAGCGTCTAAGATGAGCAGGAAGCCCTCACGCTGCCTGGGCTGACGTGGGGACATTAGGAAACCACTGTCGACTTTGAGAAGTGAGTTAATGACACGTGGCTATGTTCAATGAAATAGAAGAGAGGGAGCCCACACAAAATTATCCGCAGGAGAACGTGTCTGGGATTTGCTGTAAAGTAAAAGTGGGGGGCGGGAGGAACGCCTCAGATGCTCAATGAAAACCCACCTCAACGCTCACCAGCCAGCAGAGCCGCCGGCACCAGCCACAACATGCAACAGCGTAGACACATTTTCCACTCCCTACACTGGACAGCTGACAAATTACCTGAACGTGCCCTTCAGCTGTGAGTGTGAGAGCCCGGGGTTCCACAGTGCAGCGCCCCCACTAAGCCCCCCATGCATCAGACTCCCATCTCTGAACCCCTGCACTGAGACCAGCTCCCCCAAGGCTCAAGAGACTCAGCAACAGGCAGAAAGAACCCTCATTTCTAACTGAGCCCACCTAAAGCTCCATCATACATTCTAATAAACATTCTCTGCATTCACTTCAGTGTTAAGGGAAAAACTCATCAATCACCGATTTACTTCTTTATGACAATAGTTCCCCAATCAACTCCAAGTTCTGGTATCAGATGCCTAAGGACTACGGCACTGGTGATTTCCCAAGCCCGGGGCGGGGAGTGTGTGTTTAAATAGCACACGTACTTGCTGGCCCTCAGAGCCGGAACTGGCTCACCTGGCTCATCGACACACGCGTGTCCTCACCCCACCGTCTGGGCCTTTAGCTCTTAGCTTCTGCACCTGCAGAGCAAAGGCAGCAGTGTCCTAGGCCTATGACCGAGCCACTGGTTTTCCGCTAGCAGAGTCAGGAGGCTCTGAATGCTGCCGCCCTACCTGAACCCTCCAGCCCTGCCCACGCGGGAGAGCACATGACGGAGCCGGAGCCACAGGGCCAGACGCCCTCCCGGGGAGGCCCACTGGGAGCACACACCTGAGTCTGCAGTCGGGCCACAATGTCTTTCCGGGCTTTCATGACAGCGTCCAGCTTCCCTGAAACCATGATGGACAGGCCCTGGTCTTTGGCGAGAGACAGCTCCAGGTGAGCGCCGGTTCTCTGCATGATCTCAAGACAGATTTTTGCTTGTTCACCTTCTCCAAACTGGTTCATGTCCTTGTATTTCCTCTCCTCCAGCGGTACATGGAACACCTGCTCAGAAAAGGTCAAAAAGGGAAGGTTAAGAGGAGACAGAAGTGTCTAGGAGCCGCGTAAAGAACTGTCACCTCTCCTTACTGCTCCAAGGTCTAGGAGGACAGTGAAGAGACCAGCAGGAAGTGCCCAAGGGCAGGAGGCTGCTGTCCTAGTGAAGTGGAAACCCCCCACCCCAAGTACAAATGAAGACACGGGACATCACACAGCAGGAGACAAGGTCAGCGAAGGAAGTAAACTGGGAGGTGGAGCGGCTAGGGGCGTGAGCAAAAGGGAGGACCCGGCTGGCCACGCAGGGAGGCGCTCAGTGGAGGAGGGGCATGTGCAGTGGGGGAGGACTGGGAACAGCGGGCGCAGACCCCCTGCCCACCCTGGGGTGGGACAAGAAGATGGGGCAGGGTCTGCAGGAGGACGTGTTCTGACCTGTGTCCCGGGCTGGGCACAGGGTTGCGGGGGGAGACTGCCTTAATCCAGAGGCCCCTTTTCACACCCAAAGCAATCTCATATTTGATGTTCAAGAACCCTCTCAGGATTTCCCTGGTGGTCCAGTGGTCAGGCTTCTTTCTTTTCACTGCCAAAGGCCCAGGTTCAACCCCTGGTCAGGGAATGAGGAATCTGCAAGCCTCTTGGCCAAAACCAAAACCAACCAAACCGCCTCCCATCAGTTGCTACGGCTTCCTACTTGGAGCAGCAGGTGAAGTGGGACGGAGCGTTTACCTGAGTGATGACTGAAGCCTTAATGGGCCGGATCTTGTTACTCCAGGCGCCAGCCGGCTCCTGGGCATTTTCCAGGCAGGCTGCTTTCTCGGGGAGTGGGGGGAAGGCATCCTTGTAGGTTGGAGGGTCACTCTCCTCTTCGGAAGTTAAAGTGGCAACTGGACCGGCCAACACAGATTACGAGTATTAGATGGAGAAAACACGAGGAGCACTTTCACGCCAAGAAGAGACAGCACTAGCGGCTGAAAACGACCCCTCACTCAGCCACAGGGAAGGGCCCCCAAGGCCAGCAGGCTCAGCACCCTCAAGTTCAGCATGTGCACTGGCCAGGCTACTCTGGACCTGAGGGCACCCCAGCCCCTGCACAGCCTCCCCGGGAGTCTCAGCTCAGACCCTGGGCCCCACAACTCCCTGTGGGGTGAGCTCCTGGAAGGCAGGCCTTGGCACAGATTTTTCATCCCTCAAGATGTTCTAATCTTGTATTCTTAAGAAAAAAATCCCACCCCCCCCAACGCCTGGCACACGGCCAGATCTTAACCTGCAGGAGAAAACAAGGGTGCGCCCAGACTGCCCCTGAGGACCCGGAGGCAGACTGCAGCCAGCACCCAGCGGCACAGGCGGTGCTGGGAGGGCTCTCGTGGGAGCCGCCATCTCTGCGCCCCCACCACCCACAGGGAACACCCGGGGGAATCAGGATCCCTGCACCACTGGCCCCACCCACAGGCCCTCACCGTCCACATGCTGGCCCACCACCACCACAACGCCAGCAGGAATGTGCCTGTCTGGGTCATGCCTGGAGGTCCTGGGCTGGGCAGTGTCTGGCAACAGCAGGGGCCAACAGCAGAGGGACGACCTCTGGGGTCAGGCAGGCCTGTGTACACTCCGAGGTCACCACTTCCAGCCATGTGGCCAGGCTGCCCCGAAGGCCAGGAAAGGCTCCGTGTGAGCAGCTGCTGGAGCCCAGCAGGGCCTGCTCCCTCCCCGGGCGGATGTGGACCCCACAGAGTCTTGGATCACATGGCAGACCCAGCCTGCAGGCACTGAGAACCAAAGCAGGCGGCTAGTTCTGGTCTCCATTGCCTGGAGATGAGCCACTCGAAATGCGGTTGCTGTGACTAATGAAATACATCTTTAATTTTAATTAAACTTTAGAACTGATACTCAATTCCATTACTGGAAAACTTTAAGGAGTGTTAGGAACAGCAAAGAGTAGAACAAGCTACTCTTTCAACTGAAAATTTCATAAAATCTAAGCCCAGATGATGGGCTTTGGATGAACATGGAGCCCTCAAATCAAGCTGTCCTGCAGCCATAAATACGCATCAGATTCTGAAGGGACAGAAAAGACTGTCAGGCGGGCGTCTGCATGCCTACACTAGATGCTGAGACGACGTGGCGCGTGTGTCACGCCCGGCTCCCATCTCTGCCAGCCACCCCGAGTCCAGTTCAGCAGAGTGAGGGCGAGAGGAATGCTGAAAGAGCACCCGTTAGTCCCCAAGGCCAGGTCCCTGGCTCGCCACATTGTCCGCATTCTGAGTCTCACTGCTGTGGATCCGTCTGCCACCCGTGGCCAACCTCGCTCTGCAGACGAGGGCAGTGGAAACGGAGCCTGCAGCGCCGCGGCTCAGAGCACAGGGCGCAGAGGCACCTCTGCAGAGGCCCCTCGGTGACCAGCAGAGTGCGGGGGCGCCTCACCTTTGATCTGTTGCGGAACCAGTCCACTGCGGTGTTCAGCAAAGCTCTCCTGGGTCAGAACTGCAACGGAGCTCATGATTGGTCTCAGGCCGCCACTCGATCCGGGTGAACCACTGCAGGGGGAGGGGGGTCAGAGGCAGGCCCAGGGTGGCCACTCGGGGGCGTGCGCAGCCGAGGACGGCGCTGCTTCACCAGCAGGGGACACCTGGCTTCCTCCACCAGCGCGGCCGACGCGAGGGGCGCCCAAGACTCAGACTAGGGTGCCAAACGGAGAACCGCCCCCCTGACCCGAGACGGAGCAGATCCAGGCTCCGGCCGACAGGTTCGGCGCAGGGACCCATCCGAACCCCTGCCCCACAGGGGGCGCCCCGGCCCCAGCCCCAGATCCACCCCAGGGGCTCTGGTAACAGCTATCTCAGTTACTCGGTTAACCTGCTATCGCCACACCTCCTGACGCTTATAAAATGCACGATAGGACAGGAGCTACTAGGAGACGCGGGAGAGCAGCCCCCCTGCTCTGGGGACGAGGGTGACAGCACAGGGGGGCAGTGCGGGCACCTCCCAGCGGTGGGGGGACTTGGGCACATGGCTCTCAGAGCCATAGCGCCCGTGTGGAATGGGGCTCAGCGGCAAGGGGGAGCCCTCCCCAATCCCAGGTGCGCCCCCACACTGCCGCAGAGAGGAGCACCCTATGCTCACAAATCTCACCCCCAGGGTTTCTATGCCACTGAGGCAAAAAAATCTAAGAGAGTCAAGTAATTTTTAGTGAGTTTTTTCCATCCCTTTTACAATTCAGTAAGACCCCTCCCCAAATTAAAAAAAATTAAGCTCTGGAAGCAAGGTCCAAATTCAGATACCCTCAGCAAACAAAAAAGTAGAAAAGATTAAAAGTAGATGGAAACCAGATGGGCCATCCACCAGAAGGGCACAAGTGCACACTCCGCTCCACACTGGGAGGTGAGTGACAGGGCTTCTCTCTGAAGAACGGCTCAAAACTTAAGGACAATACACAACGAAAGAGGGTAGACACACAGCCCAGGGCCAGGAAGCCTTGAGACAGGACACACTTACCAGCAAAACGGTCAGTAGCCAGAAGGTCCGTCCTGAGGCCGCCTCTGTCAGCCTGCCAGCTTTTGCTGCTGTGGGGCAGGAAAAGAGAGGGGAAGGAGAAGACCAGAGAAAAGTTACTTATCTGCATGTGACAACCCAGATCCTTTTGCCTCTCAACCAGAAAAGGTCAAAGTGGTATTTACACTTTGGCTACTAACCAATACTAGGAAAATTTCTTGGGGCCAAAAAAAAAAAAAAACCCCAAAAGGAAGAAGCCCTTCCAGTAGGCCATGTGCTTCAGACACACTGCAGTGAAGCCTGAGCTAGAACTGCAGAGGAAGCTTCCCGGGGACCCAGGGAGTGATCCCTTAAGTGCCGCAACTTTTACATGTAACCACTTCGAAGTAAAACTCTCACAAAACTCATGTTTGTTCCCCTTGGGGGTAAGTGTTTTTTCCTGTCCTCCTCTTGCTCATCTCTGCTGAGCCAGAAGGAAGAGGATCTGCAACACTGTGTCCTGACCGAGTGAGTGCAGCCGGATAGGGCGCTCCTCCTCAGGGAGACGGAGGGCTACTATCTAAGAGTGCCCCTGTCTCTGGTAGTTACTTTGTTCTTGCTGTTATCCTGTAAAAGTTCTTTGGTCCTTATAATCCACTGGGGGTTTAGAAACCAGGCCATAAAACAGCAGGGCTGGAAAGAACTTTCAAAGGCCATCCTGGGACAACCAAGAACTGCTCAGTCAGGAAGGAGGGTGTGGGTCACCTGGCCGTGGGGGACCTCAGGATGGCGAGGCTGCCCAATAGGTGACTGGCCACTGCACGCAGGCTGCCACATGCACTTGACAAAGTGGACGTGTGGCATGGGTGGGCACGGTCCAGAATGGGAGAATTCAGTGACAAGAGTGCCCCGCTGAACTGGAGAGGAACACCTCCTCCAATCTCCCTCATAATGCAAGTGTGCTCAGGAGCTAGGAAGCTGGTGCACAGCCCTTGCGGTTGCGCCAGTGACTCTGGATTTAAAAGGTCTCAATGTCCCAGCTGGGCACACAGACCTGTGGTATTTCAGGATTTAAAAAACACAAAACCCCAAAATCCTCTAAACGTAAGGACTTGAGTCACATGGGGGAAGTTCTGTGAGCCAGAGGCCAGCCCCTCTCTGCGGGCCCAGTCCCATCAAACACACACGACATGTGATCCTCAAGGGGGTAAGCATGGATACAAAATGACTGAGGCCATTTTATTTAAAGACAAATTCTAACCTGCAGGTCTCAATGACTAAGGCAAGGGAGAAAGAAATCCTTTCCATTAAATCACACCGTCAGGGACGCACGTCCACACCGGGCCCCAGCAGAGGTGAAAGGTGAGCTGCCCTGGGCCCCCCGGGCCCTGTCAGCCTACACACGGCCCACCCAGACGGGGACATGGGTGCTCCCGGGGAAGCGCCACGGCCGCCAGGACCCAGGGTCCCACCCACTCTCCTGGCAGGCCAGCACCTGCTGACTTTCCACCTGAAGAGCCTCCCACACCGGGTGCCGACAGCATCTCAAAACCCACTCACACCCGCCCTCTGAGAGGCAGGTTCGCGCCCCGAGACCACCCCAATGCCAGGCCATCCCCCCGGCCTCGCGCCGACAGTCCCCCTGCCTTCCTGGACAGGGCAGGCTGCGCAGCGAGGCAGCCACGCCACGCCCACTCCAGCCACAGGGCTGTGCCACCCCCACCCCGCACCTGGGGTCACACACCAGGCCGGCTCCCGCGGCTCCTGCTGAGGCCGCTTGTGCTCGGTCCCAGCCAGCTGCCCTACTGACCCTCAGTCCACGTGGCTCGTGGAGGAACAGCCTATCAGGGCCCCCAACGCCCTCACATGTGCACAGGCCCTCGGGCAGTTAAGTGCACAGAGTGGACCCACAGAATACTCCAAGCTGGTTTGACAGGATACACTGGTCTGTAGTCTCCGCATTTCGAGCGGAGGTTGTCACAGCTGGGGGTGAATGGACCACGGTGAGCCTCAGATGAACATCAGGGCTGATCTCACCAAAGCAGGCTTCTATTTTTCTTATAAACGTCTCAAGATCCTGTCTTAAGCATCCACCTTAGAGCCGACCTGATAAGCCATGTGCAGTCCTCAGTCCTGAGGCTCTGGGCCATCACCAGCCCTCCTGCTGTGCCCCCTCCCAAGAAACTGTCCCCTGCAACACCAGGCTCACCCCCGGAGGCCTTTCAACCCCCTCTGAGCCTTCCTGGCGGGTGATGCCTCTATCTGAGTGCCCTCACCAGCCATCTCAAGTCCCAGGAGACCTTAACGAGGAGCAGAGGCTAAATACGGCTGTCGCAGCTCCTCACTTGGCTTGATGCTGCCGCTCCGATCAGGACTGAGAGGGACCCTAGTGTCTGAGCAATGCTGGGGCCAGCTGGGCCGCTGCTCCCCCCGGAGCTGTCAGAACACCCCGTCTGCTGCTTCTTCCCCCAGAGAACAGGCCCACCTTCCCCACCAGACTCCTTCAGGCACGGGAAGCCCATTTACCACCTGGCCATGACTCCCTTCATCATTGGGGTGCTCTCAATGCCTCCAAACCTGCCCGTCCCTCCATCACTGTGGGTGCTCTCAATGACTTTCCCTGCGGGAAGCATTCAGGCCCACCCAATGCAGATCTCAAACCACCCTCAGCCTGGACTTTAGTCTTATTTCTCAGAATATAAATATCCGGAGCAAAAACCCACATTTCAAAATGGAACTTTGTAAGAAGCAGAACTAGAGGCAAAAAGAGGCTAGACAGAAGCAGAGATGCTTCTCTTCTGCCCCCGCCATCCCAGAGCAGGCTAGTGCTCCCACAGGATGGATGGTTCAGGACTGGCCTCCCCACGGGAGTCATGGCATATGTGAAGATGCCACATATGTTCGGTCCTAAGGAAGGTACAACAGACAAATCTTTAAGAAAAGGATTTTGTTTTTTCCTTGTAAACAAGAAAATGTAAGTTGATCCCCTTGTATATTTTCAATTACACATTCAAAAGAAAGTCTTCTGCAAAGGGAACTCAGGAGTGGCAGTCCAGAAAGAACTTTTTCTCAGCCAACGAATGCGACCTCAGCGCTTCCTGTATCTCCTGGGCAGGACTGAGCGCGGAGGGCACCAGGAAACCCGGGACACCCAGGGCTTCGGTCCTCCTCCTGCAAAGTTACGATTCTTTGCTCTAATCCCCATAGCAAGCTTGTAAGGACGAGACTTTTCAGAGTGCTTTCAAGAGACAGAGCAAACTTGAGAGGAAGCAGCCCGGCTCGCACGTCTCAGGCCGCGCTCCAGCCGCACCGGCCGCGGGAGGGACTCGCAGATGCCACCTCAGCACGGCCCTCCCACCGGCCACGCGGGCCCGCGGGCGGGGACAGGCTTAAAGGGGCAGCGCGCCGGCCTCCCTGCCTCCCGCCCGGGTTCGGTACTTTTCCGTGCGGTCCTTCTCGTCCGCGGGCCCCGGGGCGCGTCCGACCGGCGCTGAGGCCGCGAGGGGAGCGGCGCGCCCGGCCAAGCAGGCCGGCGGCCGCAGGTGGAGGTGAGGCGGCGCGACCCGGCCCGCCGCCCAGCCGCAGCCCCGGCCCCGTCCCGCCGCCCCGTCCGCCCCGGCCCCGGCCCGCCGCCCTCGCTGGGTTGGGGGAGGGGCGCGCCGGCCGCGAGCGGCGGGGGAGGGGGCGGCGGGCCGCCCACGTCACCGGCCTGGCGCAGGTCGGGGCGCCCCGCGGCTCCAGGGCCGGGGCGCAGGGACCGGGCCGCACACGCGGGGGGCGGCCGGAGGGCGGGGGGCGGCGGGCCGGCGCGGCGGGACTCGGGAAACTTTCTCTCTCGGCCGGTGCCAGCGCCACGGCCCATGCGCACTGGTGACACGTAGCCTCCCATCCCCGGCCGGCAGGGGGGGCGCCCCGCGGGGCCGGGGGCCGTGGCGGCGGGGGGGGGGGGGGCGCTGTGCGGCCGCAGCCAGGGCCCCCCAACCCCCCCCCCCCCCGCCCGGTGCTCCACGTCGGCAGCCAGGCGCCCCAACGTCCCGGCACGGCACCGGCCCCGCGACCCGGCCTGCTCACCCCGCGCGGCGCCCGCCCGTCCGTGCGTCCGTCCGCTCGCCGCGGGAGAGGCCGGGACCCCCGCTCGCACGCCGCTCCCGCAGGCAGGCTCCTCCGGTAGGCGCCCGGGCCCCCGCGGCTATATAGGGCGGCGGCTCCAATCCCGCCTGGACACGTCAGACCGCGGCCGCTCCGCCCGCCGCCGGCCAGCGCCGCCCCGCCCGCCGCGCTCCGCGCCTGGAGGCTGCCCCGCTCCGGAGGGGCGTCGGGGTCGGGCATGACCGCCACCTGCAAAAAGCGCGGGCAGGGGCGGCCGGTCTGGCAGCGGGGCCCCCCACACCGCCCCCCCCCCCCCCAAAAGAAACAGGACACCTCGAGGGACAACACAAAGGGAATTAGCTGCCGGCCCCAACCATTTACAACTTCCAAAGGCCGGACCAAAAGCGGGCCTGGCCAACTCCCGAGAAACAGCCCACTGCCCCAAACTTTGGGGCCCAAACACTCTTCCTCTGTCCTGCACTTGTGTAAAATATCCCTCCTCGGTTCCTTGGCTCCTGGTTTAATTCCCTACAGAAATGCAGACCCTCCTTCCTTTAAGGACTCTACCCCAGTTATCTCTGCCGCCTCAAAGGTAACAAGGGCCTGCCTGCGAGGCGCCCAGCCCTAACAACAAACAGGAGGAGAACAGAGTCCCTCCTCTCGGAGGCTTCCCCTCAGGGGCTGAGGGCAAGCCAGGTCTGCACTCCGCTGTAATATGCCTCCACAACAGAGGCTCCTTCTTTTAGTCAAGGCTCCAGCTTCCCTTGTGTCTCAGATGGTAAAGAATCCACCTGCAGTGCAGAAGACTTGGGTTCGATCCCTGGGTTGGGAAGATCCTCTGAAGGAGAGGCTCCCCACTCCAGTATTCTGGCCTGGAGAATTCCATGGACTGTATAGTCCATGGGGTCGCGAAGAGTTGGACAGGACTGAGCGACTTTCACTCCAGGCCTAGAGGGAGGGACATGCAGGAGATCACGCAAAATTGGCCCAGAGGTGAGGGCAGGCACCAGCAGGAGGGGCAGGCAGGCGCAGAGGCACACCCCTCCCCCCCAGGAACTTTGTCAGTATATACAGAATGGCGGTGGGGGGGGGGGGGGTCCTCACAGCAGTTGTTCATTCAGTCTAAAGGTGACTACAGCTTTCCGTTATCACTGGCAATGGAAAATGCACTGAGCGGACATATTAGGACAGTAGCACCAGAAGTTCCCTATTAACTGGAGAAGGCTGAAGGCCATCAACAGAAGTCAAGAAAGGCAGGGAAGCTCTTGTGGGCACTCACTGAGATGGAGAGACTGAATGTCTACACTGGTAAGGGGAACTGTGATGCAAAAACTCAGATACAATGTCTGACATGCCCACTGGATGGCCAAATGGGGACCTAAGTAGGCAACTGCATATACAAGGTGAAGGCCAGGGAGAAGCCCAGCACAGTGGACCGTAGCACTTCATGACATCACTGGGGGAAGAAGCCACGGAGCTGAGGACATGGTCACCAGAGCTGTACCCTAAGACACCAGGATGGCACCTGGGCAGGGGGTAAAAGACTGCAAGTTAAAAAAAAAATCAAGAGATGGAACAAATCAAAGAGGTTAAGAACTTCAGATGAGAGGATGAGGAAGTCCAACACATGTCTAATAGGCAGTCCACAAGAGGAAAATACAAAGGACAGAGAAGAAATATTGGAAAAATACTGGAAAAAAATTCTAGAATATAAAGTTATTGTATTTCCCTCTCCTCCTCAAAAGAGAACAGGGGGCCAGCAGTGTTTTGGTGTAGAACAGTGAAGCCTCAAAAATGCCCAAGAGTAGATTTTAAAAGCAACCAGAGAGAAATACCAATAACCTCAGATATGCAGATGATACCACCCTTATGGCAGAAATCGAGGAAGAACTAAAGAGCCTCTTGATGAAACTGAAAGAGGAGAGTGAAAATGTTGGCTTGAAACTCAACATTCAGAAAACTAAGATCATGGCATCCGGTCCCATCACTTCATGGCAAATAGATGGGCAAACAATGGAAACAGTGGCTGACTTTATTTTGGGGGGCTCCAAAATCACTTCAGATGGTGACTGCAGCCATGAAATTAAAAGACGCTTGCTCCTTGGAAGAAAAGCTATGACCAACCTAGACAGCATATTAAAAAGCAGAGACATTACTTTGCCAACAAAGGTCCATCTAGTCAAAGCTATGGTTTTTCCAGTAGTCATGTACGGATGTGAGACTTGGACTATATAGAAAGCTGAGTGCCAAAGAATTGATGCTTTTGAACTGTGGTGTTGGAGAAGACTCTTGAGAGTCCCTTGGACTGCAAAGAAATTCAACCAGTCTACCCTAAAGGAAATCAGTCCTGAATATTCACTGGAAGGACTGATGCTGAAGCTGAAGCTCCAATACTTTGGCCACCTGATGCAAAGAAATGACTCACTGGAAAAGACCCTGATGCTGGGAAAGACTGAGGGCAGGAGGAGGGGACGACAGAGGATGAGATGGTTGGATGGCATCTCCGACTCGATGGACATGAGTTTTAGTAAACTCCGGGCATTGGTGATGGGACAGGGAGGCCTGGTGTGCTGCAGTCCATGGGGTCGCAAAGAGTTGGACACGACTGAGCGACTGAACTGAACTGAGAAGGAAATGACTGGTAACTTATGAAACAACACCTAGAAATTGTGCTGAAGGAAGTAACTGTCAACTTGGAATTCTTTATCTTATTTAAGAATGACACAGACACATTCAGACAGAAATAGAGCAATTACTATCAATGGATAACTGCTGAAACAACTGGTAAAGTACATATTTCACCAACAATAAAATGAAAGTCAGATTAATTTTAGTCCTTGTTAAATGAGTGATAAAAATTAAATCTTTTAAAACAGAAACAATTTTTAAACTTTCAAGCCAAAAATCAAATTCTCATTCAAATGGAAATGAAGTGTTAGTGGCTCATTACAGCCCCACGGACTGTAGCCCACCAGGCTCCTCTGTCCATGGAATTCTTCTGGCAAGAGTACTGGAGGGGCTGCCATTTCCTACACCAGGGAATCTTCCTGACCCAAGGACTGAACCTGCATCTCCTGCGTTATAGGCAGATTCTTTACCATCTGAACCACCAGGAAGTCATTGGCAATGTTCTAGAACTTGGATCAGACTGTAGGTTCAGAAATAGTCATACATTATTACTTATTGGTTGTTATTTTGTATTACTAATTACCAAGTAAAAGAGAAAAAAGAAAACACTGGGAAGCAAGAGAAGTAAAAAAGAAGCAATTTAAAAGCAAGGTAAATAAAGCACAAAATGCAGTGGAAGAAATGAATCCAGATGTGGAAATAATCTAATGTCAGTATATACTACTACCCAGTTACAAAGTCCAGATATAAGCTATTTAAGAACCCCAAACTACAAGGACACAGACACTTAAAGTGAAAAGATGGACGTGGAAGAAGTACTCTAGGCAACTACCAACCAAACTAAAGCTGGGCAATCTGGGTCATTTTCAGATAAAACAGACTGTAGGATAAGAGGCATTACTGACAGCAAAGAAGGTCAAGAATAAAAAAATCAACTCTGATAATGTATGTATCCAATTGTAGCTACAAAGTATATCAAGTAAAAACTGAAGGTTATTATAAATTGATATAGCCAAGATTACAGGGGAAGACTGACTCAACTCTTGGTTAACAGATTATGGAGATTAAAAATGCACAGAAAATTAAAACAATGCAATTAAAACCTACTTTATTGGACTTATATAATCCTTTGCCCAATGATTAGAAAGCACATTCTTCCAAGAACACATTTAACTTTTTACAAAATCGACCAGGAACTAAGGCCAAAAAATTTTTTTTTCAACAAATGGCCAAAAAATTACATATTCTGTGACCACAACACAATTAATTAGAAGTTAAAATGTTTGAAAGTCTAGAAGTTTTAAAACTTGCTCCTAAATAACTCATGGATCAAAGAAGATCTGAAAATAGTATCTTAGCCATCATACTAGAGAAGAGGAAAATGTAAAAACTAGCTAGTTAACTTCTTCTGAAATTAAAAAAACAATAAACCTAAAGGAAATAGGAATAAAGAAATCAATGGACACACAGCACAGAGAATAAACTGAGCTAAATCTAAGAAAACTAGTTAGATCTCCAGCAAAAATGATCAATTAAAAAAAACAGAATAGGCAAGAATAGGTGATACTAAGAATTCAAAGAATTTAGTTTGTTAGATTATTTTAGAAAATAAAAACTAAAGAGCCTCTTGATGAAACTGAAAGAGGAGAGTGAAAATGTTGGCTTGAAACTCAACATTCAGAAAACTAAGATCATGGCATCCGGTCCCATCACTTCATGGCAAATAGATGGGCAAACAATGGAAACAGTGGCTTTATTTTGGGGGGCTCCAAAATCATTTCAGATGGTGACTGCAGCCATGAAATTAAAAGACGCTTGCTCCTTGGAAGAAAAGCTATGACCAACCTAGACAGCATATTAAAAAGCAGAGACATTACTTTGCCAACAAAGGTCCATCTTTGTTTTTTCCAATAGTCATGTATGGATGTGAGACTTGGACTATATAGAAAGCTGAGTGCCAAAGAATTGATGCTTTTGAACTGTGGTGTTGGAGAAGACTCTTGAGAGTCCCTTGGACTGCAGAAATTCAACCAGTCTACCCTAAAGGAAATCAGTCCTGAATATTCATTGGAAGGACTGATGCTGAAGCTGAAACTCCAATACTTTGGCCACCTGATGCAAAGAAATGACTCACTGGAAAAGACCCTGATGCTGGGAAAGACTGAGGGCAGGAGGAGAAGGGGACGACAGAGGATGAGATGGTTCGATGGCATCACCGACTCGATGGACATGAGTTTTAGTAAACTCCGGGAGTTGGTGATGGACAGGGAGGCCTGGCGTGCTTCAGTCCAGGGGCCACAGAGTCGGGCACGACTGAGTGACTGAGTGGACTGAAGTGAGTGAAGAATTCAAAGCGGGGGTCAAAAGCTCCAACTACATAGAGACTCTGGGATATCAAAAACTTACATGAAATGGGCAATTTTTAGGAAAATAAAGTTACCCAAACTGAATCTGTTAGGAAAAGAAAGTTTAAATAACCAACACTCTTCAATATTTGAAGAAACAAACATAAAAGTCACAACAAAAAGGCAGACCCAGATGGTTCTGTAAGGAAGCTCCAAGAAATTGTCTTCCCAACTTACTCACAAAGCCAGGGAACTTCAATACCTCCCAGATGAAAAAAATGTGTGAATTTCATCTAGGTACTTAAAAACAAAAGCCTAAAATAACCTAGCAAACCAATTCAAAGATGTAAAAACAAATGTGTTAATATATAATAATAAAGTAAAGTTTAATCCAATTATGCAAGGTGGTGACAGTATCAGGAAAATAGATTAAAATAATTCACCACATTAGCAGCACTGGAGCAGGAATGATTTGATCATCTCAAACCATTCAAAAAAAGAATGTGGTTTATTTGAGGATAAAGAATAAAGAGATAGTTTGCCCACTCCTGATAAGAAGTAGGAATGCAAGGACACATTCCCTAACTCAATGATGGGCACCTCATCAGAGGCACTCGTCCTGGAATCACGAGGAGACAGGCTGTTGAGCTTTTTCTATTCAAACCTGCAGAGGGAATCTAACCAGGGCAGTAAGGCAGGAAGAGGCAGGCATGACTGGACATAAGGCTGCCGGTGTCAGACAGTACTGCTGTCCAGTGCAAGATCCAGGAGGGTCTACATGAACACACTGTTAGAGTTAAACCAAGAACTCAGTAAGTTTTCTGGAAACAAGATCAGCACACAAAATCAATTATGTTCCAAAATGTCACCAACAGACTGTTAGGAATAAATCTAGTTAGAAAGTAGGTTTTATGGAGAATACTGTAAAAACCTTTGTCAAAATACAGAAAAAAAAAATGGAGAAATGACCTGCTCATCTATATAGTAAAGCTAAATTAAACATTCAGACTGCAATTCTCTAGTTAAGTAGAATAACTAGGAAAATAATTTCTATTTTTCTGCATAGAAATTCAGTGCAAACCCTACTTAAATCCCAAGAGGGCTATGCACATGCATGTGTGTATAATTTTGTAATCAGATTTTATATAATTTTCATTTATACAGTATTTCTATATACATGTACATAAATATTTTATAACTGTCATAAAACCATGTGTACATATATACAATTTTGCAAAGTCTAAAATACAGTTTTTTGGAGACAGTACAATAAACACATTGTAAAACATTAATGACTTTCTGTTGATTATACGTGGAAATGATAATATTTTGCATTAGGTTAAACAATACATCGTCAAACTTAAATTTCACTTGCTTCTTTTCACATTTTTAAAGTGGATACTAGAAAATTTTAAATTATATATGTAGCTCTTATGAACAGCAGTGCTACACAGTTGGTTTTCCAAACCAAGGCAGAAAGAAACATAACCTGACAAAATATTTTTCTTATTAATAAACTTTGTAAAATAAAAAATGAGTATTTGTCTTAGTCATGAAAATATCTCCTCTACCACAAGCACCTGAGGGGCAGAGAGTAGAGTCTCAAAGATCTTAGAAAGAAGTGACTAAGTGGTTTACAGTATTTCTTCCAATCACTCTAATAGTCCTTTAAAAAAAAAGGCAAAAGATACAAAGATCTTTCACAGACATGATGGAACCATTCAATTTGTAATAAAAAAAAAGGTTTGATGGTAGGATGAGACTGTATATTTCACCTCTCAAATTGACAAAAAACAAACAAAAAAAAAAAACTTTGAGGACAGCAATGGTGTGAGCACACTGGTGTGGCTGGAAGGAGGACGGAGTGGCCTCTCCGAGGACCAGTCTGATCACACATTGTAATTTAAATACAATTTCCCTTCTTAGAGCTTCCACATATATACTCATAAACATACCCAAAGATACAAGTACTGCGTGCATTCTCGCAGGAGCAAAAGGCTGGCCGTCTGTGCTGTTCCTAGCAGGAGCAGAACGGCAGCCTCCTCACTGATGCCCACACACGTCCGCGTCTCCATTCTCCCAGCAGCTATGCCTGAGCCACTGCCTCCACGACCCCCTGATCCCAGCCATGCCTGCGACACTGCACGCACGCTCCCCACCACGCTCACGCCAGGCTTGCTTCTCATTTAATCACGTAATGTAAAAATAACACCAAACAAGGAAACAAAAGCAAAAAGAAACGTTTCTTGAACACCTGAACACTGTTTCCCACCCTGACGTGACTGTCCTAGACGACGCGTCAGGAGTGCGGCTCACCTAAGACAGGGTTATGGAGAGACCCTCCGCAGGCGCTCAGGGACTCGCCGCCGTGCGTCAGAGGACTGGTCGGCGTCCGTGCAGCAGAGGGGCCGCTCTCCACTGTGCTGATGCTACGTGACCAGCTGTGTCAGAGACACGTCTGTCCGCATGAAGCACCTCTAGGACACCCGGGCGCACGGTCGGACGCGGAGCAGTGGAAGAGCCGGGCGACGGAGGAGCGCCCTCACGGAGGTGAAGAGACAGCAGGTTTATGGCGCTGGGAGGGGAGCGCACAGAAAAGCGCACACTCCATACGCCTCTTACAGAGATGATGGACGGACACCGGCTACAGACGCAGGCAAGTGCGTGCTGGGAGGAGCTCCAGACCACACAGCGCGCCTCACTCTCCTGCGCGGACCCCCGCCTGGAGGAGGCGGAGGGGGCTCTTCCACTGAAGCCGCTCAGCTACGACAGGAGAGCAGAAGCCAGGGTCACAGGCCTTTCTTCTGTGGTCTCAGACCATGTTAACAGCAACAAGCCTCATCCGCGGTGATGTCTGAGTGAGGGGCTGCTGAGCAGAGAGGATGAGGCTCTCCCCTAACCCCGTGAAACCTCGGGGATCGAGAGGCACCCGAGCGCAGCCTCTCGGCGTCTGGAGGACACGAAGGCCGAGCCCTGCCAGCAGCACAACCGGGCGAGCACAGACTCCCTCCGCCTCGGGCCACGGGGCGCGCCCTCGGGGCCTCGCGCCTGGTAACAGGGGCAGGCCCTTCCCACGGGAGGCCAAGACGCCTCCCCACGCCTCACTGGGCGACTGTCTGCATCAGAGGAGTCCTCTGTGCTCCGTCTTTGATTGTGTCATTAGAGAAACCAACACCTGCTTCCAGGTGCAGGCCATGCTTCAGAGCAGCCCTTCCACACACAGGCGTGGGGACTCTGTCTGGAGGAGTAGGGGCAGCGCTGCAGGAGGGCTCTGGCAGGCTCCCCCCAGTCCTGCGATTAAACTACAAGAAACAAAATAATCCCAAATCTGACCTAGGGCAATATACTTGGAGGTGTTTTTCTTCCTACAATTCACATACAAAAGTTCCATGAGCTAGAATGAGCTAAGCTCAAGTTTATAAGAAACTCTGCTATGAATATAGAGCCAGCTAAAGCTACACTTGAATATTTAAGAATTAGAACCAGTCCTGTCCAAACAGAAATGGAATGCTTTTCTACAAAGAAAGGAACAGAAAAACCTGGTCTTCAGATTTTCTCCTCTCCAGGAGTAGCCTTGGTGCGCACTTGTCTGCTTGGTGACCCTAGGCGCATCACACCCTTCAAAGGCCATGTTTTCTCATCTGTCAGGAGGAGATGGAGAATTCTGTCAAGCCCAAACTAAATGGAAATTTGAAGGTGCAATGTCTGGTGGAGAGGTGGATGAATCAGAACTTCCCAGCCAGGCTGAAACAGTTTCTGCCTGGTCATCAAAGGAGCATGCGGTCTTGGTTATCCTGAGGGAAGATTTATGCTGGACGCTTCTCACCAAGTGCTGCTTTCAGTTGGTTTAACCTGGAGCAGGACTTATTGGAATAACAGTTTGGTTTTCCAGAAGGAGCTCACAATAGAGCTTCTAATCTCACCATATACACAACATCACCGTCACTGGATGAGGATCGGCCTGTGGTGTGGTTGGTGGTACTTATCTCACTTGCCCCACGATCTCCTCCATTCCACATTATTATACAGTATCCACTTTTCATTGCCCTTCAGTTTGTTTTTAAAATGGAGAATTTTTGTTACATTTAAGTAGAGACCTGCCTGCAGCAATAAGGTGGAAAAGGTTTTTTTTCATTTCCACTTAACTTATATGGAACCCAAAACATCAAGCTGGTGCAAATGATTTTCAATGCTTGATATGGATGTTTCAAGTATGTCACCTATCTCCAGTGTGGTATAACATTGACTGTTTTCAATTAATGTCTTGATTTGACTGCTGTCAACTTCAACTGGTTTACCCGACCATGGAACATCGTCCAGAGAGAATCTCCAGCACCAAATTTCAAAAACCACTTTTGATACATTTCATTAGTGACAGCACCTTCTCCATACACTGCACAGATCTCTTTTTGAGTTTCAGTTGTGTTTTTACCATTTATTTAAATAATAAAGCCTAATCTGGCAAAAATGTTGTTTTTCTTCCATCTTCAATATTAAAACGGCTACACAAAAATTCAGCAATTTTGGTTTTTTAAATGCACATTGAAAGGACAGCTGTCACAGTATAACCTAACAATTGTTTCAAACGAAGTTAGACAATTAAGTGCTGCTAGTCATCAAACAGGAAAAAACGAGCTAACTTTTTGGCCAACCCAATGCCATGATTCTCTTTGCCTCTACTGTTGTTCAGTAGCTAAGTCATGTCCGACTCCTTGTAACCCCATGGACTGCCGTACACCAGGGTTCCCTGTCTTTCACTACCTCCCAGAGTTTGCTCAAATTCATGTCCACTGAATTGGTGATGCCATCCAACCATCTCATCCCCTGTCATCCCCTTCTCTTCTTGCCCTCAATCTTTCCCAGCATCAGGGTCTTTTCCAGTGAGTCGGCTCTTCACACCAGGTGGTCAAAGTATTGGAGCTTCAGCTGCAGCACCAGTCCTTCCAATGACTATTCAGAACTGATTTCCTTTAGGATTGACTGGTTTGATCCCCTTGTAGTCCAAGGGACTCTCAAGAGTCTTCTCCAACACCACAATTTGAAAGCATCAATTCTTCAGCACTCAGCCTTCTTTATGGTCCAACTCTCATATCCATACATGACTACTGGAAGAACTACAGCTTTGACTGTATGGACCCTTTGCCTCTAGAACCATATAAATCAGAGAAAAATAAACTCTAAAAACAAGTCAGTCCTGCTTCTTTATCTTGATGCTGGTTATATGGGAGGTTCAGATACTGTTCATGGCTCAATGAATCTTCACTAAAGATTTGCATAGTTCTCTGTATGTTTGCCATATTTCATTAACATTTTTACTAAAAAAACTGGAAAGCAACCTAAATCACAATGTTACAACACGGCATAAGCATCAGAGAAAACACAGCCTTAAAACACAATAACGTGACAGCATATTCCAAGGGGGATATAACCAGAAACATTAATTACTGTTGTTCTAAAACTATTTCATGTTGTTGGATAAGGTCATCATCCTTAAAACCAATTTCCAGCATAAGTAAAAACCATGCATATTGTTACCTGAACTGGAAACACCTATATTCATTACTGCTTCCTAGGCCTGTCTGCTATGAGAGGCAATGCGGTGCCTGAGCACACGGACCATGCCCTCAAACACCGTCCCCCACTCTGAGAGAAGACGGCTGCATCCCAGCCACAAGATGGGACATCGTGCTGTGGCAGAGAGCAAGGATGCATCACACACCAAAGGGGTCACCTCCAAAGGATGCAGAAGTCAACTTGCAGGAACAATTTGGACATCAAAAGAACTGTTTCAGGATTTCCCTGGTAGTTACAGTGGATAAGGCAAGGGACACGGGTTTGATCCCCGGTCTGGCAAGATCCGGGAGAAGGAAATTGCAACCCACTCCAGTATGCTTGCCTGGAAAATCCTGTGGCCAGAGGAGCCTTGAGGGCTGCCGTCCATAGGGTCGCACAGAGTCGGACACGACTGAAGTGACTTAGCAGCAGCAACAGCCGGCAAGATCCCACATGCGCAAAGCACCTAAGCCTGTGTGCCACAACCACTGATCCCACACTCTGGAGTCCTCGAGCCGCAACTGACGAGCCCGTGTGCTGCAACTACTGAGGCCTGTGGGTCCAGAGTCCGTACTCCACAACGAGAAGCCACCGCAGTGGGAAGTGCGTGCGCCACAGCGAAGAGCAGCCCGGCCCGCCACGCCAGAGGAAACCCCTGGACAACACTGAGCACCCAGCAACAAAGACAAGATGAAGAAAACACCGCTCCAGGGGCTGAGGGACAGCTGTGTATATGTTTTATACATACACACACACAAGTCTATAATACTGGGGGGAAGCAACAAAAGTGCATTGTTGCTTCAGAAGTTGCTCGTCCAAATACACTCTAAATATGAATAAATGAAAAGAAATAATTTCTCCTTTCTCTCCAATAGGAACTGTATTTCAAAGTAATCAGAATTAGTAAAAGAAAACTTCATATAAAAATGCCAATAAATAAATGTAGAAACAAAACTAGAAAAACCCTCCTTTTGCAACTGTCAACTGTAGGCTAGATCATGGCCCTAAAGACATCCATGTGCACAGCCCTGGAACCTGTGAATGGAAACCATGAACTACCTTAAGAGCACTGAGATGGGAAGATTATGTAACAAGGGGCACTCACGCACAGAGGCGGGTACAGCAAGCTGTGAAAAGCAAGAAATGGATTCTCTCCAGAACCCCCTGAAGGAAGTCCTGCTGACACCTCAACCTGACCCCACGGAGGCTGATTTCAGCCAAGTTCCTGGTGACTTGTTACATCAGCAACAGGAAACTAATACACCAACCAAACAGGGGAAACAAGCAAAAGGGCTGTTGAGCCATTAGATGATGGGCGATAAAAAAACTTCATGAGGGGCAGAATCAGCCTGCTGACACTACATTCACTGATCAATTGTAACATAGCGAACAGAAAGACAGCCAGACACCACGCCTCCTGGCAGAATGCACATGCGCTACCCAGCACAATCCAGGCTGTGTTCTTGACACCCTCCCTACTCCGTCTTGGCAAAAACAAACAAAACCCCCAAACCCGAAACACCACTCCCCAATGAATTAAGCATCCAGATCTAGCTACCAGTTTACAGGAAATAATGAGGATCAGAGGACACGCCACCACCACAAACAACTGACCCAGTCCAGAATGTGGAGACCTTGTAAAAGCAGTTTCTGACATTTGGAGAAAACTGAACACAGAATAGATACTGGATGATAGTAACAAAATGTAGCTAATTTTGTTAGGTGTAATTACTTTAAAGCCCTCATCTATTGAAGATACATGCTAAAGTATTTATAAGTGACATGAAAAGTGGGCTTTGCCTTAAAATACTCAAAGTTCACAAGTGTGGAACAAGCAGGGAAGATGAATAAAAATGGCAAAACGCTGACCACCGTTGAAGTTGTGACAGGTATTGAAGTATCCACATCCTCTGCTATCTGGGGTATGTTTGAAGGTTTTTCTAACAATAAGGGGTTCAGAAAGGAAAAGATCAACGAGCACTACTTAGCAGGGTGTACAAAGCTACTGAGGATGAATCAAACTTGAAAATTTTATAAATTTTATAAAATTTACCAGGAGAAATGAAGATAAACGAGCCAATAAGCATTTAAGATGGAAAACAAATATCAAAGAAAGTACATGGAATAAATAAAGAATTGGTGAAATAGAAAACAAAAAACAAGCAAAATACAGCTAATTTGGTAAATCAAAACCAAAATCAGAAAAAAAAAAAAAACTAAAATCAATTTCTCTGAAAAAAGCAATTAACTCTTTCAAGTCCGTCCAACAAGGGAAGTGCACACAAAAGACAAGCTCACAGTGACAGGACACTCGGTGCCTGGTGCTGACATGAGAACGGGGCTATACGTGGCAGTAACTGTATCTTCTGGTAGCTCCCAAAGAAGAGCTGCTTTGCCCCATGAGAGCTCCAAGAGTGCCTTTTGTGTCTCACTGGCACTGGCTGGGCTCTGAGCCCGTCAGGGGCCGAGGGGACGGAGCATGTCTGTTAGCTACAGGTAATCAGGGTGCTCCCACAAGCTGAGCCACTCCGTCCCCAACACATGGCCTGCACATGGTAGAAAGGGTGGCTCCCCAAAACAGTGAAAGGGTGCTGCAGAGAAAAGATTATCAACTACAAACCAGTTCACAAACAAAATTTAAAACACCAGCCCAATAAATCCACTCTAAAATTCAGAGAACAAGGCACCATAAGCAGGTCTGTGCTAGGGATGCAGTAAGGATTCATTATTAGGTAATGTAATCTCACATGCAGAGCTCAGAGGAGGCGCACAAACATATATACAGAACTGAAAGATGGCCATTTAAAAAAGCCCATCTGGCTGATGAAACTCAGCATCTATTCCTTACTTCCTAAGGAATATAACTTCAGGAAGGAAATGGCCACATGAAGAGCATTTCCCAGAAGTAAAACATACCACATTTAGTGAAAAGCCAAAATTATCCTATTAAGTAACAAACCAGCAAAGATGTCTATTAATACTATGGCCAAAGACTGTCAAACATGCAACTTAAGGTGAAATAATTAAGCTAAGAGACAAACGCCAGTATCTGCAGATGACCACCTGTTTAGAAAACCCCTCTGTTATAATGAAGAGTTAGGAAAACTGAAGGAACTTTCAGTGTTAGCAAAACAAAACACACACTAGATGCCTGAGTCATGGAGCAGTTTCATCATCGAGGAGACTTCACCACCGAGATGTCTCTTTTCCCCCCAAGTTCATCTACACCCTCAAAGAAATGCCAAATAACATCTGTGGTCAGCGAAGTATGGCCACCCAAAGACACCAGGTCCTGCTATTTGGAATTTAAACGTTACTTTACCTGGAAAAAAAAGTCTTTCCAGAAGTGACTGAGGACTACCCTGAATTATCTGAGTGGGTCCATTACAAGTATCCTTCTGAAAGAGAGGAAGAGACAACACAGAGGTCAAGGCTGACACGCAGATGGAGGCAGAGCCGGGAGACACAAGCCAAGCACACAGCAGCAGCCACGAGAAGCTGGAGGCAGGAGCCCCAGAGGGACAGTGGGCTGTCAGGTTTCAGATTCCAGCTCCAGAACTGAGAGAATAAATTTCTGTTGTTTTAAGCTATTACATTTGCCGTAACTTACTTTGGCAGCCATAGGAATCATAACACAAGGTCCCAGCAGGTTTTTAAGTGGGGGATTCAACCTAAAATTAGCAAAGCACACCATAAAGCAAGAGTCATTAGTACTTGGGGTTTTCGCTAAGGAAGAGGAAAATGGATAAATGAAACAAACTCAGGTGTATCTGTGAGTTTAGCATTTGAAACAAATGCCACTTCAAGTCAGCAAGGAAGGATGGACTAGACAATCAACAGAACTGGGTCCATTTGCAAGCCATTTTGAAAAACATATAAAGACTGATCCCCACCTCACAACAGACGCCAAAGCAAATTTCAGCTGGATTAGAAACCTGAAGGTAAAGAATTAAGCCTGAGGAACAGGAAGACTGGGGAGGAAAGCCTACTGCTGATCCAGACTACAGAGGCCACAAAGGAAAATACGGACTCACTAGAGTTTATGAGAGCTTCAGGGTTTCACACAGTGAAGGCGATCTAATGCAGAAGTCAGGGTACACAGGGTTCTTCTCTGGCTGGAAAACATCTGAACACGTACCTCATAGAAAACTAACACACACGACATAAACACATGAATTCATGTGTTCACCCTCATTTAGTCCTTATGCTATGAGGTCAACAAAGATGAACAAAAGCGATGCAACCGGTTCTGAAAAGGTAAGGAAAATAGGCTCCTAGATCACTGAGGGTGTGTAAAATTAGAAGCAATTTAAAAACATATAACAAACAACAGACACACACAATCCAATTCAGTGGTAGCATCCAAAGAAGTTGCTCACCACAAGCAGCAGCACAGAACACAGGAGTAAGAAGGCTCACAGGAGCGCCGTGACATGCAGAGAGCGGGAAAAACACGTGTGCACCAGTGGGAAGGTGGTCACGGACTGCACAGTGACACGCCAACACCATATAGCAGGTGTCACCACCAGTGAAGCAGCGGCTCAGGCACCAGCCTCAGGAGGGCCAACGGCAGTGCAGAGAAGGCTGTTCTTAAAGCTGGGACAGAGCTCCACGTAAGGGCATGCGGAGCTGCACCAAACAGCAAGAGCTACACGCAAGCGGCGGGGACTCACTGAGCCAGGACACGGGACCGCCTTTAAGAGGCTTCCAGTGGCCAAAGACAGGACCACACGAGCACCAAAATAAACAGCAACCAAAAAATGACAACCAGCTGAATAAAATGGGAAACTCTTAGCCTAGACTGATAGAAATAAACCTGTAAACTGAGAGGACCTGATACAGAGATACCTAGTTTCAAAAGCACCTCCCCCCACCCCCACACACTTGTTAACCACAAAGACTTCACAGCAGAGAAGCCAGGCAGACACCACCTTCATCCAGTGACCCATCCCCGGGAAGTGGACAAACGGAAACTATGTGCTGTTGGACACAAGGCCAAGAGAAGGCCCAGCAGGCCTTCTGTGCCATTCCAGCCGAAGACGCAAAACCTGAATCTAACCAAAAGAAAACCGACAAGCCCACTCTGACAGACACTGTGCAAAATAACTGCTTGTGACCATTGCGTGTCAAGGTCAGGAAAGCCAAGGCAAGATGGAGCAAATGTGAACCGGTCTGAAGGTCGCTAAGGATTCATGTCAATGGTTGTACTAAGTGTCCTGTTTGCAGGAAACACACTGAAACAGCCAGGGTTTCACGTCCCCAAGTTACCTGCAGGTGGTTCAGAAAAATTTGTTTTGCACCGTAACTGAAACTGCCCTGAAAGTATGAGTTAAAATTTTTTTTCTTAAATATTTAAATGGAGGATAGTACTACTTTTGTAATTAGAAAAAATAAACACCTTAATTTGGAAACAAACACACTGATGTAGGAGAGGGGTGGCAAATGACACCATTCAACTCAAAGTCAAAACCCAATTTTAATTATATATATTTAACTATGCAGTCACTTCACCAACAAAGGTCCTATGGTTTTTCCAGTAGTCACGTACAGATGTGAGGGCTGAAACATAAAGAAGGCTGAGTGCTGAAGAATTAATGCTTTTAAACTGTGGTGCTGGAGAAGACTCTTGAGAGTCCCTTGGACCGCAAGGAGATCCAACCAGTCCATCCTAAAGGAAATCAGTCCTGAATGTTCATCAGGAAGGCTGACGGTGAAGCTGAAGCCCCAATACCTTGGCCACGCGATGCAGAGACAACTCACTGGAAAAGACCCTGATGCTGGGAAAGACTGAGGGCAGGAGGAGAAGGGGGTGACAGAGGATGAGATGGTTAGAGTGCACCATTCCCTAATGGACATGAATTTGAGCAAGCTCCAGGAGACAGTGGACAGAGGAGCCTGGCGTGTTGCAGTCCGTGGGGTGACAAAGAGTCGGACACGACAGTCACTGAACAACAGCTGAGCTCACCTATTTAGATCAATGCACTTTTCACCCACATTTTATGCAGCATAACAAAGTCTCCAGCTTAATGCGATATACTGTGACAATACCAGAGCCTGTTACATGCTATTTTTTTCAGAGTTCCTGAAAGTGGACTTTTAAACCATCAGACAAGGAAGCTGCTGACAGTACACCTCCACGTGCTAAGCAACACACCTCAAACAACGCCAGGGTCCCCACAGGGACTGCCAGTGGGCGCCCTCAGAGGAGGCAGGAGGCCTGACGGGGTCCAGAGGCGCTCTCAGAGCTTTTCAGACACCACGTCCAGAAAGGATGCACCCTTGGAGCCAGCCACCAATCACAGTCTGCTCTCTGACCAAGAAGCAACACTGAGCCAGCAGCATGGAACCAGCCACGCGGCGTGAAGGGAACGTCGCCCAGGGAGAGAGCAGAGACATTCAGGCTGGGCAGGGAGGCCGCCCACCCCATCAGCAACGGCTAAAAGAGAAGAGACACAGCACCACCACTGCAGGACTGGGGTGAGGAGACGGGGAGACAAGAAAAGGGACATTGTGGAATTAAAAGAGCCCCGTAAGAAGCCTCCTAATGCATATAAACAAGTTCTTAATAGGGTGAAACAAAAACCACACACCTTCAATGAAGCCACAGACTAACAGATAACAGGAACCTAGTAACTACCCACGTGAGACTGGGCGGGAAGCCCTCCCACGCCACATCTCCCTCAAAGGTTTAGTCCCAACACGAGGCACAGTGTGGAGCCGTCCAGAGGAAGTCAGGACTGCAGCTCACGCTCGGGTGCTCCAGCCCACGGCAGCGCTGGCAGGCAGGCACACCTGAAGCCCCAGCGACGGAGGACAAGAGGCCGCCACGCCTCACCGCTCCAGGAGCGAGCGCGCCTCCCGGGCCGGGGGGAGCTGAGGGTGCTTCCAAAGATCACGGAAGGCTGCCTCTCCCAGCAGCACCATTCCAACGCCTCTGCCCCATCTTTCAGAAAGAACCACACGCACCAATCTCAAGGGAACGCGATCCTCATCTTCAGCACCTGTGAAACTACGGGATAGCCCTCAACAGCAGCAAGTCTGAGGTCACTCTGCCTGCAGCTGGACCTGGTCTGGATGCTGCAGAAACCGCCAGGCTGACTGGAGCGGCCCAGGGGCCTGGGTCACAGGCAGCCTGGCAGCTCTGCTGAGCTCACTGCTGCGGTGACAAAGACAACACAGAACTTTGGTCTCAGGGGCGGGAGAGTCAGCTCCAAGCAAAAGCAAACGTGTCAAAATAGAAGCCTTGTTTCTAAAGGAAAAAATTTGTTCTTCAAGTTGATCTCACACACACTGATTCAAGCCAGGGCGACAGGAGCACCTAACTAATCTTATACTCAGGAGAAAAAGTCAAAACTGCCAATATAATTCAGTAATTCTATCTGAAAGATATTCATAAATGAGCCAAGTATTAATGGAATGAGAAAGCTACCATGTAACAGTGAAATGAATAGTTGCTGTTGAGTCACTAAGTCGTGTCTGACTCTTCGCAGCCACATGGACAGTAGCCATCCAGGCTCCTCTGTCCAAGGGGCTCTCCCGGCAAGAATACCGGAGTGGGTTGCCATTTCCTTCTCCAGGGGATCTTCTCAGACCATGGATCAAACCTGCATCTCCTGTACTGGCAGGCAGATTCTTTACCACTGAGCCACCAGGGAAGCCAGTAACACATACAAAATAAAACCAAGTAGGATAATGCGTTATCTTTGATTTTGTTCACAGTGGCCAGCAAACCTGGGAGTCCACCCCAAACTGTCATCACCTAACACCCTATGTCCAAGGGTCAGGGCACCACCTCACAGTGGTGAAGAGTGAGTTTACAGTCCCAACAGACAGAGTCCATGGCCTCCTATTCACAAGGAACAGGACACCACCAAGAGAAGCATGGCTCGTAACTGTCAGAAGAATACATCAGAAAAGCAGAAAGAACAGAGAACACCTTATCCTCCTTTATTCTTCCTTAATTTTAGAGAGAGAGAGTTAAAGCAAGGACGAATGCTCTACGCTCTACATTCTAAAGGGATCAGAACCCACACCCTGTCTGCTAAGAAGTGAGCCCTGAGGGGCAGAACCGCTTCTCTGAAGTCACTCACCTCAACCAGAGTCTCAAAAACAGCAGAAAATGCAAAACACACGCCACCTTTTCCAAACTGGTTTCTAACTCTACACTTGCACGGCTGTCTCTGCCCCTCTGGTCTCTCCTGGCGCTGAGGGGCCGGGCCCTTCTGAGGGCAGCAAGTGCTGCGCTGGGCCATCTCCCCCAGGCTGTCTGCTGTGGCAACCCCATCAGGAGGGCTCTCCAGGGGTCTGGGGGGCCTCCCGAGGGGAAGGGAGGTTGCCAGGCAGGCGGCGCTCCCCAGGCACCTGCGAGCGGCCTGCTCTCCCCCAGGAGCACATGCCCAGGGTCTGCAGGACAGATGCGGGGGGCCAGGGCAGAGCCCTCCCTCCCAGCCCCCTTCTCTAACCCCAGCCGCCCAGGCCACATGATACCTGGGGGGCGGGAGGGGCCCACCTCTGTGTCTGTGCCACGGAACTTCCCTGGAGGGCACGCCGGTTTAAGCAGCAGAGCCAACACTGCATGCAGACAGCCTCTGACCAAAGTTGTTTCCTCCCTCCACAAAGAAACCAGAGGTAGCCTGGGCCAGTCCATCCTGTCCAGAAGCTATGAGTGGGGGTGCTGACCTGAGGCAAGCAGACAGTGCACCCCGCCCACCGAGAGAGTGGCCGCCGCTGAGACACAGGGCCCTCCCTGCCCATCTCGGCAGAAGCTACTGCCCCACCTCGGGAGCTCGGTCCCCACGCTCAGCCCCGCCCCAACCAGCTGCCAGACGTGGAAAGAAAGCAACGGAGCAGATAAAGGTGGGAGAGCACAGACATCGGGCCACAGGACACTCGACTTCCCGGGGTCCAGCGGCCCGGGTGCGAGCTGACCCACCACACAAGGCCGTGCACACTGACCCAGGCCCACGCCTGCCCGGGGGAGGCCGCTCCGGACCCTTCTGTGCAGGCAGAGCCCACACCAGCACCTCCAGGGGTGGTGGGGCCCACGCGCCTCGAAAGCTGCCACGGCCTGCAGCAGCCCCTGCAACTCAGCAAAATGAGTCAAGGACACAATGCAGAAGCCACACTGTCCCCCCTTAGGTCACCCCTCTGAACACAGGGTGCTGGCCACCGCCTGGGGTCCACAACTAGAACAAGCCTACCAGCGGCTCCTCCTGCAGCCCAGACGAAACTGGGGAAAGCCAAGCGGGGGCGACCCCACAGCCTGCGGAGTCCTAAGGTGATGTCGGGGCGGGGGGCGGGGGCAGCCATGGGCGGTGGAGCTGGGCACAAAAACAGAAGGTGGAAGACGAGTCCAGCAGAGTGGAAAGAGAGCCAAGCCGACAGGGGCCGCGTGTCACTGCAGGCGCCGGCCCGGTGCGCTCAGTGTATGCAGGCCTGGGGGCCCTGATTTGTTCACTTCCTCCCAGGAAACCTGCTGACAGGTACGCACTTTGTGAAAAATAAGTGCCTGAAGATGGACTCGATGATAATCAAAATTCTAAAAGGCACAGAACAATTTTCCAGTGTCTACTTTGAGGCAGAATGCCTACCTTGCTGCAGAGGCCTGGCCGGCCCCAGCCCTGAACACTCTATCACCCCTGGAGATACTGAGAGGAAACACGAGCTAAGTTGTCTAGGCTGAATGTTTAAGTGTGCAAACTTCTGAGACTGAGGACCAGGGCAGACCCCGAATCCTTGCAGTGTGCTCATCCCTGAACTGCAAAGGGAGCGGACACTACTACCCGCCCTCTGGTGTCACTGTGAGGATTACGGGACCTCACACGCAGAGCGCTTAATCCGGCCTGGCAGAGTAAGCTGGGGGGGATTTTATGTTACCAGGGCCTCCTCGGTGGCTGTGACAGCAGGACTCCGGCAGTGCACATGGCGTGGCCTTAACTCAGCCACGCTTCCGTCTTATTTTTTTTCATTTATTTATTTTTTGAATCTTTTTTTTTTTAAACTCAATCACTGTTGCCAGGGGCTTCAACCCCCAGGCCTCTCTCCTCGACTGAAAAACCCAGACATCACATTAAAAAGCAGAGACATTACTTTGCTGACAGAGGTCCGTACAGTCAAGGCTATGGTTTTCCCAGTGGTCATGTATGGATGTGAGAGTTGGAACATAAAGAAAGCTGAGCGCCAAAGAATTGATGCTTTTGAACTGTGGTGTTGCAGAACACTCTTGAGAGTCCCCTGGACTGCAAGGAGATCCAACCAGTCCATCCTAAAGGAGATCAGTCCTGAATATTCATTGGAAGGACTGATGCTGAAGCTGAAACTCCAATACTTTGGGCACCTGATATGAAGAACTGACTCACTGGAAAAGACCCTGATGCTTGGAAAAATTGAAGGCGGGAGAAGAAGGGGATGATAGAGGATGAGATGGCTGGATGGCATCACCGACTCAATGGACATGAGTTTGGGTGAACTCTGGTAGTTGGTGATGGACAGGGAGGCCTGGTGTGCTGCAGTCCATGGTGTCGCAAAGAGTCGGACACGACTGAGCGACTGAACTGAACCGAGCTACTGAAACACTCCACGACATCTGGGTGTACCTGTACCCCTCACTCTCATCAACTAAAATGTTCATGTTTATTTTCCCCATCTGTAGGGGAAATAAGATTTTAATGTCATCTTCAATCATAAGCAACTAAAATCTTGCTCTGCACATTGCCATGTGAACTTCTTTTTTTTTTTTTTTTGCCATGTGAACTTCTTGACTGTGAAGACTGACCTATTCACAGCCTCCATCCACATTCCTACCAGGGTGCTTGAGCACACATTTAAGACAAGGTAAAATGCACAGCTGGGCTACAAACAATGGAGCAAACAGAAGAATAAGGAATATAAACAAAACTCAAGTTGTAAGCTAAAATAACATTGTTAAAGGATGTCCAGACAAAAGTAGTAAGAAAACACTATCAAAAAAGACCATTTTTTGTTTTGTTTTGCCTCTCAGGCCTCTTGGCTGAAGGCAGTGGTTTTTTCCCCCTCTGGAAAAGGGAACCTGAATCCCTGCCCTGGGGACGCCAGTAACAGCAATGTTGGAAAGCCACTCTGCAGGCAGGGGAAGGAAGTTCCTACACAGCCATTGCTGAGGTCCTGGCCTTCTCCTCTCACTGGAGGCCCCTTAAAGACAGGAAGCCAGGCAAGAGTCTGGGAGGTGTTTTTCTGGAGAATCCAGAGAGACCCGAAGAAGCCAACAGGGTGCTGTACGGAACGGCCCAGCCAGGTGCCTCCACAGTGAGTGTCACAGTAGGCAGGCCCCAACCAACCACGAGGCCAGGGTCCCTCTGACATGTAAGCAGGCAAGCAAACTTCACTGGAGAGCCCAGAAAAGGCTCTGACCCCCTGAAAGCCAAAACCCCAACACAAAAAGCAACCAGAAGCAAGCGGTGACTTCAGGGAAAACTCTCTAATGTCCTCAGAGAGATCAGAGAAGATATTACATCCATGAAACAAAAACAGGAGGTTAAAACACAGGAACAAAAAGATTAAGAGAAAGTGCTAAGAAATAAAGTGAGAAAAACTCAATACAAGGGCTATAAGAATGTTTCCAGAAAGAAATGGGAAGTCTAAGGAAATCAGAATGCCAATCCAGAAGGTCCAATGGTTGAATTCTAGAAAGAAGTGAGAGAACGGGAAGAAACCAAATCAATCAAGAAAAACACCCAGCACTGAAAATCAGAAGTTTCCAAAATAAAGGAGCCCAAAGGGCCGGCAAGACATTAGATGAAAACAGACTGCAAGAGACACCACTGCACTGTGTATTTTGCATTTCACACAAAATTCTGCAAGCTTCAAAGAAGAAAACATAGTCAGATATAAAGGCTCAAGAATCAGAACTGTTAACACTTCAAGAATAACACTGAGAAATGGAAAATGGGGGCAACCGATGTCCAACCTCTCACTTGAGTATAAGGGCCGAACAACACACTCCAGATATCCAGGCTCTCAAAATTTTATTTGCCAGGCAATTCCTTGAGGAAGTCCTCCATCAAAATGAGAAGGGGGAGAAAAAAATCAAGAATGAGAAAGACAGGGGTTCCAGGAAACCAAAGGCAGTGAGGCCTGCAGTGAGGTTCCAGCAGGCAGGAGGCCTGGGCCAACAGAGCCTGATCAGATGAAAGACGGAGTCTCTTGAAGGAGATTTAGACAACTGGTGAACTGAGGGTTTAATTTTAGCAGCAAATATATAGAAAACTAAGAAAACAACCAAAACCACTCATATGAACTTTAGGGAAAACAAAAACTCCAGAAGTCCCATCATACCATTTGGCATAGCTGTTAACAGTATACCAGTAGTCATAAATACTAAATACCCAACAAGCAAATTAAAGGTGCACCTACTTTGGGCATTTGTCTGCGCAGCAAAGGCAGAGGGCTGAGTGAAAACAAGAAATGCTGCATCTCCTAAGTGAAGAGACGATGTGTGGGACAGAGAGGGAAGAGAAGTAAGTGAGCAAGTCAGGCACGGATGGGAGAGGTGGCATAAAAAACGGGTGTCCTGGAATATGAGCCAGTTGAAATGAGGTAGATGAACCTAGAGCCTGTTATACACAGTAAAATCAAGTCAGAAAGAGAAAAACAAATATTTTATATTTACACACACATATATATAGAATCTAGGAAAATGGTTCTAATGAGCCTATTTGCAGGGCAGGAATAGACACAGAGGTAGAGAACAGACTTGAGGGCACATTGGGGGTGGGGAGGTGGGTAGGACAAACAGAGAGGACCATTGAAATATATACTATATGTTAAATAGGTAGTATGACAACATTTATTTGCCAACAAAGGTCTGTATAGTCAAAGCTATGGTTTTTCCAGTAGTCATGTATGGATGTGAGAGTTGGATCATAAAGAAAGCTGAAGAATTGATGCTTTTGAACTGTGGTGTTTGAGAAGACTCTTGAGGGTCCCTTGGACTGCAAAGAGATCAAACAAGTCAATCCTAAAGAAAAGAAACCTGACTATTCATTGAAAGGACTGATGCTGAAGCTGAAGTTCCAATACTTTGGCCACCTGATGTGAAGAGCTGACTCATTAGAAAAGACCCTGATGCCAGGAAAGACTGAAGGTAGGAGGAGAAGGGGATGACAGAGGATGAGATGGCTGGATGGCATCACCGACTCCATGGACATGAGTTTGAGGAAGCTCTGGGAGATGGTGAAGGACAGGGAAGCCTGGCGTGCTGCAGTCCATGAGGGTCACAAAGAGTCGGACACGACTGAGCGACTGAACAAGAAAAACAGCTAGTGGGAAGCTGCTGTGTAACACGGAGCTCAACCCTGTGCTCTGTGACAACCCAGAGGGGTGGACGAGGGCGTGCGAGGGAGGCTCGAGAGGTAGGGCCTACTTACGGATACTGACTTATGACTGGTTCACACTGCTGCTGTTGTATGGCAGAAACCAACAACACTGAAAGCAATTAGCCTCCAAATAAAAATAAATTAAAAAGATCAAGACAGGTGTTCTGCAGTGGAGGACATGTGATCAGAGGAAGGAAACGGATAGTTTTTCTTTCATTCAAGTCTTTCCAGGTTTATTTGACCTTTTAAAAGGTGCATGAAGATATAATCCTGGTTTGAAGTAAAATTAATGTTTAACTTTAAAAACCATGAGTGCCAATAAACAGTATTAGGGGAGAGCATGAATGGCCAATGCACTACCATAAAACTAACAGCAAGCATCAACAAGATGACTAACACAACAGTGTGCCTAGACAAGTCTGGCTCGTCAAATGGTATCAAGGAACGTTCACTCGCCTGGTAAACAGCAGCTGACTAGAAATATCATCCCTAAAATATCTCTGATACTAAAATACAAAAAGGTAAAAAGAAATGAAAATCTTACTTCAGCTCAAAACAACTTATATAATCGAATTTTTTTTTTTTTATAATCGAGTTTTTAAATGGCATATACATGAAAAAAGTCTAGTTCTTTTCTTGGTCTTCAAATGTTCAATGTTGTGGCACTTTTATAATTCAAGAGAAAAGATACATTAAGGTTCTTTCTATACTTGATCAAAAAGTTTTACAACATGTATCTTGGACTTTTTGCTACCAAAAGTCAGCAACTGAGAGTTGAGCTGTGTGCTCTGTTTCTTCCAGGAGCCGGGTTACTTCCTCATAGGAAAAGAAAGTGCCCTCCTCTGATCATCAGCCCTGTGAGATGACTGTGTGCTGAATGGGTCACACCAAATATATAAATATGTAAGTACCATGTGGCACTTTATAAAGGGTTCTCAGTCATTAACAGTGAATCTGTGAGATCCACTTGTGACTAAACATCACCAAGTCATTTTGGGGGACAGTGTAATCAGTTGAAATCCTGTCCAAGTCAGAGTGTTCACCAACCCTGTGACACCAAGTCAGAGAGTTTAAAACAAGCAGTATACCAAATTCTCAACCTCTTCAGAGTATGCCACCTCCAATACCAGTTGCTTGTCCCCTTTGCATAAGCTAGTCCCTTCTAGCACAGTCCACCTGGAAAAACTCCTATTCATCTTCTAAACCCCAGTTTCAGCACAATGTTCTTTGTGAAGATTTTCCAACAGGCAATCCCTGCCCCCTTTTCCTACTTCACGAAAGTGAAAGTGCTTGTTGCTCAGTTGTGTCTAACTCTTTATGACCCTATATGGACTGTAGCCCACCAGGCTCCTCTGTCCATGGAATTCTCCAGGCAAGAATACTGGAGTGGGTTGCCATGCTCTCCTCCAGAGGATCTTCCTGACCAAGGGATAGAACCCAGCTCTCCTGCATTGCAGGCAGATTCTTTACTGTCTGAGCCAGCAGGGAAGCCCCTTTCCTACTTCATACCTTGTACATACTTCCATTGCTGCACTTAGAACACTGTAACCTACTCCTTTACAAGGCAATCTCCCCTATTAGACCACAAATTGCCCGAGAAAAAGAAAAAAAAAAAAAGGTCTATGTCCTCCTTACCTACGCATCCTCAGAAATCTTAAGAGTATGGCACACTGCCATTTCCAGTAAGTTTTTTAAAAATATTTTCTACCCTTGAAGTCAAGTCATGAGGTGAAAGTCAGACCACCAGAAATCCCAAACAATAAAACCCAAGGAGAAACAAAATACTTGATGGTTCAAGAAGAAATTCTCCCATCAGAATGCTGAGAGGTCAACCTGGCCCCTTGGAGGGCACACTGTGACAAGGATCCAGCGGGGTCTCAAGTGCCCAGGAATGTGGGCCAGCGACATCTTAGGAGTGCTTTCCTTCACTCAGGTGACCTCAGTCTGATTAGAGGAGGTAAGCCCTGAAAGGGCATGACACATACGGAACTAACAGCAGTTACAGGCAAGTTTCATCTTCAGTGTTTCCAATGGCTTTCAAATGTCCTTCAAGACTTGAAGGGGTATGCTCAGTTTTCTCCAAACCTAAAACTCTCGTGATAAGCGGGTGGTTAATGTCTCAGATCCGGAGAACTGGGAGTTCAAACAACGGAAGCCATTCTGAACCAAATAGCTTCTGAACTACTTTAGGACTCTAATATAAACCGTACTTCTTGAGCTGAGCGTTGGGGTGCTTCGTGCTCAGAGTCATCAAACACCACCCCAAGCACTAGACTTCGTCCAACGTCTCATTAGCCTATGTTGCTCCCAGAAACCCACATGGAGCTTGTTCTGTAGAAGAGCACTAGCAGCTGCCTCAGACAAAATCCTAACTGTGACGCACCCCGTCGTAACAGGGCCTCAGAGAGCCACCTGCCAAGGAAGCGCCCGTCCCGTCGTGTCCTGCTGCGGGCACCGCCGCAGGTGCCGGCGATCCTGAGGGCAGCCGAAGACACGAACCGAGTACTTCAAGGGTAAACCACCCTGTTCCTGAGGATTCCCCTAAGACTCATCTACATTCCTTCGGACCGTGCTTAATAAGACAGAGGCCGGCCTTCCACCGGTTTTAGGTGGCGCCAGGACACCACGCAGGGACTGCCCTCCCCGTCCCGAGTAGGCCGGGAGGGGACGCCCGGCCCTGAGCGCTTCACTTTCCAAAGACGTCTAGTCAGGACGCCCTTCGGGCACAACACCTTCGGGCTCCCCGCGCCGCGCGGGCGCCCAGCGGAAGCTCCAGAGTTGTGTTTACTGACAGCCGAGGCATTCGCGCCCAGCCTCCCGGCCAGCTGCCGGGCCTGCAGGTCGCGGGAGCCGGGGCAAACCGGCCAAACCCGGCCGGCCCCCGCCGGGCACGTCGCCCTCCCGCCCCGAGCCGCGCAGCCGCACTTGGCTCGGAGGAGCCCCCAGGCCTCACCTAACGGAAGACAGGGGCCGCCCACCCGCCCTCCCTCCAGTCAGGAGCGGGCCCCTAGCCCTGGGCTCAAGAAGGCCACGTCCCCGGGGACGGGCGCCCAACTCTATGGTCCGCGCAGGAGCCGCAGGCCCACGTGACCCGCGGCAGCCAATGGAGGCGAGGGCCGATCACCGAGACGACGGCGGCCCGGGGCTAGAGCAGCCCCGCCGGGCCGCTCGCCGTCCCTCCCCGGCCCAGCTCCGGCATTCCCTGCTCGGTGCTGCCGCCATCTTCCTGGAGGAGAGACTCAGAGGCGAAAGGTCCCCCCTCCCCGTGGTCGTTCCGAACTCTTTACGGCCAGCTGCCCTCCCCCCGTCCGCCTCTCTCCTCTTCCCTGGTCATTAAGCTCCATCTAAAGAAACTCTCTTCCCCTCATTCTAGTTATCCACAAGGCAAAGTGTTACATTACCTGTTCCTCTCTTATCAGCGTAAGGAAATCAAGCTCATAAGGTAGGAACTGTGGCGAAACAGGGACGAGCCGCCATCTTGGTAAAGGAGAAGAGGCTACGCTTGACCTCCCCCCCACCCCCCAGCCTCTATATGGCCAACCGCCGTGGGAGGGGCACGGCGCCTGCGCAAAGGCGGAAACGGGGGGGCGCCGAGGCTGCGCCTGCGCACTTGGGAGCTGGCGGGGAGGAAAGCGTTGGCAAGGGGGCGGGGCGGCGTGATGACTCAATCCGCCCGCGCGCTCGGTGGGGCGGGGCGGGGCGCGAGCGCGCGGCGGGCGCTGGGCGGGTCGGCTGAGCGGTCGGTCGGTCTCAGTTCTTCTGCGAGTCGGCGGTGAGTATGTCGCTGTGGGGCCCGGTCGCCTTGGAGGCGCGAGCTGGGGGCCAACGCTGCTGGGCCTGCGCCCGCTGCGGGCCGTGGTCGCTCCGGGAGACACGCGGGCGGAGGAGGGGCGCCCGGCCTGGGCTCCTGGGCCCTCTCGACCCCCGGCCTCCGCCCACCTCCCCGGGCCTCCCCCCGGGCTACCCGCGCTCCCCGGATCTCCCTGGGCCTCCCCCCGCTCCCCGGATCTCCCTGCGCTTTCCGGATCTCTCTGGGTCTCCCTCCACTCCCCAGATCTACCCCCGCTCCCCGGATCTCCCCGGGCCTGCCCCACTCTCCGTTCCTTCCCCCCACCCCCCCGGTCCTCTCCCGCTCCCCGCCCTCCCCGCTCACCTCTCCCCTAGCCGGTGTGAGTCCCTGGCCCTTCGCGTCCCCGGGGCCCTGGCGCGGGCGGAGGCGGCGGGGTGTGTCCGCGGGGAAGCCGAGTGGCCCTCGCTAACCCCGGGGGAGTTGTGCGGGGCGTGGTCAGCAGTGGGGCCCGTGCGCCGGGTGCTTGCCGGCGAACGTGGTCCGGAAGGGACAGTGCTGGTCGGGCCGACGTGGGCGCTTCCCCCTCCCGTCCGCCCTGGCCGACAGGAAGCGCGCGGGGCCCCGGCCGCCCCTCCGCTCGGCGGTGGACAGGACTGGGGGGAGAAGGCCGGTGCAGCGCGGACTCCGGGGGCGGGCGGGAGCGCCGGGGAGTGGGGTGGTCTCTTCTCCTGCAGGCCCGAGGTGGGGCCGACGTGTGGCTCCGTAAGGCCTGAGGACCGCCGGTTGGCTTTCCGCCAAGTTCTCGTCTCCCCCACCTTGTTTGGGCCCCCCAGACGTGGCCGCGGGCCCCTCCACGCTGACCTGTTAGTTCCAGCTGCGGTCGTCCTTGTCTGCCCTGGTCCAGAACTTGCCTCGAGTCTGGGGCCGCTTGTCTCCAGCGTTCGCTGCCTGGTACTGGCTCTGTTGCCCCGGATTCGGCCCAGATTAGACTTTCCCCGAAGGAGGTGTTGGCCCGAGGTCAGCCTCTGCTGCTCCGTGTGGTCGCTGTCCTACGAGGGGCAGGTGCGCGGACCTGCCCAGCATTACTCGTTGCCTGGCACGGTGACCCGCACGTAGCCAACTTTCGGAGCTCTCTGGAACGACTCAGATAGTCACGATACATCCAGACAAAGTCAGAGCCCAAAGCAGTCCCCCATCCTAGGGGGATATGATAGCGATGGTGTGGGGTCATGCAGACCCTCTCCTCCTGTTTGTAGTCTGAGTTTCTGTTCTTTCCGGTTTTGGTAGCTCCCACTCAGGCTTTTTTTGCATCATGCAGCCTGCTAGCTCTCAATGAACCTTGGCAGTGATCTCCACCACATTAACTTTATCCTAATTTTTATTTTTTTCCATTTTTTTGTCCAATTTGCATTCTGACAGTTCCTAAACTAGCAGAGTGACCTACGGAAATGGGGATGGGACCCATAGGCACGAACCTCCCTGTGTGGTCTTTAATAAATGTGATTCAGGCCCTTTTTGTACTCAACTCTAAAGACAAAAACTGCTGGAAAAGAAAAAGTTGGTTTTGTTTTTGTTTTTTTTCCCCAGAGAGAAAAGAATGTGAGAAGTCATTTGGCGGCAGAATTGGGATGAAGCCCTTTTTATCGTCTTGGTTGTCTCATTTTGTGCTAGTAGTCATAATGTCATTAGAGAAAAGGCATTTGATTGTGGGGTGCTGCCGTTGTGCTATGCAGAGCATTTGCGGTGTACTGTCAGACCCAGAGGCTAAAATGCTGAGTGTCCCAGGGGCTCTGCGTGAGGGATTACAGACCCTGAGGTCCTCCATTGCACGATCGTTTGTGCATTAGGATCATGCATGGAACTGCAAGGATGACATGTCAGTGAAGGGTGGTTTGGAGTGGTGCAGTGATTCACATAAATGCCACTGAGCAAAGCGAGTTTATGTTGCCAGGAATCGAGTTTTAGCCATATGTTCTCTGTCTCCATTTGCTTTAGAAGAGTTGACTTCTGTGTGTTGGCGTGCTATTGCTGTCTGGAAGAAGGAAGCCGTGGGTCCAGGAGAGAACTTTAAGCAATTTCTGTTATTTAGAATGAGGACAACCTGAGTGCATAAAGTTTTCCTTTGACCAAATTTCTGAGGTTTGGGGATCTGATTGATCTTCTTCCAAGGTTTAAACTAACCACAGTGCTTGGCATTTTTTGTGTTGCTGGATTGAGACTTTCTCACTGATAGGCAGCTACTTAAGATGTTCAACAGAAGAATGTTGAACTTCTTTCAACTTTCATCTTAGAGTAATCAGTTAATAACTTAAACTGTTGGGAAATCATGGTGCATCCAAATTATATTGCAGGGGAAAAAATCCTTAGTATTGTATGAAAGAAGTGCATTGTGATAAGAGAAACTTGGTAAAATTAAAAATAAGGCAAGTGTTTTTAAGAATTCACATCCTGTTCCAGATAGTAGTCTTCTCGTTTTCCCCATGTGTGTCCATCAAGATGAGTCTTAGTGGGACGTAACTGGTAAGGGTGATGGTCCCCTTCTTGCCTGTGGGGCAGCCCTAGTCCTGGGCTCACGTGTGCTCCAGGTCCTGGTATTATCAGGGTGCTCCCTTGAAGTTGGTCCGAGCACAGGCAGGGGCCCCAAGTTCAGTGACGATAGGCGTGCGGAAGCTCCAGAGAGACTGGTTAACAGTCCTCTGCCCCTCTGGGTTGGCTTGAATCAGATGCCTGTGATAGCTGGTCTTCCTATCTGTCCTCAGGCGTTTATTCTTCAGGTGAACTTGAAAGTCATTTTATCCAGTCATTAAAGGGAAAAAAACATCATTAGGGAGTCCATCTGGGATTAGACCACGTTTACGTACTAACTTAGGAAAATAAAGATGAATTAATTTTGCAAGGCCTGTTTTCTTTCTAAATTTGTTGCTACATTTGTTTTGTTTCTACTCTCTTATAAATGGCATTCCCCTCCCCCCTGCCATTTCCATTTCTTGGTATTCATTGCTAGTACAGAATAGAACTTTTTAGAACTATCTAGTATTCATAATCAAGGATGGGAACAGTGGCTGAGGGGATATTTGAGGGTGTTACGTGGGGTTTTGTTCTATTTTTGTATATGTTTGGACTTTTTCATAAGTGCTTTAAGATAACGTGGTAATGGGCATCCCTTCCCAATCAGTGGTTGTAATTTAAATAATTTAGCATCTATTGTTCAGAGAATAACATTTGCCATTGGTTTCTGAAAGGTATTTAAGCAGGTTCCTCGCTTAGTGTTTTTATTAGAGTTGGTTGCTGAATTTTATCACCTTAGTCTTCAGCATGTATTCACATATGGTTTTCTCTAATTTGTTGTAACAGCTTGCATTGATAGCTGCTGTTGGTCCATTTCTGGGTTATAATTGGTAGCAAGTATTTCATTGAGGATTTTTGCATTCATATTCTTGAGCGAGATTGACCGGCAGCCAGCCCACTTGCTCACCATTTGTTCATCTGATTTGTTACTGGAGTTGTGCTGTCTTCGTAAAATAAATTGGAGTGCTTCCTCTTCTTCTGTACTGGCTTAGGTCACGTAGGCATTTATCTGTTCAGGTTTGGATGAAATTGAGTTCTAATTTTGTCCAGTTGTGGTCCCTTTTTCATTGGTAGATTCTTTATTCTGCTGTTCAGTGGTATTTGTCTAGTCAGGTTTTCAGTTCTTGGTTCAGTTTTGGTCATTTACAGTGTCTTAAGAAATCATGCATTTCTTTGAATTTTCAAGTTTGTGGCCATCTTCATACCTGTGGTCCCTGTAAGTGTGATTATACCTTCTGTTCAGTATTTTTTTTCCTTAATGGAACTTTTGAGGAATTTGTTTCAGAGAACCAGCTTTGGATTTGTTCTCTCTTCTGTTGGGTTATTTTCCAGTTCTTTATTTTCACTGTTCTTCAGTAATGAAAGTACGTAAAACCCGGATCCCATCTGAGTCTGTGAGAGCCTGTGCTGTGTCCCGTTCCTTTTGCATTTATCTTCTTTCCTTGGCTTTCTGGATGACTTAGGGCTTTGCTTTTGTTACCCTCTTTGACCCAAGGGCTATCCAGGAATGTTCTGAATAACTAGGAGTTCCTTTTTGTCTTTGTTTTAGCAGAGTATGACCTGTGAACACTGACTAAAAGTAACAGTCCTCTGTCTTTGCTCATATTGTGTTCACTAGAGTCTGTCCAATTCTGGGAGAAGCTGTTAAAGCCTTCCACCTGAATTGTACTTTCATTAAGTTCACACAGTATTTTCCCTAGTCTTTGTTCTATGTATTTATCTGATGTAAGTGTCCATGGGTACAGGTTTATGAATGTTTTATTTTTATAAACTGTTCCTTTTATAAATGCCACACTTTCCTTTAAATCCCACCCTGGTTAATACTAACAGTATCTCTCCCTGTTCTTTGTGTTTGCACTAGCTTCATATCTCCTCCTTTGTTTTCAACATTTTTTTTTTAAGCTACTTTTTTTGAAGCATGTTTCTTCCATGTAATGTACCCTGGTTTTCTGGTGTCCCCTGCCCCCCCCCCCACCCCAACCTGTCTCCTCTTTTAAGGAGAGAATTCACGTTTAAACTGATGACTGATACTCTTGAATTTTTCTGTTTCTTTTCCATATTTTTACCGGTTTGATGAAGTTGCTCTTCCATATTTTTCTCTTAATTTGGAAGGAGGTTTTTTTTTAGTGGCTGCTTTCCCTTTTCTTTCATTATCAGATGCTTATCTCTTTATTATCTAAAGCAAGATGTCAGCTGCTGCTTCTGCCAGGACCATCTGAATTCCATCTGACTGCTCCCTTCTCCCTCTTAAAGATCTTAGCTCTCTGCTCTTACTCCTGCCCCCAACTCTGAGGTTTTGCTGCAGAAGTTTCATATTTAAAATTCTGGACTATCAACAGTATTCCCCTAGGATGCCCCTTCTATTCAAGAGATCTTAATTCAATCCAGTGTTACACAACCCCAGGTAGACCCTGGGCTTGCTCTTCTTGGGAGGTTTTTCTTCTGTTACTATTTTCTTTTCCTCCGTCGGTCCCTTTTGGTTACGGGAGGAAGTCTTGCTGCTAACAAGCACATTTCCTCGCTGCCTCCTCTGAGGCTGCCCTCTACCTGCGATCTCCCTCTCTCGTTTGCCTCGTGCTGTAAGGTGTATTATATTTAGTCTCCCATGTCACATTTCAAGTCTCTACTGTGACCTTTCATTCAGTTCAGCTACCACAGTTTGAGTTTGGAAGTCATGGATTTTAGGTCCAGAAAGTGTTATTTGGAATACTGTAATTTGAAGCTCCAAAACTTTGGCCATCAGATGCAAGGAGCCAACTCAGTGGAAAAGACCCTGATACTGGGAAAAATTGAAGAGATTGAGGGCAGGACGAGAAGTGGGCAACAGGATGAGATGATTGGATGGCATCCCCGACTCAACGGACAGGAGTTTGAGCAAACTTCGGGAGATAGTGGAAGACAGAGGAGCTTGGCATGCTACAGTCCATAGGGTGGCAAAGAGTCGGATACAACATAGTGACTGAACAGCGACAACTTGCATCTTCATCACAGTGATGCTGTTTTCTTGGTTCAGATTGTTCTCCCTTTTAAGCCCATCCTGGAGGCAGGGAAAGAGGGAACGCTTAGGGGGACCCCTGTCTTCTTACCCTGGGATCCTCACACCCACGATCTGTTCCCAGGCTCTTCGACGATGCCTTTCTGGTTCTCCCTTCCAAGGAGCCCTTCATCACCTGCTTCTCTGGTTGCCCAGCATTCTGCTGTCTTGTAGGGTTGCGTTAGTTCTGCTGCCCTGGCTGAAGCGTTTTGAGCCGCCTGGATGGAGCTTTACCTGTCTCCTTGGTCAGCAATGGTCCTTACTATGTGCTGGGCTCACCCAGGACTCCCGCGACTCTCAGTGATGATCTGCCCTAGGAAGAAGCACTTTACATCCTCCTCCTCCCCTCCAGTTGGCTTTTCAAGGGCACCTGGAAGGGAGAAGCTAGGCTCTGCCCTTGTCTTCTATGACATGGCCTCGGAATCAGAGTTACAAATCCTAGCTGTCTTAACCTCACTTAACCATTTTTTCCTGGCTGGTTGGGACCATTTCCATTCAAAACGGAAACTTTGTGCAGTATTCAGGCATGAATGTATCCATCTGGGTAATATGGAGAGTCAGAAAAGTGAAAGGAGTTTTCTAAGCACCGGAAAGAATCAAATGGGACTGCATTCACATCTCTGACTTTGTTACCAAGGCTGGCCAACACAGTCCATGTCTCCCAGGGTTCAAACACTCAGGTATCTTCGGTCCTTTCTCCTTTACTTATAAGCGTAGCTGCTGGCTCTGTGTGCACCAGAGTCAGAGTCTAGTCCGCGGAGCTCAGGTACCCTCCCCAGCAGGCAGCAGACAGATAGGCTCCAACTCTCCTCCGTGTGCAAAGTTTTCAGAGAGAGAAAGGAAATTACACAACTCCAGAGGGTGTGGGAATTTGTCTTTTTTTCCTACTGCATATGTAGTGCGTGATGTATAAGCAGTACTAAAAAAGGCATTGTTGAGAATGTGGAAGATACATATATGTGTACATGCATATAAGTGGTCACTTTTGTTAGCTTAACTTTTTATACCTAATTTATATAATGGGAGGTGAAAATTTCATCATTTCTGGAAAAGTATTTAATGTAATGAGAAGCTGAGTGAAACAGAAGCTGTTGGTGCCTCATGTGTAATTGCGTATCAGTTCATACTGTATTAAATATTTGTGTATGTATGAATGTACTTTTTTTTTTTTAACAGATTGACGAAACTTTACTAAAGATGTCTAAGGTAAGAGATCATACTTCATCATGTATCCACAGTATAAGGAGAAACTGCTTTGTTTTCAAACCTTTTATAGTCAAGATTTATATGATTCGTTGTATAACTAATGTTTGATTCATTAAGACAGTTCTAGTTTAACTGTCATCCTAAAAGGTTTGAGGTTTCTTTCTTCAGATTTTCAATTTGTTTCTAAAAGCATTAATGATGATCTGTTTAGCCTCCTTAGATTATACCTAGCAGACTATTCAAATAATAATTTTAAAATTGTAATAATTTATCATGATGGAATTGATGGGGTTCTCAGACTTGATAAATTGGCTTATGTCAGCTCTTACAAATTAGCCCAGAGCCCTGAAAGAAGTTGATTCTAAAAGACATGCTGAGGAAAGCAGAATTTGTGGTTAAAGTTGCAAGATTATTGTTTCTCTTTGCCTTTTATTTTTAAGTCTTTGGGTATTTGTTACTGTGATACAGAAGCATCATAGTAATTTTCATTTTTTATGTAGGCATCAGTGTGGATCTTTGATAAGCAAAAAAGAAAATAAAAATTAGCCATAATTCCTTTATTCAGAATAACCACTTGTAACGTTTGTGAATATTGTTTTTATATCTGTGTGCATGCACATGTGAATATGTTAATATATCTCAAAGGAAATACCATTCTAAATCTTGCCTTTTGCGTTTAACGAGTCTCTATTGCTGTATCTTGATTTCTTGCCACGTTCAGTAAGCCACAGCCTAGACTCCTCAGTGTCCCCGCCCTCGCGTCAGGCTGTCGGGCGTCCTCTCGGTCTGTGAGTGGGATTCCCAGCGAGGCGCCCCTCTGTGGCCTGCCTCACCCCGGGCTCCGCTCTGGGGAGCTGGGCCACTGCAGGGGACAGGGCTGTTTCCTGCTTCTCCTCTCGGATGCGCCGGTCCTGACACTGGGGGTCTTTATATTCGGAAGCTGCTCTGTAGCTGAGTGTGATGGATGAAACCACTGTCAGTTGGGCCTTACTTTGTAAGTTTGACTGACTCTCCTTTCACTCTACAGACAGTTTCTCACATCAAGATTGAAATTGTTACTGAGATGAGTTAATGTATCTTTTGTGTGTTGCTCAATTGCTTAACAGAAATGTTATTTAAGGTTGGCCTGTAGGTATGAAATGATATTGGATTGGTTTTTTAAATGGTTTTAAGCTTTCTGATAGCAGTGACTTTTTGGAAGTATTGATTTATGTGTATGGTTTTTTGATTTGTGAAAACTAATATCTATGTTTGTCACAGGTTTAATAATATCTTAAAAGCAACTAATAAGGTGTTTAATTGTTCTTTTTTTAGCAACAACCAACTCAGTTTATAAATCCAGAAACTCCTGGATATGTTGGATTTGCAAATCTTCCCAATCAAGTTCACCGAAAATCAGTGAAAAAAGGTTTTGAATTCACGCTGATGGTGGTCGGTAAGAGATTCGCTTGTGCCTTCACGTTGTTGACTCTGTGGACGCCTCCCTTTCCTACCCTTGGGTGTGACAGTGTGGCCTCCAGAGTCACAGGATTCCTCTGTGGACAGAGTCAAACACCTGGAGAATTTGGGGGAAAATTCTCTAGAGAATTTCCCTGGAGTACAAAAGGAAAGTTGTTCTATCATTTCCTTGTTTGTATGCGGTGAGGGGGTTTGCTCGCTGTGACAGCCTCTGCGGTGCCCCCGCCCCATCCTTGCTGCCTGCTGTCCACGGTGTTTCTAGTCCCTCCCCCACGGAGCAGGGCTTCCCCGGGCAGCCAGTGGGACGTTGCAGAGAGGAAGACGTGTGACCTAGAGAGACTGGCCTGTGCCTCGCTTTCTCTGAAGCAGTCCCTCGGGGGGACAGTCAGTACCTTATGGAGAAGTCCCACAGGCAAGGCACTGAGGCTCCCATCTCAGAAACGTCCTCGCCCCAGTTAGGCCTGCTGGTGACCGCCATTCCTGGCTGACATCACTGTGACCACAGAGAGACCCTCAAGCCAGGAGGACCCACCTTAGATACTCCCGAACTTCCAACCCAGAGAGTCCATGAGATGATGAATGTCGGTGGTTGGTTTAGGCTTCTGAATTTTACAGTAATTTGTTGTACCTTAAAAGTAACATATATTTAACTAGAAGTGTGTTTGTTTATTTAATACTCATACAAATAACTCTCGCTTTTTTGTGGTAGATATATTTTAAACAAGGGACAATCCTTACTATACACATATTTTTAAATGAGTACTTACAGTCCTTTGAAATTGAGTGCTTACCTGAAATTTCTTCCTGTTATATCAGAATTCATTTTATCATGGATTATGGCATGTATATTGAGTTTTAGCATGTCCATAACAAAGTTAACTTGATCAACAGTTAATTCTCTTTACTGTATCAGATTTTATTTCAATCTCGGTAACTGCAGAATTCTCCCCAAATGCTAAGATGCCACTGGAAAAGGATGGGGTGGTCATGCATGAATGGGACAAGCGATTGTTTCCTGGGATAAACAGTTCACAAATCTGAAATGGAAAAAGAAGTGTGGGACCCTGGGCCCCGACAAGTGACTAGTGACACGTTTTAGGAGCGTAATTACATGATGATGATGATGATGATCGTGCAGACTCAGGTATCTAGCAGGAAGAGAAATGCAGTGCAGCCTGTGACGCGGTTCCTTCGCTTCATTTAAGTCAGACTGTTACTTGTATTTCCGGCCCTGATGGAATAACTCAGGGGTTGACAGACTTTCTGCAAAGGGTCAGATAGTGAGTATTTAATGCATTGTGAGCCTTAAAGCTTTTGGTGAAACTGTTTTGTTTACGAGCTAGTGGGCTGGATTTGCCAGAGCACTGTAGTTTGCTGAACCCTGAAATGACTATACCAGACCAGTCCTCCTGGTGCAAATAACCAGATGGCTGGGCAAGATGTATGAGACAGCCCTTTTAAGACTTTGAACAGAGATGCAGGACTTGGATCCTTGAGAGAAGGAAAAAATTATATGAACTGTAAAGTTATCCCAACTTTTTGCCAGCCACCTGCCCTTTCCCAGGGAGGAGTGAGCCTAGCAGAGCAGGTGATCTCGGCTGAAGAAGACCACAGTTCGGGGGCTGAGGCACGGGCAGAGTTCCGGAGACAAGACGACCTCCCTCTGCGCGTCTGTGCGGGGGCTGCCTCTCCCCTGGGGCTTCGTCTCGCCCTGGGGCTGCATGGTCCATGTGCGGGTAGAGGGTGGAGAGCTTCCGGGAAGTCTGGCAGAAGCCAGGAAGCCACCAGGAAGGAGCAGAGCTGAACTGGAGACTGCCTGGAGTTTGAAGACTGGAAAGGTATCGGGAGACGTTGGAGTTCAGCCAGCCGGGGGCGAGAACACCTGTAACACTGAGGAGAGCCCTCGCGTGGGAGGAGGGGTAACCTCACGGAGAGGCTGGTCTACACCCTCCCTATCAGAACTTCTTAAAGAACCATAAAAGGATCAAGTTCATTTACAAATGATCTAACTACTTGCCAGGACAAAGCCTATCACTTATTAAAGGACATCAATGTCTAGACATCTGCAGTATAACTCACAATGCTGAGTATCTGGCAAAAAGTTGTTGGATCTACAAAGAAGGGAGAAGAAAGTAGCCCATAGCCAGGAGAGAAATCAAGCAGTAGAAATAGATCCAGAAAAGAAGAAAAGGGAACTTGTAAAGATTAAAAATATATACAGCACCTGAGAAGAAAAATTTTCTGATGGGCTTAACAGGTTATTCACTGCAGAAGAAAAGGGGTAATGGAAAGCATCCAAAGAACCAAGCAGAATAAATAGGAAGGTGCGCCAGGACCCAGGATCAGAAGGTGAAAACCACTGATAAATGGGACAATCTTAGAGGTAGCCGGAAAAAAGAAAAAGAGTACGTACAGAGGATCAGAGGTAAGAAAGACCACTGACGGCTCATCGGGAATAATTTAAACCCTGCAGAAGGATGGTTTAAAGTTCTTAAAGTAAAAACAGCCAAGAATTCTGTGTTCATCAAAAATAACTCTTAGAAATGGAAGTTGGAAAGAGAAGATAAAGACATTTTCTTGTAAATTAGTGGAAAGAGTTGATGAGTATCAGACTATACCATAAGAAAGATGAAATGAAGTTTTCAGGTTGGGGGAGGAAGGGGAGCACTGGAAATGGCAGGTGGGGTTGGTAAGCAGAAGACTTCTTGCTTTTTGTTTCTTTCAGAGATAATCGATAGTGTGTGACCTGCACGGATCAGATGAGCAGGATCACACAGTGGGCAGGGGGTGGATAAAAGTGTGCGGCTGTGAGCTTCCATGATGGGTGAGGTGACAGAAAGTGCTCGAAAGGGAGACGCTGGGTTAACCCTGCAAGCTGTGAACATCAGAGTGGCCACTGGAAAAATGAAGATCTGGCTGGCAGCCGGTCGTTTTGTTAAAACAATGTAAACAAGTCTTTAGTCCAAAAGAGAGTGGAGAAAGATGAAAGCATAGAGGAGACGAGAAGCAGGGCGGCGTCCGGGCCCGTGGACGGCAAGTGGGAGGCGGGCCCCGCGGGCCCAGGAAGGCCCTTTCTGTGCAGAAACAAGCGAGACACAGAGGAACAGGCCTTACCACGACGCCCCGCTTGCGAGAAAGCTGAGGTGTCTTCATTCCCGTCAGACAAAGCAGACTCTAAGCCCCCGAGTAATCCCAGACGTGAGGAACGTCCTGTCCTAACGAGAAGGGGGGCTGTTCAGAACAGCACTGTCTTAAACATGCCTGATGCAGGGCCTGACGAGAGAGGCACGAACACGTTTCCAGCACTCCTCACAGTAGCTGAAGAAGCAGACAGAAAGCCGGTCACGCAGAGGGTTTCAGTTACACCATCAGACGGCGTGGTGCCGCTGCCAGGACTGCCGGACAGCTGCAGGGTGGACATTCTTTTAAGGCACACGGAACGCTGCGCAGAGACGCTCTGGTGATGAGTGTCAGGCCAAGCGCTGCCCTGTGCAGGTGACTACAGAAGTGGACTACTCATGAGTGCAGACCTGACACCCTCGTAAGGTGGTCGCAAGTCCTGCGCTATGAAATGGCTTGCTGCACTCAGTTCCAGCGTGATGCGGTGTATGCCTGTTCTTCAGCAGTCGTCATGCTGCGCACCCATGCGGCTCGTGGGGAAGCAGACCCGCTCGGAGCCTTCCTCTACCACACAGGAGAACAGTGGTAAAAGCCGCCTCCGTTTACCCGTGGGCTGGCTGAGAAATCAAAAGTACCACACCAGATGAGCCCCGGAACCCAAGCTGGGAAAGTGGGCCTCGGCCGGGTGCGGCTTGCGTGTTGCTGTGGTGGTGGAGGGGTGCTGCCTGAGGACCCGGGAAGCGGCTGGCCGTGGCCTGTGGCTGGACGGCTGAGCTGGGTGCCGTGGGAGCACTTCCCTGGCTGGTTCCGCTGGGTGGACTTGGTTTCTCATCACGTGTAAGAAATTGTGAGGTTTGTATTATGTGGAAGTTGTTCCCTAATATATCCATTGTGTTGGAACAGATTGTCAGTTTCAAAGCAAATGTTATATAGCAAGACTGCCTGTACATCCTAAACAGAGGAATGCGTGGTTTAACATCAGAAATCAGTCACTGGTTCTGAAGGGGAAATACCTGTAGTTAGCAGTACTCTTAGTGATAAAAAACTGAGAGAAACAAGTAAAATCTCCTTAATTACAAATGACTTACTTGTGTATGTTAAAATCATAAGAAAACTACATAGCTACTAGATCAAAATAGTTTAGCAAGATTGCAGGTTCCCAGTGGGAATATAAAAATCAGCTTTATTTCTGTATGTTACCAACAAGTAGTTTAAATACAAGCTTACAAATATAATATCAAAGGCAGTTACACTAATAAAATCTTTTTGAAAGACAGTACCATTTACAGTAACATGAGGTACATACTGCTTAGGGATAATTTAACAGAATGTGTGCAAGACCTACACTGAAAATTTGAAAGCACTGCTCAGAGAAACCAAGGGAAGGCTGAGTAAGTGTGAGCTCTCACCCGCTGCCCTGGTGTGTTGCGGTCTGCGGGCGTCCACCCTCCCCAGATTGATCCATAGAGTCAGTACAGTCCCAGCCAAAATTGCAGCGATTTTTGACAACAGGAATTAACCATTTGATTCTAAAATGCAATTGTAAATGCAGAGGGCCCAGAATATGGCAGAAATAGTCTGATTTCCAGCAACGTCCATACAGTGTGTAAGGCAGGCATAGAGGTGCTCAGCTCGTGGTGGACAGAAGTGCCAAGGTAATTCTGCATGGGCACAGGTTAATCTTTTTCACAAGTAGTGCTGTAACAACTGCATGATTGTTTGGGAGAAAATGAACTCCAACCTCTACTTCATAACTGAACATCACCTGTTCACTCAAAACGAGTTGTTGACCTAGTTGGAAAGCTATAAAAGTCTAGAAGAAAACAGCTTTAAAAAGGTTTATGACTTTGGAGTAGCAGATTGCTTAGGACATGAGCAACAGTAATCACAAAAGGAAATGATACGTTGTGCTTCATTCAAGATTTGCTTTCCTCAAAAGGCACTGATAAGAAAACGGGCCATAGACCGAGAAAGCGCTTGTAGTATACGTGACCCAGGACTCGTATCTGGAATATAAAAGACTTCCGCAGGCTCAGTAAGAAGACAAGTGACCCAGTTACAGAGTCAAAAGATGTGAACAGACGTCTCACGGGGGATAAGCAGATGGCCAGCAAACGCACGAGGGTGTCGTCCTCTCGGGTCGTCAGGAGAGCACCCCCTAAAACCACACCTGGACGGTCCCGCGCACCCACCAGATGATGCCGCGCTGGGCGGGCCTCGCCGCGGGCGCAGTGGTCAAGCATGAGCTTTGTTAACAGCGGTGCACTCGCCCGGAACCCAGCAGTCCGCTCACAGATGTCTGCCCGAGAGGACTGGCGGCACATCGCAGACTGTGAATGCTTGTGCCCACTTCCCTGGACACGCGCAGGGGTCTGCCCAGCACCAGGCGGGCTGTGTCCGCTCGCGGAGCATTGCTCAACGGTGCAGAGAAGTGGGTGACCAACCTCAGGAGCCGAGTGTGCGCTGAGCGAGAGCGCCAGACAGCGGGGCGCATCCCGTGCGCTTTCTGTTAGCGTATTTGGGTGGCGATGGATTTACACTGGTCCACACCTCTTCTGTGTGTCTTGTTTGCCCATCTCCAGGTACCTGTTAGGGAAACTCCCAGCAGAGATGGAGATACTAGTGAACGCGGGACAGAACAGGGCTGGGTGTGCTCAGAGATCAGCCCAAGGGTGGCCTCGTCTGCTGAGTTAATGAGCAGGTTGTAGATGTCACCCAAAAGCTATTCCCAGTGAAGTTGTCACTTACACCCTTAAAGTGGAGGCTCAGCATCTAGAATCGGCCGTGTGTGCTCAGACACCTTGGCTCAGTTGTCCTCTGCCTGGGTCCCCTTTCCGCTGTGTTACTCAGAGCTGTCGCCACCCAGTTGGCAACAGGGTGGCTTTGTTTGTCCGTCCCCTCCCCTGCTGGACTGCAGAGCCCCGCGGGGGCAGGGACTCGGGCCTCCTGCTCGCTGCTGTGTCCCCACCTGCGCCCGGGCAGGCGCCCGGAGAGGGCTTGGCGCACACTGGTCAAGGCCCCTGCACCTGTAGTGAACGGGCGTCTCTGGACACTCTATTAAAAGGGTAACTTCCCAGGAGAGCATGTATTTAGTCATATTCTTATTCATGTTTGGAAAGGTTCAATATGTGATTCTGGTTTTGCCCCTTTGATGTTCCTTCTCATCTATGAAAACAGCAGTCTAGTTAAAGTACAGTCCAAATTCCGTGTCTGCCAATTTCAGATTCAATTTTTTGTTCTTGATATTCCCAGAGGTAATTTTCAAATCAGATGTGCGCTCCTTCCCTGACTGTGCAGGACATACAGAGAGGGGTTCTAGCTGAGGGCCCGGGGCAGTCAGACAATTCAGTCTTAGGTGATGGCCTCTAGGAAAGGGATGGAGTGTGTGTGTTCTTCCTTGTAATGTACATTTCCATGTTTTGGTATTTTACATCTTCTTTGAAGTTAAGTTTCAAATATTCAGAATACGTAGTTGGCAGTGGTTGAAGAGGAATCTTTTTTATTTTTTAAATTAAATTTATTTATTTTAATTGGAGGCTAATTACAATATTGAAGAGAAGTCTCTAACTCACTAACTGCTTGAAGGGACGTGTGCTGCCTGCCGTGGGATGTGACACCCGCAGAGGAGCGGAAAGCCGCCTGCCCTGCGTGTGGCCGCCACAGGTGGCCGCCAGCAGGGGGTGTGGGGCTGTGAGTGAAACAGGAAGGGGGGAGGAGGCCTGCTCCCACCTTGCTGGCCGGCCAGTCACACGACAGGAGTCTTGGGTGTCCCTGCGTCCCCGCCCCGCCTCCACAGCTCAGGAAGCTGGGTGCCTTTGACATTGTTGTGTCTGTTAGCTTTCTGAAATGTGGGAAGTTTAAAGGTTAGCAGAGCCCATACGTAAAAATATACTGTGCATTCTGTTTATCAAAACGTAAGGAGCCACCTCAAGTCCATTCTAGGTATTTGGCAAGAGGTCAGATGGAGTTGGGTTTCCCTTGTAGCTCAGTCAATAAAGAATCTGCCTGCGATGCAGGAGACTGGTTCGATTCCTCGGTCGGGAAGATCCTCTGCAGAAGGAAATGGCAACCCACTCTAGTATTCTTGTCTGGAAAATCCGATGGACAGAGGAGCCTGGAAGACTACAGTCCATGGGGGTCACAGGAGTCGGACACAACTTAGTGACTAAATCACCACATATGGAATTATGGTCTTATGATTTCTTAGATTTCTCCAGATTTCTCTGGATACCAACTGAGGCCTTACTCTGGACAGCAGCCCGAGCATGCAGGCTACTGACCTCTGAGCCCTTGTTCCCCAATCAGTGGGACCAGGGTGGTTGTGCCAAATGCATTGTGGTCATACGGGATGCAGAGAAGGATGTCTGTGAGGTGCTTAGTCCAGGGCAGGCCTCACGTAAGCACTCAGCAGGCACAGTGCGTTAACTGTGTCACACAGGTAACGTCATGACATCACGTTCCTTTTCATTTCAAGGTGAATCGGGGCTGGGAAAGTCGACGCTCATCAACAGCCTCTTCCTGACCGACCTCTACCCAGAAAGAGTCATCCCTGGAGCCGCAGGTACGAAGTTCCCCCGCAGCAGACAGCGCGGTGTGGTCAGGACCGCAGAGCGCCGTCAGGATCTTGTACCTTAGCCTTGTTTGTGTGACTCTGGACCCAGGGCACACCTGTCGAGTAGGGACGGGGGTGCTGCACCTGGCGTGCTTGGACGCACCGTGGCCCGTCTTCCCCACGCTTGATTTCCTTGTCTACAGGGGGTAATAGTTCCTGCCTATATTACACGTTTGATGAGGATCAAGTGAAAATGTTTGCTCATGAAGAAACCTGTATACGGAGAAAGTTTCTGTGGGCGTAGGTGTCGGCTGACCCTTTTCCCTCGGGTGTGTGTCCAGCACTGACCGCTGGGCTTCATGAGGCCGCTGATTGAGTGGGCTGTGAATCCATCAGCCTGGGCCCTAAGCCCCCACAACAGGACTGCAGTCCCTGGACAGTCTTTAAATGATTCATTCATTGTTCTTCCTGTCCCAGGAAGAGAAGTTGCAATTTTCAATATTGATGTTTTTTTACCTCCACAACAGCCCTTTAATCTCAGCTACAATGTTTCTCTTGCTGACCCTAGGATCCTTTTTATGCAATCTTCATGTTACCTTCTGAGAACTGTCCTTAAAGAGAAATAACTACTTCTGAGTCACTTGTTTAATAATAAGAAAGTAACAAGGTTGCTTCTGTTTTAGAGAAAATTGAAAGAACTGTCCAGATTGAGGCTTCGACTGTTGAGATTGAAGAGCGCGGGGTGAAGCTGCGTCTGACCGTGGTAGACACCCCGGGCTACGGGGATGCCATCAACTGCAGGGACTGGTGCGTCCCCAGGGCCCACGGTGACGAGGCCGTGCCCCTGCCAAGTGTGTCTCCGTGTGTTTCAGTCCCTCATGTTCACTCACGGTTGTTGGGTCTGGGGTTGCTGTGTGTGACAGAACAATAAGACAATTTAAGTCATTGTAATTATAGCGTTTTTAATGAGGAATTTCACACGGAATGAGTATTTTTTTCTCTTAAGAGCATTCTAGTGAGATCTGATATCACAAAGCCAACCAAACAGCACATGCTAACATAAATAAAAGCACCTTGATTTGGACCATGGCTAGTGAACAAGATATCATAGCAGTTCTTCCTCCTTTCCATATTCAAGAAAATGAGCTCTTTTAAGAGAGTTGCTCCAGACCAAGTTTGTCTGTAGTTGGCTGCTTATTGGCAATGTTTGCACAGTAAGGAAGTGAGGAAGTGGACTGTAAGGGCCGTCTGGGCAGTGCCCCTTGGAGAGAGTACCACCTTCACTGTACAGCCTCTCTTGGTTCTAATCCTGCAAACACGAGGCAGCAGCTTTCCAGCACTCAGGAGGAGAGTGTGGGAGGGGCAGAGGGCTTCCCTTGTCTTTCTCCTCTGCCTGGGGTTCTTCCCTCCCTCCTGCAGCCACCTCCGCAGCTCATCTGTTCTCCACCCGTCCTGCTCCCACCACCCCCCCACCCCCCGCTCCTATCTGTCTCCTGTCAGTCTGCTCAGGCTCTTTGTAACCTATTGCATCCCGGCTTTCGACCTTCAGTACTTAGAGGCAATGATTCTTGGCACCGTTTCCAAAAGCCACCATGTCGCCAAAGCTAGGAGTCGGTTTCTGTTTCCTTCCTGCAGTTGAGTCATTAAATCACATCTGCTAGAGGGGCAGGGGCTAGAAAAACTTGTTTGTCTTTGTAGTCAGGGGCGCTGCCTCTTGTATCCCGTGATCGTTAGCATCTGTGTTTCAGCTTTAAGACTATCATCTCCTACATCGACGAGCAGTTTGAGCGGTACCTGCATGACGAGAGCGGTCTGAACAGACGGCACATCATCGACAACAGGGTGCACTGTTGCTTCTACTTCATCTCCCCCTTCGGACACGGGTGCGCAGGCCTTGCCCGGGAAGCCCGGCCTCTGGGGCGGGGTGTTCTCTTCACTGCGCGGCTTTCACTTCCCCCCGGAACAATGTGTTTTACTATAAGAATGGAAATTTTGAGATGATTCTGAGAAAAAATTCTCCCCTTAAACATGACTTTTAGACTGAAGCCATTGGATGTTGCGTTCATGAAGGCGATCCACAACAAGGTGAATATTGTGCCTGTCATCGCGAAAGCCGACACACTCACCCTGAAGGAGCGGGAGCGCCTGAAGAAAAGGGTGCGTGCTGGGCTCCCGGGGGGCGGGCCTGGGCCGGGAGGGGGTCACCGAGCAGGCCTCCCTGGTGCTGGTGCTGCTGGCACCAACACGCATCTGCTTTCTCATGGTCGTGTAAACTTAGAAAGGAAATCGATGTGTGCTGTACTTTTCAAAGAGTCTACGTTTCACTCAGACGAGTTGGTAGCCGTCTGCCTTTCTGGAACCTGGGTGTGGGCCTCCCCTCCACCCGGGACGGCTCTGGACCATTGTGTGTTTAGGGTAGCCGTCTTCTGAGACGTGGGGGACGGTGTCTCGTTCCAGTTTGCCTTTGCCCAGTCGCTGGTCTGAGTCTCTTTATGGCACTTGAAGCCCATTGGTGCGTTCTCTCGGGTTTTGGAGCCTTGCTGCTCTTGATTGCATTTTTACTGACTCATAGATACTCCTGTATTTTTACACGTTGATTACTGTGTTGTAAATGATTTCACCTAGTGTGACCTTTGTGTTTTTGTGTTTCTCCTGATGTCTTCTATCAGCCTTCTCCTTCATTGTCTTATATGCCTGCCAGTTTTTTAGAAAATATGCAGGCCCTTGGAAAAGCACCTGAAGACTTAGGCATTTTTATCCTTGACAGGAAATAGTTTAGTCGCTCACACTTGAGGGAACTTCACCTTCATAGGAGATAAATTTCAGACATGCATTGGAGAGAGCTGTCAGGGTTAGAATGCCTTATATCCGTCTCTGATTATGTGTACAGAGCTCTTAGGTCTTAATCTCAGCGTCTGAAATAAAATGAAATCTTGGGCTTTTCCAGCCCCCTCTTATCTGGCTTCTCTCCTGTGCCTGTCCACATGCTCCTTTCACTGTCCCCAGACCTCTGTCCGCCTCTCCCTCCCTCTCAAAGTGGCTCTTGTCACCCAGGCTGAGCATGCGCGATCAGTGTTGATTTATCACTTTCTTACTCCTCTCTTCCAATTCTGGGTGGCCTGCTTACTCGCTTTGCTCTGTCCCCGTCCACAGCATCAGCCTTGTCTGGTGGGGTGGAGGGCAAAGCAGCTTCCTGCTGCCTGCTCAGCTTCTCCATCTCAGCGGGGAGGGAGTGAGCAGACCAAGGCCAGGATGCAGGGAGGGCCTTTCCTTAAATCCTGACTTAGTGTGGACAGTGAGCTCATCTGAGGTCTTTGACCACGCGAGGCCCTTTAGTCGCATTAAGGAGGAACAAGTTTGGGAGCAGGTTTGAAGCAGAGCTGCTTCCTGCTGCCCTGGCTTGTGTTCTCTCTTCCGTTGAGGGCCCAGCTTCTAGTGTGAGGGTAAGCAGAGGGCTAGCCTGCCCGAGACCTGTGGTGTGCCCAGCACGTGCTGGGGCTTGGGGGCTGGGTTTCTGGGAGACGGACGGGTGAATGCATGCCAGCTCCCACTCCAGCCCCTCTAGAGGGAGGGGCTCCCACTCCAGCCCAGGTTTTCCACTGGGCAAGTCAGCCATTTGGTTGGTAGTTGAGACTGTGAGCACTGAGCACTCTGCCTGTTAGATGAAATCGAGACCCTTGATCCCTTCCCAACATTGGGAGCTGTCCACTTGTCAGCCCCAGTCACGCTCGGCCCTGCCCTCCAGCCCTCCTGGATGCCTTGTTGCCCTCTGGCCACTGGCGGTGTCCTCCCGGCCCCGCCAGGCGGCCCTGCCCGCCATGCAGCCCTCTCGCCGGGTGGCCCCCTCGCTGGGCGGTCCCTTCTCCAGGCTGCTTGCGTACAGCACCTCTGTGGCTGCCTGGGGACAGCCGTCAGTCTGCAGCCTCGGCAGGGCCAGGGCGGGTGCGTTCCTGTTATTATTCTGGACAGAGGACCCCTCGGAGTGCAGGCCAGCCTTTCCAGCGGTTTGTAAGATCATTTGAAAATGGTTTTAATCAGTAGGATTCTTATTGACATTTGGATAGTTCTGACATGTTTCTAATCTAATGTGTTAAACTTGACTGAAACAGTATGCGGTTTGCTACAGTTGCTCCTGGTTTGGTCCTTCTTTCAGATTCTGGATGAAATTGAGGAACATAGCATCAAAATCTATCACTTGCCTGACGCAGAGTCGGATGAAGATGAAGATTTTAAGGAGCAGACGAGACTTCTCAAGGTAGCTAGCTGCTTTGTTTCCAGATGCACGGGGTCCCTCGCTCTTACTTTCCTGGTGTTGCTATTTAGTCGCTAAGTTGTGTCCAAGTCTTTTGTGACCCCTTGGACTGTAGCCCACCAGGCTCATCTGTCCCTGGGATTTCCCAGACAAGAATACTGGAGTGGGTTGCCGTTTCCTACTCCAGGGGATCTTCCTGACCCCAAGATTGAACCCGGGTCTCCTGCATTGACAGGTGGATTCTTTACCTCTAGTGCTGCCCAGGAAGCCCCGTTTCCTGCAGTCACTGCATTTAACGTGGAAACAGCTGGCAGAGGGCCCGATTTCTAGAGGCTTGACCTCTGGGGTTGCCCGGGCAGGTTCAGGTACACGAGTACTTTTGCTTTTGGCATATTTTGGCATAGCTGTCATCTGAGGCTTAGAAACCTTCTGAAGGTTTCTAAGGACAGGTACACCTGTCCCCCGGGGAAACAGCTGCCACTTGCGAGTGGAACGTGTGCCTTCGGTTTTGCAGTGAGCCCTGCGGTTGGCGGCAGTGCCTGCGTTCTCTGCTCACGTCCCTGTGTTTCCACTGAACGTTGGGGTTCCCCGTGTGGAGCCAGTCTACCCCGTGTGTCTCCTTCTAGGCTAGCATCCCTTTCTCTGTGGTTGGATCCAATCAGCTGATTGAAGCCAAAGGCAAGAAGGTCAGAGGCCGCCTCTACCCTTGGGGTGTCGTGGAGGTGGAGAACCCGGAGCATAACGACTTTCTGAAGCTGAGGACGATGCTCATGTAAGTACCGTCTGTTTCCCGTGGCGGTGCCCGGCCTGGAGAGCGGGTTTCCCTGCACTCCTGCGGCGGGCGGTCCAGCTGGTGCGGAGGCCCGCCCGCCTCTGACTGCCACAAACTGGCCTCTCCCGCCGGGGCCTGCGCTCCTCAGGCTCGGACACCCTGATGGTTTTCTCCACGGTGACAGTGACGCCTCCCTGTGGTATAAAGGTTAAGCTTGCGGAGCCAGGAGTGTAGGTCCCTTCGGAGGAGTGTGCTCCGATTGGGGCGGCACTTGCCTCCGTGGCTGTCGCTCTGACCACGGGCGGCGGTCTCCTGTGGGAGGCGCCCGGGGTCTCGTCCCTGGCGTGTGCTGTGTGCGTGACCAGGGGTCGCCGGCGGGTGGCCCAGCCCCGTCTCTTGTCTTGCAGCACTCACATGCAGGATCTGCAGGAGGTGACTCAGGACCTGCACTACGAGAACTTCCGGTCTGAGAGGCTCAAGAGAGGCGGCAGGTCGCTGCCCCGGCCGTGCTGCCCCCGCCCCCGCCCCGCGCCCCGCTCCGCTGACGGCCGGCGCCACCGTTTGGTTTCCCACCTAAGCTATCACCACATACTGTTGCTAGTTTAATCACTTGTGGGGCTGGACTTGTTTTTTGTTTGTTTTGCCTGTTGAAGGGCGTCTCTAATCATTTCTATCAGGAACAGTTCTAGATCGTAAGGCCAGAGACTTGTGTGGGGTCCTTTTTCGATAGAAGGTCCTTTGTACCCACGTATGAGGTGCACTTTAGAGATTAAGGTGTTTTTAATTTGGGGACCAGACATTAAGAAGGGATTTAGAGGCAGCGGGAGCATGCTGTCCAAGGACCGTCAGGCCGTGCGCCGTGCAGCGGCCAGCGGACTTGTGTCTGTGGGCTGAGAGGCCTCCACGCCCGCTTCTCTGCCTGGACACTTTTTCATGTTCCTTTTACAGTATGACGGCTGCAGTCTTTGTTCAGAACTTATCTTAGAAACCTACTCTTCAGATAAAATCTGCTATTTTTGGACTAAAGTTGGAAGTGTTACACCCACCCACCCCCGCCCCCAGCTTAGAATAAGAAAAATGTCTTGAATTTTCCATTTTGTGTTTTCTTTTTGATCTTTTTTTTCTTATTCATTCGTATTGTTAGTCAGAAAAATAATTTATATGATTTCCAATAGATTTTTCTCAGAAACTGTATTTCTGAGTTGTTGTAAAGTGAAATTTTACTTTGGGTATCTCTCGTCAGAAATGACCAGCTGTTTTTGTCCTAACATTATACTTGTAATTTCTTTCAACTCTTAGGAAAGTAGAAAATGAGGACATGAATAAAGACCAGATACTGCTGGAGAAGGAAGCTGAGGTAAGTAGAAAAGTATTGTAGTTTTTAATCTTCAATAGCAATTTAATGGAAAAACTTGGAAATAGAGTTTAGTAACATGGCTGATTTTTATAAGGTTTAAAAATCAGCAGTTTTCATATACACAATGAAAATATAACGACCGAAAATGTCACTCACCGTCATTAAGAAAAATTTAAGGAAGACGTGTGACTCACACAGGGAATGAGACGAGAAAGCTGCCCTGAGAAGTGCATCCAGAGTCCGAACCGACACGAAACTCTAGGAGGCAGGGTGCAGGCGAGGACCGTGGTCTCTAGCGCAGCACACTCCCTGCAGAGCCTGTCTGCCGAGTCTCCCGAGGGCCCGTGACGGGGCGACTGCCCGTCCTGGAGACCGGGTGTGGAGGCGCAGGGCGCTTGTGAGGGGACAGAGGGATGGTCCCCATGGGAGCGGCCAGGCCTCCGGCCCCTCGGGGGCGTTCCCCACGGCGGGGCGGCAGTTCTTTCCCGCCTCTCTAGGTCAGACTCTCTCATGCTGTTTTTCCTTTCTTATTTCTTCCGTTTCTTGGTCATTTTTATTTTTCATTTGAGTTGCCTGTTCTTATTGTGTGCTCTGTGTTCTGTTGAGACCTTGGTCCTTTCACTGGCTGGTCAGAATCGCTGGGAGTTAGCTAACGGTGCTGCAGTCACGGGCCCGTGAAGGCCCCGGGCTCACACGCCCCTCTCGGGTCTGCACAGTCCCGGCCCTGTGGAGGCCCTGGGCCCTGGCCCCTCTCGCCCCCTGTGTTCGCTTGCGGGGCTGCAGTCACAGCCCCAGGAAGGCCCCAGGCTCACACGCCCCTCTCGGGTCTGCACAGTCCCGGCCCTGTGGAGGCCCTGGGCCCTGGCCCCTCTCGCCCCCTGTGTTCGCTCGCGGGGCTGCAGTCATGGGCCCGTGAAGGCCCCGGGCTCACACGCCCCTCTTGGGTCTGCACAGTCCCGGCCCTGTGGAGGCCCTGGGCCCTGGCCCCTCTCGCCCCCTGTGTTCGCTCGCGGGGCTGCAGTCACAGCCCCAGGAAGGCCCCGGGCTCACACGCCCCTCTCGGGTCTGCACAGTCCCGGCCCTGTGGAGGCCCTGGGCCCTGGCCCCTCTCGCCCCCTGTGTTCGCTCGCGGGGCTGCAGTCACGGGCCCGTGAAGGCCCCGGGCTCACACGCCCCTCTCGGGTCTGCATAGTCCCGGCCCTGTGGAGGCCCTGGGCCCTGGCCCCTCTCGCCCCCCGTGTTCGCTCGCGGGCTGCAGTCGCAGCCCCAGGAAGGCCCCGGCCTCACACGCCCCTCTCGCGTCCGCAGCTCCGCCGCATGCAGGAGATGATCGCGCGGATGCAGGCGCAGATGCAGCTGCAGCTGCAGGGTGGCGACGGCGACAGCGGGGTCCACGGGCACCACGTGTGAGGTACGGCCCGGCCCGGGCAGCGTCCGCGGGCCCCTGAGGGGAGGGTGGCTCCCAGGAGGCCGCGGCTTCCCACCCCGTGTTCTAGTGAAGGGCAGCCGTGTTTTCTCAGCCTGGAAGCATGGTCAGCAGCTGGAGTGGGAAGCCGAGCTGGTCCTTCCTGTGTAGGGAAGAAGGCCACTCTTCCCTCCTGGGTCTCCTCCACCTGGGACACCTCACTCTTGCTCTCAGACCTGTGCAGATCCCCCACCTGCCTGGAGCTCACGTCTGACCCTGCAGCATGGGGCTCAGTCCCAGCCTGGGCACAAGTCTGCCCCCACTTCAGATGCCAGTCACAAGTTGAGGTTGTCAACTGCACTATGACAGACTGGCTAGAGATTAGAGGTTCCCACCCCACCCACACCCCTACAGGAAAACCTCCGAGTTCCTAGATCACATTTATTAAGGGTAAAATACAGTACACAGATGAAGAGACCTACAGGGTAAGGCCTGAAACGAGTGCAGAGCTTCTGTCCCCGAGGAGCTGGGTCTATAACCTTCCCGGTAGGGGTGGATTCACCCCCAAAAACTCTCCAGACTCCTACTTTAGAGACTTTAATATCTCAACAATAGAAGAAAAATTGTGTATTAAAGTAACTTTTATTGGTCATACAGTTTGAAGTTTATTAAAGCTCAAACTATTTTCAAAGAGATTTTTTGCAATAAAAGCTTTCCCGTGTTTCTCACTGAGCCGCGTGGACCTCTTGTGAGAAAACAGGACGCATCCGGAGCCAGGCGTCCGTCTCGCGTGCGCTGCTGAGATGAGACGGCAGTGACGTCCTCACTGCGGGGACTGGGCGTTGGCGTGCGGGTGACGTGGCACTGTGCAGTGTGTGCCAGCTCCCGTGCGAGCTTCTAGTAGACCCGGCTTGGCGCTCCTCCAGGGTCTTCTCTCGGAGGTGTACCCGATCTTGTTAGCAGTTTTCTCTCGAATCCGTTGAGGAATGGGACGACTCTGCTCTTGTTTCTTGACCAGGAGTCTCTTGATCCTGAAAGTCTTATGAGAAGACATGGTGAGGGGCAAACTCAACCGCATGTAGGATGGTGGAGAAATAAGCCAGCGGGAACTTACTGTTACTGGAACAGCTCAGGCAGAGCAGACGCAGAGGCGGGCCGAGGGGTCCCCCCGAGGGAGACTGCTAGTCTGGGCCTGGCCGGGCTGTGCGCCTCCCCGCAGTGTCCTCTCCCTGCCCCTTGCACAGGGGACGCTCAGAGCTGTCCAGGCAGTGACTAGCTAGCTACAAGAGGAGGGAGTGGAGGTAAAGTCAGAGCCCAGGGAGAAGGAGTACGTGGGGTCGGGGGGGAGGCCAGCCTGGAGGCCAGCCCGCTCCCTGGAGGAGCTGACCGGGGCCAGACAGAGTGCCTGCTGGCCCAGGTCTAGGGAGAAGCCGGGATTTGGGCAGAGGGTCTCCAGTGTGGTTAGGGGCCTGGGACTGTAGAGGCGTCACTCACGTGATGTGACGACGTGAGCAACTGCAGGCTGAGCTGCCACATTGCAGGACCAGTGAGACAGAAGGCAAGGGGCCCTGAGGTTGGGCCCCTGTCAGAAGTCTCCACAACACACAGGTGATGAAGGACCTGGGGGGGGCAGGTTGGGGCACTGATCACCGCATAAAGCCCTTGCCCTTGGTGGCTTATTGGGAGAGGTTTCAGTTGTGAAATAGCCGCACAGAAAGACAGGAGTAGGCAGGAGGGTGCGAGCGCTCACTTTTAGAGGGAGCGTCCAGGGGGCCCACCTGGGTCAGGGGGGACTGCTTCTCCTTGGTCATCACGTTGGAGCCTTGGGAAGGTTCCATTTCAGCAGTGAGGACGCTGGCGCTGTGGCCACGCCTTGTCAGCTGGCGGGCCTTCTGACGCCACGGGCAGTGCTGCCCAGGCAGGTTCGCGCCTGCCTGGGAAGCGGTGGGAGGGAGAGGGGCCACGGAGCGCCAGGGCTCACCTGCGGTGGGAGGGAGCCATCAGTGTTGGCTCACGTTCTCTATCCTGCTGGTTCTCTTTCTGAAGCTTTGTGGAATCATGAGAATTCCACTTTGGGTACATAAAACCAGTACATTTCTGCATACTTTTCATCCCAGTTTCCAAGAACTTTCTAAGTGAGGTTTTGCTTTTAGTAGACACTGTGGTCCTCAGGCCCACCGTCTGCTCAACCTTTGCCCTTTGTTAACAGAAGAATCCTGCTGGCGGTGGTCTGAGCAGCGGGCAGGGCATCACTCCCACGTAAACGTGTTTGTTGTGTTTTGTTTTTCCAGGAATCCCTTTGCAAGATAAATATTCCGATGAGTAACACAGCTGCGTGTTTTCAAGACTGTTGGAGGGGTGCCTGTCCACATTTCACAGTACCTGTGCCTGAGAATTTAATTTTTTAAAAACTTTCAATGTGTTATTTTGTATGAAGTACCTTAACATTTGCATTCATTGTTATGTTATACTTTATATTTTGTGAGGTGAACTGTCCATTTTCCTCCTTCTTGCATTTTAAGTAACCACTGACGCTAGAACTGATTCCCAGGGACCAGTCAGCACATATAGTTAATAGTGGAATTTGATTTGACTGGCCTAACCAACTAATCGTGATTTACTTCTAGAACATTCAGATTCCCGAGAATGTTCCTGAGCAGTAGAGATGAACACAGAAAGATGAGCTGCCTGGGTACGAGGCCATTTCTCACCAAGCCATGGCACCTGCTTCCCTGCCTTGCTTTTATTTGACCACAACATCCAAAACCAGTTTTGCTGCTATAACTCCATACTGTTAATCCATCTGCACATTATCTGTTTACCAAATGAAAAGATACCTAATTAGATACATGTTTATACTTCAATAGCTTTTTTACAAACAGGCTGTTAGGGGTGAGTTTTTTAACAAGTCTTTGAATTCTGAGGTCATTTTTTAAACCACTATGCAGAGAACTCGCCACAAACTACGTTCTATAGAGTTTGCCACGAAAACCCATGAGCTGCAGTTTCCATGTCACAGCTAAGATTCTCACCTATGTGGTGAGAGTCAGTAAACTATTTGTACTCAACTAGATTTATAGCATAACTTTTTAAGGAAAATTAACAGTTGATCTGTGCAGAAGCCTGCCTTTTTAGGCTGCACTTGGCATGTTTTCTGTGACTGCGGTGTGGAAGATGCGCCTTGGCAGGGGCATCACGGTTCCCAGCGAGGTTCTCCTGGTTTGGCTTCACTTGGACTGATCCCGTTCTGAATGGTTTTCAGGCAGATAGCAGCGTGTGGCCTGTCCCGTCCATTTTTAGCCGCCGTGGTTTCCTTCCTTACATGTTACACAGACTTGTCCACAGGGGGCTTGAGAGTGACGGCTCTTGCAGACTTGCTCCTTGGGCTGGCTGATGGTCAGCACCGTGCCGCCTGGTTTCCTGTGCCCGCGGTTGATCGGTCATCAGAAGTGACACATGGAAGGAGCCTGGAGGGAGTGGGTGCTGGCTCAGCATTCTCATTCCACTAGAGCACGAGGGGCTGACGTGGAGAAGCACTGAGCTCCAGGGCTGAGGACACCCAGAAAGGAAAGGGACATGGTGACAGTTGGCCAGGTGCACTGCAGACCATCTGGTGTTCTCCCGACTGCCCTTTCACTGTTGCCTAATTGCAAGTGGTCAAGAGCTATAGGTTTAGGTGCATTGTACAGTTTTTACCAAGAAGTGTTCCATGACCTTAGGGGTACTTCCATGCAAGGCCAGTTATTTGGGTTATTTTGGCATTTATTAACTATGCTAGTAAAAGCTCTTTTTTAAAGGGCGGTGGGGTGGCAGTAAGTGGTAGACATAATAAGCCCAGTATAGTCTGCATAGTGCCAGCTGCCACCTCATGGATGCGTGGGTGTGGGTGGACCTACACTTTCAAATTCCCTTTTGTTTTTCTGCCCCAATCTAAATACTTTTGCTAATAGATAATTGCTCTTTAGTTACTAAGAGAGAAAACTTTACCTATAAAAATGTATTTTGAAAACTTACACAGCAATTTTGTATCCACTGAAACTAACCTTTTACCAATAAAGCACTATTGTTTAGATATTAAGTGAGTAGTTCTCATTATTGGCTCTTTACAAGGTAAAGGTGTAAGATTTTCTCAGAAAGATTCAGAGAAACTTATGCATTTCCTGTGTATAAGAAATGGGGAGGAATTACTCTCATGAACATCAGTACATAACAGCTCTGTACTGGCGATCCCAGCTGGAAAGAGGGAGCCATGAAGCCTGGGAAGAAAGGATTTACCAGGGAACTGATGGTCTCCTTATAGTGAAGGTCTGATAAAAAGGAGCTCTAGTGAGAGCTTGATGATGTCTGCCCACCGGGCAGAAAACGTGAGAAAAGCAAGGTCTCATTCACGGCAGGGACGACGACTGACTGACCGGGAGGAATGCTGAAAACTTGACCTCGGGGTGGCAGCCGGTCCCCTGGCCCCTCAACCCAGGACCGCCTGGGCCCCTTTCCGTCTGTAGTTCTCTCCAGGCCCGTCCCTCCCTCGGGTGTTGTTTCCAGCGTACGCTCCTTAGCCTCTACTGGCTTCCCGGCCTCTCTGACCAGGGTCTCCCTGCGTGGTCCCCCTGGCAGTGTGCACCTGTTGGGGGTTCTGTGCCCTCGGAGGGGGATGCGGGATTCTGTGCTGGGGGCTGGTTAGAAAAAAAAATCGGGCGGGAACGATGGGGGCAAGAGTGCCCTTCCGAGGCAGCCCCGCGGAAAGCTACTTGTGTGAAACGTGTTCCGAAGGCCAACCAACCAGGATTCTCCAGGATGGTTCGGGACTTACTCCCTAGGTAGCCGCGCGGGGGCGCTCCTGGCCTGCCCGCGGGGACCGCGGCGGGGGCAGGACTGGGGCAAGTTGAGCTGGGCCTCCCAAGAATGCATAGGAGCTACCGCAACTGCTCGAAGAAGGGCCTGGGGGCTCCGGAGATGGTGCCACGTTTCCATTCCCCGGTAGGGGACCGCGAAGGCTAGGGGGACGCTGGCCTCCCAGCACGGCCCGTTTCCTCTGCAGCACACCTTCGCCTGGCTCTCGGCGCCCCTAGGCCGACCCCGGTAGCCCCAGGAGAAGAGCACCTGGTAGCAGGATCTGGTAACAGGAACGCAGGCGGCCACGGTTCAGGTCAGCACCAGCCTGCAGACGGATCTGGGCCGGAGTCGCGCCCCGCCCCCCGAGCCGACGTCCCGCCCCTCCCTGAGCCGTAACCACGCCCCTCCCCCTGAGCCGACGCCCCGCCCAGAACCGCCGGCGGCGCTGCGAGCGGAGCTGGCCAAATTACTTCTGACTCTGCGCGTTCCTTCTCGCCCTACAAATCCACCAATCAGAGTTCTGGGCCGCGCTTCCAGGTCGTGCCCGCGAAGGCCCCGCCCCAGAGGCCGTCAGGCCAATCGGCGGCGCATCCGTGGGGCGGGGGCGGGGCCCCGGGCGGGGCGGGGATGGGGCGCGGGGAGCGGGGGCGGCTCGCGGGCAGTAGGGAGCGGGCGGAGCCGGCGCGGACTCGGAGGCCGCTGCGGGCGACAGCACGGTCCGGGCAGCCGGTGAGGGCGCGGGGCCGCGCGGCAGCGGGCGAGCAGGGGCCAGGCTGCGCCTCGGGGGCGGGCGGCGGAGGCTACGGGCCGAAGCCCGAGGCAGGGCGGGCGCCTCCAGACGGCGAGCGGCCAGAGGAGTCTTGCTCCCGGCCTGGGAAGGCCTTCGGGCGGCGGGCCGCGTGTGCGGAGGGCGCTGTGTGGCGAGCCTGCCCGCTGGGGGTCCTGGGTGCGCGTGAGGACCCCGCGTGGGGGCCCCGGGAGGCGCGTGAGGGTCCCGTGTGGGACCCCCGGGGTGCACGTGAGGACACCGCGTAGGGGCCCCGGGGTGAGCGGGGAGGGCCCCGCGTGGAGGCCTGGGCAGAACCACAAGTGGAAGCTCCGGCGACTTGTGGCCATGCCCTTTTTGGCCTTTCCTTAAATGATCTTAAGGCTGGTATTAGGTGTTAATGCTTTTACTCCGGGAAACCTGGAAGGGCTGCCAGTCAATCCTAGGGGGAATCCAAAGGCCGCCCAGAAAGCTGGGACCTGACCATAACCAGTGATCGCTCAGACCGGGGTCCACACCCACCGTGGAGGCCGCAGCCTCCGGAGGCCTTCCACGTGCTGGTCGGTGGTAATTGCCGTGAAAACAGAAATTCCCAGGAGGTGCACTGAAGGAAATAGTGTGAGTCCACAGTGAAAGGAAAGATTTACATCTCGGGGTGGCTGTTCCCTGTGCCTTTGCCTTTTCTGTGAGGGAGCTTTGGGCGGAGCACTCTGGAGAGCCTGATGGCCCTCAGGGGCACAGCACCAGAGTGCTGGTGGTGTGGAGGGATGGCGGAGCACCTGGGAGCTGGGCAGGCATGGAGTGGCTTTGCTTGCAGGCAGATCTAAGGCTCTCTCTGCTGCTCTTTGAAAGTTCTGTGAGTTCCTTACACCAGAGACTTAACTCTCTGTGAGGGATTATGAAGCACTTCGTACCTGGTATTTGTATTTTGTTTTGTTGTTCAGTCTCTAAGACTAAGTCATGTCTGTTTGTAAGCCCATGGACTGTGGCACACCAGGCTCCTCTATCCTCCACTGTCTCCTGGAGTTGGCTCAAACTTATGTCCATTGAGGGACTGTTGTCATCCAGCGGTCTCCTTCCTCTGTCACCCTCTTCTCCTCTCCCTCAGTCTTTCCAATGAGTAAGTTCTTGGCATCAGGTGGCCAAAGCATTGGAGCTTTAGCATCAGTCCTTCCAATGAATATTCAGGGTTGATTCCCCTTAGGATTGACTAGTTTGATCTCCTTTCAGCCGAAGGGACTCTCAAGAGTCTTCTCCAACACCACAGTTTGAAGCAGCAATTCTTCAGCGCTCAGCCTTCTTTATGGTCCATCTCTCACATGTGTACATGACTACTGGAAAAACCATAGCTTTGACTGTGCGGACCTTTGTCGGCAAAGTGATGTCTCTGCTTTTTAATACGCTGTCTAGGTTTGTCATAGCTTTCCTTCCAAGGAACAAGCGTCTTTTAATTCATGGCTGCAGTCAAGTTGTCTCAAAATATGCAGAGATGATGTGGCCAGGCCCTGGCCCCATTTGGAAGCAGAGTGGGTGGCCGGTACCGGATGTCGCCTGGACCTGCTTCCTGGGGCGGGACTCCTGCTTTGTTGCAGACCCTCAGTGAGCACTGAGCCATCTGGACCAGATGCTGGCAAGAGCTGCAGAAGTTTGCTGGCTCGTTTACCTGCTTGGACCTACTCTCCTGGTAAACTTCCTGCTTCCTTCTGTACTAATTCCTTTCCCAAAAGGGGAGTTTATATGATACAGTCACATATCTCTCCTCGGGCTCCTTATCAACAAATGAGGTTGCAGTTTACCTGCCTCATAGACTTGTTGTGAGGATTAAGCATCAGTAGCTAGATGCCTAGAACCCACTAAGTGCTTAATCGGTGTTAGCCGTCATGTTATCAAGTAGAAGAGCAGTCTGAGTGCACCGTCCAGAGAAAAGGAGGCAGAGTATTTAAGCAGATTGTCCTGCTTGGGGGAAGGGTATGCCCTGCGTTGACAAAGCAAAGATGGAGGCATGGATAGTTCTGTGCATGTGCTTTTAAATCCATCGGGCCCCTCCTCTCCTCTCCAAACACTTTGCCTCTCGGCACATTAGTGCCACCTCTGTCCTGAGACGGTAGCAGTTCCTGCTGCTTATCCTTTCAGGTTGTTCCTGCTTTTCCTTCACCCACTGTCTTGTAAGCCTGCCACCTCCCCTTTTGCTCCGTGGGTTGCAAGTTTCCTGCACACAGCTTGGTGTTCTTTGCAGGAAAACCACTGTAAATTTGAGTGCTGAGCCGAGGTCACCCCAGTCTTGCTCTCTGAGATCCCATGTGTAGAGCATCATTGGACTGCAGCATATTTGTCAGTTCCAGGCTTTACCTTGGCAACAGGGCGTCAAAGGTGAGGGCTCCACAGAGCTTAAGATGATAGAGGCCAGAATGTGATGGCTTTCTGGCGATTCTGCAAACTGGTCTAATCTTTTTGGAGAGCAGCTAGCAATAAGTGATAAAAGGTTTTGATTTTGGAATCCTGGTTTTGAAAACAAACTTGTATACACACTGCATGTAAGAGTGGTAGAACACTCTGTAGCCCCCAGACATGCTTCGGCAACCCCCTTCTTACCCTTCCCTCCCAACAAAATTTGAACCATTATGATCCCTGGAAATACGTTCAAAAAGATATCTTAACCAAAAAGGCGAAGCAGTTCGTACACAGCAATTACACTGATTTAAAAATATACGAGGATTTGGACAAGGATCAGAGGAGAAGGTGGAGTGATGTAAGTAGTTTTATTTTAGGGTCATAGGACTGTTTTCCAGTTTAGAGTCATTTTAAAATTCAAGACCAGAAAGGCCCTCTGATGCTTTCGGGTGCAGTGATGAACCTGTCTTCACCCATTGCTCCCAGCTGCAGAGTACCAGGTGGTGAGATTCCACCCAGACCTTCTAGGTGGGCTCTCAGGACCCCGACAGCCCAGCCCAGCCCCGTGGGCGCCATCAGGGCCCCGCCCGTGTGCACTGCGCTTGCCCAGCCGGCCCTCCATTCCCCCATGGGCCCAGCTCCACTCCGTGCTGGAGAGTCGGCCGGGCAAGGCCAGCCGCGCCCCCTCCTCTGTGTTCCCTGGTGCTGCCTGGACTCCTCCGTGTGGCCCGGGCCACTTCCACAGGCATCTCCGCTTCTGGGTCATCCTGTACTCGACACGTGGGGTCCCTTAAGCCCAAGAGGGGATGGCACATGATGAGGTCGGGGGTGGGGGGGAGGCTGAGGTCACGCGCGTTGCAAGTCACTAACCTTTCTGAGCCTGAATTCCTTGTTTTGTGTGGCAAGGCTTGTGAGCCAGGGGCGGGCATGGCGGCCACTCGGGACACTTGGGGGGTCTGACGCAGACACCCACCTTTCGCTGAGGCCTCCTCCCTCCCTCTCCACCCACCAGATCCCTGGCGGCTTCTGGCTTCACTCCTTGCAGCTCTTACCAGCACTTAGGAGACTGGCTCCTGTGTCTTCCCTGCTGTGATGGGGCAGGTTTTCTCCTCTCAGAGGCTCCTGTGCTTTTAGGGACTTGGACTTGCTCTGTTCAGAAGCAAGGTGCTCACTGAATGTTTGAACGAGTCAGGTTTCATCAGGGCAGAGTGAATGGCAGTTTTTATGGGACCTGAGATTTACCCAGTGTGGGGGAGGAGGCCTCTTTAAGTGTTAGAAATAAAAATTAACTTGGAGTGCAAATATTTATTTAGAATGAGAAAAAGTAAATACGTTACAGAGTTGAGAACGCTGACCATTAATACAGCAGTCAGAAAAATCCAGAAAAATAGCATATTTGTTAATTATCTGACACACATCTGTTTCCCAGTGGCTAAGTGGTAAAGAATCCACCTGCCAAACAGGAGACCCAGGTTCAATCCCTGGGTCAGGAAGATCCCCTGGAGAAGGAAATGGCAACCCACTCCAGTATTCTTGCCTGGAGAATCCCATGGACAGAGGAGCCTGGTGGGCTACAGTCCATGGGGTCACAACCAATCGGACACGACTGAGCAAGTTAACAGCAGCGGCAGCAGATAAGAGTTGGTATTGTCTTGAGCCCTCGATATGCCGGAGCCTGCCGGCAAACGAACTGGTCAAGAACGCAATCACCAGAGTACCTAGGAAAAAGAAGACTCAGAAAGAAGACTCAGAAAGAGAAAGATGGGGTTGAGAGGGACGGAGTCCGCTTGCGTCTGACTCCGCCAACTTTATTGAAGAATACCACACCTATATATATGCTAACAGGAGTTACTAAGAATAGATTGAGGGTTTGCATACGTGCAGAGCTACAGATGTTTTAAATTCCCACACTCAAGATCAGTAAAGCATTAATTACCCTAGCGCCCAACATGATTAAGATCATTAGAACATTAGATAGAAAACAGGCTTCATCAATAGAACATTAGATGGAAAACAGGTTTCAGGCATGATGAGCTTATCAGCACCAGAAAAACAGGCAAAAAGGTCACCGGTGTGTTTTTTCCCTGAAGGAGACAAATGCCAGTCTATACTTTAACAAGAAGGGGTGGCAGGACAAAGAGAGACCTTTTGATCTCTCTTAGGGCCGTAAGGGGCCTGTACATTCAGGCCGGCTCCCTGCAACTCCCCCTTTTCTTTAAACTATTGGCAAATATGTCTCCCTCAGGGGAACCCGTTGTGCCTGTAAATGAGAAAACATATCATCTCAGATATACATTGACAAATGCAGTGGCCAAAGGTTATTTCCACAAACCCATCGAGTATTGTTAGGAGTTACCCATCTTCTACCAGGATTATTGTTCCTAGTCTGACCTAGGCCACACAAAGGACTTATTAGTATCAAACGTCACATCTATCACAATTTTACATTTGTAGGTAAGTAAGAGTCCCATATATTTCATCAGGTTTCCTGGGAGTGTTCGGTCTTCAAATGTTGGTATATGAGTCTTTTGCTCCCAGCAAATGTCGGCAGGGGTCAGTAGCTGTCCTTTTTCAGGGGTCATCCAGAAATATTCGTCCCAAACTTGATAATAATCTCCTTCAAATCAATCAGGAGCACTGGGGGAAAGCTTGACCAATTACTGCACATGCCAATGCAAGAACAATATAGGCCAGAGCAGATCGGGGTTCAGCAGTGTCAGCGGCCATCCTTCTTGCTTGTAAGATGAACTCATGCATCTGCTGAGCTGTCGGGAATGCATTTCTCTGCTGTAGAGACAGCCGACTCACTTGCTGGTTCAGTGATCTTCTCCGTCTGGCGTACCAGCCTTTCCGGGAGCCAGCGCGGTGTTTCGGCATCCTGTGGAAAAACACATACATAACCCCTCCCCCAAATTAATACTGGATCCGGACCATGCCATGAATTGTCTAATGGGTCTTTCCATAATACCATTGGTTTCTTACTAGAGATTTGAGGGTCCCAAAATCTCTGGGCAGCTGAGTGTCCTTCTTTATCTAAAATTAAAAAATTTAAAATATATAAAGCATGATTAAGATAATTTCGAGGTAAAAGAGGGTAGAGCTCCCCCTTTTGTATTTTTTGTAGCTGCAATTTCAAGATCTGATTGGCGCGCTCGATGATGCCTTGGCCCTGGGGATTATATGGAATTCCTGTTTTTAAGGTAATAGAAAAGGAGGAACAAAAAGTCTTAAAAGCATAGGAAATGTAACCGGGGCCATTGTCAGTTTTTATAATTTTTGGTGTACCTAAAATAGAGAAGGCATACAGACAATGTGAAATGGAATGTTTTGCAGCTTCGCCAGTTTGTAGGGAAGCCACGATATAACCTGAAAATGTGTCAATAGATACATGAACATATTTTAAGCGACCAAAGGAAGGAACATGAGTGACATCCATCTGCCAAAGGTGATTAGGTAAGAGTCCACGAGGATTGACACCTAGATGAGGGACTGGAAGAAACTGAGGACAAACAGAACAAGATTTAACAATCTGTCGGGCAGTTTCTCGAGGGATTTGAAATTGCAAACGAAGGGTATTGCTATTTTGATGATGTAAGGCATGTGATTGTTGTGCTGCATCTACCTGTGAAAGAAGGACTCGAGTATGAGAATCGGCTATTTGATTTCCCATAGATAAAGGTCCAGGAAGCCCGGTGTGGGCGCGTAAATGCCCAAAAAAGCAAGGTGAGGCACGCTGTTGAAGAAGAGATTGAATTGAGCGCAGTAAATACTGAATATTAGAATTAGTAGTGGAAATGAAAGGAACAGTTTCTATATATTGTAAGGCATGAACAATATATTTACTATCCGTAAACAAATTAAAAGGCTGTAAGAGATATTGAGAACAGACTTTGTGAACCGCTGAAAGTTCGACTTCTTGAGCGGAGGTATATCCAGTCTGCCAGGAAAAAGAAGTATTATTAACCACAAAAGTAGCAATTCCATTAGAAGATCCATCAGTAAAAACAGTTAGTGCATTTTGGATAGGGGAATTGGAAACATTTTTGGGGATGATAAATGAATGTTGACTAGCAAAATGTAAAACTTTGTCAGGAGGTAAATGATTGATAATCTGTCCTGTAAAAGAATCAAAAGCCAAAGCCCATGAATCATTAAACTGAAAAAGCCATTCCTGTTGTTCTTTAGTATAAGGCACATAAATGTAAGTAGGATCGGCCCCCAGCATTTCTCTGGAAAGACGTCTTCCTTTGGCTACAAGGAGGCTAATAAAATCAAAGAAAGGAGTAAGAACTTTTGAAGGCGATACAGGTAAATGGATCCAATATAAAGGGGAATCTTGATATAACACTGCCGTTGGAGTATGTCTCGAGGGAAACACATATAATCCCCACGATCGAGAAAAGTCACAGTAGGTAGCAGAATGCTGAGAGAGGGCCTGTTCTACTAAGGCCAGAGCAGCTCGCCCCTCATCGTTTAGTGTTCTAGGGGAAGAAGGGTCAGTGGATCCTTTTAAAATAAACCCCCATTTGTTGCATTACATCTCTTCCCCATAAATTAACCGGGAGATGAGGGAGAATGAAAGGTTGAAAATCTCCCTCATGTCCTTCAGAGTCTCTCCAATGTAGGATACTGCTGCTCTGCTGTGGATTTTGAGATTGTCCTATTCCCCGTAACATGGAAAAGGCCTCCTGTTTGGGCCAATGCTGAGGCCAATGCTCTTCAGCTATAACTGAAACATCTGCACCAGTATCTAAGATTCCTGTAAATTTTTTATTTTCAATAAAAAGATCTAGTTTGGGACGCTCAGCAGAAATGGACTGTACCCAATATACGTCAGAAGAGCCAAAACCATCAGTCTTTCGTTCTCGTTTAGAAGCAGTTTTCCCCTCTAAATGAAGAGGTAGCAAAACCAATTGTGCTATTCGTTGATTGGTGGGAATGCTAATTATATTTGAAGGTGCATGGGCCATAATTTTAAGTTCCCCTGTGTAGTCTGCATCAATCACCCCTGGGGACACTGACAACCCTTTCATAGTCCAACTACTTCTACCAATAATTAGTCCTACAGTTCCTTTTGGTAACGGCCCGAAAACTCCAGTTGGAATGGCTTGCATTCCCATATCAGGTGTTAATACTGTGTGGGTGGTGGCACACAAGTCCAATCCTGCGCTGCCTGGGGTGGCTCGGAAAAGGCTTTTAATGCCGGGTCGATTAGATTTGACTGAGGCTCGGTCTGAAGTGCCCCATAACATTGTTTTGGGGCCTGGGGCCGGCCCCTCACCCAGTTTCCCGACTGTGGAGGAAGAGGTTTGCCTTCTATATTCATTTTTGATCTACAGTCCCTGGCCCAATGTCTTCCTTTTTTGCATCTGGGACATACATCAGGATTCTTTGTACTATCTAAATTATTTTTCTTAGGACATTGGGCCATACGATGTCCCAGTTGTCCACATGAAAAGCAACTGCAGGGAGGCCCTCCCTTTTTCACACCACCCTTGTTCTTAATCTGTTGATATAAAATTTCCTTGATAGTTTTTCCCTGGATAGCAGCAGCCATAGATAATCCCTGAAGATAGGAAGGGCCAATATCAGCACAAATTCTTATATAATCTGTTAAACCCCCCTTTCTTCTATAAGGTCTCAAAGCAGCCTGGCAAGCAGCATTTGCATTTTCATATGCCATCTGTTTAGTTACAAGAGTGCCAGCTTCTTCATCTCCAATAATTTTAGACACAGCATCAAGTAACCGAGCGACGAAATCCTGATAAGGTTCGTCAGGTCCTTGCCTAATTTTTGATAAATCTTCAGTCTTTCTATTTGAGGCAGGGAGTTTTTTCCACGCTTTTAGCGCCGCTTCATTAATCTGTGGGTAGGCTTGTTCAGGATAGTTTAACTGCTGATTAAGATCTCTAAATGCTCTTTCCTCCGTTAACATGTCCAAAGGTAACAAGTCTAGTTGTTCTATGCTCTGAGATATGGATGTTAACATATCTTTAAGTTCAGAAAAAGGGGAGCCTTTATCTTTATTTTTGTGTTTAGTTACTATAAAGGCATCCCAACTCTCATTATACTCAAAAGCCTGCTCTTCTAAGTCGTCCCGGTCTTCAGGGAAAAGTTCTGAATCAGAATCTTGCTCAAGAACAATAGTCTCATCATCATTTTTGCTAGGACCTGGGATTATTGGGGAATCATATATGTGCTCTGCTACCCTCTGAGGAGTACTCAAACATTTGGGTATTATAAGTTTTTCCGTTTAGACACTGAAACTCCTCTAGCTTTTAACATAGTTTTTAGAGTAGAAGCAAAGAACTGTCTACTATTATTTTGCCCCATGAGTTTTACTCTCAACTATAACCTCTCCACCCGTAATCATCCACAATACCTGTACTCGTAGATACTTTTTTACCTCATATATACCTTTCTACTTCCCGCGGGACAACTTTTTTTCTTCGGGTGGCTGTACGCTGGAATCCGTTCCCGTCCCTGTTCGGGCGCCACTATGCCGGAGCCTGCCGGCAAACGAACTGGTCAAGAACGCAATCACCAGAGTACCTAGGAAAAAGAAGACTCAGAAAGAAGACTCAGAAAGAGAAAGATGGGGTTGAGAGGGACGGAGTCCGCTTGCGTCTGACTCCGCCAACTTTATTGAAGAATACCACACCTATATATATGCTAACAGGAGTTACTAAGAATAGATTGAGGGTTTGCATACGTGCAGAGCTACAGATGTTTTAAATTCCCACACTCAAGATCAGTAAAGCATTAATTACCCTAGCGCCCAACATGATTAAGATCATTAGAACATTAGATAGAAAACAGGCTTCATCAATAGAACATTAGATGGAAAACAGGTTTCAGGCATGATGAGCTTATCAGCACCAGAAAAACAGGCAAAAAGGTCACCGGTGTGTTTTTTCCCTGAAGGAGACAAATGCCAGTCTATACTTTAACAAGAAGGGGTGGCAGGACAAAGAGAGACCTTTTGATCTCTCTTAGGGCCGTAAGGGGCCTGTACATTCAGGCCGGCTCCCTGCATCGATACACACCTCTGTACCACTTTTCATTTGGCCATGTACTTTTTAATTAGTGTGACAGAGAATAGAATGAGTTCAGTGACTCCTCTAGCATGGTTGATCAGAAATCTTTATTGTTGACTGTTAGGAGATATAAAACATGGTTTCACGCTTGCTCTTTCTAGCACAGCTACAGATTGTTTCTTGGAACAGCAGGAGTTCTGATAAATTCTGTTTTGCAGAATTCCATTGAAAACAGGTAAAACTCTGTGCCGTATTTATAAGCATACCGCTGCAGTGTAAATTCTTTTCACTGACAGGCGGGCGGTGCAGTTTTGACCACTGAGTGCCGCGCTGTGCTTGCCTTCCCACGGGTCTGTGATGACTTTGCAGCGTCTGGCCTCCTGCACTGCCAGCCTTGCTCCTTCTCCAGGCCCACACGCCCCCTGCACCAGGCGCTGCTGGGGCCGTTCATGTTGCCACGGGGTCCGGCCTGCCCTTTGTCCCCTAGCCCCAGGCCCGAGCACCCCGGGCGACAGCGCCGCTCCCGGAGCCAGGCCTGCGGCCTGATGGCTGGTGATGACCTCGGTGTGAAAACAGAAACATGTCCCGTTAAACCCGAACTCAGCGTGTCTCCTGCTCCTCGTGCAGGTAGTTGGGTGCTATCTTGAGCCACGTGACCTGGGGAAGGAGAACGCAGGCAGGGTCAGGGTGGGAGGGGCAGCAGTCTCTTGTTGATTGCCATTGGAATATATGTGTGAACTTCCTAGAAGGCTTCGCCAAGGGCCCCTTCTTAGGACCTGGAAAGGGGCCATGCCAGCGAGGAGCCCAGAAACAAGGCAGATGGGCGTCAGAGTCACATGGCCAGACAAGGGCAGGGTGTAGCCAGCACCTTGAGGGTGCCTGGGACGCACGTGGTAAGGGTGGTAAGGATGCTCGGCACCTCTTCCGACAGGTGGTGGGGCGCATTTGGAAGGAGGAAGCAGCTCTGGGTAGTTTTACAAATCACTGGAGTTCTTCTGTCTCCTGCGGCCTTCAGATCCCGGCTGCCTTGGTGACAGTTAATAAGATGCATGTTGGGGGAACAAGTCTCACTATCAGAACAAGAAACCCGTTCCAGAGCCTGTTGAAAAATGATCATTTGACTTTAACTGAACTGTTTGAGGAGGAGGAGACACAGGGTAGGTCCCCTGCTTTCTCCTTGAAGGTGAGCCATGCTCCGCTGTAGGACCCCTGCTGTCCTCTGCCCGGCAACCATCTAATTTCAGAAGTAACGCGTGTTCATCCCTGGAGGCAACTCCAAAACGACAGACCCTCGGAAGGAAGGAAATAAAAATCAACCGTCTTCCCAAAGAGCACCATGCAGAAGCGCTCTAGATGCCCGGGGGTCGAGTTCTGTTTCTGGGAAGAGGCATAAGCCCCCTCGGCCCCAGCTCGCCCACCGCCCTGCTGCAGAGCTGGATGGTTGCGCGGAGCAGCCGTGAGGAAACGGCGGCCAGCACTGCCGCACGAGCAGTGAAGCTCCTGTTCCTCCTCCGCCTCCCCCAGCTTCCCCAGACTGCTCCCAGGGCAGCCAGAACCCAGAGATGGGCTCCAGGTGCAAACCGGGAGGGCTGCAGGAGGAGCTGCCCAGTTTGGGTTCCAGAGAGACGGGGAGACAGCCACCATACCCCCTCCCTCTCCCTGTCCTCCAGCCAGGCCTGTGGCAGCAGGGCCTGCAGACGCCTGTGACTCCGGGGCGCTTTCCTCTCTCTCCTGCAGCCGGGGCAGCCCCCAGCAAGCAGGGCATCAGCTGCAGGCTCCTGGCTGGAGAACTGAGGAGTAAGCCAGGGAGCTGTGGACAGGGCGCCGAGGGGCTGATGCCCATGGAGAGGGGGCAGCCCTAGTGGAGGGAACCTGCGGGGTGACCTCTGTGGAGAAGGGGCCTGAAGGGATGACCTCAGAGTTGTTGATGAATTTGTGGGCCCAGTGCTGAGCTATGCCTACATGGGGCCAACTCTGCACCACTTGCCAGTGGGAACTCAGTTGGGGGGGGACCACAGCCTGGGAGCCAGGCGGGCACCAGGGAGGGTGGAGCCTCTGCAGGCGGGGCTGATGCTGAGGCCTCCACCCGACCCTGGCAAGGCCAGTGCAGCTAAAACAGAGATGCCACATTCTCTTGGGATTTAAGTGATGCCAGAGACTCACAGTGCAATGTTTTGGGTACGTTATTTACTTATCTGTGACCACACTGGCTCTTCGTTGCTGCTCAGGGTCTCTGGTTTGGGCGAACAGGGGCTGTTGTTCATTGTGGTGTGTGGCTTTCTCACTGCAGGGGCTTCTCTTGTTGCAGAGCACAGGCTGTAGATGCTCAGGCTTCAGATGTTGCAGCTTGTGGGTCCTGGAGCGTGCAGGCTCAGTAGTAATGGCTCATGGACTTAACTGCTCCATGGCATGTGGAATCTTCCTGGACCACGGATCAAACCCATGTGCCTTGCATTGGCAGGTGGATTCTTACCCGCTGTACCATTCCAACACAGTATTTTAACTCTCCAGGATACAATCCAAAATTACCCGACATACATAGAACCAGGGAAATACCGGCTCACAGGAGAGAAGACAGGCTACAGCTCAGATGATGCGGATATTGGAATTACTAGACAAAGACCTTGTGGTCGGCAGAACTTTTTCCCCTAAGGCCATCACCGCCAGTGTTACTCCTGAGAACAGGTTCTGTTATGTGGCAAAAGCGCTTTGCAAATGTGAGACCATCGACGAGGTTCCCTACTTGAGCTGAGACACGAGCACTGCAGACTCCAGAAACAGGGTTCCCAGCGCTGCCCTCCCAGCACTAGTGCCCCGCCAGAGGCGGTTGTTTGGGTAATTTATCCTCCAGCGTGCTTGTTTGAATGGAAGCAGATGCGTGTGTTCATGGTCCTCCTCTTAACCAGAACTCACGTGCCACACACCTGCTTTGAACCTGGCTTGTATCCACCTTCACACCAAAGAAGCACATAGAGACCCTTCTTCTCGTGATAGAAATTTCAGCAGCTTCCTCTGCTGTGGACAGAGGGCTGTGCTTGCTAGTGAGCCACATGCTCATTTTCCAGCCAAGGGGGAGGCAACTTGTGAGCAGACCATTTTTTTTTTTTTAATAGACTTTTTTTAGAGTAATTTTAAGTTCACAGAAACTCCGAGTGGAAGTTCCACAGATTTCTCACATGCTTCCTACTCTAGACACGCACAGCCTCCTGCATCGTTACTGCCCTGCCCCAGTGGTACCTCTGTTACAAACCTGCGTTGACACGTCATCACCCAGAGCTTTGGCAGACTTTTGAGCTGAGTTGTTCCAACTTTAGAATGGAAATTATACATCACAAGGTGGTTTTGAAGTTTTTTTTTATTAAATGAGAATATATAGGAGCCAAGTTTGTAACACTAGACATCAGTGGTGGAAATTGTATCCAGCCACCAGAAATAGTTTTAGGAATGAGACTGCAAAACATTTTGATCACATAGAGGAAGAAAGGAAAGTGAACTGGAGTCCCTCGTCAGTCCCTGGATTTTGACTGATTCCCTCCAGGTCTCTGGAGAGGGTTCCCCTGAGGAGGTCCCCCTGGAGAGGGTCTCTGGAGAGGTCTCTGGCAGCAGAGGAGCTGCCTTCTGCCCTTTAGAGCCTGTAGGACTGGGAAGCGCTTGCTGTGTGTCTCATCTAGTTTGCATACTCTTGCCTTTTTAATGTTTATTTATAAGCACACAGAGCAAGACAAAGTAATTTCTGTTAGGCTGTAATTTATGTAAAGCAGATTCAGTGCATACATTTTTCCTTTCTTCCCATGGTCAGGCTAGAGGAAGCAGTCAGGCTGAGGCAAGACTGTTGAACAAGCAACTTCAGCTCCTACAGGGAGAGTTCTGGCACTGCTGCTCACTCCAGAGTGAGACCAAGGTCGACTGCTGTTTGCAACGTGGTGGTTCTGTCTGATTTTCCAAGTTCCTTCTTTCCTGAACTTTCTTAAGCTAAAAGATGAGTAGTCGTTAAATAGGAGGTATGTGGGCATTACCGATGAGTGATAGCAAGTAGAGCTTTCCTGGAGCATCCTCAGGAGGGTGCCTGTGGGCTCGAGTCCTCTCAGGAGAGTCGTCCTCTCCTGGAGCGTCCTCAGGAGGGTGCCCCTTGGGCTTGGGTTCTCTCAGGAGAGTCATCCTCCCCAGGTGAGCCTCCGGGATGTGAGGGTGTCTTGTGGTCCTCTGTCTCGGCTTCAGCTGGGTGGGTATCTTCCTTTGACCAGGCGGAAATTACTGGGACAGAAGCTTGCTGCTCAGAAGACGTATAAACCTGCAAAGGCCATGTTTTAGAATTCCTTGATCTAGGAAAAGTGTTTTTCCATTTATCTAACGTGTCTTTTGTTCTTAGGAGAGATGAAACAGTCGTTGATTAACAGTGTGCTGTTGAAACTGCATGAATCAAATGCACAGCTTGATGAGCTGTGAGTGGACAGTGTCCGGTGGAGCCGTGGAGCTGTGCTGGCCACACCTGCAGCCCCTCCCCTGTGCCCTTCCCAGGGCAGCCCCCCACGGGGACCCCAGCCCTGACTCTTCTGGGATAGCCTCCCTGCACGTTCTTCTTGCTGTTCCTCACCTGAATGAGTACAGTAGCTTAGTCTTGCTTGCTTTGGGTTTTTTGTTGGTTTTTGTTTTTTTTTAAGAAGTAGGTGCTTAGACATGACTTTCTTTTTCTTTTTTTTTTTCATGACTTTCTTGTAATAAGTCAAAGAGAAGAACCTGAAGAAATTTTTTCCATCTAAAATTTTTATGAAAAAATATAAATGAGAATTATACAATGGAATACACAACAGAAGTGATTCAAAAAAATACCTTGGTTGTGTATATTGCTTCAGAATTGTAGCTTTACTTAAAACGGAAAGGATCATTTGGTGCCCACAGCTTGTTCCAGAGGGGCCTCTTCTGGTGGTGGGTGAGCGCTGGGAGCCGGCCTGTCTGCACACCGGGACGGCTGGCAGGTGGGCTCGTCTTCCTTCACACCCTTGCTTCCGCAGTAGCTTCTCACGTTTGTGAAGCTGGAATGAAAGCGCTCACATTTATGGTTCTCAGCACCTCACGGGTCTCACACTCAGCAACGTGGAAGCAGGTTTCTGCCGCGTAGATTGTGGCCGCGGCCTGTGCAGTGCCTAGTGTCATGATGCACCGCGCGCTCTTTGACGCCCGTGACGTTAACCACAGTAAGAATTACTTCTCCCGGGGCTGTGCAGCCTGGAGGGAGAGCTCTGAGGACAGCGGGTGACCGCCAGCCTGAACCGCCCTCGCGGCTCAGGTGACCCACGTGCCCATCCGCGCGCGGGGCCAGCTGTTGCCTTGTGCGGAGGCCGGCTGGGAGCTGTGTCCAGCAGGATGACCAGCCGCCTCGTCACTGTGCTTGAGCTGTGCACGTCTCACTTTCCCGGCGGTCTTGGCTCATTTTCCATTTGCTTGTTGATAAACCAGACGTGCAAGTCAGTTCTCAGCCGGACGGTTGGGAAGGCCTTACTGAGTAGGTCTTAAGCAGGAGGCGCTTGGCAGCAGGTCACTGAGAAGCTTTTCAACCTTAATTCAAGAGATAAAAAGTTCGTGAGTTAGTTTACCTTGATAACAAAACTAGGTTGAAAGAGAGAAGGCGGCCAGGGAGCTCAGCAGTGAAATCTGCATGAAACAGAGAGGACCAGGAGTCTAGTGAGATTAATTCTGCAAAATATTTACTGCAAGCTAGTCGAAGATTTTTGAAGATGATTAAGCAAAATAATTTTTGTGGCATCTGCATTCTTTCTTGATTAAACATCTGGCATTTGTTTTTGTCTTACCATGTTTAACCATTGTGTTTCCTTAAATTGACTTTTGTACATAAATAGGCATATTTAAGAAGGGAATTTGCCATAAGTAGAAGGTAACTTTATTAACAAGGACGAATGAAAGCAAGCCTATATTGCTAGATTCTAGCAGATACTTAGCCCATTCTTTCATTGTTAAAGACAATGATGTGATGGGCTCTGTTCAACTTAATAGCTTAGGGTTGGAGACCTTTCCCCACACAGCAGGGAGGGTTGGAAGGGAACAGGTACCTCCTGGGGCACCTCTGACCCTCTCAGACCCTCAGCGTCCTCATCAGTGAGGAGGGTGCCCGGGTAGCGGGCTGTGGGGGGGGGGGTGGTTGGCAGGGCAGCAGGCGGGGCTCCCCGTGGCGTGTGCCACGCTGCCATCCAGCGCTGGGTCTGGAGCTTCCTCTGAACCCCTGGAGACGCAGCTGAGAGACCAGGGCTTGCAGGGCTAGCAAAGGTGGCCCAGGCATCTCCATCCACCTTCCTTGCATTGTCCCCTCTGTGTCGGCGGGGTGGGGACCCGTGACCCAAGCTGTGCGTACCCACCTACCTTTGCTAGAAGGCCCTGGGCTGTGCACACAGCGTGTGGGCAGCACCTGAACCTCTGGGCTGGGGGCCACCCTACTCCAGGGGGCCCCTTCGGAGGGTCTGCAGGTCCGCTGGCACCGCCCAGGCTACACACCCCGGAAACATTGGTCCCCGGGCTGCCACTGGCTGGTATCTGTGCTCCACCCGCCCGTGTATGAGGAGAAGATAATCTTTCTAAACTGTTTCCAGGTAGTTTAAAACTCACGGAAGTACAAAATCAGTGCTGAGAATTCCGGTCTACCCGGTAATTTTCTTATGTTGTTTTAAAATTGAAATAACTGAAGATAATTGGGGGTTTTTTGTTTGTTTTAGCACACTCCTCCCTCTCAGCTGCTGAGGAATGGGGGAGCTGGAAGGAACATACAGAGTCCTGCAGACCCCAGGGGCACGCCTGGGCACCACGACCCCCGCGGGCGTCAGCACCCTGGAGCCTGGGTTGGGCCCCCCGGCAGGGGCGGCGCGGCCAGCGACGAGGACGCAGCTCCGCGTGCAGCTGCTGGACGACTCCGTCGAGGTGTTTGACGTCGAGGTAAGAAGCCCTGGGCCTGTGCCTCGTGTTCGCTGAAAGTCAGGTGCCGAATTCCACATTGCTGGTAGACTTTGCCTGTTTATCAAGTTGCCTTAGTGGCTGGGTAACAAAACGCTTGGAAACAGTGAGCCTGGAGAATGACATTCTCCTGACTTTCCTTTAAGCTTCTGATGCAATGTGGGCGTTGGAGAGGCTGGCTGAGTGCCGTGCGGTGCGGGTGGGAACCAGCTGGCCCGCTCCGGAGTCTTGGTGGCCAAGCGGCTGCGTGAGAGGCGCCCCTCAGCCTCACCGTGTGTCCGCTTCCTTGTCTGCATGGGGGGCGACTCCAGGCCCTGCTTCTCGGGGTGGCTGGGTGAGGGCTGAGCCTCGCACATGAGGAGCCTCGCACAGAACTCGTTTTTCTGGGTCAGCAATAAGAACACTTTCTCTTTGAAAATTCCCTGTAGTAGCTTGCACTGATAATGTTGGCAAAAGCAACTGAATATAGCAAATGTTTGAAAACAATTTTTCTGATTTTCCAAATAGCATTAGAATGAATGGTCTTTTTAAAAGTTGCTTATTTTCATAGTGTGTGTGTGTGCTTAGTCGCTCAGTCGTGTCCTCCTCTTGGCGACCCCCTGGACTGTAGTCCACCAGGCTCCTCTGTCCATGGGATTCTCCAGGCAAGAATGCTGGAGGGGGTTGCCATGCCCTCCTCCAGGGGATCTTCCTGACCCAGGGATCAAACCGAGGTCTCCCACACTGCAGGTGGACTCTTTACTGTCTGGGTCACCAGGGAAGGCCATGAATACTGGAGTGGGTAACCTGTCCCTTCCCCAGGGGATCTCCCCAGGAATCAAACTGGGGTCTCCTGCATTGCAGGTAGATTCTTTACCAGCTGAGCTGCCAGAGAATACAGAAATATATTATTTTTTCTAGTATTTTTTATTGGTTTAAAGTAATACCTTTGGCAGCATTTCCCTGCTCTTAACGTGACAAACTAGAGAGAGAATGAAGTCTAACTTGGGCAAAGGCTGACTTGTGCTTGGGGGGAGGTCGGGGGCTGCACAGAAAGTGGGCAGGCGGGAGGGGCTGGAGGAAGCCGGAGCCTGCCTGCAGAAAGCGCTGTGAGAGCAGGGTGAGGAAGGAGGTGAGCGTGGGGAGCAGGCAGGGGGGCCAGCTGGGCTGGGAGGAGGGGAGGTGCCCGCACCCCAGCTCGGAGTCCAGGGCCTGCCGGCTTCTCTGCTCGCATGTTCTGGGGCAGGTATCCAGTGCCTGGGTTTCTAGTGTCTGGACTCGAGGACCCTGCAGATTCTTAGGTCTCACCCAAGGAAGAAAGCAAGTATCACTTAATCGGGCAGGTAACTGAAACTGGCAGGACCTGCCCGTCCGCCGTCAGCAACACTCCTATGTTGCAAGAGGCCGGCTTTGCAGGACAGGGAGCCTGGAGCAGGCGCCTTTGCACCCCGGGGAGCGGGCAGCTCTCTGTTCCTCTCACCTTCTCACCGTCCTCCGATGAGTCACCTGGAAGAACTGGTTACAGTCTGGGAAGTCTCTTCAAGCCCAAAGTCTGGAAGAATCTCCACCACGAAGCTGCCCTGTGGTGAATGCACTTGCTGTGATCCAGGCTTCAGAGGGGCTCCCAGGTGCTTAGTGGTGAGAAGCCCGCCCGCCAGTGCAGGAGACGCGGGTTCCAGCCCTGGGTCGGGAAGGTCCCCTGGAGGAGGGCATGCTACCCACTCCAGTGTTCTCACCTGCAGAATCCCACGGACAGAGGAGCCTGGTGAGCAACAGTCCATGAGGTCACAGAGAGTCAGACACAACTGAAGCTACTTAGCATGGATGAAGGCTTAGAAAAGGTTCAGATTTTTTGAAAGAAAGGAAAGAAGGAAGGAAGAAGAGAAAAGAAAAGAATTGCATTATTTAGGGTTTACTTTTGGAGCATCGTTTTTTTGGTCCTGGTTAATAGTCTTTATCAACTAAACCTAGGCTCAAAAAAGGAGAAAAGCAGACATTTATTGCTGAGTCACAAATAAGGTGTAATTCTTCTCTGGGGAATTCACTTGTAAATCAGAGACACCACTGGATAAAGGTTCAGAATATATCGAACTTGTCAAAGTTTTAACAAACTGAAATTGCTGTTTCCTTTAATCAGATAGAACCATCATGTTTGGTATTTTGAGATACTTGGCGGAGTCCAGAAATTAAAAGAGTCAAATTGTTGTTGCTTATCATGAGTTGGATAGGGTACTTTTTAAGTTGTGCCTGAGGTCACTGATATCTGCTTTTCAGGAGCAGCTAAAACTCAGTATATATTTTTGTAAATTAGTTGTATTGAAAGTGCCCTATCCTCCGCAACTGTGTCAGTTAGCCTTGCTGAGTAACAAACCACCCCCAGCCTTGATAACCTGAGTGAACCTTTAATGCTTCCTGCACGTCTGAGTGTTGGCTTGGAGGGTCTCCTGGCTTGGCCTGGCTCAGAGGGCTGAGGGGCTGGCACAGCCTCACTCCTGAGTCTGGGCCCAGCCAGAAGCTGTCTGCGTGTGGCCCTCGCCCTCCAGCGAGCTGGCATGGCCATGTTGGCGTAGGGATGGGCGTGCGAGGTGGGAGCCGTGAGGTCCCGGCTAGGGTTAACCCCTGCAGCTTCCGCTGTGTCCCCCTGCCGGCCAGCGGGGCTCCGGGGCGGGGGGTGTGCGGAGGGGGGAGCACTCGTGAGGCCTTCCCAGCAGCCGTTGCCGGCGGTCAGGACCGCGGTCTCTGCAAAGAAACTGTCCCGAAGCTCTGGTGCCGGTGTCACATCTGCTGACACACCTCTCGGCTGCTGGGGAAGGGCTGCAGAGAAGACGTGCCCACCTGCCCCCGCCCCCCGTGGGTCCCGGACGCAGGGTGGAGGCTGGCTTCCGCCCGGGCCCCCTCCCTGCCCCTCTGTCACCGCCCTCTGTGTCCCCGCCAGCACCACCCCCTCGCCCAGCAGGCTGGCACTGAGAGGCGTGCTGTGGCCCGTCGGTTGCTCTGCACTGGGGGCTGGTGTGGACACGGGTGCCTGGCGGGAGGTCCCTGGCCAGTGGCCTTTGTCGGTAGCTCAGAGGAGGTCTCGTGGGCCTGGAGCCAGGCTCTGCTGCTGAAGGCAGCTCAGGGCAGCAAGGCTGCGTCCACGTGTGGCCCAGGGCCGGGCGGGGCGCGGATGAGCTGGGCGGGGGGGCGCGCTCTCTCCCGGAGGGTCTTTGTTTCTCCCTTTGCGGCAGCGTCCTCGGACCTTAGGGACTCACTGCTGTTTGTGGCGGCTCTCTGGCCGCCCCTGCCAAGCGTGTGCTCTCTTGGCTTACTTCCCCGAGTGTCCCACGGTCGTGTCTGTGAACCTGCAGGCTGATGTGCTGGCCTTCCCTCCCGGTACAGACGATGGTGCGGCGTGGCGAGGCCCTCGGCGATGCTGAAGGTTCCGTCTCAGGGGCTGAGGATGCAGTTAGTAGTGTAGTTACTTCTGAAGCGCTGTCTCTGCCTCTGTGAGAAGCCCCCCTGGCCGAGTGTGACAGGCAGCCCCCACCTCGCCCCCTGCCCCCCAGGCCCCAGCTCGTCCCCTCCCCCCGGAGCCCCGCCTCCGCCCACCACCCATGGGGGCCCTGCACAACCCTGGACCCCACACTGCCGCCCAGGCGCCCCACAGTCAGCCGCTCCGAAGCTGGGCCTGCTTTTTCCGACCAGCATTGCACATGCGTAGCAGCTTCACTGGGGTGTAACACGTGGCCACACGGCCACCCACGGAGAGCGTACACGGCAGAGGCTGTAACGTGGCCACAGACGTGCACCGCCGTCACTGCGGTCAGCTGCCCGGTGTCTCATCCTCACGGGGACCCCCACGCCCTTCAGCTGCCGCCCCCCACCCCACCAGTGTGCTCCACCCTCACCCTGCCCCGAGCATCCGGGACCCGCGTCCTGTCCCTGCAGACGTGTGTCTCTGTCCTTCCCCCTAAGCATCCGGGACACGCGTCCTGTCCCCAGAGACGTGAGTCTCTGTCCTTCCCCCTGAGCGTTGGGGACCCGCGACCTGTCCCCACAGACGTGAGTCTCTGTCCTTCCCCCTGAGCGTCCGGGACCCCGCGTCCTGTCCCCTCAGACGTGAGTCTCTGTCCTTCCCCTTGAGCGTCCTGTCCCCACGGCGTGAGTCTCTGTCCTTCCCGCTGAGCGTCCTGTCCCCGCAGACGTCTCTGTCCTTCCCCTTGAGCGTCCTGTCCCCACAGACGTGAGTCTCTGTCCTTCCCTCTGAGTGTCCTGTCCCCGCAGACGTGAGTCTCTGTCCTTCCCCCTGAGCGTCCGGGACCCCGCGTCCTGTCCCCTCAGACGTGAGTCTCTGTCCTTCCCCTTGAGCGTCCTGTCCCCATGGGCGTGAGTCTCTGTCCTTCCCGCTGAGCGTCCTGTCCCCACGGGCGTGAGTCTCTGTCCTTCCCGCTGAGCGTCCTGTCCCCGCAGACGTCTCTGTCCTTCCCCTTGAGCGTCCTGTCCCCACAGACGTGAGTCTCTGTCCTTCCCTCTGAGTGTCCTGTCCCCGCAGACGTGAGTCTCTGTCCTTCCCTCTGAGCATCCTGTCCCCGCAGACGTGAGTCTCTGTCCTTCCCTCTGAGCGTCCTGTCCCCGCAGACGTGAGTCTCTGTCCTTCCCTCTGAGCATCCTGTCCCCACGGACATGAGTCTCTGTCCTTCCCTCTGATCGTCCGGGACCTGCGTCCTGTCCCCAGGGACATGAGTCCCTGTCCTTCCCCCTGAGCGTCCTGTCCCTGCGGACATGAGTCTCTGTCCTTCCCTCTGATCGTCTGGGACCTGCGTCCTGTCCCCGGGGACGTGAGTCTCTGTCCTTCCCGCTGAGCGTCCTGTCCCCGCAGACGTCTCTGTCCTTCCCCTTGAGCATCTTGTCCTCACAGATGTGAGTCTCTTCCTTCCCCCTGAGCATCCGGGACCTGCGTCCTGTCCCCACAGACGTGAGTCTGTGTCCTTCCCCATGAGTATCCGGTACCTGCGTCCTGTCCCCGCAGATGTGAGTCTCTGTCCTTCCCCCTGAGCGTCCTGTCCCCGAGGACGTGAGTCTCTGTCCTTCCCCCTGAGCGTCCTGTCCCCGCAGACGTGAGTCTCTGTCCTTCCCCCTGAGCGTCCTGTCCCCGAGGATGTGAGTCTCTGTCCGTCCCCCTGAGCGTCCTGTCCCTGCAGACGTGAGTCTCTGTCCTTCCCCCTGAGCGTCTGGGACCTGTGTCCTGTCCCTGCAGATGTGAGTCTCTGTCCTTCCTCCTGAGCATCCTGTCCCCTCGGACGTGAGTCTCTGTCCTTCCCCCTGAGCGTCCTGTCCCCGAGGACGTGAGTCCCTGTCTGTCCCTCTGAGGGGCTGCGCGTGGCCTTCTGTGGCTAGCTCCCCCCAAGCATGCTGTGTCAGGGATCCTCTGTGGAGCAGAGTGTGCGGTACTGTTTCCCTTTTGCTGGAGGAATCGCACTCCATGGTGCCTGTGGGGAGAGAGAAAAGTATCAAACGGCGACAGTCAGGCCCTCTGGCCGCCCAGCTGCTCCCGCCCGCCGTTTGTCAAGCTGCGGTTATGTGTCAGCTGAGCCTGCTGCCCCTGTGCGTGCGTGTCACCACCTCCTTGCTTGGCCGCGGGCCACGTTTACTCTCTAAACACGTGTAAGCCCCGCCTGAGAAGCCCTGTGTTGCCTTGCGGCCGTGTCCGCTGCTCAGCCACGAGAGCGTGCAGCGCGCCTGACGTCTCTGCGGCCCCTCGACTTTTCTTCCCGTTTCCCCGCTCGTGCCTGGCCTACCACGGCTTCAGCGAACCGTGTGAATGGTGAGACAGTACCGACAGCCCCGTTCTCTCCTCCACTGTCAGCTGGGGCCGTTCCCCCGGGGTGCAGCGGCCGCCGCTGCTGTGAACGTCCGTGTGCACGTCTTGGGGGCGCCCGTGTCCGTGTGTCTGGGCCAGACCCCCACGTGTGAGTGCTCGGGGGTGGCCCACTGCCTTCCAGGGGGCTCCCCGTCTCCCTCCCACCAGCAAGGCCTCCGGTTTCCCCACGTTCTCACCTGCAGTATTACCTGACTTTTTGAGTCTAGCCATCCTGGTGGGTTTGAAGTGGTGTCTCATTGTGGTTTCAGCTAAAATTTTTAAAATTCTTAATGGCTTAAGAAAGGAAAGTTTTGAGCCCCAAATATGAGAATTGTACCATTAAAAAGTCCCCTTTGGGGATGGTTCCTTGGATTGATGGTGAGTCATTGGGAAGCTCAGCGTCTTGCTGAACCCCTGACCTCACGTGGAGTGAACGTCTCTACACCCCAGAGTGGTGAGGACCGCCAGGGACGCAGGCCAGGGGCAGGGCCTGCAGGCCTGGGCACTGAGGCTGGCAGACACCGGGGGCCGCCTTGTGTGATATCTGAAAATACTGAAGTTCCGTTTAGCGTGGTCATGCAAATTTATAGACTCAGGACCGTTTACTGACTCTGAATTTTCAGCTTCTGTGTCTTATTATAAGTAATAGCTGCCAGTCTGTGAGTAGCTTCACAGATGTGCAACAAACTTAAGCTTATTACGGTCAGGTAAGATGATGGAGCAAGATGTGGTTCTTCTTACTGGTCACTAGTTCAGTCACTCCTGTTTCGTGTGGAAGGGCAGGAGTCTGTCTGACGGATGCAGGGTGGAGCTTCAGCCGTGACTTATTTTAAGCGATGTTGGGCATTTATCAATGGCATTCTTGGCTCCCCAGTTGGTCAGCGGCCAGGTTTTTGATCTGGCAAAGTCATGATTTGTTTTCAGTTAATTAAATGAATTCCATGGTTTTTAAATTAGAGATCTGGCCTCAGTTCCAGAAAGTCTTTGTTCTGATCTGTGAGGGAAGCCGTCTGGAGGCCGTGCCAGCCCCCGGGCCCTGCGCGCAGAGGCGGGCAGTGGGAAGCGTCCAGCTCCCCGCTCTATCGGCGGGCGCCCCGCAGGGCCGTGCCGGGCCTGTGCCCCTGAGGGGCCTCCCCTGGGCCGCAGGCGCAGCGTCAGGGCGGGGGCACGTACCGGGCCCTTCGCTGGCCAGTCAGGGGCTGAGGTCAGCTGTCGCTTCGCTGTTGTCTGGTCTGTGGACAGTGCCGCTTGGTGGCTGTTAGAGCCGTCTGGAGCGCGGTTGGGCAGGGCCTCTCCCCGGAGTGAGTGTCCCGCCTGTGCTGCCGGTGGGGTGGGGGCCCAGCGAACGCGAAGCTTGCCCACGCTCCCCGTTTCCTAACACACTCAGAATTTCCGGAATGGGCTTCCTTTTCTTTTCTGTGAATTGCAAAAGCTTTGGCTTGAATATGGGACAAGTAGGAGGACAGACCCTGGTCATGAAGTCCCATTCTGGAAGACTTGAAGTTGCTGTTCCAGTAAAATCTTAATGTTTTCTTTCTGGCCAGGAAGACATAGCCAAAATTCCAGAAAGTATCATAGCCAGATGTCTCTCGCCGCTCCCGCACAAACACCCTAAATATGGCAGAGAAACCGCCTCTGAACTTATTTTGGTGTGATCTCAGGAGAAGCCAGTAATTCAGCTTCTGAGGTGGGGATAGCGCAGGCTTCGCCCAGAGCCCTGCGTCTCCAGCCCACATAGCCTCCGTGTGATCCTGCCCAGCTCTGGAAACCTGTTATTTGGTTTTAGAAAGTTTGTCTCCGTTTTTGACCGTGAAGCCCAGGAATGTGGCAGGATGAGATGGGCCAGGGGTGTGGACGTTTCCCCAGCTGTGGCATTGAAGCGTCCACACACGCATGCACACGCCTGCACATGCGCACGCCTGCGGGTTGGCGTGTGCAGTCCTTGGATGAGCCAGCGAGGACGACCGATGACAAAGGGAAGAGGATCAGGAAGCGTCACCGGGAAAGCCCATCCCCGCGCGATGTTCTGGAGAACGGCTGCTGTCTCAGGGTCTCAGCAGAGGGTCCTAGGGAGGACACGTGCCGACGGGCGGTCTGCACCTGGGAGCCGTCCCCTGAGAACCTGAGACGCCCGGCGGGCCTGTGTCCTTGGCCGCCCTGGGAGGAGATGGGCCACCCAGCGATGTCTCTGGCCTTTGACACCCCTGCCACCACCGCTCCGCACACCATGCCCAGAACCGTCACTCCTAACCGCGTGGCGCTCTCGTTTCTGACCAGGAAGAGTCCGATGCCCTCTGTTCGGGGGCGCCCAGGAGAGCTGAGCTGATGCAGTTCCAGATTGCTCTCTGAGTGGCCGCTCTCTTCAGCCTCCACCCCGCCCTCCCCAGCCACCCACAGGGAGGCCCTGCCCGCCTGCCCGGGGTGGGCACCCCGGCCGCCTGAGCCTCCGCGGGGTCACTTGGCCTGCAGCTTGTGCCCCCACAGTTCCCTCTCCCCAGGGGGGGCGAGCTGCCTCCTCTCTGCCTCAGGACGCCGGGTGGGGCAGCTTGGGTCCAAGTGGTAGGTCTCAGCCTGGGTGGCTCGAGGCAGCACATGTTCCGAGTCTGGGCACAGCTCTGCGCAGGGCCCGTCCTGACATGTAGGCGCCTGTCTGCTCCTGTGGGGGCCGCGTGGACCGGCTGGGGTAGGAAGGCCTGGGGTCACCCCACAGGCCTCTGCTCAGCCACCCAGCACCCTCCCCCGCCCCCGTCTGAACTAGAGCCTGCTCTGCTCATGGTGGACAGTGTCTGGATGTTAGGAGCAGGGCTGCTGCAGAAATTCTTGTCTGTGTTGTACACAGGTGTGCACGTGCGCAGGTTTCCCCATGCTCTGTCCCCAGCGTGGCCCCTGTGGCTGTGGGCTGTGCCCGTCTCCGCCCTGCCCAGGTCCATGAATGCTCTGGGAACGGGCTACACCGTTTCCCTTGCCATCGGCTACCCAGGCGCTGCGCGGCCATCCTCTGGGTCTCTGGCTGTCCTGCCGCCGTGCAGGCTGCTTCTGGGGCCGGGCCGTCTCCTGCCTGCTTGTCCTGATTCTACCCCCGGCCAGGTCGTCTCTGCTGAGAGCACTGCCGTGTTCCTGCTCCCCACCCAGCCTCCAGTGGGCCCTACTCACCTCTTGCACATCCGGGCCACCAGGGGCACCTTTAAAACCTGCTGTGTTGCTGAGGAGTCCTCAGGTGACTCTGGGCAGGATGGGCAGCCAGCGGCTTGGAGAAGAGCCACCAGGTTCTGGAATGTGCGCCCTCCCGAGCGGGCTCCCTCTGCGGATCCATCCCTCCTGACCCCACTTCCTCCCTGAGTCCATTCACGCAGTCCCTGAACAAAACAAGCACAGCCTCCCTCACACCCCCTCCCTCCACACTGTCCCCTCTCCTCCCTCTCCCTCCCCCAGAGCTAAGGTTTTCCCAGTGGTCAAGTAGGGATGTGAGAGTTGGACCATAAAGAAAGCTGAGCACTGAAGAATTGATGCTTTTGAACTGTGGTGTTGGAGAAGACTCTTGAGAGTCCCCTGGACTGCAAGGAGATCCAACCAGTCCATCCTAAAGGAGATCAGTCCTGGGTGTTCATTGGAGGGACTGATGTTGAAGCTGAAAGTTCAATACTTTGGCCACCTGATGCGAAGAGTTGACTCTTTGAAAAGACCCTGATGCTGGGAAAGATTGAGGGCAGGAGGAGAAGGGGAGGACAGAGGATGAGATGGCTGGATGGCATCACTGAGTTGATGGACGTGAGTTTGAGTAAACTCCGGTAGTTGGTGATGGACAGGGAGGCCTGGTGTGCTGCAGTCCATGGGGTCGCAAAGAGTCGGACATGACTAACCAGCGGAACAAGCACCACCACCCCTCCCTAGGACGGTGCAGTGTTCTTCAAGCTCTGCTTCTAGGTGGACTTTTCTAGGTCATGCTGGGCCCATGATTCGTCTTCTGTCTTTAGGGACCTATCTCTGAGTCACTGATCACTTTCAGTTGAAGGAAGTCACGAGGTTCTCCAGAAAGCTGAGTGCAGGGTGGCAGCTGGCCGTGTCCTTTCACAGAGCGCATGCTGGGCCTCCGCTTGTACGGTGTTTATAACTTGTGGCTTTCGAGTTCCTCTCACTGTTTCCTGACCAGCGTGTCCCCCAGGATTAGCCTTGAACCCCAGCCTCACCCCACTGAAGCGCTCACAGCTGGCACCTCGGAGACCAGCCAGGACGGCATGCTGGGTTCCTGACACTGCCTGTTTGGGTCACAGCCGAGACCAATTCATGCAAGTCTTATGTGTTTGTTGTAGAAAAACAAAGGATGTTGAAAGGCCCACAGCCAAGGATCGCCCCAGGCAGGGGGCAGCCACATACAGTGTCCTGGGTGTCCTGCCAGCCTCTTCGTATACGTTAGCTCATCACGCCTGGAATCGACCACACATGCTTCTAGTAGTACAAGCGTGTTTCTGTGTAACTTCTCCTGAAGGTTTTAATGCCTTAGGAGCTTTCTGGCCTTCAGTTTCTTTAATGAATCTCCATGCACGCTCTGGGTTTTACCTTTAGATCAGTATCTGGAGTGGGGGTTCTGCGTCAGCCAGGGGTGTGTGGCCCCTGGGGCCACAAGAGGGCAGGAGCCCCTCTCACAGCCCTGCCCAGCGGCGGGTGCCCGCGACAGTTCTCACACGATCTCCAGTTTAACAGGCGGAAATTGTGTTTGTAGACACAGTTTTATCAGGCTTAGCCATTGGGTTTTTGTTTTGAGGGATTTTGTGGGTATGTGTGAGTGTGTGATCAACACTTGTTTTTCAGTGAAATGCTTACATCAGAGACGTAGCACACCCGCCGTGTTTCAGCACACAGCTTGGTGGACCGGGCCTGTGCACACCGCTGTTGTCCCCGTTACGCCTCTTCCTGTGACGCTGAAGTTCTGTCCCCAGGAAGCGCTCACACACCCCCGACCCCTCCACCTGTGACTCTTCTCCTCGGAGCACCTCGTGAGCGTAGTGGAATCACACATTTGTTCTTGAGCATGTGGGGTCAGGGTTCGCCCCCGTTCACGGCTGATGATGTCCCGCTGTGTGGATGGACCACACTTTGCTGAGCCGGTCAGATGCTGAGGGACAGTTGGGCGTGTTTTATCCACTGTGAACATGGGGTTCAGATGTCACCTCGAGACACTGCTTCCATTTCATTTGAGTGTTTCCCCCATGTTGGGAGTGCTGGGTCGTGTGGTTCTACTGTAATCATTGGAAAGTGAAAGTCGCTCAGTCCGACTCTTTGTGACCCTAGGGACTATACAGTCCATGGAATTCTCCAGCCAGAATACTGGAGTGGGTTGCCGTTCCCTTCTCCAGGGGATCTTCCCGACCCAGGGATCAAACCCAGGTCTCCCACATTGTAGGTTGGTTCTTTACCAGCTGAGCCACCAGGGAAGCCCAAGAATACTGGAGTGGGTAGCTTATCCCTTCTCCAGCGGACCTTCCTGACCCAGGAATCGAATCGGGGTCTCCTGCATTGCTGGCGGATTCTTCACCAAGTGAGCTACCAGGGAAGTGTTGGAGGGACCTCCATGCTGGTCTCCACAGTGGCTGCGCCGTTTCACTTTCTCAGCCACAGTGCACCAGGTTTCTCATTGCTCCACGTCTTTGCCAGCACTTGTTCTTTTCTTTTACTTTCAAATTTTTCCTTGCATTCTTTCTCTCCTCCTTCCTTTTTTGATGGCAGCCATCCTGACAGATCAGGGATGGTATCTCACTGTGGTTTTGGTTTGCGTTTCCTGATGATCAGAGATGCTGAGCATCTTTTCATGGGCTTATTGGCCATTTGTGTGTGTGTGTGTATATATTATTCATGTGTGTGTATATATGATATTATTTGTGTATATGTATATGTTATTTGTGTGTATATATTATTTGTGTGTGTATATATATATATTATTTGTGTGTGTGTATATATATTATTTGTGTGTGTATATATTATATATATTATTTGTGTGTATATATTATTTGGAGAAATGTCTATTCAAGTCCTTTGCCCATTTTTTAATTCAGTTGTTTGGTTTTTTGTTGCTGAGTTTAAAATTTCTCTATATATCCTGGGTCTTAACCCCTTAGCAAATACGTGATTTTCAAATTTTTCTACATCATATTAGAAGTTAAAAAAACAACAGGAATTTGAGGGTTGGGGAAATACTAAATATAGTGTATTTGAAGTAAAAAGAAGAAGTCAGGGGATGCTGGAGACACAGCAGCCGACCGCTTATGGTGAAGAAACAGGAGTGGAGGACAGAACACGCACGGCGTGCCCACGCTGGGTCTGGACACCCGCACAGGCCCAGTGGCCGCGGGCTCTCGGTGGTGATGCTGTGGAAGTCCGGCTGCAGGCTCTCAGTGGACGGTGAGCCGGCCTTCTTGCTGCTTGTGCTGCGGCAGGAGCTCAAAGATACACCAGGGTGGCTGAGCCCTTAGTGCTCAGGAGAGAGACAGAGGGGATGGGGCAGGGGTGTGGGGCCCCCTTCGGAAGGACTGGGGACGGACCAGCACTGTGGGGCCACGGAGTGTGCACGGGGCGCCGGGGGCGGGTCCCCGGGGAGGTCCTGGCCCTCCCAGGTTGGCAGCCCCAGCTCCTCGCAGGGAAGCACGTCGGTCAGTCGTCCGGGCTGTGGGCCATGGAGGTCGCTTTAAACCCCGCTGCTCCTTGACTCCTGGGTCGCAGTAATGATGGGCTTTTATTTTTAGCGAGATTTTGACTAGTCATTAAAGAGAGACATAAAGAACACCTGTAGGTGCCTCCACACTGTTGTTGTTGGACTGCTGTGGGATGTTCTTTGCACACGTGTTGTAGTTTTGCATGTGTGTGTAGTTTGTGTAACTGGGGTATTCTTTGCATATGTGTTGTGGTTTTGCACATGTAATTGTGTAGTTTATGTAACTTTGGGGTGTTCTTTGCACATGAGTTGTGGTTTTGCGTGTATAATTGTATAGTTTATGTAATTTGGGGGTATTCTTTGCACACGTGTTGTGGTTATGCGCGTGTAATTGTGTAGTTTATGTAACTTTGGGGTATTCTTTGCACACGTGTTGTGGTTTTGCACCTGTAATTGTATAGTTTATGTAACTTCAGGGTATTCTTTGCACACATGTTGTAGTTTTGCGCATGTAAGTGTGTAGTTGATATAACTCCACTTGATTTTGCCACTGTGGCCATGAGGATCCAGCCAGCCCGCGAGGGCTGTTTTCTGGTGAAAATCAAACTGACATTTTCTTGCTCAGCCCTCGGTCTCGAACCCCCTCCTGGGTTGAGCTCTCTTCAGAAGCCTCTGTGTAGACTTCCATCCCAGTTTCACTGTCCAGCCTAAGATCTTTCTCTAAAGTAACTTTTAACATTCCTAATTATAAAAAATACATCCTTTCTTTCTGTTCTAATTTTAGACATTTATAGTGTTTTCTCATAATTATATTTTTTGCATGTTTAATCCACTAATATGTGACCTTGTGCTTTTTTGCATTTGATATTTGCAAAATGCATTTGCATTTTGATATTTGAACCTGATGGAGTTAGATTTCTGTAGCAGAAGAAAAGTTTTTTTTTTTCCTCTTGCAGTAATTTTCAGTGAAGACAACTTAAAATGACTTTAAGGCTCTAGATGTTGCTTTCCTTCTGGAAAATATGTTGGAACATGGGCCCCTTTAAATCAAGCATATTAAATCAAGTTGGACTTGTTAGCATAGTAACATAAAGAGTTAAAAAGACATCTCGAGAGAGACTCTGGTACTCTTGCTGAGAACACAGGTTCTGCTAAGGGGCTTCAGTTTTTCCTTATTTAGTAGAATCAGATTGGGAGAGACCTAAGAGTGCTGGAGGAGGGCAAATGTGTTTCAGGAGAAAACAAACTTTTTATTGCTGTGAATTTTTACAGTTTAGAATTAATGTTCTTATTTTTTAATCATGCAGGTCAACTGAATGTATAAAGTAATAATGTTTCTTTTTTTTGCATTTTCCACTGCAGGAAGTTTTTTATATATTTTTTTCAAATAATAAAATGAATACAGGCTCACTGTAAAAAATTCAGTCAGTTCAGTACAGAGGGAAAAAAGTTAAATGTATTTTTCTCTTACAACCAAGAAATAATGTCTTTGACATTTTGGCCTGTTGCCCATTTCACCTTCCAGGTGATCAGCTGTGTTTGTGAGTGGTGTGCAGGCTCACCGTGGCGTCACACGCTGGCCACCAGGCATCTCCCCGTGTGCACGTTTACATCTCTTTCTCCTTTCACCTCCTGAAGTTGCTGTGTTACTAATGTTGGTGGGCGTAGCGCTGTACTCCTCTTATAAAATGTGCAATTCTTTTTTGTCTCAGTCGCCTTTTCGGCCCAAATTCAACCATGTATTCTGTAACGTTCACATTCCCTTCCTTTTTGTTGTTATTTCCCACATTCCTGGTACAACCATGTCATTCTTTTACTTTGAACCTTTCTGTATCATTTGCTTTTGCTGCATTTCTTATGTACAATCTAATGACCAACATTGAGTGTTTACCACCTTCTGAGTGCGTTCTAAAGCATTTTGCATATTTAATTTCCCGCCTAACCATTATTATTAGTTTTTGTTTTATAATTGAGTAAACTGAGGTACAGGGAAGTTTTAAGTTACACAGTACTGGAAGTTCCAGCCAGGACAATTAAAACAAGGGAAAGAGTAAGAAAAAATGAAGTATGGGAATCCATATTGGAAAGGAAAAAGTGAAACCATCTCTTGTTTACAGATGACATTTTCTTTAATGTGGAAAATTCTAAGGAATCTACCAAAAACCTGTCAGAGCTGTTTGTTGTTGTTGTCCAGTTGTTCAGTCGTGTCCAACTGTGACCCCATGGCCTGCAGCGCGCCAGGCTTCCCTGTCCTTCGCCATCTCCCAGAGCTTGCTGAAACTCATGTCTATGGAGTCGATGATGCCATCCAACCATCTCATCCTCTCTCGTCCCCTTCTCCTCCTGCCTTCAGTCTCCCTCAGCATCAGGGTCTTTTCTAAGGAGTCAGTTCTTTGCATCAGGTGGCCAGAGTATTGAAGCTTCAGCTTCAGCATCAGTCCCTCCAATGAGTATTCAGGATTAATTTCCTTTAGGATGGACTGGTTTAATCTCCTTGCAGTCCAAGAGACTCTCAAAAGTCTTCTCCAACACTACAGTTCAAAAGCATCAATTCTTTGGTGCTAAGCCTTCTTTATGTTCCAACTCTCACATCCATACATGACTACTGGAAAAACCATAGCTTTGACTATATGAACCTTTGTCGAGAACAAAGTAATGTCTCTGCTTTTTAATACACTGTCTAGGTTGGTCATAGCTTTTCTTCCAAGGAGCAAGCGTCTTTTAATTTCATGGCTGCAGTCACCATCTGCTGTGATTTTGGAGCCCAAAAATATAGTCTCTCACTGTTTCCATTGTTTCCCCATCTATTTGCCATGAAGTGATGGGACCAATGCCATGTTCTTAGTTTTTTGAATGTTGAGTTTTATGCCAACTTTTTCAGTCTCCTCAGTTAGAACAACTAAACAAATTCATTAAGGCTGAAGGATACAAGATCAATATACAAAGATCAATTATATTTCAATGCATTAGCAATGAACAGTGCCACAATAAAATTAAGAAAACAGTTGAATTTACAATGGTATCAAAAAAGAAAATTCTTGGGGAAAAATTAAAAGAAGCTCAAAATATGCTCCTTGGTGGTCAACTACTAATTTCTTAAAAAGGAAGTCTGTAGTTTTAACCCACAAAGTAAGAGTTGTGAAAAGCCTGTGCGGGGCTTCCCTGGCGGTCCAGTGGTTAAGAATCTGCCTGCCAGTGCAGGGGACGCAGGTTTGACCCCTGGTCTGGGGGGAGGCCACATGCTGCAGGGCAGCCGAGCTCAGCACCACAGCTACTGAACCCGTGCTCTGGGGCCTGGAGCTGCAAGTGCTGAAGTCTGAGCATTCTAGAAGACCCCGCTCAGCAACAAGAGACGCCACCGCAGTGAGAAGCCTGAACACCGGAACAGGGCGCCCTTGCTCGCCCTGACTAGAGCAAGCCCAGGGGCAGCAACAAAGACCTGGTGTAGCCAAAAAAATTTTTAATAAATTTTTTAAAAAATTGCAAATTCTCAAGCACAATAAATCTCTAATTAAATTACCATCCAGTGATTTTTTAAAAATTCATATGGTCAAATTATTGTCGCTTTTGTATTATCTATCCATTTTCCTATATTTTAAAACTTAAATCACAGTGGTATTTATGTTGAATCCAGCTATAAAAATATTCATCATTTTTAACATTGGATTTTTTTCCTAAAAACTAAACACAATATGTGTAACATCCTAAAACAATTGACTCTGTCCATTTGCATTTGCGTTTGTCTACTAGAAGTACTGATTTGTAATAGAATAAGAGTGGAGTTTTCTCTGAAAAGCTCTATTAATTGTGGGGCGGGAAATGCCTGCATGCAACTACAAACAATTCAATGAATCTCACTCTGTGTCTCTGAAAAACATGATCTTTAAAGATGAATTTTAAATGCCAGAATCAAATGTCAGGAGAAAATGAGTTGGCTTTTCTTTTTGCCTTCAATGAATGGCTAAAGATTAAAATTAAAGATTTGGTTTAGAGAGCATATTCACTGGCATTGTATTAATAGGATGGTGTTCATTACAGTGTCTGCTTATTTGCAGCTCTTCCTGGTGCTTCTAGCCAAAGGCAGTGAAAGGGAGCTTGCAGCTCAGCTGTGGGAGCCTGGGGGTGCTGCCGTGTATGTCACCCCCGTTACCCATCCCCGTTTGGGGTGACCTGATCCTGACGATCACCAGGGCCAGCTCAGCGCCGTCCCAAATGCGTTGGAGCTGCAGTGAAACTGGTAGTTAAAAACGAAACAAAGCCTTGGGCACTGAAAACTGTAAGACCACGGAAAGAGATGAAACACCTAAATAAACCAGTGGAAAGATGTTCCATCTTCGTGGATCAGCTGACTTACTACTGTTACCCGGGCAGTACCCACCGATGACCTACAGATTGAACGTTACCCTGCGAAACCCCCGCTCTTGCACAGAATTTGACAAGCTAGTCTTAAAACTCATGTGGGAATTCAGAGACCTAGAACACCAACGACAGTCTCAGGAAAGAAGAGTTGGAGATCTCACACGAGTGAGAGACACGTCACATGGCTGCAACAGTGATCCAGGCCACGCTCTGTGTCTGGAGATTCACCCGACCAGGGGCACACCCTGGACGCATAACCCGCAGACCCGGAGGGCCCCTCGGGACCTTGAGCATCTGCGGATCCACAGGGCCCATGGATACCAGGGACGACGGCATAGTCAGTGGAATAGAATTGACAGCCCAGAAATAAATCCTTCCGTGAAGTCAGACCTCTGCCTCACACCGCACACGAGAACTCCTCAAAATGGGTCAGTGACCTCAATGTCAGAGTTACTAATAAAACTGTAAAACTCTTGGGAGAAGACCTAGAAGTAAATTTTCATGCCCTCAGGTTAGACAGTAGTTTCTTAGACATGACACCAAAATCACAAGTGACAAAAGAAAAACAGATAAATTGGACTTTGTTTTTCAAAAAGTTGTGTTAGAAATAATGCTACTGTGAAAGTTAAAGGAATTTTCCTTCTTGATTTTCAGTGATTCCAGCAAGAGGCTGAGGAAATGCCAGTCTGCTCTGCCGTCCTCAGGAGAGCGTTTCCCCACCTTCCCCTCCTGCACGTGGCTGTGGGTGCTCACTCGCGGACCTGAATCTGAGCTGCATTCCAGCTCCGCAGGCATGCCGTGTCTGTCGTCCACGCGAGGTCCACGCGGGCCTCAGCCGTCCGGTTCAGGCTGCCTGCTGACCTCTAATTTCTGGAGGAACTTTTATTTTCCCTTTTATTCCTTAATTGTTTTCCTTTTCTTTGAAATCTCACTTTATAAATACATTGACATCTTCCATTGACCTTTTGGAGGATCTTTTTTTCTTTATGTGAAGTTGTTCTGGGTTCGGTTGCCACCTCCGCTCTGTTCATCGGGGATTCGTCTCTCTGCTTCCTCGGGCCACACCTGTTTCAGGCCTTTGGTGTTAAGCGTCTGCTCATTCCTGGTTGTCAGTGCCTAAGTTCCAGGCTGATCGGTATCATTCCAGTGACCTCTTTAAAGGCCACAGTTGGGTACTGCAGGCAGGCCTCTGCTCTGTGGGGCTGTTGGGGTGAGCAGAGTCCTGGCCGGGAGCAGGTGGGCTCCCCAAGTGCACTCACGTCAGGACAGGCACGCTAGCTGGACCTGCATGGACGCGGAAGAAAGAAGAGGAGCACCCAAGGGACTCACTGCGCCGGGAGATCCACGGCTGAGCTAAGTACACCCTCTGTCTTATTTTTCCCTGATGCCGAGTTAAAGACAAGGAATAAAAACATGGCAGGTGGATCGCCCAGCAACTGAAACCCATCAGAGAGACAGCAGGTTGCTTCCTTGGCTGCCGCCGGTGACATAACCCATGTGAAGACGTCGGGGAGCACAGGCCTCGTTCACCGCCCCCCCCCCCCCCCCACTGTGTGCTGAGCCTCTGCTCAGCTGGGGGAGCGGGGACGGGCCTTCCCACCTCCTGCAGGGAGAGGGGCTCCCCTCTCGCTCCTCCCTGCCCCCACCGCAGCCCCCCACCCTCGGGGACCGGTCAGGAGACTCAGCCCCGCCCCTGGTCCCCAGGCCGCCACCCCTGCCCCGCTCACGGGCGCTGCCAGAGGTGGCTGGGCCGGAGTAGGGACCTGTGGACCAGACATCTGAGCGGGCCAGGTTTAAGTCTCACCTGGGCCAGCAGTGTTGTGCTGACGTCTGCACTTGGACTTCGGCGCTTGCTGTGGATCTGGTTTCCCCCAGTGTAAGCGCTCCGCTCTAGGCTGTGCTGTCTGGGCGCCATCCACTATTTGAGCTGGGAGCCGTGCGATAATTCAGTAGTACTGGAGACTAACTGGGAAGGGGGAGGGCGCGTGGCAGAGCCCAGAGCAGACGGCGGCCCACCCCGCCCCGCACACGTGGCCCCCGATGCAGGGCCGGGCCCTCTCTTCTTGTGCGGCCCCTGGCGGGTCAGAGGGCAGGGCCTGCAGGTCCATCCGGGTCACAGAGCAGGCGGCGGGGTGCGGGCTGGGAGCGGCCCAGCGGCCTGGCTGGAACTGACAGATGGGTAGCAGGTTCAGGTCTGGGGTCTGGAACCCATCTCGCTGAGTGGTTGGAGGAGCTGCCGGAGGAGGAGCGGGGCATCAGCGGGCCCACAGACACGAGAGCTCTCGGGGTGGTCTCCTAGGACATGCGTGCCTGGCCTTAGAGACACACTCCCCCCCTGAGGAGCAGGCGGGGCCGCCCTGTCCTCGCACTCCAGTGGGGCTCCAGGCCTGCAGCCGTCAGTGCAGGGAGCAGGGGCCCTGGGCACGCAGCGCCTGAGGAGCCCGGAGACCCTCAGGCCTGAATGGGCTTCGGAGCAAGGGCTCAGTGCCTGGCAGAAGTGCTGCTGGCCTTTCAGAGGGTCTGCAGCGCGAGGGGCTGCAGTTGCCTCTGGGTCACAAAGTCACTGTCGCTGCACCGTGTGATTTGCAAGCAGAAGTCTGGGGCTGATCTAATTATTAGATGGAAAAACCGTCCGACCTGAGGCTCACAGTGGAGACGTGGGTTTGGTGACAGGAGCAGAGATGGAGGTCCTGTCATTCGGTAAACGAGCTGCAAAGGGCACATGGAACAAACAAGTGGAAGGACGGAGTCAAGCATTTTCTAGAAGCATTTTCCCACACTGCGCAGACAAAGAATAAAGAAGTACTTTGTTAGTGAAGCTTCTGTAGCCCATTTCCATCCAGACAGAATCTTTAATGGTACTTTTGTTGATGTAAAGTTTTAACAGTATGCTTTATGTATGAGCTTAGAGACAAGCTCTGCTGCAGGGACCAGTTGGGAAAATGGAAACCCTGCACCGCACACTTGTAACCTGTATTTTCTGTGTTATGTTGTTAGTGCCTTGTCTCTCCAGCTTGGGGTTCGCATCCCAGACCTGATTCAGGCTGTGAAGTCAGGCTCGGTTGTGTCTGTTGGGGGCGCAGGCTCTCAGGGCGCCTCCATGTGGTCAGACAGCCCTGTTCCCTCTGACCGCCCCTGTAGGCACAGACTGTGGGGACCGCACTCCACCTGATGGTCAGGCGTCTGCATTTCTGGGAGCAGAAGGTGAACCCTGAGTGTGGAAGCCGTGAGAGGGCACAGCTGAGTCGGGGGCTGGCTGCTGCTTCGGAGCTGGTCCAGCAGCACACCGGTTATTTTTCCTTTCGCTGTCTTGACCGCTGATGCCAGGACGGAGGGCGCTCAAGTGTCCGGGAGCAGCCTGGATGCCATGACTCTGCCTCCTGCTTCCCTTTCCCGATCTCTGTGTGGCCCGCGTGGTCCCTCACACGTTACTTGTCCTCTTGTTCGTGGTGGGTTATCCCATCTATTAACAAATGACATTGGATTGGATGTCAATATTTATGGTCAAAACTGAAGGTTCTCGAGGCAAGAATAAGGAAGTGGTTTGCCATTCCCTTCTCCAGTGGACCACGTTTTGTCAGAACTCTCCACCATGACTTGTCCATCTTGGGTGGCCCTACATGCCTTGGCTAATAGTTTCATTGAGTGAGACAAAGCTGTGGTCCATTTGATCAGTTTGATTAGTTTTCTGTGATTGTGGTTTTCATTCTGTCTGCCCTCTGATGGTTAAGGATAAGAGACTTATGGAAGCTTCCTGATCCCCATCAACAGTATGAAAAGGCAAAAAGATAGGTCGCTGAAAGATGAACTACCCAGGTTGGTAGGTGCCCTATATTCTACTGGAGAAGAGCAGAGAAATAACTCCAGAAAGAATGAAGAGACGGAGCCAGAGTGAAAACAACGCCCAGTTGTGGATGTGACTGGTGATGGAAGTAAAATCCGATGCTATAAAGAGCAATATTGCATAGGAACCTGGAAGGTTAGGTCCATGAATCAAGGTAAATTAGAAGTGGTCAACCAGGAGATGGCAAGAGTAAACATCAATGTTTTAGGAGTCAGTGAACTAAAAGGGACTGGAATGGGTGAATTTAATTCAGATGACCATTATATCTTGTGGGCAAGAATCCCTTAGAACAAATGGAGTAGCCCTCATAGCCAACAAAAGAGTCCGAAATGCAGTACTTGAGTACAATCTCAAAAATGACAGAATGATCTCTGTTTGTTTCCAAGGCAAGCCATTCAGTTTCAGAGTAATCCAAGTCTATGCCCCAACCAATAAAGCTGAAGAAGCCAAAGTTGAACAGTTCTATGAAGATCTATCAGACCTTCTAGAACTAACACCCATAAAAGATGTCCTTTTCATTATAGGGGACTGGGATGCAAAAGTAGGAAGTCAAGAGTCACCTGGAGTAACAGGCAAATTTGGCCTTGGAGTACAGAATGAAGCAGGGCAAAGGCTAATAGAGTTCTTCCAAGAGAATGCACTGGTCATATAAACACCCTCTTCCAACAACACAAGAGAATACTTTACACAATGGACATCACCAGATGGTCAACACTGAAATCACAGCAAAAACAAGACCAGGAGCTGACTGTGGCTCAGATCATGAACTCCTTATTGCAAAATTCAGACTTAAAGAAAGCAAGGAAAACCACTAAACCATTCAGGTATGACCTAAATCAAACCCCTTATGATTATACAGTGGAAGTGACAAATAGATTGAGAAGATTAGATCTGATAGACAGTGCCTAAAGAACTATGGAAGAAGGTTCATCACACTGTACAGGAGGCCGTGATCAAGAACTTCCCCAAGAAAAAGAAGTGCAAAAAGGCAAAATGGTTGTCTGGAGAGGCCTTACAAATAGCTGAGAGAAGAAGAGAAGCTAAAGGCAAATGAGGAAAGGAAAGATATACCTATTTGAATGCAGAGTTCCAAAGAATAGCAAGGAGAGAGAAGAAAGCCTTCCTCAGTGATCAATGCAAAGAAATAGAGGAAAACAATAGAATGGGAAAGACTAGAGATCTCTTCAAGAAAATTAAAGATACCAAGGGAACATTTCATGCAAAGATGGGCTCAATAAAGGACAAAAATTGACAGAAGCAGAAGATATTAAGAAGAGGTGGCAAGAATACATAGAAGAGCAATACAAAAAAGATCTTCACGACCCAGATAATCATGATGGTGTGATCACTCACCTAGAGCCAGACATCCTGGAATGTGACGTCAAGTGGTCCTTAGGAAGCATCACTGGATGCTAGTGGAGTTGATGGAATTCCAGTTGAGCTATTTCACATCCTAAAAGATGATGCTGTGAAAGCGCTGCACTCAATATGCCAGCAAGTTTGGAAAACTCAGCAGTGACCGCAGGACTGGAAAAGGTTGGTTTTCATTCCAATCCCAAAGAAGGGCAATGCCAAAGGATGCTCAAACTACCATCCAATTGAACTCATCTCACATGCTAGCAAAGTAATGCTCAAAATTCTCCAAGCCAGGCTTCAACAGTACGTAAACTGTGAACTTCCAGATGAGTCAAGCTGGATTTAGAAAAGGGAGAGGAACCAGAGATCAAATTGCCAACATTCCTTGGATCATAGAAAAAGCAAGAGAATTCCAGAAAAACACCTACTTCTGCTTTATTGACTCTGCCAAAGCCTTTGAGTATGTAGATCACAACAAACTGTGGAAAATTCTTAAAGAGATGGGAATACCAGACCACCTTACCTTATCTGCCTCCTGAGAAATCTGTATATAGGTCAAGAAGCAACAGTTAGAACTGGACAAGGAACAACAGACTGTTTCCAAACTGGGAAAGGAGTACGTCAAGGCTGTATGTTATTACCCTTCTTATTTAACTTCTATACAGAGTACATCATGCTAAATGCCAGGCTGGATGAAGCACAAACTGGAATCAAGATTGCCGGGAGAAATATCAATAACCTCAGATATGCAGATGACACCACCCTTATGGCAGAAAATGAAGAGGAAATAAAGAGCCTGTTGATGAAAGTGAAAGAGGAGAGTGAAAAAGCTGGCTTAAAACTCAGCATTCAAAAAATGAAGATCATGGCTTCCGGTACCATCACTCCATGGCAAATAGATGGAGAAACAATGAAAACTGTGACAGACTTTATTTTCTTGGGCTCCAAAATCACTTCAGATGGTGACTGCAGCCATGAAATTAAAAGACGCTTGCTCCTTGGAAGAAAAGCTATGACCAACCTAGACAGCATATTAAAAAGCAGAGACATTACTTTGCCAACAAAGGTCCATCTAGTCAAAGCTATGGTTTTTCCAGTATTCATGTATGGATGTGAGAGTTGAACTATAGAGAAAGCTGAGCACCGAAGAATTGATGCTTTTGAACTGTGGTGTTGGAGAAGACTCTTGAGGATCCCTTGGACTACAAGGAGATGAAACTAGTCAATCCTAAAAGTCCTGAATATTCATTGGAGGGACTGATGCTAAAGCTGAAGCTCCAATACTTTGGCCACCTGATGCAAAGAACTGACTCATTGGAAAAGACCCTGATGCTGGGAAAGATTGAAGGCAGGAGGAGAAGGGGACGAGAGAGGATGAGATGTTTGGATGGCATCATCGACTCAATGAACATAAGTTTGAGCAAGCTCTGGGGGTTGGTGATGGACGGGGAAGCCTGGCGTGCTGCAATCCATGGTGTTGCACAGTCGGATACGACTGAGCATCTGAACTGAACTGAAAGTGTTTTCCAGTTATTGTGTGATTTATTCACTTACAGACGTCTGAGTGCCTGTCATGTAAATGACTCTACACAGAGAACCCCCTGGCAATGTTTTAATAATTTAAGTGTCAGGAACCACCCAGCGTTTGTCCCCATAGAGAGCCTGTTCTGTTGGAAGTCCGCGTGTGTGGTGAGTTGTTAATTGCTGAGCATGAGTCAGAGTGCGGCTTCTGCTCTCTGCGTGCCTGTGGTCTAAGGAACCTCTCTGTCCGTCATGTCGAGCGCTTGGTGCCGTGGTTGTTACAGACTAGAGGGGACTGGCGCGTGCCTGGGTGTCATCCTGCCCCCAGAGACCTTGTCTCTTAGGTCATAGCATCCGGGGAGTCCATTCTAGGTAACCGCTGGACCTGGGCTTCTCGGGTGTGCTGTGTTCTGGGTCACCTTTCTGCAATGGCCCTTGACTGGAGGAGATTGATCAGGGCAAGGTTTAGGGAGAGGGCTGGAAGTCATTCCAGGCAGTGTCCAGCGGTGGAGCCAGGTGCCTCGGGCACTGTACGTCCTGATACCATCGGGCAGAAGTGAAGCCTCAGAGCATCTCTGGAGGGATCAGTGTGAAAGGTGAAAGGTCGCTTTCCCTGAACTCCCAGAGCTGTTTGAGTCCTGCTGTCCCTGTGGCGACCTTTGTACTGAGGAGTCACCTACACAGTTGGGCGCACGGCCCCTTGGAGTGCAGCCTGGTGAGCCGTGTGTGCACGTGCCCCCTCCCCTGGGAGCCGGCCAGAGGCCCCCTTGTGCCCTCACAGCCCCCACAGAGCCACTGCTTTGATCTTCAGACCGTAAAGCGGTTTTGCAGATCCTCAGTTTGCTGCGAATGTAATCATACAGCATGGGCACTGACGTCTTCAGTGATCAGCATCGCTGCTCAAAGCAGTGGTTTCTTTTGTTTCATCGCTGGGTCATATTTCATTGTGTCAACAAAACCACGTATTATTTATCCACCCTGTCTGATGTTTCCGTTTTTGCTGTAAATAAAGCTGCTGTGGACATCCGTGCTCACGGCTTCTGTTTGCATTGACAGACGTTCCTGTGGCGTGTGTGCCCGGGGCTGACCACGCAGTCACAGGCGTGTGTGGGGCTTCGGTGGAGCCTGTCTGTCACTTTCCCCAAGAGACCCGCAGCCTCACATCCCCAGCCATGTGTACGCGCGTCCTTGCCAGTCGCGGCACCGCCGGGCCTCTTGCTTTCAGAGTCCTGGGGGCTCTGGTGTAGCATGGGCAGTCACACGGCGCAGCTCTTCTCTTCGTTGGTGGTGTTCAGTCGCTCAGTCGTGTCTGACTGTGTGACCCCACAGACTGTAGTTCACCAGGCTCCTCTGTCCACGGGATTCTCCAGGCAAGAACACTGGAGTGGGTTGCCATGCCCTCCTCCAGGGGATCTTCCTGACCCAGGGATTGAACCCACGTCTCCTGCATTGGCAGGCAGGTTCTTTACCACCGAGTCACCTGTGAAGCCCCCTTCTTACTGTGTATTGGCCATTAAATATGTTCTTTGAAAGTGCCTATTCAAATATCTTGCCCGCTTCTCTTTAGATGAACTGTCTTCTTTTCCCTTATGATTTGTGGACCGTTGTTGGACTTTCGGGTTCCAAACATCTAGTTTATGACTTGCCGATTTCATGCCTTCCCAGTGTCCTCTGATGTCTAGAAGTTTGGTTTTAAGGTGGTCCATTTCCCCAGCCATTCTTCTGTAGTTTAAGTGTCTTCTCTGTCACGTGGCCCGGTTCTCCAAAACCAGCGGTCATTCCTAGGTCCCTGTGCCCCTTCCGAGGAGGGTCTGCGCCCCCCTGCAGTCCGCACGTGTGTTTACAGGCTGTGTCTGTCTGCGCAGCGGCGCCTGCGCTGTTCTGCAGCCGGCTGTGTTCTCACAGTTCGCCTTGGTGCTCCTCTCACTTCCGTGCGGAGAGCGGCCTAGCGGCCTGGCCTGTGCTGCAGCTTTGGGCCGCATTAACCGTCTGCTGTGAGAAGCGCTGTGGTGACGAACGTTGTTCTACACGCGTGGCTCAGCACCTGTGAAACACGTCTTTTGGGGCCGCGCCGTGTGCCTTGTGGGACCTTAGTCCCCTCCAGGCATGGCCCCTCAGCGGTGGCGCGTGGAGTCCTCCTCACCGGGGAGTCCCGAGAGAGCTCCGAGGAGTGGGGGCTTGAAGACCGCGGCGGACATCTCGGTCTTGGTAGCTGGCTGGCCCGTGGGCTCCGGAGATGGTCTGTTTGCTCCCCCTACCCCACAGGGGGCCTTCTCCCCCACTCCCCGACTCGGCGCCTTCAGACCCCGCCCGGCTGATGGACAGAGGTGGGTCTCCGTGTAGTCCATCTGCGTTCCTCTAACTCCGTCTCAACGTCACCTAGGTTTCTGTTTCTGTCAGCAGCCTGTCCTTTTGCCCATTTTCTATTCGGCTACAGTTCGCGTGTTTGAGAGAAATTAGCCCTTTGTGATGTGAGCTCTGAAAGTTTCTCGTTTGTCTTGAAGACGTCTTCTGACTTCACAGTGTTCCCTTGTGTGCAGATGTTTCCATGTTAGTGTTCAGTCTCTCAGACCCCCTGTGATGGCTGTTAGCTGCTGCTATGGCCTTCTCCCACACGGAGTACCAGACAGATTCATCTCACTGCAGGCCTTACGTGGGTAGGTGCTTATGTGTTTAGAGTTTATTCATCTTGAACTTAGTGTGTGAGATAAGGATACACCTAGTTTTTCCAGATGGATAACCAATGGAATTTATTGAATAGTCTGCTTCCTTCCCCTGGTTGATCTGAAATGTCACTGTTACCAGACGTTCACCTGTTTTACGTATTTGGGTTTATTTCTTCACCTCTCGCTCTGTTCCCCTGAGTCATCTGTGCGGACGTGCACCAGATGTTTTCATTACTATGGTTTCTCAACAATTTGACTGTCTGCTAAGGCTCATCCTCTCTTACTTTTTCAGAATTTTCTTGACCTTTCTTGCATTCTAAAAAAAGTAATATATCAGCTGTGGAATGAGCCGATCCTTTCCTTAAAGAACCCTCTTGGTACTTTTATTAGGGCTGCCAGGAGTCTGTGTGGCAGCGGAAGGAGAACCGACGTCCCTGTGGGTATCTCTCCAGGATGGTGGCTGCTGTCCACCTCTGCCCCTGATTCTCATAATCATGTGTTTAAACTTTCCTCCATAAGGCTCTCTTTTATTGGAAGTTTATTCCAAGATATTTCAGCTCTTTCATTGCTGTTCCAAATGTGGTTGTTTCTTCATCTCTGTCCTAAAAGGGCCACTGATATCTGTACAGTAATTTCCCCATCTCCTACATGAATCCCATCTTTTGTGTAGTGAGTTTCTAGTTGATGTTGTGCGTTGAAGCTCGTAGGGCGGACGTCACAGGACCTTGACCCGGAAGGCCTGCATCTGTGTTCTCTGTGAGCTGTATCTTCAGGGAGATCACTTTGAGTTCACCTCTCTGTCCTGACAGAGTGCTCATTCCGTGGTTCTCCGTGAGCATCCCTGCTAGGATGAAGGACAGGTTTTTATTCCTTCAAATGACAGTTCTCATTTCAGGAGCCTCAGCACCTCCCGAGCACAAAGGGAAAAAATCTGGTGGTTAAACACGGATATGTCCCTCTCCCCCCACTTATATTTATTATATCTTAACCGCACAAATGACATGCCTGCTGATGGAAAATTTAGACTTTAATATCTAGGACTAGTTAATAATTGAGGTGAGCGTGGCAGGCCTTACCCCATCCCCCACTTCTGCTCAGACCCTTGAAGATGCAGCACACAGCCTTCCTGACTTGTCTCTGTGGTGTGTTGGTAGTGTGTGTTGTCTCTGTTGTGTGTTAGTAGGGTGCACTGTCTCCGTGGTGTGTTGGTAGGGTGCGGTGTCTCTGTGGTGTGTTGGTAGGTTGCGTTGTCTCTGTGGTGTGTTGGTAGGGTGCACTGTCTCTGTGGTGTGTTGGTAGGTTGCGTTGTCTCTGTGGTGTGTTGGTAGGGTGCGCTGTCTCTGTGGTGTGTTGGTAGGGTGCACTGTCTCCGGGGTGTGTTGGTAGGGTGTGCTGTCTCTGTGGTGTGTTGGTAAGTTGTGCTGTCTCCGTGGTGTGTTGGTAGGGTGCGCTCTCTCCGTGGTGGGTTGTTAGGGTGCGCTGTCTCTGTGGTGTGTTGGTAGGGTGCGCTGTCTCTGTGGTGTGTTGGTAGGGTGTGCTGTCTTCGTTGTGTGTTGTTAGGGTGTGCTGTCTCCGTGGTGTGTTGGTAGGGTGTGCTCTCTCTGTGGTGGGTTGGTAGGGTGCGCTCTCTCTGTGGTGTGTTGGTAGGGTGTGCTGTCTTCGTTGTGTGTTGTTAGGGTGTGCTGTCTCCGTGGTGTGTTGGTAGGGTGCGCTCTCTCTGTGGTGGGTTGGTAGGGTGCACTCTCTCTGTGGTGTGTTGGTAGGGTGTGCTGTCTTCGTTGTGTGTTGTTAGGGTGTGCTGTCTCCGTGGTGTGTTGGTAGGGTGTGCTCTCTCTGTGGTGGGTTGGTAGGGTGCGCTCTCTCCGTGGTGTGTTAGTAGTGTGTGTTGTCTCCGTGGTGTGTTGGTAGGGTGCGCTCTCTCTGTGGTGTGTTGGTAGGGTGTGCTGTCTTCGTTGTGTGTTGTTAGGGTGTGCTGTCTCCGTGGTGTGTTGGTAGGGTGCGCTCTCTCTGTGGTGGGTTGGTAGGGTGTGCTGTCTCTGTGGTGTGTTAGTAGGGTGTGTTTTATGAAAGGGAGACACAGTGTATAGAGACGGAAACTCCTTTTCTTGACTGAACTGTTGTCCTGACTCTGTTCCATGATGGTCCATACAGAGTTCCGTGTTCTTCTCGAGGGATGTGTGATTTAATTATGGATGCGTCCATCACTACTAATTTTACAATTCTTTGCCCGTCTGTCCTTGCGTGTTAGCTCTGTAGCTGTTCTGGGTTATCTGCAGAAGGAAGTGAAAGTGGAGTTGCTGGGACAAAGGTGTGTATGAGGTGTTTTCACGTCGTCCAGGCAGTGAATGTGGTTTCCCCGCAGCCACGCCACTCTCTGCGAGCATCATCATAACCTGTTTGATGGGTGAATGGGATACCTCACTGTTTTCATGTATTTATCACCAGAGGGCTTGAGTTCCTTTGTCTGCCTGAAGCCATGCGTATTTCTTCACACAGTTTGTAAGAGCAGCATGAGACATGAGTTTTTTCAGCACAATTCAAGATTGTAACTTTGCTCGGTGTCTTTCTTTTCAGAAAATGTTTATTTTTGTTTCATCAAATCTGTCTGTCCTTTGTGCTCTGCTTAGGGGACTCTCCTCACCCGGAGGACACAGATACAGCCTCTTCTGTTCCTCCAGCCTTTCGTCCGCTGGAACTCATCTTTGTGAGCAGAGGGAGGGCTGCCCTCTGGCCGTGTGAGGGGCGGCCAGACACTGCGTTACAGCTGGGGCCCCTGCGGACATGGAAACAAGACTCACCTTTTTAGTAAATGTCGGGATCCTTTGATGATATGTTTACTGAGGCTAAAAATGGCTCCTGTAACCTTAAAGTTATGAAAGAATGTAACTAAACGCACTCTAAGAATGTCAGATTGAGGCCTTTTTAGCTTCACTGGGTGTCAGTTTCTGGGAAGGGAGAGCCTGTTTCATCTGTTTGCCCTGTGACAGTTTGTGAGCCTCATCAGAAGGGAGAGGGAAGCAAGAAGTTAAGGTAGCAAAGTTTTGCCTGTGGGGAAGGACTCATGCCCAGCGTTGGTAAACCTTTGTTATTGAAGGTCATGTAATTAATCCTCCTCCTGTTTTCTCTATCTCATCCCAGCCTAAGTGTGATGGCCAGGTGTTACTGACGCAGGTGTGGAAGCGCTTGAATCTGATAGAATGTGACTACTTCGGCCTGGAGTTTCAGAACGTGCAGTCCTGCTGGGTACGTGCTGTGGTGTGTTTTTGAAAAGAGGCTCCGGATGAGCTGCGGAATGCTGACGGTGGTGCTCCTGGGCCAGTGCCCTGGGAACTGCTGGCATGATGCGGGCAGGGCACGCTGTGACCCTCAGACTGCACGATTGAAATGTCCTCTGTGCAGCTACAGGGGAACCCCTTCTGCACAACTTACAAAAGCAAGTAGCACCTATCTTCTGTGATACTCGTTTCAAGGGTTGTTCAATCACTCAGTTGTGTCCGATTCTTTGCAACCCCGTGGACTGAAGCACACCAGGCCTCCCTGTCCTTCACCATCTCCCGGAGCTTACTCAAACCCATGTCCATCAAGTCGGTGATGCCATCCAACCATCTCATCCTTTGTCGTCCCCTTCTCCTCCTGCCTTCAATCTTTCCCAGCATCGGGGTCTTTTCCAATCAGTCGTTTCAAGGATGGATTTGAGCAAACTGCTTTACTAAACTGGTTATACTCATTTTACTTAATAGATGAACCGTCAAAGTGTGGAGCTTTAGTGTTTATAGGTGGAAATGTTTTAAAGAAACCAAATGACCTGTTAGTTCAAAGAGCACGTCGGCATCATGGAGCCACGGCCACCCCATCACACAGTAGTCCTCTCGTCAGCTTGCTGCTTACAGAGGCAGTGGGTGCTGACATGTGTATGGACTTAGCAGATACCCCCTACATACACACACACACCACACGCCCACACACGCCACACACAGCACATGCCACACACACACTCACACCACACATCACACACACTCACACACAGACATCACACACACCAGACACAGACATCACACACACACACCACATCACATACACACCCACACCACACGTCACACACACCATACACCACACACACACACCACATTACACACACACATCCCCACACTCACGCCACACATCACATACACACTCACACACACCACACACACACACACACACACACACACATCATACACCATATACACACACCACACATCACACACACACAGCACACACAGACATCACACACACATACCACATTACACACACACATCCCCACACTCACGCCACACATCACATACACACTCACACACACCACACACACACACACATCATACACCATACACACACACCACACACCACACACCACACATCACACACATACAGCACACACAGACATCACACACACACACTACATTACACACACACATCCCCACACTCACACCACACATCACATACACACTCACACACACACCACACACACACACACACACATCATACACCATACACACACACCACACTCACACCACACATCACACACATACAGCACACACAGACATCACACACACACACCACATTACACACACACATCCCCACACTCACGCCACACATCACATACACACTCACACACACCACACACACACACACACACATCATACACCATACACACACACCACACTCACACCACACATCACACACATACAGCACACACAGACATCACACACACATACCACATTACACACACACATCCCCACACTCACGCCACACATCACACACACACTCACACACACCACACACACACACACACATCATACACCATATACACACACCACACTCATACCACACATCACACACATACAGCACACACAGACATCACACACACATACCACATTACACACACACATCCCCACACTCACGCCACACATCACACACACACTCACACACACCCCCCCCACACACACACACACACACACCACACTCACACCACACATCACACACATACAGCACACACAGACATCACACACACATACCACATTACACACACACATCCCCACACTCACGTCACACATCACACACACACTCACACACACCACACAGACATCACACACACATACCACACCACACCCACACCCCCACACATACCACACACCATACACCATACACACACATACCACACTCACACACACACCACACGCCATATACACACACTCACACACACCGCACACCTCCATGCACACACCTACACGCACAGAGTTCTGTGTCCACTCTGCCCGGCGACAGCACACCGTGTGACTCAGTGGTTTACAGCGGGCCCTGCGGGACTTGGCGTCTGTTGTATCAAGATTCGACATGGGGGGGCTGTTCCTGCTTTAAATGTTTGTCTTAAATATAAATATTTTTGTGTTTTGCAATATGCTGATTAAATAGAGAAGTAAGTTAATGAATTTGATATCTTTTCTTAAATTCTCTTTAGATCTGGCTTGAACCTATGAAACCCATCATTAGGCAAGTACGAAGTAAGTCCTTTTTTAACTCTTTAAAATTCTGTTCACCTGAGATGCTTGCCCTTGACTGTTCAGATTCAAGGCGCAGCCGACCGTGACCCTCACCTCGGGGCGGCAGCATCGCGCCACCCGCGGCAGGTGCGCTGGGAGGTCGCTTTGCCGTTTAGCTTCAGGCTGTGAGACGTGGAGGGTGGGGCATCACCTGACTCAGATACTTCTTGGTTACCTGCCTCACCTGTGGGAGAATAGGATTTGCTGGTCAGTACTGCTTCAATTTTTGGCCAATATGCAAAATGAGTGTGCAGCTTCTAATTATGAAAGGACATTCAGGTGACATCTCCAGTCATTTGAACTCACCTGTAACATTTTTAGAACTAAATTGAGGGGGAGAGGATTATGGGGGGAACTTTTGTTCACTTAGAAGCCAAGGCCATTTCAGTTGCTGTAGCATTTTAGCAAAGCAGTTCCTCTTTTCTGTTGGTGAAAATTACATGACTGGGTTATTATAAAATTTCAATAAAGCTAAAATACTCAGATGAGCTAATAGCTTATGCTTTTTCTTTACAGTAATCAGGTTGTCCTAGTTTCATATATTGAATGATAACATTTTTCTTTCACTAAAGTATATAAGGATTTAAAGAATAATGGCCTTTTAATTTTTTTATTTATTTTTATTTTTTGGCTTTGGCACTCTGCTCATGGGATCTCATTTCCCTGACCAGGGGTTGAACCCAGGCCCTGGCAGTGAAAGCCCAGGATCATAGCCTCTAGGCCGCCTGGGAGGTCCCAGGCTTTTTAAATTATTGCTACTACTATTAGTATAAACACTGTCATTTTTTATCACTTTTTTACTCCTAAAATAAGAAGAATATATTTTAAGATTTTAATGTGCAGTCTTTTTTTTTAGGGTTTCAAACTTTTAGTAACCCCTGCTTAATACAGAAGTTTTTCATTTTTTTCTTTGCTGCGTGTGACTGGTACTTCGGACTAATAACTTCATACACAGGAAGGGTCTTAATATCCTCTTACTTGAAAAGACTTGCTCTAACAGTCCATTTGAAAGCACCAGCTCAGTTATGCCAGAACATGCAGAGAGATAGCAAATACAGAGAGTGACTTATTTGTGGACTGTAAATTTTTCTTTCCATAGGACCAAAGAATGCAGTGCTTCGCCTGGCAGTGAAGTTCTTCCCACCGGATCCGGGTCAGTTGCAAGAAGAATATACACGGTAAAGAGCCTGACTGACAGAGCCGCCGTGAGCGGGTCCCGCTCACCCTCTGTAGCACCTGCACGTCACCTGGGTGCCTGGTCAGGGTCCTCCACACAGAGAGCAAGCCCAGTGTCCGTGTCCAAGCTGGGACCAGAGTGTCACAGCTAAAAGCAGCATTGTTGGAGTTAACTCCTCACAGACCCAAATGCAAATAGGATTTAGAAGAAAGATCGTGTTATAAATTTGAGAATTAAAAGAGGGGTGTTAGGGTACTGCTGAACAAATATTCTCCAGATGAGCCTAGATTTGTGTGTGCAGAAAGTTTGGAGAAGGGCATGGCAACCCACTCCAGTATTCTTGCCTGGAGAATCCCATGGACAGAGGAGCCTGGTGGGCTGCAGTCCGTAGGGTCTCACAGAGTCAGACACGACTGAATCAACTTAGCATGCTGGCAAAAAGCTTGTAGGAGTTTTGCCCATTCCTTTACTATTCTATCAACAAAATGACTTTAACTGGGAGAAGAACCAAGTGTGAAAGTCTTTAGGAGTATACGGAGCGGAAATTCTTCAGGGGATCTCTTTTCTGCTGCTTTTTTAAATTCAGGATCAATTCTTTGCAGAAATGATTGAAAGTGTTTGCAGTTGTTTTACCTGGGTATTAAGATTATGGAAGTGGTTTTTTTCCCTTTTGTTTTATGTACCGATTTTATCACGAGGAGTAAAGCAAAAATCTAAAAATCAAGTGGAAACCCAGAGTCGGATGTAAGTGAAGAGAGGACTACAGTGACGATGCAGTGGTGACAGAGTAGCTTCCTGACCTGACGTGGATTTGTATCCGAATCCTCTGGGTCTTGGACCGTCTGCGTGGGTCTCTGCCAACTGTTCCATTGTCACAAAGCCACAAGCTGGGCTGCAGGGAAGCTTAGACCATGTGGCTCCAGCCACAAGTCTTCACAGGAGGGAGGCTGACCCCAAGGACAGCAGAAAATATGAGTGAGCTTATCTTAACGGTGCATTAAATACCTGACATTTACCAAGAAGTCCCTCTTTGGGAACCACTTTTAAATATATATGCCTCAAAAAAAAAAAAAAATATATATGCCTCGACAACTGTGAGCAACAGTAAGTGTCGGCCTAATTCTGTCCTGGGGCCAAGTCAAGTTTATGCAGAAGGTCCTTGTTTTATTTATTAAAAAATGACATATCTGTGGTAAAAGAAAAAAAGCTGTGAAGTTACATGGAGTAAAAAGTCGGCGTTCCCCTCACTGCATGCCACCCCAGCCCCTGCAGGCTGGACACAGGGGGGCGAGTCCTCCAGGCGGAGGCCCCGCGCTGGCAGCCCGGGGGCCTTAGATGAGTGTCTCAGAAAGCAGCGGCAGATGCACGCGCAGAGCCGCGGGCGGCTCTCTTTCTCTTACCTGCGTGCCCGCTGCCTGCCATGGGCGTCCTTCCATGCCGGTGTGCGTGGCTGCCTCCGGATTTGGTTAACCAGCCTCATGTCAGTGCAAGTCTGGGTTGTGTCCCGCTGTTCTCTGCTGTAGTGCTGCAGATAAGTCTCCTTCTGCACACATATTCGTGAGCTCTGGAAATATTTCTGTAGGAAAAAAAGTTCACGGGGTGGGATTGCTTGAGGAGGGGGACGCACATTTCCGGTGTGAGCCCAGTAGGCGCTGGTGCTGACACTGGCGTGTGAGCCCCGAGAAGGACGGGGCGGCTGTCCTGCTCCCCTGCTGTCTCCAGCGCCTGGAGCAGCCAGGTGCTCAGGGCTGCTCGCTGGTGAGTGAATGAATGTATAAATGGTGTCAACCCACCCCCTGCTACACTCTCACCACTTAATTCAGGGTGCCTGTGTCTCAGATTCTAGCCAAGATCGGGTATTATCCATCTCTCTGAGACTCGCAGCCACACTTGATGCTCTGTCCTTGTTGGGTCTTTCTGCTACTTCCCACAAAACTGTGCGTGCGGTTGTGTCTGTGTAACACAGGGAACACGAGTCTGTGAGCTGCCCCCTTGAAAGCGTGGCTCCGGGTGGTCGGTGCCCTGGGGTGTGGTGTGCTGCCCGCCGTGTGGATGCTGAGTGCTGTGGGGCCAGGCTGCCTGGGCACCGTCTGCTCCATGCAGCCGGGCTGTGTGTCCTCCTCAACGTGGGGATGTGTGTCCCAGGGGCCTTGGGCCTGACTTCTGTGTTTCTCCCTCCTCCTAGCTACCTGTTTGCCCTGCAGCTTAAGAGAGACCTTCTGGAGGAGCGTCTGACCTGCACGGACACCACGGCCGCCCTCCTGGCATCCCACCTCCTGCAGGGTGAGTGTCCCCATGCGACCCACATTCATGGGACCCGCTGCGCCCAGGTTTTTCTGAGGGGCTAAAGGTTAGCTTCCTGCCTGGGAGGGGGATGGGCCGTGCGAGACCCCAACGGTTTCCCTTGGCCTCAGACCTCCAGTTTGGGCTCCAGGCTGTACCCTGACTCTGGGTGACATCACAGCCCCCATGACAAGGCAGGCATCAGTCCCTGAAGGACAGAGGAAACCCTCCAATATCTCAGCGGGAGATGCTTCAGAGCATGAAGCGTTATGTGACTTCAGACATGAGCTGGGAGGAGCGCGAGGGGAGGCTGTGGGAAGCAGGTGTGTGCTGCCCCTGTGCAGGACAGGAAGTAGACCCAGAGGCTCCTGGACTGGACCACGTCCTCTGTGCGGAATGGGTGCTCTGGAGAGTGGGCGCTGGACCTCATCTTCCGTGTAGAACAGGTGCTCTGGAGCGTGGGCGCTGGACCGCGTCCTCTGTGTAGAATGGGTGCCCTGGAGTGAGGGTGCAGGAAGCAGGGCAGAGAGAGGCTCCAGCATGTTAGGACCACAGGGTATGTGCCTTTCCTTGGTCCTTCCGTGACACACCATCTCCAAACAGCAAATGTTCTCATAGGTTTCCCATCCTGCCAGCTGGGTCTTGTTCATGGTTGGCAACGCAAGTGTTGAAGCATCTTTGTTGTTATTCAGTTGCTAAGTCATGTCTGACTCTTTGCGACCCCATGGCCTGCAGCACTCCAGGCTTCCCTGTCATTCACCATCTCCCGGAGCTTGCTGAAACTCATGTCCACTGAGTTGGTAATGCCATCCAACCATCTCATCCTCTGTCGTCCCCTTCTCCTCCCGCCTTCAGTCTTTCCCAGCATCAGGGTCTTTTCCAATGAGTTGCCTCTTCTCACCAGATGGCCAAAGTATTGGAGATCAGCTTCAGCATCTGTCCCTCCAATGAGTATTCAGGACTGATTTCCTTTAGGATGGACTGGTTGGATCTCCTTGCAGTCCAGGGGACTCTCAGGAGTCTCTTAGTTCTTGTTTGTCCTGGGTCATCTCAGACGGAAGGTGGTCTTCAGTGCACACCGCCATCTGGCGGGGCCTCTTGCTTAAGGGCTGTGTTTGCAGCTCACATTTCCCTTAGTGGCTTGTCCTCCCTGGGCCTGTGCTGTGCAGACTGGGGGCTGGTGAAGATGCACGGGGCTAGATGTACTGTAGGGTTCTGACCTAGTCCTTGGCTTTAGAGACATGTCAGGCACCTGCCAGGACGCGCCCGGGGCTGAGGCTTGGACGCGGCACCAGGTGGTCCTGATCTGGGTGGTGGGTGCGGGGTGGGGTGAGCAGGTCCTGTTGTGTACACTCTTGTGCCAAGGTGTGATCTTGTGCCTGCACCTCTTCTGTGAGTGTGAGACTGTCTCCAAACAGTATATTGCTTAAAATGATTGGGCTTTAACCACTGTTTTTCAAATAAGCGGAGCCTTAAAATACATGAACTAGAGAAACAGTCATTGTTCCTTGAGAATTTGAGAAGTCCTGAAGGAAAAAACAATTTAAAATACATTATTCCGAAACAAAACACAGGACCTTATCCAGGGTGTGATGGTCTTGAGACAGCTCACAGAGAAAGCATGGATGAAAATGTAGCTGACAGCAGCTCAAGATTTGCCGCCCAAGTTGCTCGCCAGCATCTTTCCTGTTGAGGAGTCAGGAGAAATTCCCTTCACCTGCCTGTGTGTTTGCTTCTAATAGCATAAGATATTTGGGAAACTCTAGTACAGAATTTTGTTTGAGGGGTATATTCTTTTACTACAGAATTAGAATAATTTTTTTGCTTTTAGTTCTTGCATTTGCACCTTGTACTTTTACGTAAGCACTGAGATCACCTGCTGCTCCTCTCTCACCTCAGCGGAAGTCGGGGACTACGATGAGGCACTGGACCGGGAGCACCTGCGTGCCCGCGAGTATGTGCCGCGGCAGGAGCGCGCCCTGCACAGGATCCTGGCGTTCCACCGCGAGCTCGCGTGAGTTGGGCATCATCAGGCTCGGGCGATGTGCTCACCCCGACCCTCCCCGGGGCAGACCGGGTCCTGTGGCAGCCACGCCAGGTCCAGGGTCCGGGGTGGGGTCGTCCGTGCTGCGGCCCTGTGGTCTGGCTCCCAGAGACACGGCCCTGGGGTGAGGTGAGGGTGACCCGAGGAGGGGCTAGAGATGGAGAGGCCGGGCCGGGCTGGGGAGCTGCTGGCGGGGAGGGGTCCTGGAGGCCTGGCCCCTGCAGGGGGCCTGCAGATGCAGACACACCGACGCCCTGCAGGTGAAACTCCACTGCAGGCCCTGCTGTCGGCTCGGGGGTGGGGGTGGGGGGTGGGGGTGGCTTTGAGTGACACAGACCCAGGTCAGACCCTTGATGATCCCCTCCCCTTCCTGAAGCACTGTGCTTGTCCACCATGTGTTCTACTGCTCACAGCCACAGGGGCCTTCTCGTGTCTGGTCGGGCGGCTCTGGCTTCCAGAGCTGTCAGTTGTGACCTGGACTGCAAGGATGAACCGCAAACATGAACCACAAGAATGAGCCACAAAGATGAACCGCAAAGATGAGCCGCAAGGATGAACCGCAAGGATGAACCACAAGGATGAACCACAAGAATGAACCGCAAAGATGAGCTGCAACGATGAACTGCAAAGATGAACCACAAGAATGAACCGCAAAGATGAACTACAAGGATGAACCACAAGAATGAATCGCAAGGATGAAGCACAAGAATGAACCGCAAAGATGAACCACAAGGATGCACCCGAGCCAACAGCCTGGAGCCGTACGGGCGGCCAGCACCCAAGGCTCTAGTCCTGCTTTAAGCTGTGGAGCCAGAAAAAGCCTTGTAGAGCCTGAAACTGTGAAAGTCCTGGAAGAAAACAGGCAGTGTGTTCTTGGACATGGACTTTAGCAGTACAGTAGGCCCCTTAACACAGGCTTGAGCTGGGCACGTCCACTCTCACACGGGCGGTTTTCAGCAGCAGATGCTACATGGGGTGAATTCTCAGAGGTAGAACCATGGATACTGAGGGCTGACGGGGGGGTGTATGCAGAGGGTTGGGGCCCCTAACCCCCGGTTTGTTCAAGGGTCACCTCTATCATTCTGGATCTGTCTCCTCAGGCAAGGAGAACAAGCAGAAATTAACAAATGGGACCTAATAAAACCAAAAAGCTTTTGCACAGCAAAAGAAACTTATCAAAAAAACAAAAGGCTACCTACTGAATGGGAGAAAATATGTCTGGTAAGAAGTCAGTATCCAAAATACACACAGAAGTCATACAGCTGAACACAAAAAAACAAACAACTTGATTGAAAATGGAGCAGAGGACCTGAAGAGACATCTTTCTAAAGAAACACACAGACATATGAAAACATGCTCAGCATCACTAGTCATCAGGGAAACACACACCAAAACCACAATGAGATACTACCTCACACCTATCAGAGGCTATTACAAAAAAGACAAGAAATAAATCAACAGAGGAGTGGAGAAGGAAGATGTGGGGGGTGTGTGTGTGTGTGTGTACATATAATACACATGTGTATGTATATATATATATATATATATACACATACACACACACAATGGAATACTACTCAGCCACAGTAAGAAAGAAATCCTGTTATTTGCAACAATACAGGTGGACCTGGAGGGTATTGTGCCAAGTGAAATAAGTCAGACAGAGAAGGACAAATACTACATGATTTCACTTACATATGGAATCTTAGAAATACAGCTAACTAAAAAAAAAAACAAAAACAAAAAGAAATACAGCAAACTAGTGGATAGAACAAAAAAGAAACGGACGCATGATATAGACCACAAACCAGCGGGGTGAGGGATGGGGTAGAGGAGTAAGAGGTACAAGCTACTGGGTAGAAAGGAGATTAGCTACAGACTGTACTATACACACAGGGAATGTAGCCAGTTGTTCAGTCGCTCAGTCCTGTCTGACTCTGCAACCCCATGGACAGCAGGCTTCCCTGTCCTTCACCATCTTCTGGAGCTTGTTCAAACTAATGTCTATTGAGTCAGTGATGCCATGCTACCATCTCGTCCTCTGTCATCCCCTTCTCCTCCTGCCTTCAAACTTTCCCAGCATCAGGGTCTTTTTCTAATGAGTCAACTCTTCGCAGCAGGTGGCCAAAGTATTGGAGCTTCAGCTTCAGCATCAGTCCTTCCAATGAATATTCAGGACTGATTTCCTTTAGGATGGACTGGTTGGATCTCCTTGCAGTCCAAGGGACTATCAAGAGTCTTCTCCAACACCACAGTTCAAAAGCATCAATTCTTCAGTGCTTAGCTTTCTTTATAGTCCAACTCTCACATCCATACATGACTACTGGAAAAACCATAGCTTTGACTTTATGGACCTTTGTCGGCAAAGTAATGTCTCTGCTTTTTAATATGCTCCCTAGGTTTCTCATAGCTTTTCTTCCGAGGAGCAAGCATCTTTTAATTTCATGGCTGCAGTCACCAACTGTAGTGATTTTGGAGCCCAAGAAAATAAAGTCAGCCACTGTTTCCACTGTTTCCCCATCTATTTGCCATGAAGTGATGGGACCAGATGCCATGATCTTAGTTTTTTTAATGTTGATTTTTAAGCCAACTTTTTCACCCTTCTCTTTCACCTTCATCAAGAGGCTCTTTAGTTCTTCTTCACTTTCTCCTATTAGAGTGATGTCATCTGCATATCTGAGGTTATTGATATTTCTCCCAGCAGTCTTGATTCCAGCTTGTGCTTCATCCAACCCAGCATTTCACATGATGTACTCTGCAAGGAGATCAAACCAGTCAATCCTAAGGAAATCAGTCCTGAATGTTCATTGGAAGGACTGATGCTGAAGCTGAAGCTCCAATACTTTGGCCACCTGATGCAAAGAATTGACTCATTAGAAAAGATCTTGATGGTGGCAAAGATTGAGGGCAGGAGGAGAAGGAGAAGACAGAGGATGAGATGGTTGGATAGCATCACTGATTCAACGGACATGAGTTTGAGCAAGCTCTGAGAGTTGGTGATGGACAGGGAAGCCTGGCGTGCTGCAGTCCATGGTGTTGCAGAGTCGGACATGACTGAGCAAGTGAACTGAACTGAACTCTGCATATAAGTTAAATAAGCAGGGTGACAGTATACAGCCTTGATGTACTCCTTTCCCAATTTTGAACCAGTCCATTGTTCCATGTCCAGTTCTAACTGTTGCTTCTTGACCTGCATACAGATTTCTCAGAAGGTGGGTAAGGTAGTCTGATATTCCCATCTCTTGAAGAATTTTCCACAGTTTGTTGTGATCCACACACTCAAAGGCTTTAGTGTAGTCAATGAAGCAGAAGTAGATGATTTTCTGGAATTCTCTTGCTTTTTCTGTGATCCAGCAGATGTTGGCAATTTGATCTCTGGTTCCTAAATATATAGCCAATATTTATAACAACTATAAATGGAGTACATAATCTTTAAAAATTATGAATCCTGTTGCACACCTATAACTTATATAATATTGTACATCAGCTATACATCCTTTTTAAAAAGACAGGAAATAAGTGTTGGTGAAGATGTGAAGAAGAGGGGAACCCTTGTGCACTGTTGGTGTGATTGTACATTGGTGCAGCAGCTGTTGAAAATAAAATGGAGGTTCTTCAAGAAACCAAAAACAGACTCAATATTCTACTGAATATTGGCGTATATGGGAAAAGAATCTAAAAAAGAGTAGATGTATATATGTGTGTCAGATTCACTTTGCTCTACACCAAAAACTAACAAAATGTTGTAAATCAACTCCAATTTAAAAAATCTAAAATAAAAAAATAAAAAATCTAAAATAAATAAAATTTAAACTAGAGCTACCATATGGTCCAGAATTCCACTCCTGGGTGTTTACCCAAAGAAAACAGAAACACTGACGGGAAAGGATACACGCACCCCCATGCTCACAGCGGCGTTCCTTACGACAGCCAGAACAGAAACACCCCCTCAGTGCCCGTCAGGAGATGAGCAGGTGGAGAAGACGTGTACATACCGTGGGGTTATCGCCTCGCTGATGGCTTATTGGAGTGATAAGCGTCTAGTCAGCTTCAAAGGACAGACATTTCCATCCAAGAATGGAAATCACAGGAATGACATTAACCAAGCAGTCTTGTTATTCCTAAAAGATCCCAAAACTCAGGCTTTCGGAAGCAAGAGGAAAAAGAGCTGTTTATGGAGGTCGCTCGTGGAGGCTTTGGGCTGTCCTGAGCGCCCACCCTGGAGCCCCTCACTGTCTGGACTGTGTGCCAGGCGAGGATACCCCAGCTGTTTTGGTGATTCTATTTTTGTTCATTTTCATAATTTAATTTTTATAAAGGTATATTCTAATGGTTAGCATTGTACCTTTTAAAGTTTTGAAGTGGGTTCAATGAGATACTAGGGTTATCCGTGCGTTACTCGTAGTGTGGCCCATATTTAGTATTCGTCTCTGCCTGTAAATGTTTGCACATCACTTTGTCCATATGAAGATAAAATTATAAGGCTGAGCACCTCATGAGTGCAAAGAAAAGATTCGCCCCGGGGATTACAGAACCGAAGGAAGGGGACGGTTCTGTGGCCTGTGTGCAGTGTAATTTGCCGTGGGTGGGTATCCGTGGGGGAGCGGCCGGCCGTCTGGAGATCGGAGCCCCTGTGCTGGTTGTGTTCCCTTCTGTTTTCCCGGTCTCTCTGTCCGAGTTTCTGCTCTCAGGAGCGCTGTGAACTTGCTGTCTTTCATTGCAGGGGCCAGACTCCTGCTGAGTCAGACTTCCAGGTGCTGGAAATTGCCCGGAAGCTGGACATGTACGGCATCAGGTTTCACTCGGCTTCTGACCGGGAGGGGGCCAAGATCAAGCTGGCCGTGTCACACACGGGCGTCCTGGTGTTCCAGGTAGGTGGGCGGGGCGCTGTGCTCACCTGCGCTGGGAAGTCTGTGGCTGAGTCACCTCAGACTGGGAGGCAGAGTGTTGCGGACTGTGTGATCCGGCCTGTCCCCCTAGAGAGGTCGTTTCCTAGTCCTGGACTCTGTCCCGGAGCCCGCTCTTCCTTCTAATGCTGTTCGGAAGGTCCCCTGACCCGGAACCTCACCCCGGGGCTCAGAGTGACCTGCAGGCAGGGTCTCCCCCGGGGCTGAGGGGCCGCTGCCCATGGGGTCTCCGCTACAGGCCACAGTCCCACTGACTGCGGGAGCCAGAGCTGCCTGGAGAGCTTCTGGGGTGGCCCCGTGGTCCTGGGGGTGTCTACCCCCATTGGGTGTGAGCATGGGAGGAGACACCGGAAGGGCCCCGAGCTGTGTTTCTGGTGATGTGTCTGCGTGCTGGGCCGGCTGAAGCACCCGGAAGCAGCTGCGGGTGCCAGCCTGGGCTCCAGAGCCCTCCCTGGCACGGGCCCTGCCCAGGACCTTGGCGCCTCGGGGAACGCGGCCGCCGGCTGCAGCTCCTCCCTCCATGGCCAGCTTCACGCCGCCCCCCGAGACGGCCAGTCTGAGCCTGGCCTCCCCGACCAAAAATGCTTCGTTTCACCGTCTTTGCCTTTCTCTTTTAAAATTAGGCATCAAATTTCAGTTTCCTGTCAGAAAGAATGTCAGGCTTGCACTTAGAGTCAGCAGTGTGGCTTCCCCTGAGCGTCCAGGCCCTGCCAGGCCCAGGCCCCACACGCACGCCCTCTGCCGGCGGCCCCTGCCCGGCACGCGGGGGCAAGCGCAGCCCTCAGAGTCGAGGTCGTCATTCTTCCAGAAAAGGGCAAGTCGTCTATGACCAGAAGAAATTGCAAAAGCAAAGGATTAAAGAGTTTGGGTTAAAGGCGGCAGATTGAATCCATTTCCACTCCCTCAGAATCCCCACTGGAATGACAGTGAAGGGATTTTTTAAACTTTGCATCAGTAAGACCCAAGGATGGAAAGGAGAGCAGGGGCTGTCAGCTGAGTCTGGGAGCTCGGAAGGCCGGTGGGATGACCGCGAGGTGCAGGAGTGGAGCTGAGACCGGCGGGCCGGAGGCAGGACAGTTAGAGCGCCACCCCGCCCCTGGCAAGGGCCTCCCCTTGGAGGTGGAGGGGAGTGACTGTGAGTGGGCTTCTGAGCCTGCGGTCCCCACTCCAGCCCCAGGAGGTGCCGGCCAGCCCTTCAGAGCCTCCTCTTCAAAGACTCATCGCAGACACATTGACGATCTGAAAGCACTGAGAATCAGAAGAGCACGCAGAGTCCCACATGCTCATCACACGGGTTCTCGCCGGACTGTGTTCTCACTCCCTGCCCCCCACACACACAGATCACATATACAAGTACCAGCACGTGTACACATACACAGACATGCAGAACACATGTACACACGCTGACACATAAATATACACAGAGCACCCACACAAACCAGACATGACACAGACCACATCCACACACGAGAGACACATATACACATAGACTACATATACACATACACACACCAACACACACAGAGACCACATATACACACATACACACACACACACACAGAGATGTATAGATAGACAGATCTATGGATACACAGACACATAAACACACAGACATACAAACCACATATACACTCACATACATACGTGATACACATGTACACAGACATACACACATACAGACCATGCATACACGGAGACACACACATGTACAGATACATATATACAGAAACAGACCACATACACACAGATACACACACACAGACACACATATACAGAGATACATATGTATACACAGATACACCTACAGACACACACATATACGCAGAGACACATACAGAAAGACACACCATACAGACCATGTATATACACACAGACACACAGAGAAGCATATACACACATAGACACACGACACACACACAGATGCCCAGAAACATGCACATATACATATATATGTGTGTGTTAAGTCGCTGCCGTCATGTCTGACGCTGTGTGATCCCATGGACTGCAGCCCACCAGGCTCCTCTGTCCATGGGATTCTCCAGGCAAGAATACTGGAATGGGTTGCCATGCCCCCCTCCAGGGGACCTTCCCTACCTAGGAATAAAGCCCACATCTCTTAGGTCTTCTACATCGGCAGGCTGGTTCTTTACCACTAACACTACCTGGTAAGCTGTACACGCACAGACACATGTATAAACACAGGCACACACCTATATACACACAGAGAGACACATGTATACACTCAGATACACACATGCACAGAGACACACACATTTTTGTACACACAGGCCACATATATATACACAGACACACACACACATTCTTCTGAAGCCTTGAGGGTGAGGTGCCCTCACAGGGCCCTTTCCCCTGAGTGTGTGCCCCCTAAGAAGAGACCACCCCTGTCGTGACTGCTGTGCGGCCGTCACTGAGGCCCCTGACTCTTGAATCTACGGGTCTGTCCCCGTTGTTAGCTCCTGGCCAGTCGCGTCCATGCAGCTCCTTTTCCTGCAGGACGGGGTCCAGTCTGGAAGCGGCTGTAGCATTCAGCAATCATGCTGCAGACGCCTGCGATCCAGAACACTGCAACAGTGTGTGGGCCGTTTTCCTGTGGCTAGAATCGGCTGGTGGTGCCCAGCTGGACCACATGCAGGTGACATGTGACCCCTCAGGGATCATCTGGGGCACCACCTGGCCTCCCTGGCGATGCGAACGCTGACCGCTGTGCTCTCTGGTTCTTCGCCTGTATCGTTACTGGTCCTTCTCTTTCAACTCATGCGCATCCTTGGAGAGACGCTGCACCTTGTCCAGTGCCCTGTAGACTAGCGTCCCTGGGCAGTGCCTGGCCAGGGTTTACCAGATGCTCCCTGACTCGGGCACACCTGGGGCCTCCTGCTAAACTCAGACAGTGACAGGGAGAACCAGGAACTTGAGGAAAACCTTCTTTCCAAGGAAGATGGTATTTGCAGGGCAGGTGCCAAACTTGTGGGAAGAAGAGACTCAGAGAAGCAGAAACTCGGGGCTGGAGACGGTGCAAAGGCAGGAAAGCCTCTTTACCCCATGCCTCGTCCCCAAGGAACGGGGCACAGCTTCAGCACAAGCCTAAACTCGCACGTGAGTTTTGATTCTGGCCTGGTTTGTCATAGTAAAATATTGGTAATTAACTGTTGGAAGGCTGGTTATGCAAGTGGTGCTGCATCCACGTTATGGGGTAACCGGCCACCTGTCCAGAGGACACAGACTCTGTCCTAATAAACGAGACAGTCTCTGAGATGTGCTGTTACATGGAGAGAGTACTCAGCTGTGTGTGTGACTTCCTGCCACTTGTGGGGAAGAGAAGAAATCACACACACAATTTATTCCCTGCAGAAAGGCCGGCGTTGACCGCCCCTCGGATAGTGATCAGAGTCAGCAGGCTTTCAGAAGAGGGGAAAGGGGAATGCTAAATCTGGACTCATTTTGGTGCCTTGTTAGTATATTACTGTATTGCATGTTCTTTCTTTTTTTAATTTAAAAGTACATTATTGCTAAAAGTGTTAACCATTATCTGAGCCTTCAGAGAGTCATAATCCCTTTGCAGTAGTAATGTCAAAGATCACTGATGACAGATACCTTAGCAAATATAATAATGAAGAGGTTTGAAATATTGTGAGAATTACCAGAGTGTGGTACAGAGAAGTGAGTGAATGCTCTTGGGGAAACGGTGCTCCTAGACTTGCTCAGAGCAGGGCTGCCACCGGCCTTCAGTGTGTCTGTGAGACCTTCTCCAAGAAGCCTCAGAAGTAGAAGAAAAGCCTACACCTTGAAGCAAGAGCCGGGCAGGCACAAGGACACGGGGCCAGCGTGGCACAGGCTGGCGGCAGGAGACCTGGGAGACGCGGCTGAGAGCTCCGCAAAGCAGAGGAAGAGACGGAGAGGGAAGCAGAGGGAGCTCCCGCAGCGTCCGGGCAGCCCAGCCTCCCAGGATTCCAGAGGCTGGACCCAAACGGCAGCAAGGAATTGTTACAGACGTTCCAGGAGGAGAAGCATCCAAACTTCCAGGCATGGGTTTCCAGACAGAAGGTGCCCACAGGCCTTATTCCGAGTGAATGGAGATGGGGCAGGATTTGTTGTCTGAGACATCAGAATACAGATCAGAGGGCTTCCTGGGAGGAGGCGGGAAGGCGTGAAATGCCACCGGGCTGGACACTGGAGGATGGAGGTTCTAAACTTGGAAGAAAGTCATTTCCAGTCCAGAATTCTGTGCCTGTGCAGCCGGACTCCTACCCAAGAAGAAAGTAAAAGCATTTCCAGACATGCCGCTTTTCAGAAAACTCAGTCCCCGCGCAGCCTTTGGGACCCTGATGGTGGGGAGAGGCTCCGGGCGGGAGCTGAGGACACGGCGACATGTTGGGGAGGGAGAGGGGTGGGCCATGCTCGGATGCGGAGAACCTGTGTCAGCAGAAAGACATCAGGGGCTCCAGGGAAGACGGCCCAGAGAGAAACAGACCTGACCGGAGAGTTCCCTGGGGCTCCAGTGGTTAGGACCACTGGCATGTGTGTGTGCTCAGTCGTGTCTGACTCTGAGACCCCATGGACTGTAGCCCATCAGGCTCCTCTGTCCTTGGGATTTCCCAGGCAAGAATACTGGAGTGTGTTGCAGTTTCCTCCTCCAGGGGATCTTCGCTTCCCGGGATCAAACCCGCAACTCCTGTTCGACCCCTGGGTCCCAGGTTCAGTCCCTGGTCGGGGAACTGAGATCCTGCAAGCCCTGTGACACAACCAGAAACAAGCCCATCAGTGACGTCATGGGTGAGATCATACTGGAGAGCTTTAAAGGTCTGCAGGGAGGTTTTGCGCTGAACCGGTGATGGGTACACAGAAAATTAAGCAAATGGAAAGAGGCAGTTAGTAACTCTGGGAGAATTACAGGTAAAGGAGGAAAATACAGTTGTAGTCCACCCCTGCCCAGTTTGCGAGCAGCACACACATGATCAACAGCACAGATCAGATTTGGTGGCGCCCGTGGGGAGGGGTGGACGCGGTCCCGTGGTGTGCGGTCCAGGCAGACAGCAGCGGGAGCCAGCTGTGTGGACGCAGGCCTTGGCGGACAGGCCCTCTTTCCACCTCCCTGAGCCCCGCGTCCAGAGCCGGGAGCTGAGGCGTGGCCTTTTCTTCTGTTGCCGTGTGAAAGTTTGCTGATTTCGTGGATGGAGCTGAGAAGCGTCCAGTGTCTCACTGTGGGCCGCAGGTGGAGTGACTGCCTGTCGGCCGCGCTGGGAGGTGGGAGCTGACATTCAGTCCAGACCTCAGGGACATCTCTTAACTCAGGAATGCAAAGAATTGAGACGGAATGCACAGCACGTGAAGTCCACCCTTCAGAAGTATAAGTCAGTGTTTTCAGTATTAATATACTCGCAGAATCATGCGGCCGTCGCCCCAATTCCAGAACATGTCAACCCCACCCTCCCCAGGCCCTGGCGGTCCTGCCCCGCCCGCTTCGCCGACCCTCATGCCTCTGTCTGCGGATGTCCCTCCTCACACCTCCCTGGGACTGGCCTCGGGGCCTCTGCTGCCCCTCCCTTCAGAGCATGTCCATGTCGTGCGTGTTTCCAAGCCTCCTTCCTCCTTATGGCTAAAGTGCTGGGCTGCTTTTTAGTATCTCTGGCAGGAAAGCATTCTTCATCTTGCCGTTTCCCCATCCTGAGTTTGTGGAAAAGAGTAAATGGTCACGAAGACCAAGGACAGAAAAGAAGGTGCTTCCATACATTCAGAGTTTTTATTCTGAAAGTTTTCAAGCTCAGAGAAGTACAAGAAGGTACTGCGAGCCCCTTCGCCGGGCACCCCCACCCGGGTTCCTGTGGGTTCCACAGGTGCCCCTGCCTCATGATTTCAGACGCTCCCACCCAAAGCTGAGCTGCCCCGCCCGCCCGGCCAGGGTCTGCCCGTGATCGTCAGTGGGAAGTGCCTCCCTTCTCTCCTTGTCCTCATGGCCGTGGTGCCCCGGAAGGACCGAGGCCAGTCACTCGTGACGTGGGCCTGCCCGGCCCAGCTGCTGCTGAGACGAGAGCCTGTGCGGCGAGTCCCGGACGGGAGGCTGTGAGTGGTGCAGCCCCTGGCGGCCCTGTCTGTGTTTGCGGGGCGGCGCCTGGCGCCTGCTCCAAAGGCACCGACAGGCCTCTTCACAGAGGGAAGTCACTCAGCAGCGTCCAACTCTGTGTGACCCATGGACTGTAGCCTACCAGGCTCCTCCGTCCCTGGAATTTTCCAGGCGAGAGTACTGGAGCAGGGTGCCGTGTTTCACAAGCTGTGTCTTTATTTGTTTGCTGCGCTGGGGCTTTCTCCAGCTGTGGTGAGCGGGGCTCCTGTTCACTGCTGTGCCCGGGCTCGGGAGTGGGGGTCCGTGGGCTTAGTTGCTTGGTGGCATATGGGATCTTCCCAGACCGGGGATGGAACCCATGGCCCCTGCATTGGCAGGCGGGTTCTCATCCGCTGCACCACCAGGGAAGCCCGCAAGGAGACGTTTTGACCTCTGTAATTTAGTATTTGTGGAGAGATACTTAAGACTGTGAATCTCCCTCATGGTTGCCAGAAGGCTGCTTTTTAAATTCCACTGTTCAGGCTCCTGGAGAGGTTTTCTCATCTGTTTTACTTGGTTGCTGTGGACACAGAGGTTTGTCTCCTGATCTTACTGTTACACGAGTTGTAATTCAGGTTGTAATCTGATATTTGATCTTTAGTCATTATTTCTTTTGATCTTTAAATTGCCCCCCATCCGGGCGTCCCTTCAGGTGACCTCTGTGCCCTTTGACCTCTCCCTGTCCTTTGTCCTTTCTGAGCACTTACTTACTTTCTCACGCAGTAACGTGGTCAAGGTTCTTGTGTTCCTTGCCTGCCCCACCCTGGAAGAGCAGAGTCCCAGTCTCCAAGGGGGAGGAGAGTGCTTAGAAGCCGGGGTCCAGGCCCTGGCGCTCACTCTGGACAGTCAGGAGTTCAGCCCCGGCTCCGGGTCCCCTCCGGCACCCCCGGATCACTCCATCCTCCTTGCTTTCCTTCGCTGAGAAACTCGGCTCTGCTCCTGCCCTGCCCAGCCACCCCCACGCCCCTCCCAAGCACTGTCCTCACTGGGGTGGCTACAAAATGTTCACTGTTAACACTGACAGAAAAAAAGTTTGTATCAAAGCTTTATCAGAGCAATAAAGTGTTCTTCCTAAAACAGATTCGTGTGTTTAGTATTGACATTTTAATTGAGTCATTCCGAATGTAACAACTATATAATGAGTTCTAAATATAATTTGCTTCTGAATATAAAGCTGTGCTTTTTGGCAAGGATGTAACTCTGTTTCATGGGAAAGTATGTGTGTGCGTCTGGATTACACGTGTGTCGATACTCAGCATCCATCTCTTGGATTTTAGAGCAGCACCAGGATCAACACTTTCAACTGGTCCAGGCTCCGAAAGCTCAGCTTCAAGAGGAAAAGGTTTCTCATCAAGCTCCACCCGGAGGTCCATGTGAGTGTCATCATGAGAACTCTTGAAGCTAAGGGAAGTTCCCTCTGCTCAGTTGTTAATGACTTGTATATCAATTCAGCATAACACACACGAGAACGTAAGGACAGGATTGCTGGCTGGGGCTGGACTCTGGGGAGACCTGCCCAGGGCGGCCTGCCCGCAGGGTGGGCCGGCAGCCAGAGGTGGCTGAGCGGCCTGAGAGCGTCCGCGGCTGACGGGCTCCCGGGCCGCTGAGAACCGTAGCGTCACTGCAGCTGCTCCTCCTTTGGGTGCCAAGGCTGAGGTACAGAGTGTTTAGCTGTGGTCCGGAGCCCCGCAGCAAATCAGTCCAGCGTGAACGGAGGGTGTTTCCAGCGTTCTCCTGTGTCTGTCTCCGAAACTGACCCTTCGATAGTTCTAAATGAGGAAGCCTTGACTTTCAGAAAATGAATGTTCCTTTCTTTTGTCCATAAGTTAATAACTAAATTTTTCCATAAGTTAATAATTAAATATAAATTTACTGAAATTAGTAAAAAGGGACAAACGTAAATGTCTATACAGTCTGATGGGAGGAAAAATCCAATACTTGAGACAATTCTAAGATGTTCATGGTGTTACGTGCCCACAGTGCCAGGAAGCTGGGAGACGGCTCAGCCAGCCGCTGTGGCAGGGGGCCTGGGGGCTGCAGCTCAGCCCCAGCCCGGAGCCGAGAGCCTGGGCCAGTCTGGGAGGGGCTGCCCCTAAGCTTCTCAGAGGCACTGGATTAGCAGGGGCTTTGTCAGACCAGGGTCACTGCGACCTGCAAGTGTGTTTATTTTGTGCAGAAAGTGTGGACAGATAGCTTAACTGTTTGTTATTCAAATATTTCTTCTAAGAATGAAAGAGAAGTATAAAGAATGCCAAGAACATGTACAAATGCAAGTAAAAGGCTAGTTTTTTTCTTCTATAAGTTAAAAAAAATGTCTTTGGCAGTTATTCCACAGAGACAGGGAAATAAGAGAATTAGTGCAAAATTCTGAACTGTGTCTATTTCTACACCTGGCGAGGTTATGTTTTATATCGATTCCTAAACACTTAGATTTTTAGGATTAAATATAGGAGTTAAAGTATTGATATTGTACTCTTTTGTAAGGTAATTTGGTAATAAACATTACAATGTCCAAAAATGTGCATTGTTTTTGAGTTCAGTATAACATTTCTAGGAATTTATCCTAAGGAATAACAATGAGAGATAAGGCAGTAGTTTCTTCATGGTGATGTTTGTGAGCCTGAAAACCTTTGTGCCCTGCTCATCCAAAACACCCTCAGAAAACCCACAGGAAAGTGACTGAGTGACGACAGGTAAATGTGTCAGCCAGCACAAAAAGATGCCTTGGTTTCCTCTACCACGGGAAAAGGTTTCAAAGAGAAACTCCAAAATGTTAGCCCTTGTGATTTAGATGACGGAACTTCTCTGACATTTCTACAAAGAAATATACCACTATATTTTTCTCCTCTCAAATATAAATGGAACCAGAAGTCTACACAACTTTCAGAAAGAAAATCTTCCTAGTTTTTAACTTTGGAGTAGCCTGTCTTCCTAGATTTTCTTCCTGCTCTAGTTACTGGAACCTTTGCCTTTCACTCGTAGGGGCCCTACCAGGACACCCTGGAGTTCGTGTTGGGTAGCAGAGATGAATGTAAGAACTTCTGGAAGATCTGTGTGGAGCATCACACCTTTTTCAGACTCTTTGATCAGCCGAAGCCGAAAGCTAAAGCCGTCCTCTTCAGCAGAGGCTCCTCCTTCAGATACAGGTGGGCGGCCGCATCGCTGTTGGCCTTGTCTTGGCGCTGAGAACGCGAACGTCCAGTCAGGGCGAGGGTGGTTCATGGGCAGAGAACTCCATGCGGGCTGCAGCCACGGAGCCACAGGGGACGCTCAGCACACAGAGTGGTGGGGAGAGGCCTGCGGACGGCTGTCTGCAACGCTGGTCCTGCTGCTAATGCAAAGCGCGCTGTGTCAGCACATGTGTAAACTTAAGACAGAGGCTGGGCAAGTCTTACTTTTCCTTTGCTTCTGTGAAAAATTAGTGCTGTGTACAGCTGTTTATTCTTTCCTGTAAAATGTGAATTTTATTCGCAGTGGAAGAACTCAGAAACAACTTGCTGATTATGTCAAAGACGGTGGGATGAAGAGGGTTCCGTATGAAAGGTAAATTCTCGCATCTTCGTGACAGTGTGGGTGTTTATGTCAGCGTTTTAGGCGCCCTAACGTTTGCTCGAGTAAAAGGCACTTCAGCTGCGTCGGTGTGTGTCTTGACACTTGAGTTCTGTTTCTTCTGTTTCATTTAAAGGTGATGGTTTGCGTTTTACTGTCATTTAAGTTGTTCAGATGCAGATGACACTTTTTGCTTCCAGTCTGCCTCACTCCACTCAGACATTGTGTTTTTATAGAGGATGGTTTTCATAGTATTAAACTTTGGATCTGAAAATTCATGTTGTTTCTGTGAGTGTGGATCTCTTCCTTAATTTCACCTCTTCTGGACATGTATTTTTGTTTGCATCCTTTTTTCTGTCATCCTGCCATTTCTGGTTAGATGCCTCAGGGCGTGTTACAAACCCTTGGCCACATTTTCATGTGAGTCCTTTCTCACGGGTGCAGCACATGCTGCTTTAGAAACGGGGTCTGCACCCTAACGCTGTGTGCTCCAGGAGCTCCTCTGATGATGCGATTTTTATAAAAATGCACTGAAGATGAGAAAAAAAAAAAGCAGTGGGGTCAGGCAAGTGGGGCGTGGGGCTCACCGCCTGTCCTCTGTTTCCAGGAGACACAGCAAGACCCGGATGTCTCTCCGTGCCCTCAAAGTGGACTTGCCACGGCAGGTTAGTCCTTCTGTGTAAACGCACCCGATGTAGGCACCGTCCCCTTTTAGGGAATAGCCTGGCGTGGTTGCAACAGGAGTCCTAAAGTTAGTCTCACCATTTACATGGCAGTTCCAGTCCTGGGACCCTGTTTGCAGAAAGGAGTCCCGAGTGAAGAGGGAGCTTTGTGGGTGGACACATGTCACAGTGTTGCTTGTGACCCTAGAGACCCCAGCGACCGCCATCCGTGCTGGTCTGGGTGTGGCCACCTGTCAGGGGACTCAACAGCCACTAAGAATCTCGTTTCAGAAGCGTGGAGCCCGAGAGGGACACGTTCAGGAAGCATTAGCAGTGACACTGGCAGTTTGCACAGTGACCCGTGGAGAACCTTCTTCCTGATTTAAAAAGACAACTGGGTGCTCGAGGGACGAACCCTCACAGCAGCAAATGTTATCTCCCAGTGACCGGGCCCCAGGCAGTTTTTATCTTCTTGTGCTTCTCATCTGACTTGGTTTTCTGCAGTGGACACAGTGCTTTTTGTTGTCAGGAAAACAGCTGAGAAATACAACTTTTATTAAAGTGTGAAGTGATGATAATGCCAGCTTGTGGAGGGGTGGGGGGGCGGCGATTTGCTCAGTGAAGCTGTGTTCGCTCAGTGGACATTTTGCTATTACGTTAAAGGTAAAAAGCAAGAAGCAAATGTGTGCACCTGAGTGTTTGGCATGACCACAGCTACTAAGTCAGGCGCACACAGGCCCCCACACACGTGCCACAGGTGACATGTGGCCGTGGTGCTGGACGCGAGGCTGGCGTCGCCGGCTCCGTGTCCCGGTCTGCCTCGCGGTTGTCTCCCCTGCCTTCACGCTTGCCTGTTGACTGCCACATGCAAGCCTGTCTTTACATAGGCTCTTGCTCTTTTCATGTAATATTATTTCATAATTCTCTGTGTGCATCTGTGTAGTTTCATATTTATAATTTTTTATCGCTGCACAGCATTCATTTTTGTTGCAAGTTTATCATTTATACTCTAATAGTATTTACAGAGCTCCAGTTGGAGCTCATATATTAACACTTCTGTGTCCCCAATTTTTTTTTAACTGGGTTTTGAAATAAAAACATTGTTTGACTCTTCTGGGTATGTTTTCTATTTAGGAATCCCTTGTTAAATCTTTGAAATTAAAAGAACTCACCTTTGGATGCACCCACGCATCTCATCCCCTAGCAGCCCCAGCGGGTCAGGGGAACCTTGCTAGCTGTGACGGGCGGCTCAGCCCATCTGCAGCCACCCAGCCCCAGGGGACGCCAGTGTCCAGAGACGTCCCAGGGAACTTCAGGGTGACCAGGTGCCAAGGAGACTCGGGACTTAGTGACAGAAGTGGCGTGGTACCAAGCACATAGAGAATAGTGGCGTCACAGGGGCCGTAAGCAGGCACTCCTGAGCCAACCTCAGACCGCATCTGCGTTCACAGAGCTTCGGTTCTGTTACTCATAGAGGTAGGGGCCTCGAGAGGAGCGCATGGTGGGCTCGTCTGAGCCCAGCCAGCCACGCACCTCTCCAGCATGACCTGCCATCTCACGCACTCCTTCTTTCTTCTCATTCTGCCCCAGAGCCTCTCGTTCTCCGAGGGTGTGAGGACTCCTGTGACGCCGTCGCCCACAGCCGCCTCCTTCTGCTCAGCCCCCGCGTCCCCTCTAGCTCCCCTGGGCCTGCGTGATTCCCAGGTTGGCGGCGGCAGCTCCGAGACGGGGCCCCCCGCGCCCGGCGCCTGGCGGCCGGCTGCAGAGAGGAGCTCCGTGGTCGCGGCCCAGCCCCCCCAGCCGCCTGCGCTCCAGCCTCACCAAGGTGTCGGCTTCGGTTGGGGCATGAGGAGCTGTGGCCCCCGCAGTCCTGAGGGGCTGAGCTGCCCCGCCTCAGGCCCAGATTCAGGGGGCGTGGGCAGGGGGCACCCGGCTGTGGGGTGCAGTGACCGCGGTGAGGGACCCCTGACCGGGGGCTCCTCCTCCAGGGGGGTGCACCTGTGCAGCCCACTGGGCCGCGGGGGGGTCCCGGTTTTCACATTGACAAGCGCCCAGCTGCAGGTGTCCGAGGAGTTCATAGATGACGACCCTGCAGACATCTCCTTCTTTGCCGGGGGCTCAGAGGCTTTCTCCTTCCCCTATGGCAGCCTGGGCCCAGGCTCCAGCCCGTCCAGCCCTGAGGGGTCTTCCCCGGAGGTGGCCCCCGGGGACAGGGGGCACGGCTTTGAGTTTGAGGAGGGCAGCCTCGGCGACGCACACCCCTCAGACACCTCGGAGCTGCTGGAGGTGAAGGCGCAGGCCAGCCTGATGCAGCGCCTGCTGAGCCCGTCCGACACCAGCTCACTCCGGAACAACCAGTCCGAGGCCAGCTCGCTGAGCAACGCGCCCCTGCCCAGCAGCCTGTCCGCACACACACCCGGCTCTGCGCCCCCGTCTGGGGCCAGCTCCATGGCCAACTTCCCCGCCTGCTCTGTGCGCTCCGAGGCCAGCTCGGCCTTCCAGTTCTCGGACATCGTGGACCAGTTAGAGCAGCTGAGCTACCCACCCACGACGGCCGAGGACTCGAGCAGCTCAGACACGGACTCGTGGGGCTCCGAGGCTGCGGTCCCCCTAGACGTGAGCCTGTTCTTCAGTAGCCCCTTTGTGCAGGCCAGGGCAGACAGAGTCATTTTCGATTTGCAGAATAACATGAAGAATCTGATTCCCGGAGAGCGAATTGACGAGAACGTGCCCTGAGCGCTGCCGGGGCGACCCCCACCCGCCCGGGAGGCGAGGGCTCAGGTGGTAGGCTTTGGTGTAGGAAGCGATTTTGTGGTCACGGCTGGGTATTCTTCATCCCCCCGATTCTCTGACTGTTGCATTTTAAACGTCGAAAAATTAAAAGGTGCGCTTGTTACAGTGTTGAAGGCTGTGCAGCAGAGTTAGGAAGGACGCGTGTCCCCAGCCAGCCCTCGGGGCCACTCCGTCTTTGCAGCTTTATTCTCCAGCGTGCGCGCTCATTCGGCTCAATCGTGCCTTTCAAGTGGTGCTGGTTTGGATTCGCGTTGGCCTTTAGTGGTACACGTGCCTTATACCTGTCGCTGCTTTTTAAGTTGAGACGCTGCCCAGGACTAATTAGGTTGTGGTTTTGTCTGATCTGACTGCGCAAGACCCTGAGGGAGCCCCCCAAGACCCAGGTCCTGGGGCGGGGGTGCTGCAGCCTTAGGGCCCAGGGTGCCTGGAGCTCGAGGAGTCACCTTCGTGACTCTGACCCCGGGGCCGCTGTGCCTGGGGGAGGCGGTGTGTTAGCCTGCGATGGAGACGGGGCGTGTCCTCTCTGCCTGCCTGGGGCGGGGCACTCAGTGTTCGGTTCGGGGAAGGCAGAACCAGGCACAGCAGCCAGGGCTGACGGGGACCTGCTCCCTGTGGAGACCCGGCACCCGCGGCCTCGCTGAGCCGTGGGGGCTCCACCTTTGTGCGAACGCTGGCTCCTGCCTCGGGCCAGGCGCGTGCTGGACGCAGCTGCTCCGGCTCCGACAGAGCCCACCCCCGATATGTGGTCTTGAGTTCCAGCCGGGCGTGTGCGGACAGGTGAGGGGGCCGCGCCCCACGCCCCGAGGATGTGGCTGGCCACGGGGAGAGACCATGGCGTTGTTTGTCACTGGGTCCGTGGCCGAGTTTTATGCTCCTTTCCGGCTGCACCTGGTGGAGCAGCCATGTTTACAGGTCAGTTTTCTTCTGAAAGCCGAGTTCCCGCGTGGGCAGGGGCCTGTTGGCGGTGCCAGGAGGAGCTGCCCAGGTGTCTCTGCAGGTGTGGGCACCTTCCGGCGCTGGTGGCACCGGCAGCCTCCGCTGACGTGTCGGTGCTTCGCCTGCACACTCCTGCCGGGAGCGCGGCCCCGACTCTGCTTCCGGGGACGCTCCCTTCCATCAGCTCTCACGCTGGCCAGGCCGGCTGCACAGAGGCGGGTGCCGTGCACCCACGTGCCTTCTCGTGTCACGGGAATCCCCGCAGCCCTTCTCCCAGGTAACCTGTGTTTCTAAGACTGTGGTTGGTAATGATCGAGCTGTGGGCAGTAAAAGCTGTGCGGACAGCCTGCTGTGAAAGCCCTTGGCTCTCCCCGCGATTGTCTCGGCCAAGTCATGGCGGTTTCCAGCGCAGACACGTCTCCTGACGCCGTGAGGGTGGCTGAGCGCCCGGCGGGCTACACTTGATCCTCCGGGCACTCGGGCCACGACCCCACGGCACGACGCGGACACCAGGTCTGTGTCTGCAGGGCCCGCCCTGTTCACAGAGTCACCAAACCCACCTTAGAACGGGGAGGGACATGGCCAAGTCCCGGTGGTGCCCGACGCAGGCATTCTCACGTCTATTCTCAAGGCTATGGAGGGGCGCGGGGGCCGTGCCAGCCTCGTCCCGGGCCAGAGCTCCTGCCTGCCAGCTGCATCCCCTGGTGCCGCCTTTTGCATGAATGTGTCATGTCCCCAGTAGTGAGGAGGAAAGGGCTGGCGTTTCCCTGTGAATCTGAACTTGCTTATTCTTTAAAGACATGTTGACATTGCCTGGCTTGTGGTTCTTAAAAGTTTGTTTCCCATTGAAATTGTCATTTATGCATTTGCAGATATGTACTGACTCAGAAATCTTTTGTTTACTCAATAAAATAAGGGCGCGTTTGCTACAGATCTTAGTGCCTTTTTAGCTTCCTCTCCTCTGCTCACCTGTGGTTTGATTTACCTGCACTGAAGGTCGTCTCGTGTGCCGACCCCACCCCTGAAGCAGCCCGTGTCGCCTCCAGTCCCACCGATGTCTGTCCATCTGTGACTGCAGGCAGCCAGCCCCACGGTGCCCTTGGACTGTCTCACTGTGGCCGTGGGGGGTGATTCCCTACAGGAGGCCGGCGGGGGAGCCTCTCGCCTTCCTGAGCAGCCCCGCTCGGGCCTGTGTGGCCCCTGTGATCGGCACATAAGGGCAGTGCAGGGAGCCGGCGGGCTGCTGCTCGGGGCCCGCACGAGCCTCCATGCTGGGGAGGAAACACATGGTCCTCGGGCACAGAAGACGTGCTATTGGCATCTTCTGAAAACGAGGCCGTTATTGCCTCCCCGCAGTCAGCTAGACGCCCCCCCACAATATGATCCTTGGACCAGAGTGAGGCAGCTGCTCAGATTCTGGGCCCCCGTTGGGCGCCAAGAGCTCTCTGCGCCTCCAGGAGCTGTCCCCCTCTCCAGCCTCCGGCATCACAGGCAGCGGATCCCGGGGGCCGGCTGAGGAGAGTGCCCAGTAAGGTGGGCCTTGGGGAGGGGCGCCTCTCTCTGGGGTCTGGGGGCACCTGGCACCCAGTGTGGTGGGCTTGGGGGGGCACTGGGCAGCTCTGGACCGGCCCCTGTGGGCCCACACTCCCCGGGAGCCTGAGGCGGGCAGTCTTGGCCTTCAGAGGAAAGGACAGTGGATCATGGGGGCGTGGGTCCCTCCCGTGACTCCGGCCCCATCCCTGACTGGTGCCTCTGTGCTGGCGCCCCCAGGGGTGAGCCTGGTCAGTCCCCAGGGCAAGCGGTCAGGAGCGTAAAAGCCGTGTGGCCTTGCTCTCCAGGAGCGTCCACTCAGGCCGCATCTCCCTCTCCAGGAGCATCCACTCAGGCCGCACCTCCCTCTCCAGGAGCATCCACTCAGGCCGCACCTCCCTCCCCATGAATGTCCCTGCAGATCGCCTACTGTATGGGAGTGCTTTCTTTCGGGGACCTTGCCTCCAGCGCTCCAGTGGTCCGGAGGATCATTAAGTCACAGCTTCTCAAGCTTCAGACAGAAGGTGTCATTTATTAGAGCCTGCTCCCTGGGCCAGCTGGAGTGTCCCACAGAGAAGACCCCGGACAGTCAGCCCAGAGTGGGACTGAGCTGTGGGTTGGGGTGCTCGCTTCCCTCAACAAGGAAACAGTCGTGTTTACTTAGAAGGAAACTCCGGGAGACGCCCCGGGCATGCCGTGCATGTAGACATCACCCCTGAGTATCAGGGCCACGGGCAGACTGCGGTGTCAGCCTCGGGAGAAGGACGGACACAGAGCAGGAGGAGGGGGAGCCGGCGCTTGGACCCCTCAGAGCAGCTTTTACTTTATGAGCCGATTTTGAGCGAAAGTGACTCTCAACACCCTGAGCCAGACGTGGAGCCAGGCCTGGCTTCCGCCAGCTCCCAGGGTCGTTTCCCTGGATTGTGGGGAGATCGGCGCTCCCCTTCTCTTCTGGGAGGAGTGGTCACCATTCTGGCCACTGAGGCGCAGCTGCTGCTTGCTCCCTCCACCATCTTAACCTTCAGACTCGACCTTGACTTTTCCACACCGGAGCTGACTCTTGTTCCACTCTTAGGCACCAGGTTTCAAGACAATTTAATTACCGGGTTTTGAAGGAGAGAATTGAAAGCTATGAGGTGAAAGTAGCTGAGCTTCCCGTCTAAATGTGACATTTCTCTTTTGTCACCTGGTCAGACGGTCAGGAGAAGGTTCCAGGAGAGGACGACTGTGCTTCTCAAAACGGCGTTGACACTGTAAGAGGATTCTTAGGGACGACTGGAAATAGAGTCCACAGAGAAAACTCTCTTCCAGAGTGGCTTCCTGCTGACCATTTTAAATGAAAGCTTACATTTTCAGTGGTTTTTTGAAGACACTCAGGCCTTGGCCCTGCAGCTTTGAGAGCAGAGCCTGTCGGGACCTCTGGGTGGGCAGCAGCTGTCCGCCCACTCCAGTCATTTGCTTTTGGACCCTGTCATGACATGCCATTTGTAGACGTGGCCCGTCTGCAGGATCTGGGGGGGGTCCCCGAGACTGCAGGGGGACAGGAGTGCACCCCGTGCCTGAGCAGTTGGTCCTGGAGCAGGACTCCTGTCACTCAGCTGCATGTCCCAGCCTGGCAGTTTTCCAGTACAGGACCTTGCACACAGGAGTTGGCATGTACAGGTGTTTAAGATTCTTTACCATGTCAGTTAGGGCCACACACACTCTGTGGAACCTAAAACTTGACGTTTAGCACCTTAAAAATGCTTGAGCCGCCCGTCTGCCTGTTAGCCTGTATACTAATGCAGGTCGTCTGCGTGGACAGGACTTTCTACGGTCATGTCATCACAGGGTCCAGAGCAGTGTTCACACACCCCAGGCCCTCCTGGAAATGGCTGGCAGAGCCAGAGCCCCACACGGGGATGCCAAGACAGGGACAGTGGCCCGCACACTCCAGAGCCTCGAGTGTGGGTGGTTACACGTTTCCTGCCACGTGCCTGAGAGCAGCTCCCCACAGATGTATTCACCTCATTTCCTGGCATCTGAGTTGACAAAACGGATGTAGGTAGGACCTGCAACGTTTTACTGCAGCTGACAGATTTAATAGAAATAAATGTCCAATGCCAGGTCGTGATGCCTGTTAGTCTGGTCACTAGAGGATGAGCTGGCAGTTTTTGCAGACTAGCAAGTACAGCGTTGCCGGGTAGTTACAGGGCTGGCTCCAGGACCCCGAGAGAGCACGCCCCCTGCAGGAAGGGCCCTCCTGAGGAAAGGCGTGGCGTTCACACACGGCCCACCCGCGCGCCCAGACACTGTAAACCCTCTCTCCATGGAGCACAGCGCCCGCTGCACTAACAGTGCCCTGAGCAGGTGTAAACAGTGTAGACGTCTGCCCGGGCAGCACATTCACAAGTGTGAATTCTTCCCCCGAATAAACTCAGTCCTCACTGATTGAACCCTCAGATGTGGAGCCCACAGATACAAGGGCGGCCATGCCCACAGCGACAATACCAGATGGTGGCTCTAACCACTTGCAGAAGCCAAACGGTTGATTCCAAACGAGCCGCCCGCCCTGAGCTGCCATCGCCCGCCTGTCAGCCCCCCGCCAGGCCCACTCCTGCCCACCCTGGCCCATCTGTAGCAGGCTTCAGTGCCACCACCAGCTCCTCACCTGTCACCTTCTGCTGTTTAAAAATACAGTCTTTGTGCGAGACTTTTGGTAAACGGCACTACAAGCTTCCTGTGGGCGGCCCCTCATGGAGCAGGGCTGCGTGGGGCGGGAGGATGCTGGGCCGCCCCGTGGACATGCCCTCGGGACCAGTGAGCGTGAGCGTTGGCCCTCACTCAGGGAGCGGCAGGCCTGGGGAGAACCAGCATTCCCCTTGTGAGCACGCTTTTTGGTTTTTCTTTTTGATTGAAGAACGGTTGCTTCGCAGTGTTTTGTTGGTCTCTGCCGTATGAGAACGTGAATCAGCCGTCGGTGTTCATGCGTCCCCTCCTTCTCGAGCCTCCGTTTCTATACTCTCTTCTGAATTTTCAGTGGGTCACGGTATCTCGTCATACGGTTCCAGGCTAAGGAGGGACAGAAGGGACTCTGGAGTGTGATCCTTACAGCTCGTCTGGGGAGTGAGCCTCTCCTCCGGTCGAAGCAGCTGTGTTTGGGCAGAGGTGACCTCGTGGGCTTTGTCGTGGGAGGAGACATGGGGGAAGTCACGTTATTTTAAGGTGGTTTAGCCGATTTTAAACATGTAACAGAAGCAGATTTTAATAAACTTATTCTAACCATTTCTGTTCTTACGTTGTCCGGGTTTTCTGATGTCAGTGAACATTTGTCCGTGTCTGAAATCGGTGTGGTGTGAGAAGCCCAGAGGTCAGCTCTGCCGTCCGGCCTGGGGAGCCTGTCCCCCGAAGTCCTGGGTGGGGTCCCGGCTCCTGCTCCCCAGGGCTCTGAGCTTGTCAATGTGAAACCGGGCGACCTCCACCTCAGGCCGCTGGGAGGAGGGGCGCGCTGCGGGAGCTCTCTGCACCCGCCTCCTGCACACACCTCCTGCACACTGCACTTGTTAGGCAATCCTAGGTTGCTTTCAATCACCAGTTAAATATCTTCTCTGAAACCCCTGCTTTCAGGTAACTCAAATTTGGCATTTAATAGTTACTAATTTCTCATAGTAAAACATTAATAAACCTTTGAGGATTTTTTTAAATAGGTAAGATAATTTTGTATTACAAAATGTTGGAGGAAATAGAACGGGGTCAAAACTTGGCCGCAATCTAGTCAAGAGCAAACGTTACTTGAAGAAGGGAAAAAACTGAGTGTTTCTTCTGCTTTTGTGGTGTATTCTAGAACACCAGGTTAAAGTGCTTATTAATGAACAATTCAGGGTGTAGAAAACTGTACGGTAACTCCGTGTGACGCAGCATTCTGGTGCAGGGTTAGTGAATTGGCCTCAGCACACCTGTCCTCCTCCTCGCGCACCTGCAGTGCCCTCCCCGCTCTGTGGCGGCCGATCTCCCAGGACCCCGAGCCCCGGGCCAGGCCGCCCTGGAGGCTCCCTGGGGAAGCGGGGTCACATTGAGCCATGCCTGCCGCCGCGGCCCCCAGAAGGGCCTGGTGGTGGTGCCGCCCCTTGGGTCCTCTCTTCCTCATCGCCCCCCATCACCCGTTCACTTCCAGGCCTTTCAGCGGAGAGTCCTCTGCCTTCTCCCTCCACCCAGAGGAGCCCACCGGGCCTGAGCCCCTTGGGCCCAGCAGCGCAGGGCCTCAGCCCCCTCCTGGGCCCCGTCCTCAGTGATGCTGCTGGAGCCAGGATGGACAACCGGGAGGAGCCGAGACGCAAGGTGGGCGCCCCCGGGGGGCTTGCTGCTGGGAAGTGAGGGCAGGGGGGGCGGGTGCCCCAGTCTTGAGACCCTCGCCTCACCTCTGGGGGCTACCGCCACAATGGGCCTCCCCGCTGCTGTCACGGGTCTTGGCATCCGTCGGTTCTGCATGTGGGGCTGGATCCCGGAGACCTCAGCCTCGCCGCTCCCTGAACTGCTGGCTTCAGTTTAACGGTGGAGGAGCTGGGAGGGGCCGGGGGGTCAGGGGAGCAGGGACTGGCGGCCGAGGTGGTCCTGGAGGGGCATCCTGGGGCTGGGCACGTGGCGGAAGGTGAGGCCCCCACCTGCAGGTTCAGTGTCGGGCAGGAGCAAGGTTGGCAGGCAGAGAGCTGGGGACCGAGGAGAGATGCCGCTCGCGAGCGAGGCCGTGGCCTAAAGCAGGGGCACCCCAGACTTGGGGCCCCCCAGCTGTTGGCAGGGAGCCCCAGTTTCCCTGATGACTCCCTTGGCAGGGCTGGGGCTGCCTCCATGTTCCTCAGCCCCATGGTGGAGCACAGGGTCTGGGAGGCTTGGCATCCACCGGCCTGGCCTTGGGCTCCGCATCAGCGTCTGGCTGCCCAGCTTGGGGGTAGGGGTGGAGGTGGGGAGCTGCCCAGCCCTCTCCCGCAGCCCAGTACCAGCTTGCTGCCTGAAACCCCTTCCCTACCAGCGTCTCCCACTAACTGTGCGAGAACTGGTGAGGCCCCACGGTACTAGGACAGCCTGGAACGGAGCTAGTGCTCCCTTTCTAACGGGTGCTCCTCTGCCTATTGGCGGGCTCCCCTCAGGCTCTGTGGGAATAAAGCCTGGCCCCTCCCTCTGCCCTGACCTGGGCCCTGACCTTAGGGGTGTAGCTGGCAGAGTAGTCAATGTTTTGCTTTCTCCCCACTGAGTTTCCTAGAAGCTGCCCTTTGATCTGGAAATCCGGGGCTGGCCCTGGTTCCCCAGACTGGCGTCCATGAGCCGCTGCTGACCGCCCTGCTGCTGGCAGCCCCTCGTCAGTAACTGGTGACGCCTGCTGTGTGGCTGTGACCTTGGCAGTGATGCTGCCGTGGTTGTTTCCGGGCACCTCCACCTCCCAGCGGCACTCCCTCCTGGACGGGGCTTTTCCCTCCAGGCTTTCTCGTCCTGACTCGCTGCCCGCAGAGGAGCTGGTCTCAGGCCCCAGGGAGAAGCCCGGGCCCCCAGCCTCCCTTTCCCAGCACGCCTCAGACCCCACCACGCTTCATTTCCCCAAGCTGATCGCCTGAAGCCTTGGACTCTCACCCTTCCCACACTCTTTCACCTCCTCCACCTGCCTGGGCCCGGACCTCCAGGATGTGTGGGGGCCCCCCTCACCCTGACTCACCTCCCTTGCACCTCCTGAGCAGCCCCAGCCCCCAGACTCACCCTGGGGCCAGCACACCATCATGTGCTCAGATAGGCCCCCAAAGACCCTGCCTTCCTGCCGGCGACCACTTCTCTTGCCTCGTACCCGCCCCCATCCGTGGCCCCTGAGCTGGCCCTGACCGCCCACCCTCCACCCCACCTGCTCCCCGTCATGTGCACTTTGCTGCCCGGAGGGGTCACATCCTCAGTAGCTAGAGTTGCTTCCTACCTGTTTCCTCCTGAGAGGCTGTCCGCTCAAGGGCAGGAACCTCTGCACTTGGCACGTCGCAGGTACCTGTTGCCACAGCTGACACGGGAGGGTCGGCCCCAAGTCTTCCACCTGGTGGAGGAGCAGAGGGTGAGCGTGCAGAAAGAGTAGGACTGGGCCAGCGCCAGGTGGGAAAGCACGGAGGAGGGGCCATTAAGCAGACCTTGACTTGCTCGGGGTGGGGTGCAGCCCTGCCCTTCCCGCTCCAGAGGGCTCTGTCGCCGTGGACTTGCCCCTGCATGTTTATTTGATCCACTTTACTGTAATGTTTGCTTTATTGTGGCAGTCTGGAACCCAACCCACAGTTTCTCTGAGGTGTGCCTATATTTGTGTGTTAACCAGCTGCAGTCCTGGGAGTGATATCGGAATAATAATTTCATCACAAAATGAGTAATTAGTTTAAGTGTTTGCTGCTGTTTAAGCAGCAATTATTTTCTCAAAAAGAATAACATAATATGAGAAAAACATCTGAGGGAGATAAAACTGGGCTTATATTTTTACTCAGAAGTGACTCAGGAATTACATGTGAAGATCACACAACAGTGTTAACTTCAGCAGAAGACATGCCATGTTAGGACGTCGGTGACATGCCCGGCAGACATACACTCACACTGTCTGCGCTTTTTGCAGTGCGTGCCTGCGGACGAGGCATATTTCATAGCAAAGGAGATTCTCGCCACAGAACGAACATACCTGAAGGATTTAGAAGTTATTACCGTGGTATGAAACCTAAATCCTTTGTTTTGATTTTCTGACTACTTCTTAAATCTAGGTCAGAGACAGAATCCCTCCTGATAAACTGCTCTTGGCCGTCATGAAATCTGTGTATGGATGTCTATGTTTGTGAAGTGTGTGAGGTGTGAAAGTTACTCAGTTGTGTCCGACTCTTTGTGACCCCATGGACTATACAGTCCACGGAATTCTCCAGACCAAAATACTGGAGTGGGTAGCTGTTCCCTTCTCCAAGGGATCTTCCCAACCCAGGGATCGAACCCAGGTCTCCCACATTGCAAGTGGATTCTTTACCAGCTGAGCCATATATGTTCTGTTAAATATATTTGGCTTAAAACATGTCTAATCAGATCAGTACTGGGTCCAATTTTTGTAAACCTGGCAACATATTCCTTTGAAGCTTTTCATCCACAATTGTTTTCCTATATTGTGAAAACTGGGTGATCAGCCTAGAGGTTGGCTGTGGCACTGATCTGAGCTGTCCTTGTGGAGGCTCTGTGGTCAGTGCTGCATTTCCTAAGGTGTGAGGTTCCTGGGTCACCCTGAGCTCTTCCGGCAGTGGTTCCGGAGCGCGGTGGTCAAGGCGGACGCCATGCCTGCAGACCTGATGACCTTGCTCTTCTCCAACATTGACCCCATCTACGAGTTCCACAGAGGCTTCCTTCGTGAGGTGGAGCAGAGGCTGGCGCTCTGGTAATGCCCTGCACACCCCCCACCCCCCCTCCTCTGGCACCTCCACCATCACTCCTCTCAGGAGCTTTCCAGCTTCGGGAAGTATTTCATAGGAGTCATTATTTCATTGAAACAGATGTTAGTAGAATCATAAGTTGCTTTCATTCATCTTGTTCCAGAAGAGAGAATTTTGTTGTTCAGTCACTCAGTCGTGTCCAGCTCTTTGCAACCCATGGACTGTAGCACACCAGGCTACCCTGCCCTTCACCGTCACCCAGAGTTTGCTCAAACTCATAGTCCATCAGGTTGGTGATGCTATCCAACCATCTATTCATATGTCACCCCCTTCTCCTCATGCCCTTAATCTTTCCCAGCATTAGGATCTCTTCCAATGAGTCAGCTATTCGCATCAGGTGGCCAAAGTATTGGAGCTTCAGCTTCAGCATCAGTCTTTCCAGTGAATATTCAGGGTTGATTTCCTTCAGGATTGAATGGTTTGATCTTCTTGCTGTCCAAAGAAGCAAGCACCATATTTTGGTGCATAGTATGGTGCTGTCCATCTCCAGCACCATAGTTTGACATCATTAATTCTTTGGTGTTCAACCTTTATGGTCCAACTCTTACACCTATACATGACTACTGGAAAAATCATAGCTTTGACTATACAGACTCCCACACCCATACATGACTACTGGAAAAACCATAGCTTTGACTGTGTGGACCAAAATGATGTCCTTTTCATCATAGGAGACTGGAATGCAAAAGTAGGATGTCAAGAGATACCTGGAGTAACAGGCAAGTTTGGCCTTGGAGTACAAAATGCAGCAGGGCAAAGATTAACAGAGTTTTGCTTAGAGAACACACTGATCATAGCAAACACCCTCTTCCAACAAGAGACGACGCTACACATGGACATCACCAGATGGCCAATACCGAAATCAGATTGATTATATTCTTTGCAGTTAAAGATGGAGAAGCTCTATACAGTGAGCAAAAACAAGACCAGGAGCTGACTGGGACTCAGATCTGAACTCCTTATTGCAAAATTCAGACTTAAATTGAAGAAAGGAGGGAAAACCACTCGACCATTCAGATATGACCTAAATCAAATCCTTTATAATTATACAATGGAAGTGACAAATAGATTCAAGGGATTAGATCTGATAGACAGAGTGCCTAAAGAACTATGGACAAAGGATCATAACATTGTACAGGAGGCAGTGATCAAGACTGTCCCCAAGAAAAGAAATGCAAAAAGGCAAAAAGGGTTGTCTGAGGAGGCCTTATAAATAGCCGAGAAAAGAAGAGAAGTGAAAGGCAAAGGAGAAAAGGAAAGATATATCCATCTGAATGTAGTGTTCCAAAGAATAGCAAGGAGAGATAAGAAAGCCTTCCTCAGTGATCAATGCAAAGAAATAGAGGAAAACAATAGAATGGGAAAGACTAGAGATCTCCTCAAGAAAATTAGTGATACCAAGGGGACATTTCATGCAAAGATGGGCACAATAAAGGACAGAAATGGTATGGACCTAACAGAAGCAGAAGATATTAAGAAGAGGTGGCAAGAATGCACAGAAGAAATATACAAAACAGATCTTCATGACCCAGATAACCACGAAGGCATGATCACTCACCTAGAGCCAGACATCCTATAGAGCAAAATCAAAGGGGCCTTGAAGCATCACTACAAACAAAGCTAATGGAGGTGACGGAATTCCACCTGAGCTATTTCAAATCCTAAAAGACGATGCTGTTAAAGTGCTGCACTCAACATGCCACCAATTTGGGAAAACTCAGCAGTAGCCACAGGACTGGAAAAGGTCAGTTTTCATTCCAATCCTAAAGAAAGACATGCCAAAGAATGTTCAAACTACCGCACAATTGCACTCATCTCACATGCTAGCAAAGTAATGTTCAAAATTCTCCAAGCCAGGCTTCAACAATATGTGAACAGAGAACTTCCAGATGTACAAGGCGGATTTAGAAAAAGCAGAGGAACCAGAGATCAAATTGCCAACATATCTACTTCTGCCTCATTGACTATGCTAAAGTCTTTAGCTGTGTGGATCACAACAAACTGTGGAAAATTCTTAAAGAGATGGGAATACCAGAACACCTTGCCTGCCTCCTGAGAAATCTGTATGCAGGTCAAGAAGCAACAGTTAGAACCGGACATGGATCAATGGACTAGTTCCACATTGGGAAAGGAGTACGTCAAGGCTGTGTTGTATATTGTCACCCTACTTATTTAACTTCTATGCAGAGTACATCATGCGAAATGCTGGGCTGGATGAAGCACAAGCTAGAATCAAGATTGCTGGGAGAAATATCAATAACCTCAGATATGCAAATGACACCACTCTAGTGGCAGAAAGTGAAGAGGAACTAAAGAGCATCTTGATGAAAGTGAAAGAGGAAAGTGAAAAAGCTGGCTTAAAACTCAGCATTCAAAAAATGAAGATCATGGCATCCGGTCTGATCACTTCATGGCAAATAGATGGGGAAACAATGGAAACAGTGAGAGACCTTATTTTCTTGGGTTCCAAAATCACTACAGATGGTGATTGCAGCCATGAAATTAAAAGATGCTTGCTCCTTGGAAGAAAAGCTATGACCAACCTAGACAGCATATTAAAAAGCAGAGACATTACTTTGCTGGCAAAGGTTTAACTAGTCAAAGCTATGATTTTTCCAGTAGTCATGTATGGATGTGAGAGTTGGACCATAAAGAAAGTTGAGCACCAAAGAATTGATGCTTTTGAACTGTGGTGTTGGAGAAGACTCTTGAGAGTCCTTTGGACTGCAAGGAGATCCAACAAGTCCATCCTGAAGGAAATGAGTCCTGAATCATTGGAAGGACAGATGCTAAGCTGAAACTCCAATACTTTGGCCACCTGATGCAAAGAACTGACGCATTGGAAAAGACCCTGATGCTGGGAGTGATTGAAGGTGGAAGGAAAAGGGGAAGACAGAGGATGAGTTGATGGATGGCATCACCAACTGGATAGACATGAGTTTGAGCAAACTCTGGGAATTGGTGATGGACAAGGAGGTCTGGCATGCTTCAGTCCATGGGGTCGCAGAGTCAGACACGACTGAGCAACTGAACTGATACGGACCTTGTTGACAAAGTGATGTCTCAGCTTTTTAATATGCTGTCTAGGTTTATTATAGCTTTTTTTTCAAGGAGAAATCATCTTTTAATTTCATGGTGGCAGTCCACCATCCACAGTGGTTTCAGAGCCCAAGAAAATGGTCTGTCACTTTTTCCATTTTTCCCCCATCTCTTTGCCATGAAGTGATGGGACCAGAAGCCATGATCTTAGTTTTTTGAATGTTGAGTTTTAAACCAGCTTTTTCACTCCTCTCTTTTACCCTCATCAAGAAGCTCTTTAGTTCCTCTTCACTTTCTGCCACTAGGGTGGTGTCATCTGCATATCTGAGGTTATTGATATTTCTCCCAGCAATCTTGATTCTAGCTTGTGCTTCATCCAGCCCAGCATTTCACATGATGTACTCTGCATAGAAGTTAAATAAGCAGGGTGACAATATACAACACAGCGTTGATGTACTCCTTTCCCAATTCTGAACCAGTCTGTAGTTTTAAGTCCAGTTCTAACTGTTGCTTCTTGACCTGCATACAGGAAGCAGGTAAGGTCTCTGGTATTCCCATCTCTTTAAGAATTTTCCACAGTTGTTGTGATCCACACAGTCAAAGGCTTTAGCACAGTCAGCAAAGCAGTTGTTTTTCTGGAATTCTCTTGCCTTTTCTATGATCCAACTATACTTTTCATAATATACTATATGCTTTGGTGCACTCTCAGTCATGTCTGACTCTTTGCGACCCTATGGACTGTAGGCCACCAGGCTCCTCTTGCCATGGAATTTTCCAGGCAAGAATACCTGAGTGGGTTGCCATTTCCTTCTCCAGGGCATCTTCCCAACCCACGGATCAAACCCATAGCTCCTGTGTCTCCTGCATTGGCAGGCAGATTCTTTACCACTGCACCTCTTGGGAAGCCCTATGATTCAATGGATGTTGGCAATTTGATTTCTGTTTCCTCTGCCTTTTCTAAATCCTGCTTGTATATCTGGAAGTTCTCGGTTCATGTACTATTGAAGCCTAGCTTGAAGGATTTTGAGCATTACTTTGCTAGCATGTGAAATGGGCACAATTGTGTGGTAGTTTAAACATTTCTTGGCATTCCCCTTCTTAAGGACTGGAATGAAAACTGACCTTTTCCAGTCCTGTGGCCACTTCTGAGTTTTCCAAATTTGCTGGCATATTGAGTGCAGCACTTTCACAGCATCATTTTTTAGGACTTGAAATAGCTCAGCTGGAATTCCATCACCTCCACTAGCTTTGTTTGTAGTGATGCTTCCTAAGGCTCACTTCACCTCACACTCCAGGATGTCTGGGTCTAAGTGAGTGATCATACCATCATGGTTATCTGGGTCATGAAGACATTTTTTTTTTTTTAATGAATACCTTTTTTGTACAGTTCTTCTGCGTATTCTTGCCACCTCTTCTTAACATCTTCTGCTTCTGTTAGGTCCATACCGTTTTGGTCCTTTATTGTGCCCATCTTTGCGTGAAATGTTCCCTTGGTATTTCTCATTTTCTTGAAGAGATCTCTAGTCTCAGGAGATGATCCTTTTTTGCCTGGTCACTACCATATCAAGGATGGTCAAGATATGACAACAGTCTCTGTCAAGTATGGCCTCCCCCTCAAAGCCTCTGGGTGCTGTTCTGAGCCTGGGACTCGCCATCACAGTAGCAGTGAAAAGAGCATTTCTCACAAGCTGTCCAAGGTTTTGACCTCATTTGTCCCTCTGCTCCAGGGAGGAATCTTCTAGCACCCAGGCCACAGGCAGTCACCAGCGCATCGGGGACATCCTGCTCAGGAACATGCTTCAGTTAAAGGTAGCATGGGCTTGTGTGAGGCTCTGAGCATAGCAGCTGGTAGTGGGGACACCAGCTTCCTCCTCAGGACAGTGTTCTCCTTAGAACGACAAGAGGCAGGACAGACTTCCCCTCAGGTCAGCTCTGCCCTCAGGTCAGGACACAAGCCCTTCTGAGCCATATTCCTCTCAGTCAGGACACGAGCCCCTCTGAGCCGTGTTCCTCGCAGCGCTATTTCCACCAGGACGGGCTTTCCTCAGGTCAGTGCCCCCTCAGAGCAGAGCTCCCTTCAGGCCAGGTCCTCTCAGAGCTGCCTCCCCCACCCCAATGGCAGTCTCTTCACGACACACGCCCCTCAGGATCGACAGCGCCCGGCAGGGCTGCCTCCTGCCTGGCCAGGGTTCCCTCAGCCCGCGCCCCTCACAGCCGTGGGGCCGGTGCAGCTGCTCCCGCGCGCTCGGGCCCCAAGACTGGGAGCCCGAGGTACCACCTTCACCTGCGGCTGCGCCGCCCGCTATCCCAGCGCTGGGGCTCTGGCTCTCGCGCGACACGCCGTGCGCTCCTCCCGGAGGCTTCCTGCCCAGACCTTGCCCCGCCCCTCAGGTTCCGCCGGGCTCCGCCCCACCCTGAAGCTCCGCCCACCCCTGAGGCCCCGCCCCGCAGGGGCCTAGGTGCCTCTTTTAGGCTTGAGGTGAGCGCGTTTTCCCCGCACGCGCCTCCCGGTTTTCGGTTCTCAGGGTGGACTGTGAGCGCGTCCCGGAGGTGGAGTGAGCTTAGACCCACACGCGCGCGCACCGTTTGGTGGCGCTTACCTGACCCGGCGGCCGCCTGTGCGGTCCGCTGAGACGCGCGTTCAGGGGCAGCCCCCCGGGGGCGCGGCTCCGAGGGGCTGGCCGGGCGGGGCCGGGGCGCGCGCCGCCGCTAAGCCCGTCCCGCCCGCAGGCGCTCACCGGCCACTTCCAGCAGCTGCACGAGGTCCTGACGGAGCTGGAGGCGGCCAGCCGGCGCCTGCGGAGACTGGAGGCGCTGCGCCGCGACTTCGAGCTGCAGAAGGTCTGCTACCTACCGCTCAACGCCTTCCTGCTGAAGCCGCTGCAGCGCCTGCGCCACTACCGCCTGCTGCTGCGCCGCCTGTGCGCCCCGGGGCCCGGGGACCCCGGCCCGCACAGCCAGGACCGCGCCGACCTCCACGGTGAGTGCCGCCTGACGCCCCGGTCGCCACCGGCGGGGCCCTTCCCGAGCCCGCCGGGGCAGGGGAGGGCCGAGCGGCTGCTTCTAAACCAGAAACTCGGGGAACACGCTCCTGACCGAAGCATCTGACTCCGTGGACTCTGCCGTTTCTCACCTGTTAAAAGACCAAAGAATAAACCCTGATGCTTGTGACCTACCAATAGGACTGGCAGTTGCAGGGTAAACTTAGAGCAGGAAATCACTGCCTCTCAGGTCATGTCACCACTGCCAGTAGACATGCCCGAGAGGACTGGGCAGCGCGTCCTCCCACGGGTCTCCGAGTCCTGAGGACAGAACAGATGCTCTCTGATGTACAAGGCACAACAAGGACCCTACAGTGCCCTTCCTCTCCTTCCTGAAAGCAAGTGGTGTGTTTTTGCTAAAAAGGAGAGGACACAATTGTCCCAATGGCTCTAAGCATTTTAAGGGAAACGTGAAAGAAGAGCCTGTGTCAAATGAGGGCCCACAACATAAAACAGCGGTTTCCAAAGACTGTCCTGTCTCTTCACCGAGCCTGGGTGCTGGCCGGGAGCAGTTTGGGTTGCATGAGTCCAGGTTTCAGGACCCACACTTGCTGTCCCTGGCAGTCCTGAGGAGTTTGAGCGCAGTGTTCCTGGAATTAAAACCACCTTTAAAATGTCACAAGCTGGTCGGGGGAGGGTTTTGTCCCCACCCCCAGCCCACCTGCCCCTGCCTGTAATGAGGGACCTCTCCACACAGATGCCCTCCAGGCCATCACGGAGGTGACCTCCACGCTCCAACACAGCCTGGTCCAGCTGGAGAACCTGCAGAGGCTGACAGAGCTGCAGCGGGACTTGGTCGGCATAGAGAGCCTGGTCGCTCCCGGCAGGGTGAGTGGCTTCATTTGAGAGCGTTTTGTGAGCTGGTTACTTCACTGTTTTTGACTGAGACATAATTCAGAGTGTGTGATTCCATAGTTTTTTGTATATTCATGAGGTTGTGCCACATCGCCACTAATTCCAGGACATTTCATTCCTTGAAAGAAACCCCACCCCTGCTCGCAGTCACCCCACCCCTGGTCCGGCAGCTGCTAATCGGCTTTCTGTCTCTGGATTTCCCCACTGTGGCATTTCATACACACGGAGCCTCACTGTGTGTGGCCTGTTGTGTCTCCCTTCTTTCACTCAGCACAGTGTCTTCCAGGTTCATTCGTGTTGGGGGGCGGAGGCTTCATTCCTTCTTGTGACTGAGTAGCAGTGTTCCATCTCTGGAGACGGCGTATTTTGTCTATCTGTCATCTGCTAATAGACACTTCGGTTGTTTCCACTTTTTGGCCACTGTGAATAGTGCTTCTGTGAGCACCATGTACAAGTCCTGGTGTGAACATGTGTTTTCAGTTCTCCTGAGCACACATGTATAAACCTAGGAGTGGAATTGCCAAGTCACATGGCCACTCTGTGTTTAACATGTTGAGAAATTGCCAAAGTTGTCCCCAGTGCCTGCAGCATTTTACACGCCCACCAGGAGTATGTGAAGGTTCTGATTTCCCCATATCTTGTCTTTTTGACTTAGCCATACTGTTCTGACGGTATGCGGTGGCATCTCATCGTGGTTCGATCTGTATTCCCCTCATGGCTAACATCAAGCGTCTTTCCTGGTGTTTATCGGCCATTTTCTGTGCCTTCTTTGGAGAAGTGCCTGTTCAGGTCCTTTGCCCACCTTTCAATTGGTTTGTTTGTCTCTACTGTTGTGAGCTTCCTTCTCATCTCTGAATACCAGATCTTTACCAGAATATGATTTGCAAAACATGTTCTCCCATTTGGTGGGTTATCTTTTCACTTTCTTGATGGCATCATTTACAACATGGAAGTTTTTAATTTAGCTGATGTCTAATTTGTCTGTTTTTTCTTTGGTTACTTGTGCTTTAGGTGTCATAGCTAAGAAACTATTGTCTAATCTAAGGTATGAAAATTTACCCCTGTGTTTTCTTCTAAAAGTTGCCTATGTTTTAGCTCTTAACATTTAGACGTGATCCATTTTGAGTTTACTTTTGTATATGGTGTGAGATGGGGTCCAACTTCACCCCTTTCCAGGTGGGAGTACAGTTGTCCCAGCACCTTTGTTGAACTGTCTTTGTACCTTAGTCAAAAAGCAGTGGGCCGTGGACTGAGTTTATTTTTGAACTTTCAGTTTAATTCCATGGGTCTCTATGTCTACTGGGCTGCTTACTTTTTGTCATTAATAGCTTTTGCTTTGGAAAGAATCCACCTGCAATGCAGGAGACCCCAGTTCAATTCCTGGGTCAGGAAGATCCGCTGGAGAAGGGATAGGCTACCCACTCCAGTATTCTTGGGCTTGCCTCGTGCCTCAGCTGGTAAAGAATCCACCTCAACGTGGAAGACCTGGGTTTGACTCCTGGGTTGGGACGATCCCCTGGAGAAGGGAACGGCTACCACTTCAGTATTCTGGCTTGGAGAATTCCATGGACTGTATAGTCCATGGGGTTGCAAAGAGATGGACACGATTTTCACTTTCACAGTAGTGTTTAAGGGTTGCATGGGGATGTTTTCTGCCTCCACACACACACAAGAGCATGGGTGTGTAAGTCCTGTTTTCTGTTAGCCTTATTAGAAGAAGGTCCTGAGAATGTGGGATCGTGAACCTAAGGAACGAGACTGAAACAGGAAGGTCCTGCCCTCCTGGAGCCGGGATGGCCTGTTCCCTCTCCCTCCCAGACCACCCGGCTCCCCAGGGCTGCTTGCAGGGCCGGGAGCTCTTGTTCCTCTGGTTTCTTCGCGTGCCCCAGGAACCTATTACTAGACGGACACATAAACAGGAGCACCCACAGAGCAAGGGCGAGCTCCCCGGGGACGAGGCCTTGCTGCTGCCGTCACTGCTGCTGTGACAGAGACCTGCTGTCATCACACCGGGGTGCCTGGCCTCCCCGGAGCGCAGCACGTCCCTACCTGAGGAGCAGGGCTGTGGACTGGATGTGGCTGATGAGGCCCCAGGGTGCGCGAAGCGCCAGGGCGCAGGAATGTGGCAGGCCCGCCCGCCAGCGCTAGGGCACAGGCGCTGCAGTTCTGGGGGCGACGGGGCTGCTCTGCGGGCAGGAAGACGAGCCTGCTGGGGTTACCTCCTCCTCCGTGGGGCTGGCCCCTGGCTTGGGCCAGGATTTCTGGGTCAAGGTCTCCTTCTTACGCCCCCGCCCAGTGCATCTGAGGGAGCTAAGGCCGGGGTCCTCTGGGGTGTTCTCAGGTCACAGCCCACACTGCCCCCCGAAATAGTCCACAGCAACTGTCCAGGGTCCCTGGGCCGACCCTCCAGCCATGGTGCAGGCCGTCAGGGATGTCTGAGGCCTGTGCCCCCGAGGCAGGGGTGGGGCCTGGCCTGGCGGTGAGGGGGCCCGTGTCCTGGGGGAGTGTGCTGCAGGACACAGGGGGCCCCACCAAGCTCACACCACTGGAAGGTCTCACCCCAGCCACGGCACCTTCATGGAGGAATCCTCTGGTCAGGCCCCAGGGCGACCGCTCACGAGCCCCCGGTGATTTTTGTGGGAACCAGGTGTCCGTCCTCCTCCCTGCCATTCTCTAGCTGCCCCGCCCGGCTTTCCCCAAAGCTGAACTCGGGTCATCTCCATGGCAGAACTTTCCAGAAGCACAGCAGTGCCAGCCTTCAGCACAACCAGCCTGCGGCGGCTCAGACATGGGGCACTGGGTTAACCAGCAGCAGGAAGGACGCGGGGGACCCCGGGGAGCAGACAGGAGGGAGGAGGCTGGAGCGGCAGGCAGGCTCCCGGGCAGGAGGGCGCCGTGGAAGGGCTGCGAGGGGCTCGGGGGCGCGTGGAGGGTGAGGAGCCATCTGCTGGGCACCCTTGGCCGGTACTCAGGACCCCTGTCTTCCAGGAGCTCATCCGCGAGGGCTGCCTCCACAAGCTCACCCGGAAGGGCCTGCAGCAGAGGATGTTCTTCCTGGTAGGTCGGCGGGTGCCGTCCAGGCAGGGCTGAGCCATTGGGGCCGTGAGGGACGCGAGGACGCCCCAGGCCCATGTCGTCGGGGCCTGTGAGGGACGCGGGGACGCCCCAGGCCTGTGTGGGACGCGGGGATGCCCCAGGCCCGTGTGGTCAGGGCCTGTGAGGGACGCAGGAATGCCCTGGCCCACCCCCCTCCTGGTTCTGGGTTCTGGGCACCTGTCTGCAGCCCAAACGAAAGCAGGAAGGTAGAGAAACCCACGCAGCCGTGCTGCAGGGACGCCCTGCTCACGCCAGTCCACAGGGCCTGAGGCCTCCGGGAGTCCCTTGCGCCCGGCTGGAGGATTCACCCCCTCCTGCAGGAGGGCCTCTCAGGACCACCCCCCACTCCTCCGCTGGCACAGCAGGCGCTGGCCCAAGAGGCCTGCCGTCCATGTGGCTACTGGTCACCTGGTCAAGATGACAACGGCGTGGAACGAAAAGCCCCTTTTTAGCAAAAATCTCCAGCAAACTGAAAAACCACACGCGGGCCCTTGGAGTGAAGCTGGCCTGACTGTGGACACTTGTTTTTAGAACTTGCTCACCTAAAGCTCTGGTCCCTCAGTTCTCAGACATGCTGCTGTACACGAGCAGAGATGCCGCAGGGAGCAGCCTCTTCCGGATGCGGGGCCTCCTCCCGCTGCGCGGCATGCTGGTGAGTGCGCGGCGCTGGGCGGGCCGGGCCGGGCTCACAGCCGCTCCTCGCCGTCCTGGGGGCTTACACGGCTGCACCTCCAATCACGCCCACCAGCACCCGCAGGACCAGGCCCAGGTCCTCTAGGACTCCACCTGCCAATCCCAGGGAGCCCTGTTCCTTGGCAGGAGAGCCCACGGAAAGCCTGGGCTGGGCACTGGGGCCACAGCGCTGCTGCAGGGATGGGGCTGACACCGCGTCTAAGAGAGAAAGCTAAACCCCTCATCCCTAAGATGCTGCACACTTTACTTCCTTGATTTTATTCGTACATCTCTTCTCTCAAACGGACAATTTTGGTTCCTTGTGGTGCCATAATCTGCTATTTCACACACACAGCGTTAAGGTGGTGACAGACACCACCACCTGGACAAGTGGAAAGGGGGCCCGAGGCCAGCACTGGGCTCAGGGCAGCTCCCGGTGGCCGCCCCCCGAGTCCTGCTGCGCGGGCCGGTGACGAGGCACACGCCACACGCCCAGTGATGTCTCCACGCCACACGTCCACCATCACAGGGTCACAGGGCAACGTGGGGCATGGACGCTGACGAGCAAGGTGCCTCGTCCTAACGCGATGCAGTCTGTCCTCTCCGTGATCACTGGTTTCTGTGGTGAGACACCCCGCAGACACTGACTCCCCACCATGTGAACCTCCCTCCCACCTGGAACCCATCTGGGGACCAGCAAACATGGGCGGCCGAGTTCAGGTTTCTGCCATGAGGACCTGCTATCGGGCAGCAAGCCCCTCGCTGCGGCCCCACCAGGCCCCATCCGCTGCAGGTGGTGGGTGGGCTCTCCTGTCGGTCCAGCTCCATGCTGCCACGTTCCCCCTTGTGGCGTCTGGCCCTTCTTGCCGCCCTCTGCACGCCGGGCACACGCCTCCTTCGAGACAGTCCAGAACTTCCACAGATGTCTCTGACATTTGTTCAGCTTTTCCAGCTCTCAGCATGAAGGGGTCAGTCTGATGACCTCACCCGCCATCCCTGGAAGCAGATCCCCTCTTGAAGTGTAAAAGTTACGTCTTCATTATAGAAAGAAGCTGAAAATGCCAAGTGAACATCAGTGCTCGCTGTGCCGCCCGGCAGTGAGAACTGCAGGCCTTTGGCCGTCACCCGGGAGCGTGTGCCACAGGCTGGCTGTGACCGGTGCTGGCCCTGCGTGGCAGCTCATCTCAACAGCCCCTGCTTTCACCACTGGCTCCGGAGTCCTGAGCACTGGACCAGGGAGCCAGGCCCCAGCTCATTTAGCCAGTTCCCTGCACTGGACACTGCTGTGTCTAGATTTTCAGGATGAGAAACAGCACCACCGTTTTTGTCTTTTGACACATCCTTAGTTAGGTCCTTGAGATAAATCGTGTGAGCTGGGGGCGCTCTTGACCATTACCGCTACGCGGCTGTAGGAGCAGCCGGCCGGATAACCTTCCCATCAGGTGCATCTGCACCTGCCTCTGCCCCACCCTAGGGCATCGCCCCACCTTCCAGTGTGGAGCCCGGTTCATGCCGTTTGTGGAGTTTCTAAACCCTTCTAGGCCTCGGGTGCTTGCCAAGTCAGTCACTCCTTTCACTCTGCCTTCAGTTTGGTTTTACCTCGGAGAATTTAAACTCCATCCAGATGCAGATCGTGTTTGGCTTGCTCCTAGAACTGCATGTGGCACGGAGGCCCTACTTGTTGAAGGAGTGAAGGTCACCGTTTTCAGTCAGGCAGTCTGTCCGTCTTTTCCTCTAGAGTTTCTGCCCTTGCTACGGGCTCAGAAAGTCTTTCCCACACCAAGACTGTGCTGCCAGCTTCTTTCCTGGTACACTTGTTTTATTTTTCTAACTAATCTGCCTAAAATTTGTTGCTTTGGATGTTTTTAGATTGAGATGTAACATTTTCTTCTTGTAGTCAGCTTTCCCATTATTTGTTGAATCCTTCATCTTTTTCACTGATCCCAAGGCTGCCTTGATCATATAAAACATTCTTGTCTTTACACTTGGATTTTTTCTGGAGGTCCTGTTCCATTTCTGTCTGTCCCAACACCAGTCTACACTGTTCTCATTAGTGGTGTGGTAAGGGTTAGTCACCACATCAGAAGTTCCTTCTCATATGTGTCCTTCTGTTTAAAAAGTTCTTTGCTAATCTCAAGTATTTAATTCTTCTGAGTAAACTTTGGAATCATTTGGATGAACTTCTTCAAGGAACACAATTGAGATTTCTGTTGAAATTGTATTAAACTTAGTTAACTGAGAGGAGATGCCATCCTGCGCAGCCTTGTCCTGCTGGCTACCGCTGCTCATGTTAGTTTCTGACCTGTAACTCCCGCGTGGGGCTCCCTGGCTGGTGTCCCGTGTGTTTGGGGGGTGGGTGTCGGTCAGTTGTAACCGACTAGTGCTGGGGACAGACACACCGCGCGCGCTCCTGACTGTGGAGCCCTGGCCGGTGGACAGTCACTCCTGTCAGCACAGCGTCCTCTGCCAGCCTCCGAGAGCTCTTATCAGACACGCAGGGCTTTGGCAGAGGCACTCCAGCACGTGGAGACGGTCACCCTTCTTCCTCCTTGTGACACAGTGGATTCTGGCAGTTGGCTTCGTAATGTCAAACCGTCCTGCATTTCTGGAACCACCTGGCTTGGTATAGGACGATGTCTTCTCTCTGCCTTTAGGTCCAGTTAGGGAGTACTTTTTTCTGGAGTTATTTAATCCCTTATCATCAAAGTTAGTCTGTGTGCTTTTTCTTTGAGTCTTTGTTAGGTTTTGGTACCACCTTATATCATGAATTGTCTGACTCTCTTTTCAACAAAATGCTCAACGTCTTTTCCTGTGCTTGATTTTCAGCTAATAGTGCTGGACCCTCCGGTGAGTAGTTGGGTGCCTGAGGCCCTCAGCTCGTCCGCCTGGGTGGCAGGTCCCCCGGTAGCCCCTGGTAGAGTCAGCAGGGGCCTGGTGCACACCTGTGTGCAGCTGCAAGCTCGGGTCCCACCAGCCCCGCTCCTGCTCCAGACCCCTGCTTTCGCCCACAGGTGGAGGACCAGGCGAGTGAGTGGTCTGTCCCGCACTCTTTCACCATCTACGCGGCTCAGAAGACCATCATGGTGGCGGCCAGGTGAGGGCCACCCTTCCCCGTCTGCTCGCGGGCTTCTGTGCCATGCGTGTCATGGTCACCGGGACATGTGTCCCAGTGAGCACAGCTTCAGGGGAGCAGCTGCACCCTCCGTGGGAGCGCGTGGCTTCTGAGACCGTCTCCAGGACGGCCCGGCACTGCGGGCTGCCCCTGCCCCGGTCACATCCCCGGGAAGGAGACCCAAGTTCCTGGTGGCCCATGTGGGCCCTCCGTGGGGATTGGCACTGAGCTGTGCCTGGCCCCGCGCCTCCCAGGAGAGGGCCTGGGTCCTGCCGCAGCCTGCAGGTCCTGGCTGCGTCGGAGCACGGGGCACTCGCCTCCCACCAGGAGACCTTGGCGGCTTAACCGTGACCCAGGCTCCAGGCGCCCATTTCCGCACCAGAGCACCAGAGCCTTAAAATTCCATGATTCAGGAACATAACACAATGTGGGCAGCCCCAGAGAGCGTGGTGGGTCATGCTGGGCCATCAGCAGCCCCCGCCAGCCCTCGGGACCTGCAGCACAGGATGCCTGGGGGCGGGGCAGGCCCCCCAACTCCCTTCCCCATCGCGGGAGGGGGCCCTGCCCAGCACCTGAACCTCAAGCCTGCCCGCAGCACCCAGCTAGAAAAGGCCAAGTGGCTGCACGACCTGAACACGGCCATCGACGCAGCCAAGACAGGCAGCACCCCGGCCCCAGCACCCCCGGCCCGCATGCTGTGCCCCCTGCCCCGCGGTGAGTGCTGGCTGAGCTCCTGGAGACCAAGGCGGCTTTCTGGGGGCGGGACTGGGGGTCCCCGGGCCAGCCCACCTGCTATGCCTGCGTGCCCTCCTTCCACGGGGGCATGTTCGGGGGGCAGCGGGCGTGGGAGCTCTGGCAGGGCAGTGCGTGGTTGTGCTCCCTGGCTGTAGCTCCTGTGTCCTCAGCCAGGGCCGGCCTCTCCCCAGGGTCCCCCGACGAGGCCTCCCTGGAGCCGGAGCCCGAGGATGAGGCTGGCGGGGCCCAGGGCTCCATGGTGGGAATGGGCCAGCGCCGTGCCAACACCACCGTGCTTGTGTGCTGGTGCCGCCACACCAGCGTGTCCAGGGCCGACCACAGCGCGGCCGTCGAGGTACAGCCCGGCGCCCCTGCTCTGCTCCCTCCCTACAGCAGCACCCAGCTGGCCTCCGCGCCCCTCAGCGTGGAGCCTGGCTTGTCAGGCCCGTGGGCGCGCCCTCAGAGCAGATGGGGGCCAGGCTGGAGAGCAAGCAGGCGGCGGGCAGCTCATGGGCACCTGCCGGACGGGAGGTGACCTGGGTGCCCCTCTGCCGCCTCTGCCAGCCCTGGGGTCAGAGGCGCAGGGCCCCGGCCTGAGGAGCAGCCCGTGCTGTCCCTGGGCTCAGGCCTGGGGCCATGCCAGTGACGCCCAGAGAGGGATGGGGCACCAGCGGGCCGCACAGGGGCCCCGCAGAAGGGCATGCGGACTCCACGCCGAGCAGGGTGCTGCCCCCAACCTGCCGGGTGGGTGCCACTGTGGGCCTGTCCCTGTGTCTGTCACGGGGCACTGGGGACAAGCAGTGCCGGGCTCAGCCAGCCTCTCCCCGCCCTCTGGACCGCTAAACACTGAGGCAGGGCCAGGGAGGTGCCGCGTCCCTGCCCCGCAGAGCACAGGGAAGCCTGGGGGTGGCCCTGCGGGACAGAACCAGGAGGGTGGCCCTCTGTGGCCAGTGGTCCTGGGACACTCACATCCACAAACATTTCTTTTCAGAACCAGCTTTCTGGATACCTGCTGAGAAAGTTCAAGAACAGCAGCGGCTGGCAGAAACTCTGGGTGGTCTTCACCAATTTCTGCTTGTTCTTCTACAAAACCCATCAGGTAGGCGGGGCCCCACCTGTGGGCGCTGTGCCCTCACGGAACCGCCTGTGGGTGGGCAGGGGCTGGGCACCCGCCGAGTGACCACGGCACGCCACCTCCCAGGACGACCACCCGCTGGCCAGCCTCCCACTGCTGGGCTACAGAGTGAGCCTCCCTGGGGACACGGACGGCATCCAAAAGGAGCATGTCTTCAAGCTGCAGTTCAAGTCCCACGTCTACTTCTTCCGGGCCGACAGCAAATACACGTTTGGGAGGTACCTCCAGAGGCGCCTAGGCCCTCAGTCCCGCCTTGGGACTTTCCTGGTCTGGAGGGGGGCTGAGCGCTGCTGCTGGGGTTTAACAGGCCCCACGCCAGCCCTTTCCTCTTTACTTGGGGTGGTTCTTGGGAAGGTGTTGGGGAACAAGCCCGCTAATCTGGTGGCCAGAGCGCGCCCTGCCTCCCAGACAAGCAATTGGTGGGGTGGCTCTGACCTCTGTGCCTCCTCTCAGGTGGATGGAGGTGATACAGAGAGCCAGCGCCTCAGCTGGGAGGGCCAGGACCCCCGAGGAAGAGGCCTGAGGCCCACCCTGCCCAGATGGAGAAGCCGAGCAAACAAGCAGGGCCGGCAGGCACCCCACGACTGCCCGTCCCCCCAGGAGACTGGCGGTGGCAGGCGGGCTTCCTGGCGACACCCGGCAGCGAGTGCTCCCCTGGGACGCAAGCCAGTGCCTGGGCCCGGCAGAGCACCGGGAGAACGCGCGCGGTGGGGGCAGGCCAGCTCTGTGCGGGCGAGGTTGGCACTGCCCTGCCTCACCCACCTGCCCTCCTCCTGCCAGGCAGGGCCTCCCGACAGGCTGGGTGACGGGGGGGTCCAAGCACAGAAGCATCTCTGGTGACCCCCAGCCCACATTTCTGCAAAGTGGAAAGCAAGCCCCACTAATTTATCATCCCAAGGAGTGTACGGTGCTGAGACACCGAATGGCTGAGAATAAAGGGTCTCCCCCCGGGTCCCGTGTGCTGCCTCCCCCGCCCGCTCTCCGACCCGCGGCCACACGTGCTCACCTTGGGTGAGGACTCGGGAGCCTGAGCGCGGGCTCTGCACCCCGCCCAGCACCAGCACATGTCAGTTCAGGTCTTTATTGAAAGTGGCGGGAGCCTCTTAAGGTTCTATGAAAACTAACACCTTAACCTCAGAATATTTAGGGAAGCAAGGAAGTTTGGTTTTCTTAAAAAAAAAACACCAATCTGGCTGACACGAGTACTTAAGAGAAGACACGGTACCTGCTCCAACAGCACAGGGCGAACCTACAGCCTCCAAGGGCGGGCAGGCCGGGCGGGAGGCGGCAGGTCTGCCCCGCGCATCCCTGCCCCTCCATCTGGGCCGAGAGCACAGCCCTGGGGACCCGCCTGGCCTTGAGGCCCCGAGGAGACCCAGCCCGTTGCCTCTGCCGCTGAGTGCGGCCTTGGCCCAGCCGGGAGGGGATGTGGGAGGGGACAGCCCTCTGCGGGGCAAGGGCGCAGCCCGCAGGGCGAGGCCAGGATGGCCCAGGGCCCTGGTCAGCACAGTCCTGACCACACGGCTCCCGACGGAGACCCTCCTCCCAGGTGCAGACAGGGCTTCAGCGGGTCGACGTCAGGTGGTTTCTGCTGTGGGAAAACCTGCAGACCAGAGGCCGGGTCACTGCTCCGCCCAGGAGCGCAGGCCAGGCCAGGGTCACAGGACCCGCAGACCTGATCGAGTCCCACCCGGCGAGAAGGACCCACAGCAGCCTGCCGCCCCCAGGCCCTCACCTCTGCACCCGCTCCACCAGGTGGGCCATCAGCTTGTCCGAGATGCCGGGGCAGGACTCCTCAGCCAGGCTGAAGGCGTTCTCCAGCTCCTCCAGAGCCCCCACACCCCCGCCGCTCTGCCTGTGCTTCTCTTTGAGCTGCGTGGACACCCCAGACACCTGACTGGGGGCCAGGGGGGCGGCCTCCCCGCCCCACCCGACCTGCGACTGGCAGCAGAAGGCAGTGCTGCCCCAGGCTCCCCCTGAGCACCAAGCAGGGGCTCCCAGCTGGTCCCTTCTCCGGGACCTCGCTCCTCCAATCACGAACCTTCTCCTGACCCCGGGTCCCAGAAGCCCACAGCCCAGATCTGCGTGTGAGCGGCCCAGTGAGCCCCGCCAGCCTGACCGCTGGGAGTAGGGGCCGACTCGCACCCCCAGCTGTGGAGACCCCACGAGGTGACGGCCTGGCCGGGGGGGCTGGAGACGGGTCAGTCTGCTCGCCCAGCACACAGAACAAAGGGGCGAGGGACGCACACCTCCCCAGACACCCACCCAGCAGCCTGACCTCAGGCCAGCCCACAGAACCGGAACCCGAAGGGGGCCCAGCCAGCTGAGGTGCGGCCATGCCTCTCACCCACCTCATACCCCAAAGGTGCCAGCCCCAGGAACTCTGCTGCATGGCTCCAGGAGCCTACGTGCCCAGGGACAGCCCACCCCCACCAGCTCCCCCGCACCCCGCCCCCTTCCCCACCCAGGCACTGCAGGCCCCTGGGTGGGAGCCTGCCCACCCCCACCTCCCTTGGCCCCAGGAGCCCACGTGCCCAGGGACAGCCCACCCCCACCAGCTCCCCCCCCCAACTCCATCCCCTTCCCCACGCCGGCACTGCAGGCCCCTGGGTGGGAGCGCTGTCCACCCCCACTCCCAGGCTCCAGGGCCAGCATCACCCTGGGTGTGAACACAGCCACAGCCCACTGCTGGTGACTCACTCCTGGGGATGCTACTGACTGCCCTTGAGCAAGTGACACAGACGCTGGGTCACGTGACCACTGGGGAGTGGCCCTTAAGGGCTCCCTGTCCAGGGCCTGACGCCCAAGACTGAAACCTCCCGGGTGCTCTCTAGACTGTGGATCACCCGGTGTCTGTGGTTCAAGATAAAAGGTCCCAGGATAGCAGCTCAAGTTCAAAGCCCCCCTGGGGCCCCAGAAGACACTGGCAGGCTCGGGATCTTGAGGATCACCTGAGGCCAGCTTATCCCAGCCAGCTCTGGTCCTTCCACCCAAAATGCCAGGTCCAAGGGGCCAACCTCACAAGCCCCGAGGGACCCAGACACCCTGTGCCACCCCAGCTCGGCCCTCACCTCTCCAAAGACGGGCCGGACCAGCGTGGACAGGCACTGCGACCTCGGCTGCCTCTTGACGGGCTCCACCGACTACAAACGCAGAGCGTGCAGAGGTGAGCAAGGCAAAAGCAGGGGGCTCAGGCAGCTGCGAGCCCCCCACCCCATCCTGGTCTCCTGAAGGGCCACCCCTGGGGAGCGGGCGTCCCAGGAGGTGGGTCCCCACAGCCCGCTCCCTCCGGCGCGTCCGGGGCCGGGCCGACCTTCTGGGCGCCATGCAGGGCTGCCCCCTTATGCAGCTTGCTGTGCGGGCTCGGCCGGATGGTGGGGGGGAAGGTCCAGATGGGCCCCTGCTCTCCGTCCTCGGGGTCTCCATCTCTGAAGGGAACGATGGGAAGTCACACGGGGCCTTGGAGTCAGGAAGGCCCCAAAGGCCAAACCCTGCCCCGGGGAGCCCGCCTCGGCCCCGCAGGAAGAGCAGGCCCTACATGTCAGAGTCCTCGGAGCTGGACTCCTCGCCGTGGCCCTCCGACCTCCAGCGCTTGTAGCGGTCGATGAGCTCGGTGAGGAAGGAGGTCTTCTTGGTGTAGCGCGTGATGAACTTGTGCTTCAGGAGCTCCTTGGCGGTGGGCCGCTGCCAGGGGCACACACGGGTCACCAGGCGCCAGGCAGACAAGTGTTGCCCGGGGAGCCCCTGGCGCTCAGAGCAAGGAGGCCTGGGCTAAGCCGGGTCATCAGCATCGCTGCCCCCGCTGGGAGCCTGGTCAGGGGACCCCAGGTGGCAGGGGCGCTGCCCCCGCTGGTAGCCTGGTCAGGGGACCCCAGGTGGCAGGGGCGCCCAGGGGGGTGGGTGGCTGTACACCGTCCTCCCCAAGGGAAGGGCCTCCCTCCAGACCCTCCTGGCCTGGGCCGGGAGCACAGCAGAGCCCGCCCTGGCACAGCAGAGAGGCCTCTGGCCCTGTCACCTCCAAGCTCCCACTACAGACAGACCGCATGCCCTCCATGCCCGTACGCACACACACGCCCCCAGTGTCCTCTGGGGCGCAGTTCCAGGCGCCCCAATTATGCTCAGCTGTGCAGGCATTCTCACCACTCAGAGCTGGGGGCGAGAGGAGCTTACAAATCGGGGGTCCTTGTTGAGGCAGGCCTCCACAAACTCCTTGAAGGGCTTGCTGTGGTGGCCCTCAAGTGTGGGCGGGCTGTTCTTGGGGATCAGGAACAGGACGCGCATGGGGTGCAGGTCGGAGTTGGGAGGCTCGCCCTTGGCCAGCTCGATGGCTGTGATCCCCAGTGACCAGATGTCGGCCTGGACAGAGAGCCACGGGGCCACTGCAGTGCAGGCCGCCCGAGCCCCGTGGCCCCCACACCAGCACGCCACACCCCCCGCCACCCAGCCCACCTTGAAGTCATAGGCTGACTGCTTGATGACCTCGGGCGCCATCCAAAAAGGGGTGCCCACGAACGTGTTCCTCTTGATCTGCGTGTCCGTGAGCTGGCCCGCCACCCCAAAGTCTGCCAGCTTCACGTCGCCCTGCTCCGAGAGCAGCACGTTGGCGGCTGCGACACAGGACCGCAGGCGTCACCCTCCGCACTGCCTTAGGAAGCACCCTCCCAGCCTCCGGCCGATCTCCCCCCAGGGAGGTCCGCCCTTAGCCCCAAGGCCACGGCACACTGCCAGCGGGTGCCTATGGGCCCCACACACGTGCGCCCTCAGCCGGCCCCAGTGCCCCCCTGACGGTCACCACCACTGAAGACCCCAGGCACAGGAACCACCCTCCCTGCCAAATCGCTCAACAGGCAGAGGGGACCCTGACTTCCCCTTGCTCTGCCAGTCACGCCCCTGCAGGCTGGCCTGGCCACTCACATCCACCAGCACGGCTGCTCTCACACACCTCACATTCACAGACTAAGCAGGGGCCCTCCTATCCTACGTGCAGAGCCGGCTCTGCCGTGTGCAGGGACACAGCGCTGTTACTGGAAACAGCGGGACTGCCAGGTTTCCGGGGCCGCAGCAAGCGGGGCACTGAGCACCGCTGGCCCGCGCCCACGCCACCTGCCACAGCGTGCTCTGAGGCACCTTTGATGTCTCGGTGGATCTTGCGCTCCGAGTGCAGGTAATCCAGGCCCTTCAAGATCTCCCGCAGGATGGTGGCAATATAGGTCTCCTCCAGGGGGCCCGGCTTCAGCTGCAGACAAGAGGGGCCAGCAGGGCCTCAGGCCTCCCCATGAAGCCCACCCACCCCTTCCCCACCGCCCCAGAGCCAGCACTGACCCTGAGCTCGCCCGCTTCAGTGCCAGGGGCGGGGGGACCCTCTGGACGTGGGAGCTTCCTATTTCTTTACCCACTGTGTTTGACCGCACGGGTCTTGGTTACACCATGTGAACTCTTGGTTGCGACACGTGGGATCTAGTTCCTCGACCAGGGATTGAACCCAGGCCCCCTGTATTAGAAGCGTGGAGTCTTAAGCCGCTGGACCACCAGGGAAGCCCTCTTTACCCACTTTTGAAATTAAAGTTTCAGATGGCTGTGGGGAAAGTAACAGCTGAGAACGGGGACCTGGCACACTCCTGAGCCTGCCTGCTGGGGGGGACTAACCTCCTACCGCACAGGCCAGCAGAGGACCTGGACCCCTCAGCACCAGCTGGATCCTGAGGAACAGCCAGTCACCAAGACAGTGAAGGAGGAGAAGCCACAGGAACTCAGGATTCAAGGACAACCCCCAGATAACTTCTTCCGTCTGGCCCTGCCCCAGCCCACCAGGTCCCCAGCCCACCAGGCCCCAAGCTCACCAGGTCCAAGGCGGAGCCACCACCCAGGTACTCCATGATGATCCACAGCTTCGTGCTCTGGGGCAGAGAAGCGTGTCAGCAGGCGGCAGCAGGCAGCGCGGGGCCCCAACACATGCCCAGCTGCACTGACTCAGCCAGAATGCCCACCAGGAGCGGCATCAGCAGCCCGCCTGGCTCCCCTCGCCACCCCCCTGCGCAGACACTGCAGACGGGCCGTGTGCTCGCAACAGCGGCCAAGCCCACTGTCCAAAGCCCCTGGGAAGGACTCTGGGCCCCCTCCTGGGAGGGGCACAAACAGGCCACTGCAGAGCCGGCCGCTCCCTGCTCACACCCTGCCACCCCCGGGCTCCCTCAGGACAAGGCCGGTCCCCTGGCCCTGGGCGTAGTTGTTCCCTGGGGGCCTGGTCCATGCTGAGCTGGGTCCATGTCCTCCTGTGGGGACCCCTGCCCTGCAGACCAGGCCCAGGGGGGCAGACCCAGCCAGGTCTCCTGAGCAGACAGGGCCCGCCAGCCGCATCCCCACTCTGGCCACAGGGGGCCTGGGCAGCCCCCTCTCTGAGGGGGAGCGCCCGTCATGGGGTGGCTAGAGCCAGCCCCCGCCGGCAGCACCTTCAGGTAGGAGCCGAAGTAGCGCGTGATGTAGGGGCTGTCGCACTGGCTGAGCACGGTGATCTCCTGCTGGATGTCCTCAATCTCGTCCTCCGCCTCCTCCAGGTCGATGATCTTGATGGCCACCACCTCCTTGGTGCGGTTGTCGATGCCCTTGTACACCTCCCCGAAAGAGCCCTTGCCGATGCGGTCAAGCTTGGTGAAAAGCTCCTCAGGGTCCACTCGCGAGTGCTGGGGACATGGGCGAGCGGCCTGGTCAAGGGCGGATGGCCAGGGAGCCCCCCTAGACTCTTTCCTCACTACTTATATCCCTTTTCATTCAGAAAACCTAAAGTCACCTCCCCACAGGGGCAAATGTCCCCAGAGAGGGCTGAGAGGCCGGGGCTCTCGCCAAGAAACCAGGGCCACGGGGAAGGCAGACCCTGGGAGGCAAGTAATGGGTTAGGAGGGATGAGCACGGGGAGCTGGGGGCAGTTGGACAACGGGCCTGGGCGATGCTGTGAGCACACAGGGCCAGCCTCGCAGGCTGCCGGCTTCATGGGCAACAGCCTGACCACGCTGGGCCAGCGATCATGACAAACTCCAGGGAAGGGTCGAGGGGTGCAAAGAACTCTGTCACTCACCTTTTTAAACTGAAAACTGCTCTAAAAAGTAAAGCCTATTCATCAACGGAAAAGAATAAAACTCAACAGGCATTAACTGAGTTCTCCCTGTACACCTGGAAGCCAGGCCCCTTAGAGAGAGTCCCCAAGACGGCGATGCCCTCACCCCAGCTCGGAGCTCAAAACCCACGCTCTCCTGGACGTTCAAACGGACGGAAAACCACCCTCCCAACCTGGTCCTCAGACTGGAGCACAGACCCGCCCAACAAGGCGCGGACCCTCAAGCAGGCTCAGTGCCAGGACACGGCGGCACACAGGCGTCCACGGGGCAATCTGGCTTTCGACCTTGACCCTCAGTGTCCAGGCCTGAGATGCTCAGTGTGGGGCTGCGTGGAGGACAGCGGGGCATCCCTCACCCCCACCTGCGTGGCCCCCTGGGTGCTGAGGTCACCTTGCTCCCCCTCTGCAGGCGCTGAAGACCCGGGACCCCAGTGGCGCTGGTACGCTGGCAGGGAGACTGGCATCTAGTCCCCACAGGGGCAGAGAGGGTCTCCCGAGCTCGCTGGGCCGCAAGTCCACAGGACACAGTGCCCTCCAAACTGCAGCACCATCCCCATCCATCTGTGCAAGCGCCCTGGCACTGAGGGAGCCGGGGCAGCCGCTCACAGGCTCTGAGCAGAGTCCCAGGGCACAGGGCTGCCCCCGCGCAGGACACTGCTCGGGGCCCACTGGCTCCAGACCAAGACGACATGTCAACCCGAAGCAGCCAAGAGCTGCCTTCCCAGGACTGTCACCAGCAGGGAAGAGCTCACCCAACCTCACAGCGCCAGGCAAGCGGGATAGGGCGCAGGCGGCCGCCTTGGCAGAGAGCCGGGCCAGGGAGCCCGGGATGCCGCCCCCTGCCACCCCCCTACCCCAGCCCCGCCTGAGCTCACACAGGCTCGGCCCTGAGCACACCTCCAGTCCAGCCCGTGCTCCAAAGACAGGCTCCTCTCCCTCCGAGGTGGCCTCAGGGCAGACGCAGGGCAGCAGGCCAGCCTGGCAGCACTAACTGGGAACCCCGTCCCCCCGGCGCTCCCTCGGCCTCCCCTTCCCACCCTCAGGCCTCTGCCAGTGACAACCCCCCCCCAGCCCCAAGGCCAGCCCAGAGCCGGGTCTGGTCCCTCAGTGTCCTAACCAGAAACGCCCCACACGGGGCACCCAGTTCTCCACAGCCTCAGAGGCGGGCACAGGGCAGACCCCTAACCAGAGGCCAGGCCCAGCAGGGGAGCAGGGAGCCTGACCCAGCTCTCAGTCTCTTTGGGTCCCCAAGGCTGCAGGGCAGGCACCTGAGTGGACAGAGGGCCCCCACGGCCCATCCCGGGAGGGCCTGCTCGCAGCCCCACCGGGGAGAGGAGAGACAGGGCCCGGGGCCGGTTTGCAGTGGCCCTTCCAAGATGCGGGTCTGGACAACCGCGCAGGCTGCTCGCTCGGCCCAGACCTCTGTGCACTGAGCCCACCCTGGGGCTGCCCGGTCTGCGGCCACCGCTCAGCAGTCTACATGTCCACTTAGCAACACGCCCACCACCAGCATCACTCTCCAAGTGAGAGCTGACCAGTGGCCCCCATGCACCCCACGACAGGTGGCAGTCACGTGCACAAGGGGCTTTCGCAGCAGCACAGACCCTGGGCAGGAATCAGCCCGGCAGGGGCCAGACGCCCAAGGTTGCCCCGTGGGGAGCAGGCCCACTGCCCCATGCACACAGGGACCGCCAAGCAGGGCCATGGTGACAGCCATCTCAAGGAAAACAATGTCCTGTCAGGCTTCCTGTCACCGACAAAGACCAAGCGTCTCCACCCCTGAAAGGACAAAAGGGGCTTCCTTCCCTTGGGGTCCCTGCCTCAGCTCCTCTGAGCCCTGCTCCGTCCCCGGGCAAGACGCAGCCACCGAGGCCTGGCTCCAAGCACCACCAGCACCCAGGTGAGGGGCTGCTCACAGCTCCACGTCCACACACGGGAGCCATTCCTACAGCCCTTGACCTCGAGCCAGACTTCCCTCCCAGCATCTTAGTCAAGGGACTCGGAAGACACACGTGTCCAAGACGAGCGTGAGCCCATCGGCCCTGTCAGCAGCCCACCTGCAGCCTCGGCGGCACCCCGGGGTTCTCCAAAGAGCCAGGCATCTAGAGCCGACCGGACTCCAGCTCCTCCTCCCCCACGAGGACACACACTTCCTGTTCCTCCCAGGCACCTAGTCCTCCCAAACTGGGCTGACGGGAGTGAGCCTGAGGGCTCAATTCTCTTCCAGAGGCGCTCCCAGCTCACAGCCGTCAGCCTAAACCACACCAGAGCTGACCACTTAAGAGGAAAACCCAACAGCTAGGATGAAGGACCACCGGACCAGCTGGGGGTCTATTTCATAGCAGCTTCCAGTCACACCTGCTGGGCAGTAACAAAAAAGGGGGGACAAGTGTGGACCACAGCCCTGACAGTGGCTGCCCCGGCCCTCCTAACTGCAGCCATCGACCTCAGGCCACGCTGTGGAGGGTCCCCTGGACTCAAAGGCAGACACCTCAAAGTGCTGTGGTGTTGGTAATTTCAAGAACCAACCAGCCAAAAAAGAGTGGGCATCTCCCAGGCAGGGCCCCCCCCCCCCAGTCCAATGGCAGCCCTCTCCACCCCTCAAGAGAAACTCACACGCCTGTCCTCTGCTTTCCCCACACACAGACACTCCCAGCCCCCCTCGTCCCCCTCAGCCCCTGCCAGGGCCGCCAAGGCCCCTGTCCCCCCAGCCGAGGTGCTCGCAGACCCTGACCTTCCGCGGCCCTCCAGGTGCATAGACCCGGTTCCTGCGGCCCAGCGGTGTGCCAGCGTCGGTCTCTGCGCTGACCCTGCACCGGGGCTACACTTTGACAGGCTGGTGGGCTCCGGCCCCACAGGGCGCTGCCAACGGGCGACTCCAGTCAGCCGCGCACCCACCAGGTCTGAGCACCTGGTGACCGCTCCCGCTTTGCCCAGGGCTGCGCCTCACGGGGCTCCCACCCCTCCTCCCACACGCGCCTAAGAGGGGCTGCTCTTCTGAGGCCCCCGGACCACTTTTCAAAAGACAGTCCTTGGTGAAACGGCCTGTCTCGAACTCTGCAGCCGGCGCTCCGTCCCAGGCGAGCGAGCACACCCGCGGATGGCCCAGACGCCCACCCTTACCTGGTTGGCAAATCCCCTGAGGTGAGCCATGTCTGCGCGGCCCTCAGACCATCCGCCGCGCCTCCGGGAGGCCCCGAGATCCCGCCTGGAGGCTCTGGAACCCGCTTCAGGCCGCTTCAGTCAACTGGAGGGAGAGCAGACCGGCTCGGGGCCCTGTTCCGGGTACGCGGGGCTCCCCGCCCCCTCGGGGCCCGGCGGCAGCCCCCACCTCCAACCACATGGGACCAGCTGGAGTCAGAAGGATCCCCCCGAAGGGCTCCTGCCGCGTGCCCTCCGCTCTCGACCCTGCCTCAGGCCTCGCCGGTGAGCCCCCCGACACCCGGCCCCCGACGCCGCGCACACCTCCGCGGCCCCCAGCCTTCCTCGGACCCCGGACCCCGACCCGCCCCCGGGGCGTCTCGCCCCGCCTCACCCCCGGCCCCGCCCCACGGCCGCGCCGCCCGGCCCCCTCCCCAACCGGCCCAGGCGCGGGCCAGCCCGGCGGCGCGCCCACCTCCGGGGGGCTCCATCCCGGCCTCCCCCGGCCCGCTCTGCAGTGCCCGCGAGGGCTCCCACCCGCAGCCTCCACTCGCCCGCGGACGCCTAGGCTCTCAGTTCGCGAAGCAGCGGCAGTGGCGGCGGCGGCCGGAGAAAGCCCGGCGGCGGCGGCGGCGGCGGCGGCGGCGACGGCACGCGGCGTCGCGGCCCAGCGCGGGGCTTTCTGGGACAGCGAGTCCCTCGCTCGCCCCGCGCCGAGGCGCCCGCGGGCGCCGGACTACAAGTCCCGGCAGGCCACGGGCTGGAGCGCAGTGGAGGCCCGCTGGCGCGCCGCGGGGCGCGCTGGGACTCCGAGTCCGCCTTCCTGAGGGGCTCGGGCCTACGTCTCCCGGCAGGCCGCGGGGTGGGGCGGGGCGAGGGGGGGCCAGGCGGCGCCGGGGCGGGGCGGCAGCGGGTGGGGCCGCTCCGCCCTCCCGCCGCCCATCCGCACCTGGGCGGACCTGGCCCCCGGCTCCCGCCCGGTCCTGCAGACCCCACACCTTGCAGCGTCCAGGCTTTGGAGGGTGGACCGGGCCTAGAAGTGTCTTGGAATGTTATTAAGTCTGAAAAAGGGAGGCGCTTTTGACACAGGTCGGCCTGGGTGGACCTTGACGACGTGGCACTGAACGACAGAAGCCAGACCCAGAGGGACAAACATGGTTTGATTCCACTCCCAGATTCATAGAGCCAGAAAGGCGAAGCGGGAGTGTGAGGGGAAAGGGGTGTTTAATGGGGACGGAGCTTCTGTCTGGGAAGATGCAAAGAGGTCTGGAGATTGGCTGCATCACCATGAGAATGTATTCCACGGTGCTGAAATGTACAGTTAGGATGGTAAATTTTATGTGATCTGTTCCGCTCACTTCAGTTCAGTCGCTCAGTTGTGTCCGACTGTTTGCGACCACATGGGTTGCAGCACACCAGGCCTCCCTGTCCATCACCAACTCCCGGAGTTTACCCAAACTCATGTCCATTGAGTCAGTGATGCCATCTAACTATTTCATCCTCTGTCGTCCCCTTCTCCTCCTGCCCCCAATCCCTCCCAGCATCAGGGTCTTTTCCAATGAGTCAGCTCTTGGCATCAAGTGGCCAAAGTATTGGAGTTTCAGCTTCAACATCAGTCCTTCCAGTGAACACCCAAGACTGATCTCCTGGTTAGACTCCTTTGGATCTCCTTGTAGTCCAAGGGACTCTCAAGAGTCTTCTCCAACACCACAGTTCCAAAGGATCAATCCTTTGGCGCTCAGCTTTCTTTATATTTCAACTCTCACATCCATACATGACTACTGGAAAAACCATAGCCTTGACTAGACAGACGTTTGTTGGTAATGTCTCTGCTTTTTAATATGCTGTCTAGGTTGGTCATAACTTTTCTTCCACGGAGCAAGCGCCTTTTAATTTCATGGCTGCAGTCACCATCTGCAGTGATTTTGGAGCCCAAAAAAATAAAGTCTGTCACTGTTTCCACTGTTTCCCCATCTATTTGCCATGAAGTGATGGGACCGGGTGCCATGATTTTAGTTTTCTGAATGCTGAGTTTTAAGCCAACTTTTTTACTCTCCTCTTTCATCAAGAGGCTTTTCAGTTCCTCTTCACTTTCTGCCATAAGTATGGTGTCATCTGCATGTCTGAGGTTATTGATGTTTCTCCCAGCAATCTTGATTCCAGCTTATGCTTCATCCAGCCTGGCATTTCGTATGATGTACTCGGCATATAAGTTAAATACACAGGGTGATGATATACAGCCTTGATGTACTACTTTCCCAATCTGGAACCAGTCTGTTCTTACATGTCCAGTTCTAACTTGCTTCTTGACCTGTGTACAGATTTCTCAGGAGGTATTTGATCTGTATTTTACCACAATTAAAAATGAAATGAAAAACAAATTAAGTTCTGACATTTGCTACAACATGGATGAACCTTGAAAATGTCATGTTAAAGGAAATAAGCCCATTGCAAAGGAACAAATGCTGTGTGATTACATTTAACTGTGTGCCCTCCGTTGTTCCCGACTCTTTTGCAGTCCCATGGACTGTATCCCACCAGCCTCCTCTATCCATGGGATTATTCCGGCAAGAATACTGGAGTGGGTTGCCATTTCCTAATCCATCCACTTAGGTGAGGTATCAAGAACAGACCAAGAGATAGAAAGTAGAATTGAGTTTCCAGGGGCTGGGGGAGGCGGAAATGGGGAGATACTGCCCAGTGGGTACCGAGTTTCTGTTTGGAGTGATGAGACGATTCTGGAAATACATAAATGATCATGGTTACACAACATGGTGAATTTACTTAATGTCAGTGAATTGTACACTTAAAAATGGTTAAAACAACATTTTTTGTCATCTATATTTTACCACAAATTTTTAAAAAGCAATGATTTGTTGGATTCCATCAAAAACTTAAATTTTCCTTTCAGAAAAACATTTTAGGAGAATGTAAAGACAAGCTATATAGTGGGAGAAAAATGGCAAATCATATCTGACTATATGTACTGAAAATGTATAAAGAGCCCTCAAAAACCAACAGTTAAAACAACCTGGGACTTCCCTCACGGTCCAGTGGCTGAGAATCCACTGTGCGGTGCAGGGGACACGAGTCTGACCCCTGCCCGGGGAACTGAGATCCCAGTGCTGCGGAGCACCCAGGCCCAGGCCGCTCAGCCCCTGAGCCTGCATGCCACAGCTAGAGTGAGTCCATGCCCCCAGTGAACACTCCACGTGCCTCAGCCAAGACCCAAGGCAGCCAAATAAATAAATACTTTTTTAAACCCAATGAGAAAAAGTTGAGAGTAGATTGAGCAGACACTTCGGCAGGGAGACACACGGATGGCAGACAGCACATGAACAGAGGCTCAAATCATAGCTCTCAGGGATATGCCAGCCAAGTCCATGATGAGATACTCAGTACTCACATGTTAGAAGGGCTAAAGTAAAAATCAGTCTGATTTCAGTACTGACCATCTGGTGATGTCCATGTGTAGAGTCGTCTCTTGTGTTGTTGGAAGAGAGTGTTTGCTATGACCAGTGCGTTCTCTTGCCAAAACTCTATGAGCCTTTGCCCTTCTTCATTCTGTACTCCAACTCCAAAAGTGCCTGTTATTCCAGGTAACTCTTGACCTTCAACTTTTGCATCCCAATCCATTATGATGAAAAGAACATCTTTTTTGTTGTTATTACCAGTTCTAGAAGGTGTTGTAAGTCTTAATAGAACCGTTCAGCTTCAGGTTATTCAACATTAATGGTTGGGGCATAAACTTGGAGTATTGTAATGTTGAATGATTAGCTTTGGATATCATTTGCTGAGTGCATTCTTTCATTTTTGAGATTGCATCCAAGTACTGCATTTCAGCCCCTTTTGCTAACTATGAGGGGTACTCCATTTCCTCTAAGGGATTCTTGCCCACAGCAGTAGATATAATGGTCATTTGAATTAAATTTGTCCATTCCCATCCATTTTAGTTCACTGATTCCTAAGATGTTGATGTTCACTCTTGCCATCTCCTACTTGACCATGTCCAATTTACCTTAATTCGTGGACCTAATCATGGCTTCCCAGGTGGCACTAGTGGTAAAGAACCTGCCTGCCAATGCAGGAGATGCAAGAGACACAGGTTCGATTTTTGAGTCAGGAAGATCCCCCGGAGTAGCAAATGCAACCCACTCCAGTATCCTTATCTGGAGAATCCCATGAACAGAGCAGCCTGGTGGGCTACAACCCATGGGGTCGCAGAGTTGGACATGACTGAGCATGCATGCATACGCATAAGCATGGACCTAACATTCCAGGTTCCTATGCAATATTGTTCTTAACAGACCTGGAACTGACTGCGGCTCAGATCATGAGCTCCTTATTGAAAAATTCAGGCTTAAATTGAAAAAAGTAGGGAAAACTATTAGCCATTCATGTATGACCTAAATCAAACCCCTTATGATTATACAGTAGTGGGCTTTCCTGGTGGCTCAGATGGTAAAGAATCTACCTGCAATGCAGGAGACTCGGGTTCAATCCCTGGGTCAGGAAGATCCCCTGGAGAAGGAAATGGCAACCCACTCCAGCATTCTTGCCTGGGAAATCCCATGGTCAGAGTAGCCTGATAGGTTACAGTCCATGGGGTCGCAAAGAGTTGGACATGACTAAGAGACTTATTTAATCACTCAGTCGTGTCCGACTCTTTGTGACCCCAATGGACTGTAGCCCGCCAGGCTCCTCTGTCCATGGGGTTCTCCAGGCAAGAGTACTGGAATGGATTGCATCCCCTTCTCCAGAGGATCTTCCTGACCCAGGGATTGAACCTGGGTCTCCTGCATTGCAGGCAGATTCTTTACCATCTGAGCCATGGGGATTATACAGTGGAGGTGACAAATAGATTCAAGGGATTAGATCTGGTAGACAGAGTGCCTGAAGAACTATGTGTGGAGGATTATAACATTGTACAGGAAGCAATGACCAAAACCATCCCAAAGAAAAAGAAATGCAAGAAGGCAAGGTGATTGTCTGACGAAGCTTTACAAATAGCTGAGGAAAGAAGAGAAGTGAAAGGCAAGGAAAAAGGAAAAGATATACCCAACTGAATGCAGAATTCTAGAGAAGAGCAAGGAGAGATAAGAGGCCTTCTTAAATGAACAGAGCAAAGAAAGAAGAAAACAGTAGAATGGAAAAGACTAGAGATCTCTTCAAAAAACTTAGAGCTATCAAGGGAACATTTCATGCAAAGATGGGCTCAATAAAGGACAAAAATGGTAAGGACTTAACAGAAGCAGAAGAGAAAGAAGAGGTGGCAAGACTACACAGAAGAACTGTACAAAAAAAGTTCAAATAGCTGTACAAATAACTACGATGGTGTGGTCATTCACCTAGAACCAGACATCCTAGAGTGAGAAGTCACGTGGGCCTTAGGAAGCATTACTACGAGCAAAGCTAGTGGAGGTGATGAAATTCCAGCTGAGCTATTTAAAATCCTAAAAGATGATGCTATTAAAGTGCTGCACTCAATAGGTCAGCAAATTTGGAAAACTCAGTAACGGCCACAAGACTGCAAAAGATCAGTTTTCATTCTAATCCCCAAGAAGGGAAATGCCAAAGAATGTTCAAGCCACCATTTGAACAGTTTTGCTCATTTCACATGCTAGTAAGGTAATGCTCAAAATCCTTCAAATGCTAGGCTTAAGCAGTACATGAACTGAGACCTACCAGATGTATAAGCTAGATTCAGAAAAGGTAGAGGAACCAGAGATCAAATTATCAACATTCATTGAATCATAGAAAAAGCAAGGGAATTCCAGAAAAGCATCTTCTTCTCTTTCATTGACTACACTAAAGTCTTTCACTGTATGGATCACAACAAACTGGAAAATCCTTAAAGAGACGGGAATACCAAACCACCTTACCTGCCTCCTGAGAAACCTGTATGCAAGTCAAGAACCAACGTGACAAGAAACAATGAACTGGTTCAAAATTGAGAAAGGATTAGGCAAGGTTGTATGTTGTCCCCCTACTTATTTAATTTATATGCAAAGTACATCATGCGAAATGCCAGGCTGGATGAAGCACAAACTTCCATCAAGATTGCTGGGATTAAAAAAAAAAAAAAAAGATTGCAAGGAGAAATATCAACAACCTTAGATATGCAGATGATACCACTTTAATGGCAGAAAGTGAAGAGGAACTAAAGAGCCTCTTGATGAGGGTGAAAGAGGACAGTGAAAAAGCTGCCTTAAAACTCAACATTCAAACAACTAAGATCACAGCATCCTGTCCCATCACCTCATGGCAAATAGATGGGGAAAAAGTGGAAACAGTGACAGATTTTATTTTCTTGGGCTCTATAATCACTGCAGATGGTGACTGCAGCCATGAAATTAAAAGATGCTTGTTCTTTGGAAGGAAAACTATGACAAACCTAGACAGCGTATTACAAAGCAGAGATATCACTTTGCTGACAAAGATCCATCTAGTCAAGGCTATGGTTTTTCCAGTACTCATGTATGGACTTGAGAGTTGGACCATAAAGAAGACTGAGCACCGAAGAATTGATGCTTTTGAACTGTGGTGTTGGAGAAGATTCTTGAGAGTCCCTTGGACTGCAAGGAGATCAAACTAGTCAATCCTAAAGGAAATCAACCCTGAATATTCATTGAAAGGACTGATGCTGAAGCTCCAATAATTTGGCCACCTGATTCAAAGAGCTTACTCATTGGAAAAGGCCCTGATGAAGGGAAAGGGAAAGATTGAAGGCCACAGGAGAAGGGGGCGACAGAGGATGAGATGGTTGGATGGCATCACCAACTCAATGGACATGAGTTTGAGTGAAGTCCGGGAGTTGGTGATGGACAGGGAGGCCTGGCGTGCTGCAGTCCGTGGGGTCGCAGAGTCGGACACGACTTACTGGCTGAACAACAACAGCAACAACAAGATAAAAATCACTGAGAATACCAAGCGCTCACAAAGATAGGGTGGCCAACCATCCTGGTTTCCCAGTTCCAGTGCTGAAAGTCCCCTGTCCCAGGAAACCCCTAGGTCCTGGGGAGGCAGGCTGGCCGGTCACTCAGGGTGAGGACGCAGACCTGGGACACAGGCCGTCCGTGCTGAGAATGCAAAATGGCGCAGCCACCCCAAAGAGCATGTGACAGTTCTTAAAAAGTCAAGCAGATTCTGCACATGATCCAGATTGCCACTCCCGGGTATTTGTCTTGGAGAAAGGAAAACTTACTTCCACACAAAAACTTGCATGTAAATGTCTACAGCACGTCTGTTCATAATCAGCCCAAACTCGAAACAACCCAGATGGACTTCAGTGGAGTGAGTACGTTGACTGGGGTCCATCCCCACCATGGAGCGTCCAAGCAAGAAGCAGGAACGAAGCCCTGGTACTTCAGCACCTTGGGGAACCACAGGCATCCTGGGAGAGAAGGGAGCCGGTGCCTAAAGGCTCCGGACCCGGCACAGTGCTCCATTTAGGCGACGCAGCGCCGAGCGGTGGATGCCGGCCATGGGAGCACCCAGCGTCCTGCCTGTGCTGCAGGTGACCCAGGTCCATACTACGTCTGTGAGAGAAGCTCAGAGAACTGAGAACTGACTCTACGCTAAGAAAGACCGTGCTAGTGTGCTTTTTCACTGATAAATTTTTTACATTGACTGGCTCCTTAATATCAAATATAGAATCCGTGTTCAAATGTCACAGACATGTGTGTGACCATATAATGTGGTCTCATGTACGTGACCACACGCAGTTTGTTCAGCTCAAGCTCCAGGGAGGCCCCTTCTCTGGTCTCCTTTTCCCTTGGCCGTTCCAGGGCCCCTTGTTCTGTGAAGGCTCCCAGGCTGCACTTTGCTGATCGCTTCCTGCCTCGCCAGCTGCTGTCCCCTCCCGGGACCTCATGGGGGACTCCAGGCCCCTGGCTCCTGTGAGCAACTGCGGGTCACCCTGATCGGATGGCACACTCCCCCAAAGTGGAGGGGACCCAGCGTGTCCCTCTGGGAAGTCCAGGAGCCTGGGGTGCCGAGGAGCCCCCCAGACTCCCAGCCCTGCTGCCCCGCCCAGGCGAGCCCCACCACAGCCGCGTGGCACTGCCTCAAGGCGTGCAGAAGTATGGCTGGGGAGGGCGTACCCCCGGAGCCCCCTCGTGAGGGACCCCGAGAAACTAGAGGAGAAGATGATGCGGAGACAGAGGAAGCAAGGCTGCCCCAAAGCTGGGATGCGGGGCCCTGGACCCTAGACGACCCTCCCACCTGTGCCCAGACCTCAGCTCAGGAGAGCCACTGCCTCTGGGCAGACCGGTGGCCTCCCAGGCCTGCTCACCTGGCTCTGAGACAAGCAGCCTCCTGATGGACCTTCATCCGGGGCCAGCCCTCAGGGCTGTGACTGTCCTTCCCTGCAGGACCTCATGCTTCTCGTGGGCTCGGCAATCAGGACCCCAGGCTGGGGAAGGTCAGGCCTCCGGAGACGCCAGTCCTACCTGGTCCTTCAGCCTCCACTTCTGTCCCAGGAGCAGACTCACACATAAACCATAACCAGTGAAGGCCCAGAACTGGAGAGGGCTGGCCCGGGTGTGGTCCAGGGCCCACGCCATCCCTGCAGCGCCCACCCCTCGCTTCTCTGCGGCCACACCCAGGGAGGTGGAGAAGGTGCTAGGAGACCCCAGGGCGAGAGCTCGGGGGACGGTGGGGAAGGGTGGAGGAGGTGCATCCCAAGCCTCCAAGGGAAACTGGGAAATACCGAGGAGCTCCCCAGAGCTTGTCCTTCAATTTTCAGGAGGTTTGAGAGCTGGGCATTACATGCAGTCATTACAAAATCTAACGCAAACACTTAGAATGAGTTATATCAAGAACGCATCTCAACTTGATCATTTTTTCCATTTTCCTATTGTCGTCTGTGCCCTGAGCACGTCAGCACGGGGGGTGTCACACTGGCTGCCGGGGGCTACACCTTGGAGGGGGCAGACCTGAAGCTTGGAGCCCAGCCGGGCCCTCCTGGGGTTTCCGCCTCCGGTTTGGGGGCACACAGCACGCTTGGGTGACGGTGACGCGGAAACAGAGTCCAGATGACGGCTGGGTCCAGACTCAGAGTTCAGACCCACAGCCAGGGCGGCTCAGACGGCGGGCGTGTATTTCTCACATCTGGAGGCTGGGAGGCCAGGTCAAGGCCCAGGCTTGGAGGCCGCGTCCTGGGGGAGCCCTCTTCTCGGCCTGAAGGCAGCCCCGTTCCTGCTGTGTTCTCACATGACGGACAGGCGCACAGCTGGAGCTGGGGCCCCTGGGGCCTCTGCTTGCAAGGGTGCCGATCCCATCTCCGGGACCTCATCAACCCTCACTACCTCCTCGGCCCATCTCCAAACACTGCCTTGTTGGGGTTCAACATATGAATTTGGGGGACACAGTTTCATCCACAGTATTCTAGAGGAATGTGCTAGAGACACAGAAGCAGAGGAAAAGGAAAGTGGCTGCAGCCAATGGCAGGCAGGGGAGGGGCAGGGGCACCTCCCCTGGGGACGGCCTGAGCCCGCGGTGAGGCCATGCGGGGAAGGTGCTGTGGGGTCTCCTCCCCACCGCCTAGACTGCCAGGCCCGACAGTGCAAACTGTTAGGGATCCACTGACCGAAACTGGCCTGAGTCACCTCTCAGTAGGACGACCCATGAGGAAACTCACCAGGAGAATTTGGGAGGGGCCAGCGAGGGAGGGGATGACTGAGCTCCCAGGACCCTCCCCTGGACACCCTCCTGGCTGAGTGATGCTTGCACCACCAGGTAGGACCCTGACTCAGAATGACTGCTGTTGTTCTGCAGTCCCTCAGTCGTGTCCGACTCTCTGCGACCCCATGGACTACAGCACACCAGGCCTCCCTGTCCATCACCATTTTCCAGAACTTGCTCAAACCCATGTCCATTGAGTCGATGATGCCATCCAACCATCTCATCCTCTGTCGTCCCCTTCTCCTCCCACCTTCAATCTTTCCCAGCATCAGGGTCTTTTCCAATGAGTCAGCTCTTCACATCAGGTGACCAGAGTATTGGAGTTTCAGCTTCTACATCAGTCCTTCCAATGAACACCCAGGACTGATCTCCTTTAGGATGAACTGGTTGGATCTCCTTGCAGTTCAAGGGACTCTCAAGAGTCTTCTCCAACACCACAGTTTGAAAGCATCAATTCTTTGGCACTTGGCCTCCTTTAAGGTCCAATTCTCATACCTGTATGTGACTACTGGAAAAACCATAGCCTTGACTATATGGACCTTTATCAGCAAAGTGATGTCTCTGCTTTTTAATATGCTGTCTAGGTTGGTCATAGTTTCCCTTCCAAGAAGCCAGCATCTTTTAATTTCATGGCTGCAGTCACCGACCACAGTGATTTTGGAGTCCAAGAAAATAAAGTCTGTCACTGTTTTCATTTTTTCCACATCTATTTGCCATGAAATGATGGGACTGGATGTCATGATCTTAGTTTTTTCAATGTTCACTTTTAAGGCAGCTTTTTCACTCTCCTCTTTCACCCTAATCAAGAGGCTCTTTAGTTCCTCTTCACTTTCTGTCATTAAGGTGGTATCATCTGCATATCTAACTTTGTTCATATTTCTCCCAGCAATCTTGATTCCAGCTTGTGCTTCATCCCACCCAGCATTTCACATGATGTGCTCTGCATACAAGTTAAATAAGCAGGCTGACAGTATACAATCTTGAAGTATTGCTTTCCCAACTTTGAGCCAGTCCACTGTTCCATGTCCGGTTCTAACTTTTACTTCTTGACCTGCATACAGGTGTCTCAGGAGGCAGGTAAGGTTGTGTGGAATTCCCATCTCTTGAAGAATTTTTCAGTTTGTTGTGATCCACTCAGTCAAAGGCTTTAGCATAATCAATAAAACAGAAGTATGTATTTTTCTGGAATTCTCTTGCTTTTTCTGTGATTCAGTGAATGTTGGCAATTTAATCTCTGGCTTCTCTGCCTTTTCTAAATCCAGCTTGTGCATCTGGAAGTTAGCAGGTTCTGAACATGCGGCTGAGTCTTCCTGAACTCCACAGAAGACTGGGACAGCACCTGGGCCTCCGCACAAGGCCTTGCTCATCAGGGAGGGGTCCCGGGGCAGATGCCAGTGCTGGCCCTCTTGGCGAGGGCCTCTCTGCCACCAGAGCTCGTGTTGTCCTTGGCGAGGCCCAGCCTGGCGGTCCCCAGGAGGCCCTGTGCTTCCCGTTCCTGCTGCCCCTTCCTGGGCTGTCTGGGCTCCCGTGGCCTGCGTGACTCCAATGGACGGGTGAGTCTGGTGCTGGCGTCACAATTCTGCAGGGACCCCGGGTCTGGGGCCTCAGGGTGGGGTGGGTGCCCCGTCTCTGCTCCACAGGGTTGCCTCTTCCAGACACACTGGGGTCCCTGGCTCACCTCGGGGTGTCGGAGCAATGCATCCCGGGCGGGGACACTTGGAGGCCAGTCGGGCCTCCCAGCCCCAGGAGCGGGCCCCTGAGGGAACCACCAGGCCTAGGGCTGAGCCTGGAGGTGGGCCCTGGTGGAGAGGGGGCAGCAAGGGTGCAGAGGCTGTGCTGGGCGGCCAGCAGTGGGGCCAGCCTGGCCTCCTCTCCCAGGGCTGAACCCACCCCTCTGGCCTCTTCCAAGGATTTGCACAGCTGTGGGAGGGGGTGCGGAGGGCTGGGCCATGCCAGGGGTCCCCCCAGCACCACCCCCTGGATGTAGGGATGCAGGAGGAGGGGTGCTGCGGGAGCAGAAGGCGGCGTGTGTGGGGAGGGGTGATGCCGACAGTCAGCGCCACGGGGTCTGCAGGGTGGTCCATCCCTGGGTGTCTGGGGACAGTCTGGGTGACAGGGGCAGCAGGGGTCACCGGGCAGAGTGGCCCCTGGGCAGGTGCAGGATGGAGCCAGGCAGTGGGCACCTCAGGGCAGAGGGCTGCTGGGACCCCTGCAGGCCAGCACACAGGCATCGCGGGCCCCTGGGGTCGCTGCCCACCCGCAGACTCTGACCCTGCTGAGTCAGAGCCTCAGCTGAGCCTCAGCTTCCCCTCGCTCCAGCGGGATGGTGAGCAGGCCCCGGCCGAGAGACGAGGTCTCTCAGCTACACGCACCCCGGTGGGTCCCCGGGACCGGAAAGTTTTCTCTCTTTGGAGCCCAAGCGCCCCGTCCCTCCGGCAGGTTCAAGTCCAGATCTCAGGCAGACCTGGCCTTGCCAAGGGTGATATGCCCCCCGACTCCCAGAGCTGGCAGGGGGGGCAGTGCCTGCAAAGGCAGGGGTCTCCCAGGCAGGCTTGTCTTGTGGGTGAGGCAGGAGCCTCTGGTTATGGGGAAGCCCACAGCCTCCAGGCACTAAAGGGGTGTCAGGGGAGCTGGCACCCTGAGGGCAAAGCAAGGTTTCAGAGCCATTGGCGAGCGTGTGTGCTGCTGGGCACTGAGGGTGGGTGGGCTGAATACGGTCCTGGTCTCCTCGCAGCACAGATCAAAACCTTTGTTTCCGTGCACTTTCCTCATTTTCCAAGAGTACTTACTGACCAGGATTTACTGTTACAGTCAGAAAAGTATGTTGTCTTTGGCTGCTGGCCGTGACTTTGAAATCCCAGAACAATGCAGAGTGCTTCAAAATAGCATATTTGTGCATAAAGAGGGCCTCCAGACCTCAGGAAGGGGGAAAAAAACAGAAGAAAAAGAACTTCTGTCGGGAAAAGTGATTGTCCTAAGAGGAGGAAGAGGGCCCAGTGGCTGTCCGGCCCTCTGATGCCTGCCCCTGCCTCCGGGGCCGCCCGAGGACCCTGCTGCTTTCTGTGCCGTGGGGGCTGCGGGCCGAGGGCCCCTGGCTGCCCCTGGGCGGGCGAGCCCCATCACACCCCCGAGTCCACGGGGTGAGGGTAGGCTTCACATGCGGACTACCCCCAACCCGTCCACCCTGCTGGCGCCTGGCGGGCAGGTCCACACCTGTAGTTAATTTGTTTATCACAGACAAGAGGAAAATCATCCACAGTTTATGGCCTTGGTGGAGCGGGTGTGAGGCTGGCTGCAGGGTCAAGGTCAGGGAGGGGGGAGGGGGCGCCCTGGTCTCCAGCTCCACAAGGAGGTTGGGCGGCCGGGAGGGGGGGCCCTGCGTGCCCAGCTGCCCCTGGAACTGGGGGTGGGGGTCAGGGCCACCCTTCACTGGATCCTCCCAAGTGTGGAAACTTTGAAAAGGAGGGAGGCAGCCCGTGCTCCTGACCCCCGCACAGCCCTGCCCCCGGGGCCTGCCCTCCCCACCCACCCCTGGGCCTCTTCCCACTCTGCAGGTGCCCCACCTCCTCCTACCTCTAACCCTGCCCAAGGGAGGTGCAGGGGTCACCAGCTGCCCCATGCCCACCTCCCAGACCCCCTCCTCACCCTAACTGGCCCCTGGGCGGGCGGGCAGAGCTGGGACCTGACCCTCGGGACGCCCCTGAGGGCAGCCAGCCCGTTTCTCTCTCTGGAGCTTGGCCTGGGCCCAGCCTCGCAGCAGCCTGGGGTCCTCGTTCTGAGACTGGGGCCGGGCGGGGTCCCCAGGGTAGGTCTTCCCTCCCCCACTGGCCTCAACTGGCCTCTCCTAGGAGCCATTCAACCGGGAGTGTCCACTCTGGCCAAAGGTCAGCCAGGCTGTGTGGAAGCTCAGCACCCGACCTGCAGGGCCCAGGGTGGCCCTGGGTGAACTTCCAGAACAAGTTGGATGACAGGTGGGGTGCTACTGGCCTCCTGGCGACCCGGACTGACCCGAGCCGCGCTCCTCTCTGCCCACGTGGGTGCCGCGTCTGGGGCATTGGGGGCGCACGGTGTGTCCTGAGTCTGCACCCCAGGGAGTACTGCCCCGGGCAGGCGGCCTGCAGACCTGTCAGGACGAGCGGCCAGGATGGCCAAGGGGCAAGCGGCCCCGACGGCCATGCCCATAGGCGTCCCCGCAGCCTGGGCCGACTTCTCCAGCCTCAGGCGGCCAGCTTCACCTTCCAACGCTGAAGAACATTGTTGTTCAGTCACTAAGTTGTGCCTGACTCTCCGTGACCCCATGGACTGCAGCACACCAGGCTCCCCTGTCCTTCACAATCTCCCAGAGTTTGCTCAGATTCATGTCTACTAAGGCCGTGACACCATCCAACCATCTCATCCTCTGTCACCCCCTTCTCCTCCTGCCCTCAATCTTTCCCAGTGTCAGGGTCTTTTCCAGTGAGTCGGCTTTTCAAATCAGGTGGACAAAGTACTGAAGGATGTTTGGAGGTGGTCAAACCCAGTTTGGTGAAGCCGGTGCCTCCTGAACGCTGCCAGCACCCCCTCTCCGTAAGAGATGGTCGGGCTCCAGCGTCCCGTGCCCGCTGGACAGAGCCCCACCTGCTCAGCCCTGCTTGGGCTCAGATTCTGGTCTCAGACCTCCCAGAGGGTCCCACAACATGGCCCAGAGGCGGAACTTTCAAATCATCCCTTCCTGCTGGCACAGGGACGCTGCGTCTGGGCATCAAGGCCAAGAAAATGACCAGAGATGAACTATTTAGCTCAACCTGAAAAAATGAGAACTTCAAAACCCAGTGACATGACTAATGGAGTAAAAGGCCCGTCCAGTGGAACGTGGTGCAGATGCCAAGCTGCTGCTGGGACGGGTCGGTGAGGCCCCCAGGCCCTCTCCCCTTCCCCTGGCCCCTCCCCCAGGTCCTCTCCCCTTCCCCTGGCCCCTCCCCCCGGCCCCTCCCCCTTCCCCAGGCCTTCTCCCCTCCCCCCGGCCCCTCCCCCCAGGCCCTCTGCCCTCCCCCCAGACCTCTTCCCACCCAGTCCCATGGCTGCCCCTGAGCCAAAGCAGGAGTCTTCAGTGCAAAATTTTAACATTTTTTCTGTATTTTCCAGAATGTATCAAATGAACCAGTGTGAGTTTTATGAGAACAGAGCGACAGCATCTGAACACCAAGATGAAACCACAGTGTGTTTCCTGCTCGTCCTGGGGCCTCAAATCACCACACACTGAGCTTCAGACCAAGACAGGCCAGGCTTATCAGACAGCCAGCCACGGGAGGAGGGCTTTGCAACTGTCAGCAGGGTCAGTTCTCTTGGAGGCTTGGGGAGAGTCTGCTCACTGCCTCTTCCAGCTTCTAGAAGCGCCAGCGTCCCCCAGGTTGCGCCCTCCCCTGCCTGTGACGGGGTCTCCCTCACACATCCTCCCGCCCTCTGAGCCGACCCCTCCTCCCTGTCACAGGACCCTCGCAATGGCCCTGGGCCCAGCCGACCATCAGCATGCTCTCCCATTCAAGACCCTCATTCAATCTCGCCTGCTCGGCCTGTGGCCAGGGGAGGTGGTGCGTCTCCACACAAGGAATCCGCACAAGGCCGCCCTGGGGGTGTCATTCCGCCAGCACACGGAGCCCTGGAGTGAGGCCAGGACGGCAGGAAACACCAGCTCCCCAGGCCTGGGAAACACAGCTGACGAGCGGCCAGGGGAGGCCCCGGGAGGTGGGGAGCCCGGCGGAAGGAACTGTGACTCTGCAGTGAACACACCGGGGCTGCCAGAGGCAGAGCCCAGAAAGCATAGTCACGGGACGCAGAGGAAAGGCGCCCGTCCTTCCAGGAGGAGGCCGGGGCAAGGACGGGGCAGGGAGGCACCCCACCACACTGGCGGAAGTTCCCCCCAGACTGAAGGAAATGTGGGCCTTCAGGTTAGAAACGCTTGACCTGACACGCAATAGAAAAATGTCACAGCTGCAGAGATAAAGACAAATCTTAGAAATGGAGGACGGGGCTTCCCTGGTGGCCCAGGGGTTAGGACTCTGCCCTTCCAATGCAGCAGCATGGCTTTGACCTGGCGGCAGAGAACTAAGATCCCACACGCCAGGCGGCTTGGCCAAAACATTTTACAAAGTGGAGATGGGTGCTGTGGATTGGAGGCTGTACCGCCGACAAGTAAGCTGCAGCCCTGGCCCCCCAACACCAGTGGGCCTGACTTCATTCGGAAGTGAGACTTCGTGGATGTGACCCAGTTAGGATGGGGTCGCCCGCCCTGACGTCCTAAATACAGTGATTGGCGAGCTCGTGCGGAGGACGCCGAGGGGCCATGGGATGAGCTGGGCAGACAGGGCAGTGATTCGGTGCCAGGCTGCAGCAGCGGGCACAGCACACCCTCGCCCCGCTGCCCGCAGGGGCACAGCCCTGTCACGCCTGGGTGTCCGGACGTCCGGTCTCCAGACCTGGGGGAGAACAGGTGCCTGTCGTTCTCGGCCAGCAGTGCTGGCTTTGTGAAACTGAGGAAAGGGTGAAGGGCAGGGCAGGGTGGGGGCGGGAATGAGGGGGAGGGCACAAAAATCAGGCTGGCGGGTACACTTGGAGTGTGAAGCCAGCAGAGGATGCTCCGGATTCCACTCTAGCCATAAGCTTTCAAGCTGCCCAGGAAGAGGACCCCCTTTCAGGGACCCCAAGAAAGAGGCCGCCGGTCCCGAGGCTCTGCTCAGAGCCCACGGGGAGCTGCTGCACCCTCTTGTTCTCGTGGAAGGACAGCCAAGGACACCACCCCAGCCCCTGAAGGGAGGAACCAAATCACGTAGAGGAGCTGGAGAAACGGGGACAAAGCAGGACACCTGGGACGCCAGCCACGAACAAGCCCCTGAAATCATAGTCCCCAGAGACCGACACGGTGTCCCCCAAATGGAGCCCAGGGTCCTCTGCTGAGGCAGCAATCAAGGAGTAGGAGGAGCTGTCAGAAGCCAGGGGAAAGGTCGGGGCCAGGGCGAAGGCACTCTCCTGACCTGGGGACTGGCGGGGACTGGTGGGAAGGCACGCAGGAGGCCTCCAGGAGGCGACGCTGCCCGACCACCTGGAAAAGCGGGCCGATGCATTTTTGCTGGCTATCAGTGCCTGGCACATGGACGCGGCGGGGGCGGGGGGAGGCGACAACTATACCCCCGGGCGGGAAGCGCGTCTAATTATTCAGTAGTGAACAGTACAGATTCTGCTGCAGCCAAGGCTGACGGGGACGTGGTCACCCTGGGAGGATGGGGGACGTGGGGTGGGTGGGCAGACTCCATCCTCCCACTGTGGGGGCTGTCACCTTCAGTTCAGTTCAGTCCCTCATTTGTGTCCGACTCTCTGCGACCCCATGGACTTGCAGCACGCCAGGCCTCCCTGTCCCATCGCCAACTTCCAGAGTTTACTCAAACTCACGTCCATTGAGTCGGTGATGCCATCCAGCCATCTCATCCTCTATCATCCCCTTCTTCTCCTGCCCACAGTCTTTCCCAGCACCAGGGTCTTTTCCAATGAGTCAACTCTTCGCATCAGGTGGCCAAAGTATTGGAGCTTCAGCTTCAGCATCAGTCCTTCCAGTGAACATTCAGGACTGATCTCCTTTAGGACGGACTGGTTGGATCTCCTTGCGGTCCAGGTGACGCCTTCAGTCTGGGTGAGTGAAGGGCCCCATTGCACAGGTTTGCTCCGTGCGGGCCTGTCTTTCATCGGACAGGATGAGGGGCTTCCCTGGTGGTCCAGTGGTTAATCATCTGCCTTGCGGGGCAGGGTCACCAGTCTGATCGCTGCTCCAGGAGGACCCACAGGCCTGTGCTCTAGGCCCGGAAGTCCCGTGCTCCACCGGAGAAGCCGCTGCAATGAGAAGCCTCCTCAGGACAAGCAAGAGCAGCCCTCCCCTCCCCTCCTCTCCCCACAGAGAGAGAAAGCCTGAGCATCAGCGAAGACCCACCACAGCCAAGAAATTCACACACAAACAAATCTTAGGGGAAAAGTATGATGGGGTAACAGCAGCCCACAACACTGTGGTCCTGAGGGAGTCCGGGGGGGTGAGGGGGCTGTGGGATGAGGGCCCACGAATGCTGGGTGCTGTCATCTAGGGGGACACCTGAGTCCAGGGAAGCCTAGATGCTCGGACGTGCCTGTGGGGACTATGCGGTGCATGGAAGGCCCCTAGAAAATCAGAACTGTGAGCATGGCTCCAAATCTTACAGAGCGCAGAATCCTCCAGCAGCCTACTGGAATGAAGAACCCGGAAATTTTAGAAAGAGAGACCCACCAGAAATAAACCCACACGCATACAGACAACCAGTCCCTCTCAGATAGGCAAGAATATACAAGAGGAAAAAGGCCTTCTCCAGCAAGTGGTGCTGGGAAAGCTGGACAGTTGCTCGCAAACCAGTGACTCCCTCCCACCATACACAAAAATAAACTCAAAATGGGTTAAAGGCTTAAATATAAGACAAGACACCATGAAACTCCTAGAGGAGATCACAGGCAAAACATGATCTGACATAAATCTACGGCTGAGTTCAGCTGCCCGATGCAGTCCAAGGCAACAGAGATAAAAGTGAAAGTAAACAACTGGGAAACAAATAAGGGGAAGGAATCAACCCGACAAGCTTCTGCACCAGAAAAGGGAACCCTAAACAAAACAGAGGGACTACCTACAGACTGGGAGAAAATGGGTGCAAAGGGTGTGCCCAACAAAGGCTCAATTAACAAAATAACAAAAAGCTCCAAGGACTCAGTGACAGAAAGACAAACAGCCCAATTGAAAAATGGGCAGAAGACGTGACCAGAATTTCTCCAAAGAAGGCACACAGGTGGCCAATAGGATGCCCATGAAAAGATGCTCAACATTGCTAATGATTAAAGAAATGCAAATCAAAACTACAATGAGCTACCCCCTCACACTGGTCAGAATGGTCATCATTAATAAGTCTATAAACAGTAAAAGCTGGAGACGGTGTGGAGAAAAGGGAACCCTCTGACACTGTTGGTGGGAATATAAACTGATACATCCACTATGGAGCACAGTTCCTCAAAAAAACTACAACTAGAGTTTCCATATGATCAAGCCTTTCCACTCCTGGGCATGTTTTCTTGTTGTTGTTTGTTAGTCATTCCATCGGGTCCAACTCTTTGTGACCCCAGGGACTATAGCCTGCCAGGTTCCTCTGTTCATGGAATCCTCCAGGCAAGAATGCTGGAGTGGGTTGCCATTCTCTTCTTCAGAGGATCTTCCCGACCCAGGGATCGAACCCGGGTCTCCTACACTGTAGGCAGATTCTTTACAGTCTGAACCACCAGGAAAGCCTGGCATATATCTGGACAAAACTATAATTCAAAAAGAAACATGCATCCCGGTGTTCATAGCAGCAGTATTTACAATAGCCAAGACAAATAAACAACTTAAATGTGCATCGACAGATAAATGGATAAATAAGAGGTGGTTTGTGTGTGTACACATACATATAATGGAATATTACTCAGCCATTCAAAAAGAGTAAAACAATGCCACTTGCAGCAACATACTAAATGAAGTAAGGCAAAGAAAGACAAATACCTTACGCTATCACTTATATGTAGAATCCAAAATATGACAGAAAGTATCTCCCCTATGAAGCAGTCAGAGAACAAACTGCTGTTGCCAAGAGGGTGGGGGAGGGTGGAGTGGGAGTTTGGGATCAGCAGGTCAAACTATCGTATGCCGAGCCGAGAAACACGGTCCTACCACAAAGCCCAGGGAGCAGTGCAGTGTGCTGGGCTGAACCGTGATGGGAGACAGTGCGGAAGAGAACATTGGGTATCAACTATACGCCGATACATTTTAAAAAAATATTTAATTTATGTGTTTGACTGCACTGGGTCTTAGCTGTGGCATGTGGAATCTAGCTCCCAGGGACTGAACCCAGAGCCCCTGCAGTGGGAGCATGGAGTCTTAGCCACTGCACCACCAGGGAACTCCCTCAATAAAAGATTCTTAAAAAAGAAAGGCAGGGGCCAGGAAGTAGGAGTGTGGCTGGGGGAGCTAGTTCCTTACCCACCCCGCACCCCGCGCCGTAGGCGCCCTGCTGAAGAATGATGCTGTGAAAGCAGAGTCACTCAGAGGAGATGCCTGGATGAGCCGTGACTGGCAAACTGCTCACCTGGGAGGTGGTCTGCAGACACTTGCTGTTCATGGAAACCACCCCCCAAACCGCTGGAGTCTTTCAATTATGGACATGCATCATTTTGGTTAAAATGCACAACAAATGCACACAAAAATGCCTGTGAGTTGAAATTTCTGTGCCAGGTATAAATTCACACAATAAAGTAATAGGAAGGGTGAGGGCCTGGAGCCGGGGTAGGTCTGGGACCCACAGACGGGCTTCAGCTTGGGGCGTTAAGTCCTGGAAAAGCACCGGCGTCTCCAGCAGGAAACGCAAGACCAACTGCCAGCCTGATTTGGGGAGGAAAAAGAAACAAGCGTCTTTTTAACAGTCACAAAAATGGATTTTTAAAAAGCATAGCAGAAGGCCAGGAACAAAGCTTGGTGGCTGGCTTAGGAGCCCTGGAGGCGGGGTGGGGGTGGGGGACATTTGCAGGCAAGAGATTAACACCCAGAAAATAAAGAACAGGGCCCAGCCAGTGAGAGAAAGAGGTCAGGCTGGAGAAACCGAGAAACCCCCTACAGGGAGGAGTCCTGAGGCTCAGATGGATGGAAGGGAAGGTGCTCGGCCCCACCGGCTGCTGGGGGCCTGCAAGCGCATCAGAGAACAGGGTGCCCGCCACGCGCCCATCCACACTGCAGACAACAGGACTTCACCTTACCGCTTGTAACAACTACCCCAGGGTGGTGCCAAAGGGGGCAGGCACGGCATGGCTGGTCCAGGGGGCCCGGGGCAGGAGGCCACGCCGCCCTGGAGCCCACTCCGCCAGCCGCCCCGCACATGGCGGGGGGCGCTGAAAGCCGGGCACGTGGACCGCTCCCTTGGCCGTTCTGTCCCATATGCTGCGGGCTCCCAGGTTGTTTATCTCACTCTCATCCAAGTTTATACAAAACCCTCTGGCCTGGGCTCTAATTCCCCGTGAAGAACGAGCTTTGGGCGGAAAACCGATGGGGAAGGGCTGGCCCTGGACGTTTCTGAGCCAGTGGTGCTGACGCCCCTAGGCACCCCCGCCCCCGAGCCCAAAGCCTGGAGGGGCTGCCTGTGCCCTGGCCCCAAGGGGCAGCCGCATCACTACCGGACCGTCAGATCCCTGGGAGAGCGGGACTGACGCCCACCAGGCAGCGTCCTCAGGAGCAGAGCCCGCCCCACGCCCACATAGCTCTGCAGAGGGGACAGTGGGGGTTCTGGCCCCCCAGCGTCACCGGTGGGACCCCCCCACCCCAGGAGCTGCATGGGAGTCAGGCTGCAGCTCCCACCTTTTAGTCCCTGGGGTGGGTGGGGGCCGCAGAGGCCCGAGAGGAGACCCCTGAGAGCCAGCCCACTCTGACCCCACAACCCTGGTGTCCCCTGCAAGGCTCTCAGTGGCCTCCCGGGGTTGGGGCTGGATCTGCCAGGGCAGCAGGGTGGGGGTGACCTTGTCAGGGCCCAGGGGGGTTGACGCCTCCCGCTTCCGTGATTCTTTAAGCGTCTCAGGGTTCAAGGATGTGTGAACAAGCTCAGGGTCGGGCTCCTCCATCCCCAGGCACGCGGCTCGTGTCCTGAAGGGGCCGTGCTGCACAGGCGTGCCCACGGCTGCAGGGTCAGGGCCCGCGTCCCTCCTCAGGATCCCACTTCTGGGCAGGAGGAAACGGGCTGCGCATAGGGCAGGAAGCTGCCTGAGGCCACATGCTGAGGGAGGCCCTGGCTCCTCCCGGCCAAAGGTCCAGTCCACCGGCCCGGGGGTCACGGTCTGGCCATGCTCAGTCCCGAGCTGCTGCCTCGGCAGGTCCCCTTCCCCCTCTGAGCTTCCGTATTTTCATCTATAAAATACAGGTCATCCCAAGTCACTGAGTCGTGTCCGACTCTTTGCAACCCCATGGACTGTGGCCCACCAGGTTCCTCTGTCCATGGAATTTTCCAGGCAGGAATACTGGAGTGGGCTGCCATTTCCTCCTCCACCCAAATCTTAGGGCTCTTCAGAAATGCCAAAGGCAGACTCTGTCCTGCTCCAGGCTCTGTATAAAAGAGTGTGTTAAAATGCACACTCACATTTTAGAGTTTTTCTGAAAAAACAGCTCACAATTACTGAGCCGCTACTGTTCAGTCACTCAGTTGCATCCGACTCTGACCCCATGGACCGTAGCACAACAGGCCTCCCTGTCTTCCACTATCTCCTGGAGCTTGCTCAAACTCATGTCCATTGAGTCGGTGATGCCATCCAGCCATCTCATCCTCTGTCTACCCTTCTCCTGCCTTCAGTCTTTCCCAGCATCAGGGTCTTTACCAATGAGTCAGCTCTTCTCATCGGGTGGCCAAAGTATTGTAGCTTCAGTTTCAGCACCAGTCCCTCCAATGAGTATTCAGGGCCGATTTCCTGAGCCATTACTATATGACAAGTTCTTTCATATATGGATTAACTGATTCTGTCCACAAAATGTAGGTATTATTATTTTCTCTATTCTGCAGACGGGGAAGCCAAGGCAGACAGAAGTTTAATACCTTCCTAGCGGTGTCAGTATCAATGCTATAAATGGCCTCACAAAATGAGATGGGAAAGGTTCCCTCATTTTCTATTCTTTATACAGGTTTGTGCAAGGTCAGTGGTATTTCAACTGTTTAGAGAAATTCCTCAATGAAACCATTTGAGCCTAGAAGTTTCTTTGTGCGAAGTTTTAAATTTTGAATTAAATTTATTTAATTGTTATAGGTCTATCCAGAATTTTCTATTGCTTCCAGTGTCAGTTTTGGTAAATTATTTACATTTCAAATGAATTTCATAAAGTTGCTCACACTATCCTCTCATTACCCTTGAAAAATGATTTGGCTGTGCCGGGTCTTGGTTGCGGCATCGGAACTCTTAGTTGCAGCATGTGGGATCTAATTTCTTGACCAGTGATTGAACTGAGGCACCTCGCTTTGGGAGCACAGAGTTTAACCAGCGGGGAAGTCTGTTACCTTTTTAATGTTTGTTATATCTGTGGTTATGTCCTCTTTTTCATTCCTGACATTGGAATTTGTGTTTCCTTTTTTTTAATCCATTATTTCCAGGGGTTTATCCATTGCATTCTTTTCAAAGCACCAACTTTTGGCTTGGTTGATTTTCCCTGAGTTTTGCTTTTTTCCCTACCAATTTCTGCTTTTATTTTTATTTCCTCTCACTTTTGGGTTTAATTTGTTGTTCTTTTTCTAGCTTCTTGAGTTGCAGCTTAGAGCATTAATTTTCAAGCTTTTCTCTAAAGCTATAAATTTTCCTCAAAGGACTGCTTTATCTGCCTTTCACAGCATTTAATGTGCCATATTTTCACTACTGTCCATTTCAAATTATTCTACAACTTCTCCTGTGATTTACTCTTTGGCTCAATGATGATTTAGAAGTGTGACATTCAATTCCAAGTCCTTGGAGGCGTTCTGGTAGTTTTCCTGTTTTTGAGTTTTAATTTATTTCAGAGAGGACACACTTGTATAATTTCAGTCCTTTGAAATTTGTTGAGACTTCATGGCTCAGGACATGATCTATTTTGTTTAACATCCTATGCACACATGGAAAGAACATGCATTCACAGTTACTGGGTGCAGTGTTGTATACACGTGAATTCAGGCAAGTGGGTGCATCCTGTTGTTTGAACTGTGGGATGCTAACTTAAGATAGAGAAACAGGGATGTCCCTGGCTGTCCACTGGTTAGAACCACTCTTTCACAGCGTGGGTTTGATCCCTGACCTGGGAACTAAGAACCCACATGCCAAAAAGAGAGAAATGGAACAGTGGGACAGAAAAGCACCCAGAACAGACCCTCACATATACAGTCACTTGGTTTATAATGGGACTGTTCTCCAGTTCAGTGGGAAGAGGATGGTCTTTGCAATAAACAATGATGGTCCACTGGACATCCATATGGAAAAGACGAGCTCTGACCCCTACCATAATATTCACAAGAATTAACCTGCAATCCATCACGGAAATAAATGTGAATGCTAAAACAATTAAGCTTCTAAAACAGGGGAGAATGTCCTAATGAAAAATCACTGAAGGTGAGAAAAGTGATACATTGGACGTCATGGAGAAAACTGTTCAACATACACAACAGCAAAGATGGCAGAAGATAATGGTAATAACTTCAATACAAAGCACACACAAATATCCATCTATCGATACAATGTCCAGCCATGTGTAAGACCAGGGACACAGCACCCAGAATATATAAAGAACCTCTAGGAATCAATAAGCTAACGAAGCCGGGTGTGAGCCCACGCGGCTGGGGCCCGCAGTAGGTCCTGTTCACCGGGCCAGGCGGGGACAGCTCCCGCCCCCAGGCCCTCCCAGAGCGCGCCCTGGGAACTAGCTCGGTCCTCCTTAAGCGAGGAGGCGGCGGGGAAGCTCCGGCCTCGGCTCCGCCCCGGGGTTGCCTTTCCCTTAGAAGGCAAAGCCCCAAGCCTCGCCTCTCGCCGGCGGAGAGTCGCGCATCGCTGCCCGAGCTCCCCGACGACGCCGCCAGAGCCCCGGGAGGGCCCGAGGCCCCGCGCACTCCGCGCTCCAGCCGGCTCGGCGTAGACTGGGCGGGCACCGGGGCGGGGCGCGCGGCCTCGCGGGTTTGAATGGAAGGATCCCGAGCGGCGGGGGCGGCGGCCCGCAGGTCCTGAAGCCAGCAGTCGTCCCCGGCCCCCGCGCCCGAGACATGCGGCGGGAGAGGTGAGCAGGCGGGCGGAGCCATGGGGACGGCGAGGCCGGGGACAGGCACCGAGGATCGCGAGGCGCGGAGGCGGGCGGCCCAGGACGCGGGGCCGGGTCGGGGTCCCGGCGGCCGCCGGCAAGGCTCAGGTCGGGCCGTGCCCACGTCTCCGTCGCCCGCGCACTAGTCTTCGCGCGCGGGTGCGGCGGCCCCGGAGCAAATCGCCATTTCGCCGCTGTCCCTCCTATCCTCGGCGGCCGCGAGGATCCTTGTGGTCGAGCTTGGCATCTGAAAGAATGTGACTCCGCGCTTTTAAAGATCTGGAGCACCAACCGCAGCGCTCACCCGCAGCCGGCCGGAGCCCTGCCCCGGAGCCCAGCCCCGCCCGGCCTCCCGGTGCGCCCCGGCCCGGCGCTCGGCCACGAGCCCCGGCGCGCGCCGCGCCCCTTCCCCGCGCCCCGCTGCCCGCCCTCCGCGCGGCCGGCCTTCCCCTTCGCAGCCTGGCCGGCGCGACAGGGCGGGCCCGTCTGAGCGCCGTCTGCCTGCAGGTGCGGCGCCCCCCGCCCGCGTCCCCGCCATGGAGGTGCTGCGGCGCTCCTCGGTCTTCGCCGCCGAGATCATGGACGCCTTTGACCGCTCGCCCACCGACAAGGAGCTGGTGGCCCAGGCCAAGGCGCTCGGCCGTGAGTTCGTGCACGCGCGGCTGCTGCGCGCTGGCCTTTCCTGGAGCGCGCCCGAGCGCGCCGCGCCGGTCCCCGGCGGCCGCCTGGCGGAGGTGTGCGCCGTGCTGCTGCGCCTGGGTGAGTGCGGCCTCAGCCGGCCGGCCGGCGGGGTCCCTAGGCTGCCCCTTCCAGCTAGTCCGGCGGACGCGCAGCGCCTTGGGTACAGCTGTCCTTGCACTGGCCGCCCAGCGGGTGGCCGGGCCTCTGTCTCTCCTCCGGGGCAGGGAGGGGGCTGGTCCCGGTGCCCTGAGGGATCTATCGCGCAAGGCGGGCGGGGGTTTCTTCCAGCACCCCCCTCTCCTAGCTCACCCTTCAGCTGGCCCGTGCACCCGCCAGACCTCCCCAGTCTGCCTGCTGAGCCCAGATTGCACACATCCTGGTCATAAAGAATAGAAAACTCCTGGAGGAATGATATTTTTGTGGCTAAATTTCCAGAGTGACCCTTGTACTCAGCTGGGCACAAAAATCCTTTGTCGGACCACGTGTCCTGATGTTTGTTTTGGAAAATAGGTCCTCACAGTTACTGGCTGCAGTCCTGCGTGGGCTGCTCTTTTCTCCGGGTTTGGAAGCCTCCTCCGGCTCCTGTGGAAATTAGTGCCCAGGAGAGCAGAAACCGTGTGAGGCTGGGCAGCCGCAAACCCCGACTGCATGGCCTGCTGTGTAGACATGGAGAGCAGTACTTGATTCTGGGGTTATCCAGCTTAACTCTTTCCGTCTTCTCCAAGGACCGCAGAGAGGGAGGGACCCTCTCAGCTGACTCCGTCAGCCATCTCGCCATGGAGACTGAGGTTGCCCAGCTCTACACCGCCCCGCGTGACGTTCCACGCGGGGAGTGTGCACCCAGCGGGGTGTGGGGGCACAGATGGCACCCTGACCCTGACTGGGTGGCTCTCCAGAGTGGGTTGAGAGACTGGCCCAGGACCCTGGGTTGGAGGGAGCACCCCATGGAAGGGGATGCCTGCCTCTTCTCAGGCTGACACTCGTGTCTGCTGGCCCTTGTGTTCTGTGGACCCTGGGGGCAGGGCTGTGTAGACCTGGTCTGCCCAGGAGTCTTGGTGTGGGGGCATTGCTGAGGGCTGCAGAAGGGTGGTGTCCTGCCTGGGTCTTGGGGGAGGGGAGCATGTGGGGTTTGAGGTTTCAGCCAAAGGTCCAGAGTGCGTGTGCCCCCCTGAGGCCAGGGCCCAAACCGTTTCTTCCAGCTGGGCTGTAGGGACAAGCCTGGGCTGAACGTTCCAGAGGGCCCTGGAGAATTCGGTATCTTGGGCTGCTGAGAGGCCCCTGGAGTGGCCGGGAGGAAGTCCTTCCTCTGTCCTGACCTGCCCTGCGGGCCTGCTCGCTCCCAGCTCCACGGCCTTGCCTGGAGCAGGGCCTTGGGGCCAGGGTCCCTGTTGTTTGAACTTGTCTGGAAAGCCCCGCTGCAGGCTCCGCTAATCACTGTCCCTTCCAAACTGTGACCTTGGATCCAGGGAGCCTGGGATGCTTCCGGCCTGGCCTGGGGGAGCAGAGTCCAGCCAAGTGGGCCACGCTGGCCCTCCCTGGGGCCAGGCCTCAGGCCCCCCCACCCCAGCTGCTTTCACGGACAGTCCCTGGGCTCAGTGTCTGCCAGACGGCTGAGGGGGCCCTGGAGGGAGGTAGCTTGGACCCCCAGCGTTCTCACCCCCTTCTGCGGCCCTTGTGAGCTGCTCCATGTGAGCCCCCCGCCCCTTGCCACGGCCTGGAGCTGTCCCCTGCCCCCAGCACCCCCAGCCCCTCCCCGGCACAGACACCCAGCTCCGGGAACAGCAGCAAAGAGGAAGAGGCGGGGGCATGCCCCCGCAGCTGTTCTCTGGGGGCCAGTCGCCCCCCGGGCCTGTGCGTGGGAATGGCCAGCCAGGCCTGCCCTGGGCGTTTCCATGCCACCGCCCGTGGCTCCACCAGCCTGTCTCAGTCCTGCTCTGGCTTCAGATCTTCCTGAATTGGACGGAGTGCAGCTGGCCCCAGGGCTGACGCGGCGCCCTTATCACCCGGACCTCCAGTGGGAAGCATTTCCCTGTTTGCTTTGGCTGGAGAAGCGGCTGGGCTGGGGGACACCCAGTGCATGGGCCAGGAGGGGTTCCGGCGCGTCCCTGCAGACCCGGTGCAGATGGGGCCCAGCGAGGGCGTTCCTTCACCGCCGGGCATCCCTGCCGGGCACCAGGAGCCCAGGCCTGCCGCCTCCGGGCAGTGGCCCGGTCTCTGGTTTCCTGAATGACGCTGGGCCTGTTGAGGCTGCCCCCGCCCCGCCCCCGCTGAGGCAGCCATGAGCTGCCCACCTGTGTGGGGTCGCTGGACCCCGCCCTGCCCGCGTTGGGGTTGGCTGCCTGCCCGGGCAGCGCAGCAGCTCGCTGTGTGCCGTGAGTCACCCAGCAGGCATGCCCGGGATTCCCGCCCCACCGGCCCAGCCGGCTCTGCCCTGGGGCGTGGGCGTGGCTGACTTGTCAGAGGGCAGGCCACAGCCAGGTCTGGGGTGCCCACAGCACCTCCCTGGCCTTGTCAGGGTGTCTGGGGACCCTGGGGGAGGTATCAAGTGGGTGGACATGGCACAGGTCGGGGGTCAGGGATCGGGCTGGGGTCAGGGCCCCCGCTGCGGCCGTGGGCTGGCCCCCCGGCCCTTGGGACCGCTCTGACCTGCCCCTGTGCCCACGCAGCGGACGAGCTGGAGCTGATCCGGCCCAGCGTCTACCGCAACGTGGCCCGCCAGCTGAACCTCTCGCTGCAGTCAGAGACCGTGGTGACCGACGCCTTCCTGGCTGTGGCGACCCAGATCTTCTCTGCAGGTGAGGCTTCGTGTCCAGGCCGCGGACCCACGGTGCTGGGAGCCTGGGGCCTGGGGGTCGTTGGGACTGCGGCTGCAGCACAGGTGGGCTTGTCAGGGAACCTCGCTGGGTCTGAGGGCGATGGGCCACGGGGCTGCTGGCTTGGGCCCCTTGTGGGGTTCTGGGGCTACCCTGGCCGGAAGTCCTGGCTGACATGGGGCCTGGGCTTCTCGCAGCGTGGTGCCCGCTCCCTAGCAGCCAGAGTGGGCGCTGCCAGGCTCCTGGAACCTGAAAAGTTGTGGGGTCGCTGCACCAGAGTCTTCTGGGCAGAGGTGCCTTGCCAGTCGGCCACCGCCGTGGGAGGGGCGCTCTGGAGTGGGGGTGCCTGGCCAAAAGGCTCTCTGGAGAGGGGTGCCTCATCTGGGTCAGCTGGCTCGCCCACAGCCCCCGTGGGTTTCCCAGGGCTTCCCTCTGGGCCCCGGTGGCGGGCGACATCTGTCCCTGTCACCTCCTTCCCATGCCCTCACCTGAGGGCAGCTCCTGCTCCTGTCCGCACACCTGCCTCCAGGCTCACGGGAGACCCCCGGGCTCATCCCCAGGCCACTTCCATCCCCACATCCCCTCCCGGGAAGCCCGTGGGCTCCGTGTGGCCCACCTGTGACCCGATGCCCTGCTCGGTGCCTCGGTCCCGGGTCCTGGCACTGGCCAGGCGTTGCCTGGCATCCAGGAGCAGAGCCCCGCCCAGGGGAGAGCAGAGCCCCACCCAGGGGAGCACCTTCTCCGTGGCCGACCCTGCCTGCCCCCCAGCTCCTGGCCGGTGGCGGTCCCAGCCTCGGGGAGGGGTCCATGCGGGTCCACAGCTGAGTGCTCGGGGCTGCATCCCGGCTGGAGGACGAGTGTGAGTGGCCAGGCAGCATTGAGAGTGGGGAGGGCCCCCTTCCCCCTGGGGCTTTGGGGGCACAACCTCATGCAGAGGAGGGCCCCAGGCAGCTGGGAGGCCTCGAGCCCTTGGCTGACCAGTGGTGTGAGCCAGCGCTCACCCTGCCTCTGCTCAGCCGAGGCGTGCTTAGCACTGAAGCGCTTTGGGGCAGAGGCGCCTGGAACACAGTCCCGCCCTGAGGGGGACCCTCCACTCACCCACTGAAGACGGGGGGCCAGATGGAGGGGCTGCAGGCCCGTCAGAGGCCCTGTCTGATGACCCCACCCTTGGCATGTTGCCTTCCTGTGTCCCCCTCTGAGGAGGCCTCCTGACCCATGGAGGGCAGGCCGTCGTTGAAGGTGGGGGACACGGGACCACCAGCTGTGGGCCAACCTCCACAGGGTCAGCGCGGGTCTCCCTGCAGCGCTCACCACCGGCAGGACCCCGAGGTGTGGGGAGAGACCGGGGTGCCCTGGAGGGCCTGACAGCCTTCACCCGGATGGGGCTTGCTCAGGGGCATCCAGGCTGGCCTGGTGGAGAAGGCAGCGGGAGGGGCCAGGCAGGAAGGGGAGCTGCGGGCACCCGGGGCTGCCTGCTGCACTGGGCGCCCTCACCAAGCCAGCCCGGCCTGACGCCATAGTGTGGGTGGCCGCCTGTGTCTGTCTCTGAGCTGTCGGCGGGCAGCTGGTTTATGAGCCGAGAGCTGGCTTTAAAAGGAAGGGTCATCTCTGGGAATGCGGCCGGGCGGGAGGGGGCTGGGGCCCAGGGCGGTGGCGGGAGGGTGGGGGGCAGGCCGCAGCGTCCAGCCCTGCCTGCCCAGCCCGTTCAGGTCCGGCGACCAGAGCCCAGAAGGGCTGTGGGTTCCAGGAGGGAGATGTGCCCTGGGGACGGAGCGCAGGGCGCACGGGCACGGGGGCTTGTGGAGCTAAGTCTGAAACCGCAGGGGCTGTGCCCCGCGGGCTCAAGCTCCCCTGCCACCCTCCGCCACGCGCCCCGCGCCCCAACCCCCGCCCCGGGCCGGGCTCCGCCCCCTCCTTGCGGCAGCCCCCACGCCCGCCGACCCCCTCATCGCTGTGTGCGCTGTGGGCAGTTTCTCAACCTCTCTGGATCCCAGAACCCGTGCAGCCTCTCGCCTGCAGCGGGGCCAGCCCCGCTGACCCCCGGGCTGGCCCCGTGTCCCCTTCACCCTCCTGGGCCAGCCCTTCTCCTCTGTGGCCGGTGAGGTGGGCAGCTCGAGGACTGCAGGGTAGGGCTTGGGGTGCCCCGCCACGTGGCCGCACCCTCCACGCGGCCGAGCCCCCCACATGCTGCGTGGGGATGACGCTCCCACTGCTTCTTGGCTGAAGAGTCTTCTCGGTTCCCTTCGGTGGGAGAACATGAAGTTGGCAAGTATTTTCATTTTTTTACTTCTCATTAGAAGAAGAAAGTATTTTACCATGGAAAGATCAAAATATACATGAGATAAAGAACTCTCAGAAATCTGTGCTAAAAAGGCAGCCTCACTGAAACATGAACAAAGGATCTGAATCGTTGTCTCTTCTGAGATGTCCGTGAGAAGTCGCTGACCTCCATCAGTCACCAGAGAAATGCACATCCAGCCACCAGACTCCACCTCGCTCCCCCTGGGGGGTGGAGGCAGGCCTTCGGAACCCAGCACACGGGAGGCCTCCAGGCGCCGGCTGCCACGGTGGACCGCCTGTCAGCTTCTTCAGTGGGGTGACTCTGACGGTGTCCCCACCTGACCCTGCACTTCCACGCCCAGGGGTTCGCCGTGAGAAGGGAAGCCATGTGTCCACACGGGGCTTGTCCTTGGGCCTTCAGAGCCTCACAGCCAAGCAGCGGACGGACCCTCAGCCCAGGTTCGTCTCCTGATGGGCGGTCCATCCACGCGGTGGAGCCTGGCTCGGCGGTAACAAGGAACGTGGTGTGATGCACAGGACGACTCGAGGAGCCTGGAAAACGTTTTGCTCCATGACGAGTCAGACATGAAATGGGACCTACTGTGTCATTTGATTCATGTGAAATGTCCAGAACAGGTCATCCGAAGAGACGAGTAGAGGAGAGATGGCCAGGAGCTGGGGTGACAGGGACACCATGCTCATGGGGACAGGGATTTGGAGTAAAATGCCTGGAATTCAGTGGTACTGGTGGTTGTGGAACATTGTCAACACGCTAAGAGCACTGGATCTCACATTTTATTTTTTTAAAAAATTATTTTTGCGCTGGAAGTGCAGTCTTGACCATTGGAGCACCAGGGAAATCCCATCTGGGTATTCTTTTTAAAGTTTTTGGATCTGACACTTCAAAAGGATGAGTTTATGGTAGTGAGACTGCTGTCTGCTTAGTTGCTTGGTTGTGTCCGACTCTTTGCGACTCGATGGACTGCAGCCCGCCAGGCTCTTCTGTCCATGGGGTTCTTCAGGCAAGAATACTGGAGTGGGTTGCCATGCCCGCCTCCAGGGGATCTTCCCGACCCAGGGATCAAACCTGGGTCTCCCACATGGCAGGTGGGTTCTTTACCACCACAAGCCTGGTAGTGAGACAGTGTCTCCGTAAAAAATAACACTAAGAGCTCAGAGAAAATAGGACATAGCCAAGACCCACGTGGGAGACCAGCTTGCTGGCTGCTCCCAGACCAGAGCTTTTCTCTCCAGGTAAAATGTGGCGGTCGTATGGAGCCCACATGTCCACCTGGGGTGCCGAGTCTGGGGGTCCCACCAGGGCTGGTGTGCCGTGAGCAGCTGGTGAACGGGGAACACGGGCTGATGGCGCTGTCCCCAGGACGTTGCACCCCTGCAGCCTGGGTGCCCCTTGGACGGGGGCCCGTGAGAAGAGCCCTGAGGGTGGGATGCCCCACAGGCAGCGCTGAGGCTGGGGTCATGGGCCCAAGGCCAGTGGCAGGAAGGGGGCCCTGGGGGCCAGGGGCCGGCCTGGGGGGCTTCAGATGTGGATCTACTTTGCAGGGGGTGAGAGTCACAGCAACAGGCAGGCCTGGGGCGCGGCACGGCCTGCTTTATGGGGTTTTTACATGTTCGTTTAATTGAGGGGAAGTTCACGTGATATCTGATAGCCGTTTTATTCGTTGTTTGACCTCACCACGGGGTGTGTGTGGTCGAGCTCCCTGACCAGGGATCACCCCTGGGCCCTGCACTGGGAGCTCGGCATCTCGGTCACTGAACCCCGAGGGAAGCCCCGGTTAAGCGTCGAGAGTGTGAGATTTGGCGGCGTTGGTCCAGCCACAGTGTTGCATAGCCACCGCGCAGGCCCGCTAAGCTATCACTGCCGGCCCCGGGGCCCACCGCTCTGCCTCCCGTCTCTACGGCCCTGCCTGGGAATGGACTGACATTTGAGTCTGCGTCCTTCACGGACGTGTTGTTTCGGCAGGCGTGGTCCCAGCCCCGTCAGAGCTTCTGCCTCTGGAGGCCAGATGACCCTCTGTTGTGCAAGTGGCCCACCTCTTGCTCTTCCACTCACCGTCTCTTGCTGTCTTGTCATTTCCGCCTTTTGGTGACTGCTCAAGCGTTCCTTTGCGTTGACTTGTGCTCCTGTGACCGACCGTCCCTGGGAACACGGGTCCGGGGCCTGCTTTCCCCACCTGTGCTGTTCCTGCCAGACCAGGGCCAGGCCCCCAGGGGCTGTCCTCTCACAGGTGATGCCAGTGCCCTCTTACGTCTTTCCCGTCACAAGTACCAGGCTGCAGGGTTACCTGGATCCGAACATTGCCACATTGAATTTTCAACCTGATACATTATCCTTTACATCGCGTTTTAATTTACGCTTCTTTGACTATCAGTGAGGGTAAGCATTTCTCACATGTCTGGTGTATTCAGTTCAGTTCAGTCACTCAGTCATGTCCAACTCTTTGCAATCCCATGGACTGCAGCACGCCAGGCCTCCTTGTCCATCACCAACTCCCAGAGCTTGCTCAAACCCATGTCCATTAAGCTGGTGATGCCTTCCAACCATCTCATCCTCTCTTGTCCCCTTCTGCCTTCAGTCTTTCCCAGCATCAGGGTCTTTTCCAATCAGTCAGCTCTTTGCATCAGGTAGCCAAACTATTGGAGCCTTCAGCTTCAGCATCAGTCCTTCCAGTGAATTTTCAGGACTGATCTCCTTTAGGATGGACTCCTTGGCTCTCCTTGCAGTCCAAGGGACTCTCAAGAGTCTTCTCCAACACCACAGTTCAAAAGCATCAGTTCTTTGGTGCTCAGCTTTTTTTATAGTCCAACTCTCACATCCATACATGACCACTGGAAAAACCATAACTTTGACTAGACGGACCTTTGTTGGCAAAGTAACATCTCTGGTGTTTAATATGCTGTCTAGGTTGGTCATAGCTTTTCTTCCAAGGAGCAAGTGTCTTTTAATTTCATGGCTGCAGTTACCATCTTCAGTGATTTCGGAGCCCAAGAAAATAAAGTTTCTCACTGTTTCCATTGTTTCCGCATCTATTTGCCACGAAGTGATGGGACCAGATGCCGTGACCTTAGTTTTCTGAATGCTGAGTTTTAAGCCAACTTTTTCACTTTCCTCTTTCACTTTCATCAAGAGGCTCTTCAGTTCTTTGCTTTCTGCCATAAGGGGGGTGTCATCTCCATATCTGGGGTTATTGATATTTCTCCTGGCAATCTTGATTCCAGCTTGTTCTTCATCCAGCCCGGCATTTCACATGATGTACTCTGCATATAAGTTAAGTAAGCAGGCTGGTAATACACAGCCTTGACATACTCCTTTTCCAATTTGGAACCAGTCTGTTGTTCCATGTACAGTTCTAACTGTTGCTTCTTGACCTGCATACAGATTTCTCAGTGGCCACAGGACTGGAAAAGGTCAGTTTTCATTCCAATCCCAAAGAAAGGCAATGCCAAAGAATGTTCAAACTACCAAATAATTGCACTCATCTCACACACTAGCAAAGTAATGCTCAAAATTCTCCAAGCCAGGCTTTAGCAATACGTGAACCGTGAACTTCCAGATGTTCAAGCTGGTTTTAGAAAAGGCAGAGGAACCAGAGATCAAATTGGCAACATCTATTGGATCATTGAAAAAGCAAGAGAGTTTCAGAAAAATATCTACTTCTGCTTTATTGACTACGTTTAGTGTATTATAAGTATTTTTTATTTTGTGAATTAGCTATTCATAATTTGTGCTCCTGTTTCTTTAGAAAGTGTTGGAAGTGAAAATGTTAGTTGCTCAGTCGTGTCTGACTCTTTGGGACCCCATGGACTGTAGACTGCCAGCCTCCTCTGTTTGGATTTCTCAGACAAGAATACTGGAGTGGGTAGCCATTCCCGTCTCCAGGGGATCTGTTCTTTTTTTTCATCGATGTACAGAATCTCTTATGTGTTAAGGAGCTTTTTATGACCGACAGGTGTACGTCCCCAGGTTGTCACGCATCTGTCCTCCCAAGGAGGCTCCATCTGCCCTCAGCAGCTTGGTGCCTGGGGACGGTCCTTCCTCCTGGGCCTCAGCTTGCTTCTGCAGAGAGCGCCCTGCTCTGTTCAGGGGCAGCCAGGCTGGAGCAGGTGTAGCTTGGAGCTGCTTGCTGTTCAGTGCTCCCAGTGCCGAGTCCCCGAGCCCCCGTGACCCGCTCAGGTCCCTCGTTGCCGAACTGCTTTTCTGCGCCGTCACTTTCTCCAGCAGAGGTGGGCTGGGTCCTCCCAGGCTCTGGCCCAGGTGTGCAGCAGAAGCTTAGGACATCCAAGAATGGCCCATGGGGCTGGCAGAGCTGACCTGAGCAGTGGTGGCTGGGACTTGCACGGCAACCAGGTGGTTGAGCTCCCTGTCTGACTGGGAGCTGGTGGTCAAGGCTAGCCCTGGGTGCTGACTGCAGTCACTTTCAGGGTGGCGGGCGCGTGGCTCTGGGAGGCTCAGCCCTTTCATGTGACCCTGCAGCCTGGCCTTAAGCGGGCTCTTGGTGGCCTTTGGTGACCCGCATCCCTCTCTGTCCCTGCAGGCATCACGTGGGGCAAAGTCGTGTCCCTGTATTCGGTGGCCGCGGGGCTGGCCGTGGACTGTGTGCGGCAGGCCCAGCCCGCCCTGGTGCATGCCCTCGTCGACTGTCTCGGGGAGTTTGTGCGGAAGACGCTGGCACCCTGGCTGCGGAGGCGTGGCGGATGGGTGAGGGCGCGCGAGGGGCCGGGCAGGGGCTGGTTGAGCGCCTGGGCACCCACGGCGGGAGTGATGGGCTGGAGGGGAGGGGGTCGCGGCTGGAGCTGCAGCCCTGCCCCAAGGCTGACCTGTCCCTGGCACTCCCAGGGCCTGCCCACCCCCCAGAGCTGAGCCTGCTGCCCGCCCATGGGGGGGTCAGAGCCACGTCCCCACTCTGTCTCTGGATCCCCCATCACCTGCCCAGTGCTGGCCCGGCCCGGGGCTGCTGGGAGCGGTGCCTTCTTTGTAGAGTGGGTGGTGGCAGAGCTGTGTGCAGCCCACCGGCCGCGGGGAGCCACGGTGGAGGCGGGGGAGGCAGGGGCAGGGAGCGTCTGACTGCCTGACTCACGGCAGGCAGGACACGGGCAGCTCTGTTGCCTGCCCGTCCTGTCCTCGGGCCCAGCGGGGCTGGGCGCCGGGGCAGCCAGGACGCTGACTGACAGGGCGGCCAGAGGTCAGGCTCCGGGGCTGCGCTCCTTAGCAGGACTAGAGAGAAACAGGGGAGTCAGGAGCGGCTGCCCGCTGGGCTCCTGTTCTGGGGTCACCCCCCATGGCATCTGCAGGGGGACAGGGGGAGTGTCCTGCTCGGGAGCATCCTGCCTCTTCATGTCCGACCTCGGGCCTTCGTCCAGCTGGACCGCAGGCACCCCCTCAAGCGGCACGGCCGCCTCGGGTGGGGCGGGCCTGCGTCCCCCGCTCCGCGCTCTGACTGTGCCCTCTCCCCTCAGACGGACGTGCTCAAGTGCGTGGTCAGCACCGACCCGGGCCTCCGCTCCCACTGGCTGGTGGCCGCGCTCTGCAGCTTTGGTCGCTTCCTGAAGGCTGCCTTCTTCATGCTGTTGCCGGAGAGATGAGATGCTGGCTTGGGCAGGGGCCCAGGGGGCCCTCCGCCCCACCCCAGCCAGGAAGACCCTCGGAGCCGCCCCCGAGTGGACGGTGGAGGCCCTGTCCTGAGCCCCTCCTGCAGAACCCAGGCCCTCTGGACAGAGGCGTGAGGGTCTCCCCTGGGCCTGAGCTGGGCTTCAGTGCTGACCCTTGCACCCAGCTCCCCCCGGAAGCCCTGCCCACCCCCTTCTTCCTGGGCCAGAAGGCCATGCCGTGTCCTGGCCCTGAAGCAGGAAGTGGGAGCCACGTCTGTGTCGGGACCGTGTCAGGACCGGAGCTGGCCTCGGTCCTCAGGGAGGGGCCGTGGACGTTCAGCCTGGAGGCGCCTCTGGCTTGGCCGAAGCTGGAGGCGCCGTGGGGCTGGCTGACCCTGCACGCCGAGTGTGAGGCTGCTGAGGTGGCTCCTGACCCACTTCTGGGGGTCAGATGTGTGCCCCACGCGTGTGTCGGGGTCCCCGTGTGGCAGGGAGCCGCGGGCGCGCGAGCCCGTGGATGAGGACGATGGTGTGTGTCTGATCCCAATAAAGTGCGGTGGCCGTGGAGGGTGCCCATCTGCCTGCCTGCGCCCTCCTCCTGCGATGGGCGGCGGCCGCCCGGCCATGATGGATCAGCAGGGGCAGAGCTGCCCCGGGGCCCCCCTCAGGGAGGCCGCCTCACACCGCCCTGTGCCTCGCCGGGCTCACGCACACACGCACGTGCACACACTGGCACTCGCGTGCATGCGGCCCTGCCCTTCGTGGTGGTCAGCCCCACCCCCCCTGCCCACGCCTCCCCACGACCTCCCACTGCAGTGCCCCCCGGCCGTGAGGGGGGCGGCCCCTGAAGCAGCCCCCGGCGGCCCGGCCGCAGGCACACGGCTGGACGTGGCTTCTCTGCCCTGGTTCCCTTTCTGTACAAGGCAGAAGGCACCAGATGGCCACGTTGGCCGCCTGGCCGTGCCTCCTGCGGGAAGAGCCCAGACGCCAGCTTCTGTGCACACCGGGCGGCCCCGCGCCTCCCTCGGGGCCCATCTCCCAGCCCCAGGCCCCCCAGGACCGCTCTCCTCAGCTTCCTTCCTGGGGAGCGGGCAGGGGGCCAGCACCACCTCCCAGCTGTGCCTGCTCCATCTGCAGGGAGGGGCATCCCAGGGGCGCCCGAGGCGGGAAGTCTGGGGGTTGGGGGGGAGAGGAAGGGTCCCCCAGCACCCTGCTTCCCGTCACTGGGATCAGCCCCCTGGGGCATTTCCAGCACCAGGAGCTGGTGCTACAGACACAGAGGCAGAAAAGCAGCAGGTTTTAGGGCCCCGCGGGGAGACTGGGCGTGGGGGGCATGCTGGGCAGGAGATATGGGGAGGGGGGAACGCGCCCTTTCCAGCATCACAGAAGGTGACTTGTGAGGGAAAGATGGAGAAGAAATGTGAACCCCGTGTGAGGCAAACTCTGAAGCTTCCTCAAGGACACCTTAGACTTGGTCAGATGGAGAAAACCCCTTGTTCTAGAAGAAAACAGTCTCGTAAAGCCATTTCTCTACAAGTAAGTGAGTTTATAACTTTAACATAATTGTTATGAAACTGCTTGGTCACTCAGACGGTGAGGACTCCGCCTGCAATGTGGGAGACGCGGGTTGGATCCCTGGGTCAGGAAGATCCCCTGGAGGAGGGCATGGCAACCCACTCCACTATTCTTGCCTGGAGAATCCACGGACAGGGGAGCCTGGCAGGATACACAGTTCATGTGGTCACAAAAGAGTGGGACATGACTGAGGAAAGCATCTTCCTCTTAAGAAAGTCCTAGAGTATGTTTTCCCCTCTGGATCTAAACAAGCTAATTATAAAGTTCACATGAGGAGGGGGAGGGCAAAAACAGCCAAGAAAGTCTTTCCAAGAAGAGAAATGAGGAAGGTCTGGACCTCCCTGCCTCTGGGTCTCCCCTCAGACCACCAGGCCCCGGCCACATGCAGACACGCAGGCACGGGGACACGGGGCCCGCAGAGACAGACCCTGGAGCCTGGAGAACCAAGTCCATGACGAGGTGAAGGAGACGAGGTCGTCAGCAAACGTGACGAGCAGTCAGTGCACGGAAAAAGACCACATCGAACCCGGGCGTCACACCAGACATGAGACAAGTCACAAATGGGTCCAAGAGCCAAGTGTGAAAAGTGAAGCAAGTGCTAGGAGCAATGTGTGAATTTCTTTGTAACTGGGGAGTGGGCAAAACCTTCCTAAACGTGATTTAAAATCCGAGAACAAGCGGATGTCCCTAGTGGTACAGCGGGTGAGAATCCGCCTGCCGGTGCACGGGACAGGGGTCCGATACCCTGTCCAGGAGGGTCCCACACGCCGCGGTGGGGCAGCTCCTGAGCGCGGGCTCCGCAGCAAGAGCAGTCCCCGCTCACAGCAGAGCAGGGAGCCTCTGCAATGAGGAGATGAAGGGAGCCATGAAACAACACGTGAGAGTTCGAAAAATAATAGTAAATCACAAAACCCAGGAACGAGAAAAGACAATATACTTGATGGGGAAAAGTGTTTATGACGTTTATATATATGCTTATAACATATATCAATATACTTGATGAGGAAAAGTGTTTATGACATTTATGTATATGTTTATAACATATATATCAATATAGTCGATGAGGAAAAATGTGTATGACATTTATATATATGTTTATAACATATATATCAATATACTTGATGGGAAAAAGTGTTTGACATTTATATATGTTTATAACATATATCAATATAGTCGAGGAAAAATGTTTATGACATTTATATATATGTTTATAACATATATATCAATATACTTGATGGGAAAAGGTGTTTATAGCATTTAGTGTTTTCAAAAGTCGCTGCAGCCTGAGGCAGGAAGCAGGGGGTGGTGTGTGGGGTGGGCGGGAGAGTGACTAGGGGCCATGGGGCTTCTTCCTGGGGTGACAGGCTGTCCTGGAAGGAGACCGAGGTGGTGGCTGCACGCACGCGAATGTACAAAGTGCTGCTCAGCCGCACACTCATGTGGACGCCGTGGAACAGTGAGCTTCATGTTGTAACTGTGCATTTCACCTCCATGAAAGGCTGTAGTTGAAAATCAGGAAGATTATTTATAATTCAAAAGAACTTACTCAGCCTCAAAAGTCAAGAAGGGAAAAAAAAAAAAAAGTCAAGAAGGAAAGACAAAGCTGAAATGCAGACCCGAACTGCCCCAGGATCCCGGGACCCCAGTCCTCACCTACCAGGTTGGCTGCGTCCAGATCTGACCACAGACTTGCTGGGGGCAGGACACCTCACACTTGCTGTGGGAGGCAAAACGGCACAGTGCCCGTGGGGAAGGCAACACCTGGGCGAGTCCCGAGTGTGTCCTCGGACTGGTAATCTCGCTTTGAGAAATCTGTCCTAAAGATACACTGGCAGAAGCCCAAAATGACATGTACGTAGTTATTCATTGTGACAATATTTGATTAGCAAAAGACTGGAAACAGCCCAGAGGCGCAGCATCAGGGCGTCTGCTGATAGACCGTGGCAGGGCTGCCAGGTGGGGGCTCTGCACCCACGTGAAGCAAAACGAACCTGGTTTTACAGGGTTTCTTTAATTTCTTTATCTGGCTGCGCTGGGTCCTCGCTGTGGCCAGGCTTCGATCTTCCTGGTGGCATGTGGAGTCTTTAGTTGCAGCATTCAGATTCTCAGTTGCAGCATGTGAAGTCTAGTTCCCTGACCAGGGACAGAACCCAGGCCCTCCATCCTGGGAGCGCAGAGTCCCAGCCCCTTGGCCACCCGGGAAGTCTGTTTTACACAGGGTCATGTCAGTGATTTGCATTAGCAAAGCTAACTTAAGAGAAACAGTCAATTGTAGAAATAAACAAATGAGTTTGTACACTGAGTCGGTGACATAAGCACCCGGAGAAATTAGTTATTCCAACTATAATATTTTTTTAACATTATATACTCAGTGTGAAAACTGTAAAAACAATAGCAGAAAACTGACTTCAATTAGTAGTCTTATCGACAACATGACTATCCCGAGTTAATCGTGTGTGTCCCGCGGTGGTTTTGTTGCTCAGTCGTGTCCGACTCTGTGGCCCCAGGCACTGCACCCCCAGGCTCTCGTCCTTAGTACTACTCACCCAGTCTTGTCTGACTGTTTGCAACATCATGGAGTCTAGCCTGCCAGGCTCTTCTGTCCATAGAATTTTTCAAGCAAAAATACTGGAGCTGGTTGCCATCTCTTTCTGTGGGGGATCTTCCCCACTCAGGCATTAACCTGGGTCTCCGGCGTCTCCTGCATTGGCAGGTGGATTCTTTACCACCGAGCCATCAGGAAGTCCTGTGTATCCCATAGGAGAAAGCAAATAATGATAAGATTTTTTTCTTAAAAGAGGCGAAATGAAAGAATTTAAGTAAGAAATTTTATAATCTAAGAATCAGAATTGGAAATATCAGTGTGGGTGCACAATTTTATTTTCCTTCCTTAAAAAATACACGTATCCCGTGCTGAAGCACTAGGGAGTGAAGGGCCGTGTGATGGCAAATAGCTCAGTGGAAATACCTGGGAACACTGTAAAGGGAGCCGGTGCTGCTCCAGCCTCTCACTCCCACCCCTGCTGGAGAAGAGGCAGGTGCTGGGGCAGAAGGTGGGCACAGAGGCCATCAGGGTCTCTGTCCGGCTAACTAGGGTCATGTGGGCACCTCCGTCTGCCACAGAAAGACTGGACTTGACTAGATCGCATCACACATACCAGGAGTGTTGGGTTTCTAGCAGAAGCAGGACGGGTGGAGGGAGGCGTGGTGTGAGGAGGCTGGTCCCGGGCTAGCCCCGGTGTCCCTGCACGCTTGCTTTAACACTGCACACCAGAGGGAAGAGACGAGCCTTTCCGCTGGCTCCGGCGTGAACTGTTTCAGAGGAACCCAACCTGAGCCTAACTGGATGGAGGGAAGATTTTCTAAGAGAATTCTGCCACTGAACGCAGATGTGAGGACAGGGTTAGGAGATGGCCCTTGGGCAGCTCTGCTGAGGGGCTGGTCCAAGCGGGTGGGGTGAGAGAAGCAGAATGAAGCGGGCAGGCTGCCTCCGTCTGTACCGTGGCATCAACCCTGTGAGGCAGGTGGACTCTGTCTGCATGGGTAGACCGCGGGCAGCCCCTGGGAAGGGTGGTCCAGCCTCCAGGCTGCCCGAAAGGGGGCAGAGGAACAAGGAGGGGGCTGGGAGTGCCCTCTGGCTTCCCAGCCCGTCAGCGCCATGGGTGGGGTGCAGGGAAGAAGACCACCAGGGGACTGTGTGGGCTATCCGCTTCTGTCCGTTTTATGCCCCACCTTCCCTGCTCTGCTCTGGGGCTGCCCACCCCTCCCGCACCCGGCTGTGAGAAGGGAGGAGCCTGGGGTGAAGGAGGGAGGAGCCTGCAGTGCAGGAGGGAGGGAGTGGGCTTCTTGGGTGCTCCCAGGTCCTCTTAGCATCATTCCAGCAACAGAGATGGCTCTGGCCTCAGCCTCCAGGCTGAGCTTGGTCTGACCTTGCAGCTGTGGTCTGAATGTCTGTCTTCCCCCAAATTCATACGCTGAAATCCTAACCTCAACGTCGTGGAAGGAGAAGGTGTGGCCTCGGGGGGACTAGGTCCTAAAGTCACCTTGTGACTGGGACAGTTACCTGCCTGGTTGACCCCAGAGAGCCAGCCCAGCACTCCCACACGTGAGGTCCAGTGGGCAGCCGTCCAGGAGAAAACTCCGTCAGCCGGTCACCAGCACCACGGTCTTCAGCCTCTAGGATGCTGACAAGTAAATTCCTATTGCTTAAAAGCCAGTCAGTCTGTGGTATTCCTGTTAAAGCAGTCTGACGGGACCAAGTCAGAAAGTTGTTACCGAGACGTACATGTGGAAGTGGCTTTGGAACTCAGTGGTTGGAAGAGTTTGAAGACGGATGCTAGAAAGCATCCAGTGCTGTGAATGGACGGTTGGGGTGATACTGGGGACCCGGGAAGAGAGGAGAGCTGTGCAGGAAGCCTCAGCCTTCTTAGAGAATACCCGCGTGGCCTGAGCAGAACGTGGGGACGAACATGGATGTGCTGACCTGAAACAATACAACAGCTGACTTTTTATCAACAAAGTGGGTTTATTCAGGAGCAGCAAAGCATTGCGTCTCAGGTCAGAAGCTGTGGTGAACCACAGGCAAGCCCAGGGAAGAGGAGAGGAAGCTCTTTTATGGGAGACAGAGGTCAGAGGGGCTGCTGTGAGGAGTCCACTGGGGCAAGCGGGCCTGAGCGTGGAGGCTTCTCATTGGCTGGGCTGCTGCCGGGCAGGGAGAAACTCTTCCTCCTGCTTCTGGCTGGAGGCCAGGTTGGTCCCCTTGTGTGGTGACATCCAGTGGGGCTAGCTGGGAGCGCCCCCTTGGGGCCTGCCCACTCAACATTTTTTTAAATTAACACAGTGTTTTGGCCATGCTGTGCAACTTGTGTGATTTTAGTTTCCTGCCCAGGGATTGGCCCCCGGCCCTGGGCAGTGACAGCACAGTCCTAACCATTGCACCGCTAGGGAATTCCCTCCCGGCTCCAGCTTAGCAAGGCTTCCGTTCACTAACTTGGACAGGGGTAAAGGCCAGTCTGATGAGATCTGATGGAAACGGGAACGTCTGTCAACACAGAGCTTGGCTGCACTGTGTCCTAGGCTGCAGGAAGCGCTCGTGAACAGTGACCCGGGTGTCCGGCTGGGGGTCTCCAAGCAAAGTGCAAGTGCCTTGTTTCCCTCGGACACTCAGAGCCCAAGGTGTGAAGGCAGAGCTGTCAGCCAGGAAGAACCAGACCTGAAGTTTGGAAAACCCTCCGCCTACTGACCTTGAGAGTAGTAAGAAAGCTGGTCCAGATAGGTCACAGTGTGGCCCGACTTGATAAGGAGGCTGGTACTTGTCAGCAACAAGCAAGTCCCCCAAGCGGCAGGCTGACAGGCAGCCACTTAAACCGAAGTCAGGGCCCGACGTCCAGACTATGGAGAAATGATTCCCAAGGTGTGTCAGAGATTGTGTGGTGGGGTGTCCGTGCACCTGTGCCTGCCCACCATGGTCCTGTGGACGGCAGAGGGGGCTGCCCCCCGAGGGGGTGTCTGGTGCCCACAAGGCACCGTCTCTGCCAGCGTGCAGGACACAACAGCCCTGGGGCCTTGCTGGTTGCTGTTGTGTTGCTAAGTTGTGTCCGACTCTGCGACCCCGCGGACGGCCTTGCTACCTTCCCTGGACCCTGAAGGATGGGGCCGCCTGGAGCCTCAGGTTCACGACCTCGGCAGAGCCCCACCAGGGGGACCCCAGATGGGGAGGGCTCGGGGAGAGCAGGACTCCGTGAAGGGAGGGGGAGCTGCTCTGGCCCAGCTGTGGGGCAGGACCAGTGCAGAGCCTGGAGGACAGGCCTGGGCCACAGGGGTCCCCCTGGAGCCCCGACTTCTTGGATTCGCTCGGGCCCCATCACCCTCCTTTCCTGTTTCGCCTCGTGGAGGGGCACGGTCCGTCCTGTTTGCCCCACGCCGTCGCCTGTCAGGGGCGCACGGCGTGTCTGGCTGCAGGGGTGCACAGCTGGACGGACGCTGCCTCGGGACAAACCACGCCTCGTGCCCCTGTAGACCTCATCTCCCCGGGGAGTCCAGCGCGGCCGGGGTCCTCACTCAGGCCGGCCCCTCCTCGCACCCCCAGCCCCCTACAATGCCTGTGTGCCCAGCCGTGTGACTGTGCTGTGGCTGCAGCCCGGACCCCTGCCCTTGAGCACAGCCGCCCTCACCCTGTGTCTACTTAGGCTCCCGGTGAAACCAGCTGTGCCCCCGGCCCCTCCAAGAGGGCGAAACAGGGAGGAGGGCGTGACAGAGACCGTGTCACTGAGAAGAAGAGAAATGCTCTTGCACACAGGCTGAGGCGTTTGAGACAAATGGCACTGTGTGGAATTCACTGTGAGATGCTTCAGCCACGAGAAGGGAGAGCACATGAACCACGGGTGTGGGGCCCGCGCTGGCGGGCGCGGGGCGAGGGCTGAGGGTCAGTGTGTGTGTGGAAAATCCCACTGTAAGCAAAGGAACAAATGAAGGTGTGTATTACCGAGACTCAGGTCACACTCACCTAACGATGTTTACACTCACAGCCACCCTCATGCCATGGGAACACCCTCTGTCCATTAGGAAATGGGGTCCTTATGTGCTCGGCTCTTAAAAATAATCTGTCTTCAGCTTACTACTGACTATTGAAGACTCGTAAGTATTTTGGTGGTGGTTTAGCTGCTAAGTTATGTCTGACTCTTGTGATCCCATGGACTGTAGGCCACCAGCTCCTCCGTCCATGGGATTTTCCAGGCAAGAATACTGGAGTGAGTTGCCATTTCCACTTCCAGGGGATCTTTCAGACCCAGGAATTGAACCCAGGTCTCCTGCATCGCAGGCGGATTCTTTACTGACTGAGCCACGAGGGAAGCATCTTATCAAAACTGCAGGAAGAAATGATATAATGTCACCCCTTTTAAAGTTTTTAGGGAAGAGACTCTGAAAACAAATAATCACCAGCAGATGAAAGAAATGCAGTTTACGCAAGTGATAATATTGGAAATGCTCCCCCATAAAAATAAAGGCCTTTTATTTGGTTTCTCTGTGCCATTACAAGAGGTGTGGCCGCACCCTCGCACCCAGGGTGACCGCCTGCGGCGTGGCGTCCCCAGGCAGGCAGCGCCACCCGGGGTCACGGCGTCACCTTCTTGTACGTGACGTGCAGATGCTGAGTCAGGGGCTGCGTAGTGGTTGCCATGGAGACTGTCTGTTCAAGTTTGCCTTCGGAATTCAGCCTGAATTTTCGGGTAATCTGAGCAGAAGAAAACAAACACTTTGGTTTTTTATCGCCCAACGATTCCACAAGGGCTGCCAGGCCAGCACAGGCCACGCGCTCCTGCAGCAGCCGCAACACTCACCTCAGCGGTCAGAGGCCCGCGAGCCGGGCAGTGCCCCTGCCAGGGGGCAACACACCCTTGGCTGGCAGCCCCGACGGGCGTCCTGACCCCCGGCCTGCGCCCTCTCCCTCCCCCCAGCTGCCCTGGGAGGCGGGAGGCGAGCAGGGGCACTGTCCTGCTGTCTGGCCACAGGCTGACCCCAGGGTGTCCTTTCTACTCCTCCTGCTTTCTCTCCACAGCCGGCACGGAAGCTGGAGGAGGGACCCCGCTCCACCAGTGCCAGGTCTCCAGCAAGAACACAGACCCAAGGCAACCAAGCCCTGGAAAGGAACCCACTCGCCACCAAGCTCTGTTAACAGTGGGCTTCCCAGGTGGCGCTAGTGGTGAAGAACCTGCCTGCTGATGCAGGAGGCGGAAAGACCTTTAACAGAGAGAGAGCACCTCCAGCTGTTGTTACCTGGTGCCCCAAGTGGGGCTGCGGGCCCCCGAGCGTCAGAACAGGTGTGCTGACCAGGCCAGACAACCGCTTTTCACTCACCAGCCCTCCGCAGAGGAAAGAGCAAAGCCAGATTTCAGAGAGTCCATTTAAAGGCCTCAGAGAACCAGCTGGGCTGAAAGGCCAGTCTCAGGGAGAAGGCATGCGCGGAGGCTGCCTGGGGAGCAGGGGGGCCCCCAAGCCCTGGGGCTGCGCAGCACGGGTTGGGGCCCCCGCAAGGCTGCACCCGAGTCAGAGTTACCCAGAAACACACGGGCGGGTCCAGTTTCAAAGGAGCTCCCTCTCTGGTGAGCAGGGGCTGCCCTTCCTGGCCCAACCTCAAGAAGCAGAGATCTGCCAGCTGCGGGAGGTAACGTCAAGGAAAGCCTCACGTCACCCACTGTTCCCATACACGAGTCTGCAATTCAGGAAAGTCACAGAAGGGATGGAACCAGAGAAGAACGGAGGGACATCCTCAAAGCCATGAAAATGACCGTCCCCCTGTTCTGGCTGCAAAACACCCTTCAAAGATGACGGCAAAACAGACATTTTCAGACAAAAGTCCAGACAATTCATCACCAGGAGGACCCCCATCTTCCTTACAGAAAATACTAGAGGAAGTTCTTCACGTTTTAAAGAGAGATGCATGGAACACCGTGGAACCCTGTGACACACGGTCAGACCCTGTGTGGTCTCGTGTGTGCGAGGGCAGCAGGGGCGGTGGTGGAGGCCACGTGGTCAGGGTCCAGGCCTAGCCCCCTTCAGGCTGCTGGAGACGCAGGGGCTCAGGCCTGACCCACACCTGCGGCCTCGGAATCGCCCCCCTGCGCCCAGGACCACACCTGCACCATGGTCTGCACGGCACCGGCACCGTCACCGTCCTCCCACGGCCCGCCAGTGTCCCCGTCCCCGGGCCCTCCCACGGCCCGCCAGTGTCCCCGTCCCGGGCCCTCCCACGGCCCGCCAGTGTCCCCGTCCCCGGGCCCTCCCACGGCCCGCCAGTGTCCCCGTCCCCGGGCCCTCCCACGGCCCGCCAGTGTCCCCGTCCCGGGCCCTCCCACGGCCCGCCAGTGTCCCCGTTCCCGGGCCCTCCCACGGCCCGCCAGTGTCCCCGTCCCGGGTCCTCCCACGGCCCGCCAGTGTCCCCGTCCCGGGCCCTCCCACGGCCCGCCAGTGTCCCCGTTCCCGGGCCCTCCCACGGCCCGCCAGTGTCCCCGTCCCGGGTCCTCCCACGGCCCGCCAGTGTCCCCGTTCCCGGGCCCTCCCACGGCCCGCCAGTGTCCCCGTTCCCGGGCCCTCCCACGGCCCGCCAGTGTCCCCGTCCCGGGCCCTCCCACGGCCCGCCAGTGTCCCCGTCCCGGGCCCTCCCACGGCCCGCCAGTGTCCCCGTCCCGGGCCCTCCCACGGCCCGCCACTGTCCCCGTCCCGGGCCCTCCCACGGCCCGCCACTGTCCCCGTCCCGGGCCCTCCCACGGCCCGCCACTGTCCCCGTCCCCGGGCCCTCCCACGGCCCGCCAGTGTCCCCGTTCCCGGGCCCTCCCACGGCCCGCCAGTGTCCCCGTTCCCGGGCCCTCCCACGGCCCGCCAGTGTCCCCGTCCCGGGCCCTCCCACGGCCCGCCAGTGTCCCCGTCCCGGGCCCTCCCACGGCCCGCCAGTGTCCCCGTCCCGGGCCCTCCCACGGCCCGCCAGTGTCCCCGTCCCGGGCCCTCCCACGGCCCGCCACTGTCCATTGTCCCTGAGGAGGGCTGCCCACCCGGGAGCGCACTTGGGGCTCTGCTTACGTGGCCTGCCACCAAGCAGGTCTGCAGGGATCACCTGCTCGGCTCCTCTGGGCTTTGTGGCCGCTTGGATGAAATTTCTTGTGCTGTTTTCCTCTTCAAATGAAAGTTCTTTGAAAGAATCCACAGTGGGGCCAAGTTGTACATAACATCTCTCATGCCCCATGGCCAGTGCTGGGCTCACCAACAGAGACGGGTGGTTACCCCAGGTCTCTGCTTAGGGTGAGGATCACTCTGAGCTACAGACTGACCTCCTTCAAACAAGGCAGGGCTGGAAGCAGCTGTTTGCCTCTGCAGCCTCAAAGCGGAGCTTGTTCGGGCTCCGGGGTGCTCAGAGCCATGGGGGCCTCCTTCTGGAGAGAAGCCTGCCCAGCTGGGAGCTCAACTCCGCTGGCAGACAGCGGGTCAGGAGGCCCAGGAGCCCTAGAGGCGCAGGAAGAGTCACCGCGATGTGGATGCGCATGCTCCTGTCAGCCAAGCGAGTGTGGCCTCCATAGCACAGACCCTGAGACATGACTGCGAAGGCCAGTCTGACGCTGGAACTCCTCCTTTAACGCCTTCTCAGAGTGGGCTTCTCTTCTTCCTGTTATGTCTTGTCCACACAAAGGCTTTAGCATAGTCAATGAAGCAGAACTAGATACTTTTCTGGAATTCCTTTGCTTTCTCTTTGATCCAACAGATGTTGGCAATCTGATCTCTGGTTCCTCTATCTTTTCTAAATCCAGCTTGTACATCTGGAAGTTCTTGGTTCACGTATTGTTGAAGCCTAGCTTCAAGGATTTTGAGCATTACTTTGCTAGCGTGTGAAATGAGCACAATTGTGCAGTAGTTTGAGCATTCTTTGGCATTGCCCTTCTTAGGGACTGGAATGAAAATTGACCTTTTCCAGTCCTGTGGTCACTGCTGAGTTTTCCAAATTTGCTGGCATATTGGGTGCAGCACTTTCACAGCATCATCTTTTAGGATTTAAAATAGCTCAGATGGAATTCCATCACCTCAACTAGCTTTGTTCATAGTGATGCTTCCTAAGGCTCACTTGACTTCGTGTTCCAGGATGTCTGGCTCCACGTGAGTGATCACACCGTTGTGGTTATCTGGGTCATTAAGATCTTTTTTTGTACAGTTCTTCTGTGTATTCTTGCCACCTCTTCTTAATCTCTTCTGCTTCTGTTAGGTCCTTATCATTTCTGTCCTTTATTGTGCCCATCTTTGCATGAAATGTTCCCTTGGTATCACTAATCTTCTTGAAGAGATCTCTGGTCTTTTGAATTCTATTGTTTTCCTCTATTTCTTTGCATTGTTCACTTAAGGCTTTCTTATCACTCCTTGCTATCCTTTGAAACTCTACATTCAGATGGGTGCATCTTTCCCTTTCTCCTTTGCCTTTAACTTCTCTTCTTTTCTCAGCTATTTGTAAGGCAGGTCAAGAAGAACAGGTAGAACCAGACATGAAACAATGGACTGGTTCAAAAAGGGGTATGACAAGACTGTATACTGTCGTCCTGCTTATTTAACATCATGCGAAATGCTGGGCTGAATGAGTCACAAGCTGGAGTCAAGAATGCCAGGAGAAATAACAACCTCAGATATGCAGATAATACCACCCTAATTGCAGAAAGTGAAGAGGAACTAAAGAGCCTCTTGATGAGGGTGAAAGAGGAGAGTAAACAAGCTGGCTTAAACTTGACATTCAAAAAACTAAGATCATGGCATCCAGTCCTATCACTTCATGGGAAATAGATGGAGAAAAAGTAGAAACAGTGACAGACTTCATTTTCTTGGGCTCCAAAGTCACTGTGGATGGTGACTGCAACCACAAAATTAAAAGATACTTACTCCTTGGAAGAAAGGCTATGACAAACCTAGACAGCGTATTAAAAAGCTTTGCCAACAAAGGTCCATCTAGTCAAAGCTATGGTTTTTCCAGTGGTCATGTACAGATGTGAGAGTTGGAGCGTAAAGAAGGCTGAGAGTCAAAGAATTGATGCTTTTGAACTGTGGTGTTGGAGAACACTCTTCAGAGTCCCTTGGACTGTAAGGAGATCCAAACAGTCCATCCTGAAGGAGATCAGTCCTGGGTGTTCACTGGAAGGACTGATGCTGAAGCTGAAGCTCCAATACTTTGGCCGCCTGATGGGAAGAGCCGACTCACTGGAAAAGACCCTGGTGCTGGGAGGGACTGGGGGCAGGAGGAGAAGGGGGTGGCAGAGGATGAGATGTTGGGATGGCCTCACTGACTCAGTGGGCATGGTTTGAGCATGCTCTGGGAGACAGTGCATGACAGGGAAGCCTGCCCTGCTGCAGTGCGTGGGGTTGCAAGGAGCTGGATATGACTTCGTGACTGAATGACACCAGTGTCTTATCTAGTAAGGAAAAATGTGGAGAAGGACAGGCCAGGAGAGAGCAGGGTATATCTGACTTTATTCCAGGTCCTAAAATAAACCAGGAAGCCACCCCACACGAGGGGTGAGGCCTGAGTGAGGGGCGGAGCCATGCGTATCATACAGCCGGCTGCCGGAGGACTCCCGCCAGCCTCCAGCGTCCCTCTCACTGGGGAGCCCCGACACCTGCTCCTTCCCCGGCTCTGCCCCTGCTCTACTGAGCTGAAACTGACATGTGACACCGTACAGGTGCAAGTTTAAGGGTGATCACTTGACACATGTGTGTACAGCTCAGTGTTTACCACAATACAGTTAGTTAACACATCTTTCCTGGGTGTGGTGAGATTGTTTAAGGCCCACTCTCCTAGCAAACTTCACGCATGCAATGGAGCCCTGTTACCTGCCGCGCTGTGCTGTCCACGGCACGCCCAGAGCCGGTTCACCTCCCACCTGGAAGCTCACACCGACAGCCACGCCGGTGCACTTCTCCCACCTTCTTGTCTGTTTCTGCGAGTTTCCTTTTTTAAATTTCACATATAAATGAAATCAGGAAGCACCTGTCTTGACATGTCACTTAATACGATACCCTCAAGGTTTATGTGTCTTGCTGCAAATGGGAGAACGTCCTTCTTTTCCATGGCTACGTCACAGTGCTCTACGGCGTGTGGGTGACACAACGCAGCTTGTCATCCGCTCGCCTGTGGATGCAGAGGCGTCTCCGCATCTTGGCCTCAGGTGGGCTCCCGATCTGGTGAAGGTGTGCCCTTAGGCAGGCTGGGTGAGCAGAAATCTGTTTTACAGCTCTTGGAGACAACTCACAATTGTAACCACCCCCTGCCCCAAGGCTGACAGGACAGGAGAGCCCTGGAGGGGAGTGCTGAGAAGAAGGCCCGGAAACAGAGAGGTGAGAAACAGCAGGCTGCAGAGAGGAGAAATTCCGGCGATGGAGTGACGGAGGGGAAACGGGAAGAGATGCGGCGCAACGCTGAGATGCGCCGGCTGTGCCCCCAGAGCTGCGAAGGGAACAGTCACAGCACAGCAGGAGACCCCTGAAGAAACGGCAGTGGGGGCCCACGCCTGGTGAGACACGGCACAGGCGTGCAGGCCTGGGCTCCGACGGCAGACAGTCAGGCCTCCACTAAAGTGACTTCTGGAGGGTTAGCAGGCTGGGACGCTCAGAAGTAACAGCACCGACGGGAAATCAGGAAGCGACCGCACATGGTGGGAGGCTCAGGAGAGACCCAGGCAGACCTGAGGCTCACCCTGTGGGCGCCTTGTCAGCACACACGCCGACCCTTCGAGAGGCCCAGAGAGCCGACGGGACCCGCAACGCACCCAGCAAGCCCCGGGGAGAGGGGCTCTCGTCTCCAGAGTCACCACACAAGCAGCCCCACAGGTCCAGTGTTCAGAAACAACACAATCGCAGGGCACATGAAGAAACAGGGAGGTATGGCCCATTTGAAGGGGAAATAACCACAGAAACTGCTCGACAAACACACACCAGAATCTCAAAGATGCTCCAAGAACTAAAGGAAGACGTGGAGAAGCTCAAGAAAGTAGCGTATGAACAAAATTAAAACACTGATAAAGAGACAGAAAACGAAACCAAGAAAAAGTTTTGAGGCTGGAGAGTGCGATAACATGAAAAGTTCACCCAAGGGGCCTGGAGGCAGTCGAGCAGGCATACGCACCAGAAGACGTGAAGAAGGGACAGGGGTGGCTCTGGAGGAGCAGAGAGAAGGCAGGCCGAGGAAGGACGCGGCGGACTGATCTGTCTGCCTTGGAGGTGCTGCACGTCTCACAAACCGAAGGCCTGTGGTGACCGCACGCCGTCTTCCCAAACACGTTCGCTCACTTTGGTCTACGCTTTCCCTTCTGGCATTTCTCACATCTCAAACTTCTTCATCACTATTATACTTGCTGTGGTATCTGTGACCAGTGATCTCTGATGTCACAGCTCTGACTTGCTGAAGGCTCAGATGGTGTCATTGTCAGCAGTAAGGTATACATATACATTCAGACATCATACTGTCGCACACTTAATAGAATAACTATGCGCACTGGGAAAGCAGAAATTCTGTGTGCCTTGCTTTACCGCGACACTGGCTTTCCTGAGGCCGTCGGTGCTCAGCTACCGCCTCTCCAAGCTGGGCCTATGAACAGAAACTTGCAGAGAGCTCAGGGGGCCCTACCAGGAGGAACTCGGACACATACGGACACACGTTACAATCAAATTTAAAGCCCAAACCAGAGAATCTCGAAAGAAGCAAGAGAAAAGCGACTTGTTAGAGAAAGAGCATCCTCACGCACACTGTCGGCAGACTCTCGTCAGAAACCCTGGAGGCCAGAAGGCAGTGAGCTGATACAGGCAAAGTCCTGAAAGAGGACGCTGTCACGCGAGAACCCTGTGTTCAGTACAACTGTCCTTCAAAGGGAGGCGGGAATCAGGACGTCCTCGGATCACGACCTGAGGGGCTTCTCCCCCAGCAGATGGCCCTGCGAGAAACGCCACACGCGGTCCTGCAGGTGAAATGCGAGGACAGCAGACGCAGCCTGGAGAGACATAGCTGTCTGTAGAGGGAAACATGTGGCGAGGTACGGAAGCTCAGCCACCGCAGCAACTTCAGATCAGTTACGGCGTGTCACACGTGATCCCACTGCAACCACAGAGAAAACATCCACAAAATACACACAAAAGGAAAAGGGAAGGGAATCGAAACATTTCAACACAGAAAATCAACCGGACACAAAAGGCAGTATGCAGGAAATGAAGGACAAAAAGGCCGTAAAGCATATTAGAAAAAAATGGCACAATGACAGAAGTCCCTCCGTTATCAGTAATTATTTTAAATGTAAACGGTTAAACTCTCCAATCAAAAGGCAGAGACTGGAAGAATGGATAAAAGCATGCAGTCCACAAGAGACCAGCATTAGATCCAAAGACACAAAGAGGCTTCAAGTGAAATGATGGGAAAAAACATTTCACACAAACAGTCATGAAGAGACAGCAAGAGCGGCTATACTAGTACCAGACAAAACAGACAAGACAGGTTACAAGAGACAAAGACAGTCCGTATTAATACAGGGCTCAAGCAGCGGGGAGGTATGAGGAGCGCAAAGTGACGGAACTAAAGGCAGACACAGGCAGGGGTGGCAGCACCACTCTGAAGCCTGGACAAAACCAGCAGAGAGGGCACAGGGCCCCGGCCGACAGGGACACGCAGCCCCCGTGTGCACGTGGGCGCTTCTCCAGGACACACTGTGAAAAGCGGAACTCGGGCGCTCCGTCGCGTCCGACTCTGCGACCCTGTGGAGTGTAGCCCGCCAGGTTCCTCTGTCCGTGGGATTCTCCAGGCAAGAATGCTGGAGAGGGTAGCTATGCCCTTCTCCAGGGGATCATCCCCACCCAGGGACTGAACCTGGGTGTCCTGCATTGCAGGCAGACTCGTTACCATCTGAGCCAGCAGGGAAGCTCCAGGACACACCACATGTTTAGCTAAAAATAAAGCCTCAATAAGTTTAAAATGACAGACATCACATCACACAAAGTATCTTTTCCAATTACAATGGGATAAAATTAGAAATCAATAAAAGGGAAACTAGAAAAATAACAACTCTGGAAATTAAGTAACACTCAAAAGAACCAGTGGGTCAAAGAAGAAATCAAAGAAGGGAAATCAGAACATACTTCAGATGATTGAAGAGAAAACCACAACATATCAATACTTATAGGATGCAGCAAAAGCAGTGCCAAACGGGAAATTTATACCTAAAATGCTTCATTTTTAAAACGAAGAAAAATCTCCAGTCAGGGATCTCACTTTACAACTTAAGGGACTAGAAACATAAGAAGAAACGAAGACCCACAGCTAACAGGAGGAAGGAGATAATACAGATAGGAGCAGAGGTAAGTAAAGTGGAGAACACAAAAATAACTGAGCGAAAGCTGGCTCTTCACAAAGATCAGTGATGCGGACACAGCTTGAGCTCAATGGACAAAGAAAAACAAATGAAAGACTCAAACTGCTAAACTCAAAGATCACACTGGGAACACTGCTACCAAGTTTATAGAAACTAGGGTTATAAAAGAGCAGTAAGGACAAACCAGAAACCCTAAACGAAATGCACAAACCCCTAAAAACACAAAACCTACCAAGACTGAATCATGAAGAAACAGAAAAATCTTAACAGACCTGTAACCTATATGGAGACTGAACAGTAATACAAATCTGATACCAAAGCAGAGCCCTAGGTCTGACGATCTCACAGTGCAATGTGAGCCACCTAAACATGTCGAGGACTGACACCAGGGCGTGCCTAGAGGCCAGCGGCTAAAGCCCCCGCGCCCCCAGTGCAGGGGCCTGGGCTCAGTCCCTGGTCAGGGAAGCGGACCCCGCACGCTGCAGGCGACACCCAAGATCCCCCATGCCACAGCTACCTAACTCATTCTATGAGGCCAGAACTGCCCTAATATCAAAGCCAGACACAGACAACAAGCCAACTACAAACCAACATCCCTTACGCACACTGAGACAAAAATCCTCGACAAAATAAGCAAGTCAAATTCAGCAGAGTATTAAAAGGATTATACCCCATGACCAAGTGTGACTTATTCCTGGAATGCAAGCAAGGATGTGTCCAAATATGAAAATCAATCAGTATGATATGTCACACAAATAGAGCAAAGGAGAAAAACCACATGATCATCTTAACTGATGCAGAAAAAGTATCTGACAACATTGAATACCTCCATGATAAAAGGCTGCACATGAAAGGTCCACAGGGAACACTGTGCTCCCTGTGAAGGCTGAATGCTTTTCCTGGGGACCAAGAGCAAGGCACGGACGCCCAGGCCCGCCTTCTCTACGCTGCCGCACAGCTCTGGAGTCCAGCCAGAGCAACGAGCAAGAGACATGCTGGAACGGAAGAAGCAGAGCTATTTATGCAGAGGGTCCTAAGGCTTCCACACACAGAACTATTAGCTCGTGAGTGAATTTGGCAAATAACAGGATATAGTCAACACAAAAATCAGCTGCATTTCTGTAGGTTAACAGTGAACAGCCCAAAAAGTAAATTAAGAAAACAATTCTATCTCTAATAGCATTAAAGAAAATTCAGGGATTAACCAAGGAGGTCAAAGACATGTGTACATAATATTCCAGAAAGAAATGAAAGACGACACAAATAATTGGAAACACATTCTATATTCATGAATTGGAAGACGATATAATTAATAATAAATACTAAAAAAAAAAATACTAACCAAAGAGACCTACAGAGTCAAGAAAATTCAAATAAAAATGCAAATGATTGGTTTATAGAAATAGAAAGACCTATCCTAAAATTCATATGTAAATTCAAGTGACTCTTAACAGGCAAAAATGATTCTGAAAAAGAAGAACAAAGCTGGAGGACACTCGTTCTGATTTCAGAACTTACCCACTGAGTGAGAGGAATCAGAACAGAGAGACGCTGGCGTACAGACAGACGGAGACCTGTGGAATAGTCTCGAGAGCCCAGAAATAAACCCTTGCACACACTGTCAAATGAGTTTCAATCGGGTTGCCAAGACCATACCATGGGAAAAGGACAGTCTTTTCAACAAATGGTGCTGAAAAACTGGATGTCCCCATGTAGAAGAATGAAACCATACCCTTACGTAACAGTAACACAACAAACACCCTCAAAATAAATCACAGCCTCGAAAAGCTAAATCTGTAAAACTCTTAGATGAAACCACAGGACAGGTTTAATGGCCTTGGATTTGGCACTGATTTCCTGGGTGCCAATTTATAGCCAATGAAGAAAAAACAAACTGTCATTGATGAAAATTAATCAGGATCATCAGCCAGATGGAAACCAAAACTCCCTGAGATGCCAGCTCGCATCCACGAGGAAGGGTGACAGCAGGAAACAGCAAATGTTGACGAGGATGTGGAGCGACTGGGACCGCTGTGCGGTGTTGATGGGAATGTAAAACGGTGCAGGCAAAGTGGGAAAGTGTACAGCGGGGCCTTAAGACATCACAGACAGGATCAGCCACGTGGCCGCACAACTCCCCCTCCAGGCACACAGCCCAGAGAACTGGTGAGCAGGGTCTTGCACGGATAACTGCACACCAGCAGGGCAGCAGAGCGTCCAGGCCGAGATCCACACACACGGCGAGGCTTCTCAGTAAAGCTGCCTAGATACTGTAATGAGATAAGGCTAATCTTTTTAAAAAACGGTGCTGGGACAACTGGAAAAAAAATGAAAGCATCTTGACCCCTACCTCATAAAATACAAAAATATAAATTCCCAAATCAAAACCTTAACATAAAAGAGAACACCGTAAAAAAAAAAAAAAGAGAACACCGTAAAAATTCTTGAAGAAAATGCTGGTGCAAGTCTGTGCCTGTGTTAGGCAAAAATGTTAAGATGCCACAAGAAGCACTACCTGTGAGAGGAATGTCTGGGAACAAAACTTCATCAAAAGTAATACATTTTGTTAAAGAAATGAAACGACAAGCCTCAAGTTGAGAATACAGTCTTAACGCATCTACCTCATGAAAGACGTGCGTCTAGAATATACAGCATACTGTTACTGCTCGAAGGTAAGGCACACAGCCCACTGGAGAAAAAGGAAAAGGATCTGAATGCTCACGTCAGGAAACAAAAAATTCAAGTCGCAAATGAGCCCGCGGACTGAATGAGCCACATTGTCACCAGGACATGTAATTAACACACAAGGGAACGGAAGGCCACTCGGCGGCCAGCAGCACAGCCTCTGCTTGCGGCCGGGCCTGGGCGGGGGCAGCGGCCTCTGTGCGGCAGTGTCCGTGGGGACCAGCTACAGGGCACTCGGGATTCACCCCGGGACCGTGGAGGCCTCCGTGACGGACGCTGCAGGATCCACTGGGACACACGCAGCAAGGTCCAAACCCCCTGCCGGCATCCCCGTGCTGCCGTGCTCGGCCACCTCGGGGGGGGGCGGTCTCTGGCACCCACCACGTGGCCACAGGTCTGAGAAAGGCAGGCAGTCCACAGGCGCAAACGAAAGCTATAAAAGCACCAGGAAACGAAAGGAAATTTCATCATCTTGGAGCAGAAAACACGTTCCTCACCAAGACCCCAAACTCAGGCAGCGTGAGGGAAAGACCCTGAGGGGCCACTGCAGAGAGAGGCAGGCGTGCAGCCTGTGCGCACAGCACACCAGACCTCGGGCTGACGCGAGACCCGCACAGCGAAGGACAGAGCGTCCACGGGGCATGAAAGCCCACCACGGACCAACACGAGACGGGCCGCGCAGAGACAGGCGCGGCTCCGAACGCCGAGTATCAGAGCGGGACACGAGCGCGAGAACGCCCCCTCAGTCATTAGCTAGAGTTCACAACAGAAACGGGACGCCACCTTTCATTTATCCGACTAAAAAGCCCAGAAATCCCGAAAACACATTGTGCTGGCTGAGGAGTAGGAGACCAGGTCCCCAGCAATGCTGGTGGGGACGGGACTGTTCAAGACACCTGACCGCACACAGCAGGGGTGGTGATCACACCGCAGTGTGTGAGTGTGAGGAGAGGGGAGCCCGGGACGGCCCAGCCCCGGGAGAGGGGAGCCCGGGGACGGCCCAGCCCCGGGGGAGGGGAGCCCGGGGACGGCCCAGCCCTGGGGCTGGGGGAGGCCAGCTCCAGTCGGACCCATGGGCCCAGTGGCTCACCTGCTCCACGTGGGGCTCCTTGGCAAAGGAGATCCTGGCGATGGAGTGGGACGCAATGCACAGCTCCTGCCCATTCACCTCGCCTTCCTCCACCTCCACGATGCCTGCAAGGGAACACGTCAGCCCCACACCAGCCGCCCGCCTCTGCGGCCCAGGGCTCACCACATCTGAACACCACAGGCACTGAGGCAGCCACAGCCCCTTGCAGGACCCCTAGGCATCAGGAGGGAAGACACCGCTCCTCTCACGGCCGAGGCCGGTGACCTCTGGGGTGATCTTGCTCTCCCGCTCCCAGGAGATCTGACGGGGGGACGTGCGGCCAAGAGGAGGGGACCCCCCTGACTGCCCCCCCCCTTTCCAGGCTGCCAACACCTGGGGCAGCGTGGCTGGCCCTGCTGGTCTACCAGCTTCAGGAAGCGAGCGCTCACTTGAGCCAATGAGCGAAGTACAGGTGACGCAGGCAGGGTCTGAACTCATGGACCTGGTGAACTACTTTAGAATGAACTCCTCTGGGGGGCAAAGCCAACTTCCAGACAGAACTTTCACTCCCGGTTGAGGTCCCCCCGGAGGCCCACCAGCACGGGAAACACGGGGCTCGCACAGACGTGAGTGGGATCGCTGACAGGAACCGGCCCGTTCCCGCAGAGGAGCTCCTGCAGCCCCGCCCCCCGCCCCGGGAAGGTGCCCACGGGGCCCTGGCAGGGCACGCGTGCAGGCGGCCCGGGGAGGCACGCACCTGTGTTCTGGGCGCTGACGAAGGCCACCTTGTTGGTGTCGGGCTCCAGGCGGATGAAGCCGCACTCCCTGTGCATGGGCTTGTGCGTGTCCGGGTGGAAGGCGTTGAACCTGGACCAGGAATCGACAGGTGGGGCCCCAGGCACCCAGTGCCCAGCAGAGCACGTGCAGACGTGGTGGACCACCCTCCTCACCCAGTGACCGTGAAGCACCACACAGGGTCGACACGTGAAGGACACAGCAGAGACCCGGGGAGCACGGGGATGGCCGCCCCGTCCGCTCGTCTCCTCTGCCGCTGCGGGGCCTGCCCGGGACCCTGCTCTCCGTCATGCAGGGCGTGCACCCCAGGCCCGTCAGCACCTCCCACACTCCTCGGTCTAAGCCCCCCACCAACACCGTCAAGCCCATCCCTTCGGCGCTGCCTTCCCACCGCTGAGCTAGCATCCTGCTCAGGGGCGCACCGGTTCCTCTGTGAGACACAAGCGGGCAGTCCGCGACTCATCACCCTGCCTCCCCTGCAGGCCCACGGTGGGGGCGCGGTGCCGGCTCACGACTCACAGCCCGCGGGCTCAGCAGCGCCGGGAGGGAACCCAGTGCTGACAGCATGTGACAGGCGGGGGGCCCGGCACACACAGCCTCCTGCGACCACAACCCCTCACGAAAAATGCATCTACTGCCTACACAAGCACTATTGCACTGACCAAAACACCTGTTTTTCACTCTCTCCACTTTTCTTTAACGGCAGTCACTGAATGACCAGCATTAAGAGGAAATTAATGAATGCTAATCGTAAATTCCTCTAAAGGGCTGTGACTTGTGGTTCTGTTTTACACAACCCAGCATTTCTACCTTTTGGTTCATATGCAGGCTATTCTTTCTCCTCACCCTTGCAGTCAAGAATAAAATGAAAAGGTACGAGATAGTACAGCCTCAGCTACCCCCACCCTGTGCCCCCCACCCAGGCGCCCTGCTCTGAGTGGCAGGAAGCCCGGTCTGAGACCCGTGATTCCCCCGCCTCTCTGCGGAAAGCCAGGCCCAATCTCTAGAAATCCTGGGGTGGCTGACTTCCACAGGGCACCATGGATGCCTCCCATCTGCATTAACAAGCTGAGACTGCTCAGTGTCTCTGGCCTGGCCCGGGGTGGGCACTCATCCTGTGGGGCGGGGCGTGGCGGGCACTCACGAGAAGTTGAGCATGGGCTGGCCCACGTGCGAGATGTGCGCCTCCTCCAGGTACCGGAAGGGCTGCAGCGTCGGGAAGGTCCCGGCTCCCGGCGGCTCTGACAGCCAGGTGCCCAGCATCCAGGACAGCGGCTCTACCACGGGGCTCATCCTGGGGGGCTCTGCGGACAAACAGGGGCGTGAGCGGCTGCTGCCAGCTGTCCTGGGCAGCTTAGCGTGGACTGCACACCATGTACCTGGCAGGCCCGGGTCATCACAGATTGACCTGCAGGGCCTGACCTTGCCCGCGGCCAGCATGAGCCTCAATCTCCTCTCTCGGCAGGGAGAAGAAGGCCGCGCTGTCGGCGGGCCCCGTCCTGCTGGACCAGCTCCGGAGCCCGCAGCTCCTGGGACACAGAGGACGGCCTGGCGGTGGGGGGAGGCCCGGGGCCCAGGGCCTCAGAGGAGGTTGAAAAGGCAGCGTCACCAGCCCCTGGGCTGGTCAGGGTGCCTCCGCACGGCAGCCTGGTGCTGCGGATGAAGGCAGGGGGAGACCGTGGGCAGCATGACAGGGGGCTCTGGGCCGGGAGGGCGCACCCTGCCCGCCAGGCGGGGCCCACGGCGGCAGCACTGGACGGAGACTGCTACCCGTGGGCACCAAAGGGCCCTGCCACTGAGGGCGAGGGCGACGGCAGGCCTCGTGGGCAGGGGGCAGGTGGGCACCGGGACCGCAAAGGAGGGTGGGTGTGCAGACCAGTCTGCCGGGCGCCCAGGCCCCACGGTCAGCGTGCAGGTGCTGCTGAGCGGCTTTCCAGAAACTGGCCCGGGGGACCCCCGAGACCACGGGAAGGCGGGGCTGGGCCAGCACGGCCCACTGGGCAAGGGCGACAGGAGGGCTGACTCCCGGCCCGCCGGCTTCCCGCTCCTGGCCACGCCTCAGACCGAGCGTCTCCAGGCAGACAGCACACACGGCGCTGAGTGGGAGGCGAGGCGGGGATCACCGAGCTGGCGCAGGAGCCACGCTGCTTTTCTGCTGCAGCGCGAGGCCTGTGGGGTCCTAACCTCCCGTCAGGGGTCGGACCTGGGCCCCAGCAGTGGGAGCACGGGCCCCAGGGAAGTCCTGAGGCTAGCTACCGAATGGCCACTTCTGTCGACAAGCCCCAAACACCAGCACAAAGGAACCGGCTTCTCAAGCGTACACACCACGGGGACGCCCAGGCTTCTGGAAGCACCTTGGCTCCTGAGATCACACGGCCTGCGACTGCAGGTGGAATGCAGTCTGGGAGAACGACCCGGGGGAAGCGCAAAGGGCTCTGGAGGTGGAGAAGCGACTCCCTCGACTGAGAATGCTGGGGACGGAGCGCAGGGGGGGCCGTGCTCGAGGACCGGCGGGTAGAGGACGGGGTGTGCACCTCTGACTTCTGAGATCCCCGAGGCAACAATGGGCGGCCGGGGGGTGGGGGCACACACTCCTTCCTCCTCCGGCCTGGCTGTCTCTCCCAGGACTCCCTTTCCAAATCGCCCGTGGAAAGTCAGGGCTGAGGACGGTGACTCTGGAGCCGACTGACACGCTCTCACATTTAGACAGCAAGGAAAACCGAGATGCGGAAGGAAAGACCAGGAGCTTCGGACTTGGCGGTCTTGGGCCGGCAGACCCTGCTGCTCTGATTACTCCGTTCACTCCTCCGCGACGCGGCTGATGCTCGTCCACGGACGGGAACCCAGCAGCAAGCTGATGGGAGACGCGCACACATGCCGGGAGTGAGCACACGGGGTGGCGTCTCAGGGACAGAAGGTGTAACACGAGGTACTGGCCGGGCAGGCTGGGCGGGCAGGAACAGGCAGCCGGTGTGGCTGGGAAAGGCTGGCTGGCTGGAAGAGCGTTCGCGCCCCCGGAAAGGCCCTGGCCTCCCGTCTGAGCAGAGCCCTGAGGCCTGGCGGAAGGGCTGAGGCCCCCCGCTGCAGGAAGCAGCTGGAGGAGGACGGCCCCGCGGCAGCAACGGAGGCGGCTGGAAGGGCAGGAAACCAAGGCCGGCAGCCCTCCTGCCCTAGAACCTGCCCCAGAGAGACGGAAACACAGCCCCCCGAGGCCTGAACACACCGCTCGCCCGGAACACCCCGAATGCCCTCCCGTGTCAGGAGGCCGACAGAACATGCAGACACGGCGTGACTTGGCCTCAGAGAGAAGGGAAGCGCCGACAAGAGGCTCCACAAGGATGGCCTGGAAAATGTGCCTGGGAGAGGAGGGCCAGACCCACGCGGCACACGACTGGTCTGCAGGGCATGCCTGACGGCCAGGGCGGCCACACAGGGCAGCTCCCCACAGCCTGCCTCCCTGGACCCCGAGCCCATGAAACACAGCTGCTCCCAAGATGCACTCCCAGAGCAAGACCCCACGTGGGATTTCAAGACCTCACCCCAAAATACAGAACTTCACCCACCCCAGCATTTTGAAGTACTGGTGGCTACATGTCCAAACAATGTTTCATACAGTATTGAGTTAAACAGTTTATCAAAGCTAACTTCACTCGTTTCCCTTTACCTTTTTGACCCATTTAGTAGAAAATTTAAAATTAGGTGGGAACTCACACCATGTTCCCGTTGATAGCACTGGAAAGGAGCATTCAACACTCAGGGGACGAGTCCCGTCAATACTGCTGAGAGGTCACCACTAGTCTTCACTGAAAGATGCCGCGCGGTGCCGGCAGAGCAGCTGCAGGAAGCCCCGCGCGCGTCCCAGGAGACAGGCATGAGCACCAGGCTCTGCACGTGCGGGAGGAGCGTCTGCCAGGGAGCGGGGCGGGCCCGCCGGTCCCCGAGTGCGCCCCAGCCTCCAGGGTGCCCGACCGAGGACAGATCACGCAGGGAAGACTCACTTGAAAAACAGACGAGCAGGTGCACCGTAAGAGGGTAACACAGAACACCACACACACCTGGGGCCACGTGTCAGAAGAAAGAGCTGTTTAGGTGGACTCTCAAAGCAAGACCCTCAATGCCGGCTGTAAACAAGAGATGCAGCTGACGTAATTTGGAAAGGCGTCAGAAGGTGGGGCCAAGGCAGGCAGTTGGGGTCAGGCGTCAGGACCCGACATCAGGCAGAAGGTGGGCCAAGCCCAGCGCACTCTCGCAGACGAGGAGCGGCCCCGCAGCAGGCGAGGGCATGGTCACCGGGGAGGCGTCTGTGGACATTCAGGCCCCAGATGCGGCAGCAGCATTTATAAAGCAGAAACGGCTGAAGATGCTCAGAGGGTCACAGAAACTAAAGGAAATCTCTATACCTGTTCTCTCCATGTCCAAGCAAACAATATTCAAATAATGAAATAGAAATAACTATATATAGAATATAAGTAATGAGGTGACTCTGTTGGACATACACTGAACTTGTAGTTTGAAACAAGAGAATACTCCTTCAAGTTACTCTGAAAGACCCATGAAGAGTGACTTTAAACTGGTCACAGAGCACTTCTAACTTCCAAAAACTAGAGAGTTCTCTTCCCTGTCCAATCACAACACAACGAGACTAAAAATTAAAACGGTACGGATGTTCTTTAAAACAAGTCATGAGAGAGACGCCAGACACGCCACGCCTCCACTCGCTGGAACCGTCCAGAACAGGCACGTGGATCCGGCAGGGGTGCTGAGGGCACAAGAGAACGGGGTGCTGGCTCGCCCGCACACTGCTCTGTCTCACTCCCGTAACCGCCGTGGTAAAACTGTCTGCAGTGAGACGTCCGTGACGCAGACGAGCCTCAGAGAGAGCAGACGCCGCTTCCCGGCCCTCTGCCCACGTCACAGCAGGACAGGGCCGCCCCGGGTCCCTGCGGGGACCGCTGCCCTGCAGGCAGAGCTGGTGTTTTAAGGAGACAGAAACGCTGACTGGGGGGTAACACACCCTGACTCCTAAAGACGTGCTCAAATTAAAACAAGAGCACACTGCGGCGCGGCGCACCCCCTCGCCCCGGCTTTGGCCCTGACACGGGGTGGGGGGGGGGGCCTCCTTTGCCTCTCACCCCCTCCCTCTTCCAGCCAGAGCCTGAGGCAGCTGGTACCACAGAGCCCGTGTCCTGAACCAACGGCTTCCACGGCATCGAGGGAAACTGCAGCTGCCGTGGCCGGGTTTCCAAGCGAGCAGGGTCGGGTGTTGAGATGCAGAGGGAGCTGCTCCGGATGCAGAGACGCTGCCCGCCCAAAGCAGGACAGGCTGGCAGCCCCTCGCAAAGTGAGCCCACCAGCCTGCGAAGCGCAGCAGGAACCAGCCACGAGACCTGCTGGGGCGCGGGGAAGAACACGGCTGAGGCAGGTCCGTGGAGGCGCAGGGCTGCGGAGCCGCTGAGGTCTGCCTGCTTAGATTCTCCGCCGTCCCAGGGGCCCAGGGACTCACTGGAACCCCAGCACCTGGATGGTGGAGGACGTGAAGCAAAGGCGGATCAAAGATGCCCCTGAGGGGTCCCCACTGTAGCCTCTTTTGCTCAGAGGCAAGAGAAGATGTTTTCATAAGCGACTCCAACAGAGTGCGGGGACTGTCCTGGGACAGAGGTAAGCTGGGAGCAGCCAGGTGGAGAGGCACCCACGGCGTGTCCCCTGAAAACAGGTCTCCCACAGACGGGTGGGGGGAGGTGGGGCGGCTTCAGGATGGCTTGGCGCATCCCGTGTATCGGGCACTTTCTCTCTGCTGTTACTACGTCAGCTCCACCTTAGTCCCCAGGCACTAGATCCGAGAGGCTGGCGGCTCCTGCTCTAAAGGGACAGGACCCCAGCTGCTCCCGAACGGGGAGGGCACACATGGGGGCAGCTGGTCCACAAGGGAGGGCCCAGATGGTCCCGGGAGACTTGGGCTGGGGGCCTGGGGCTGGCCCGGACTGTGCTGTCTACACCCGCAGTGTCGTGGGACACGGTGACAGGGTGTCTGGGGGTCCACTAACACCGGTCCTGCCCCCCGCCCCCTGCTCCGTGACCACAGCCCTGGGCTGGGTCTACACAAAGGCTGGCCACCCACCCGGCGCAGGGCTTGGTGGGGCTCAGGCAGGGAAGAAGCTGGGAGCGCAAACCACAGCCAGGGCAAGAGGAGGGACTGACTGGCTCCGGGGGTGGGGGACAGGGAGGTGGCCAAGGGGACTGGGGGCGGAGGCCAGGAGCCCAAAGTCGCCCAAACCAGAGCACGGGAAGCGAGGCTGCAGACCGGTGCAGGTTATGGAGGTGGCGGCGAGCCCCAGGGATCACGCCATCCTGGGATGGTGCGGCCGCAGGAGCCACTGTGGACACGGCCCCCAGGACAGGCCAGAAGCACCGGAGGGGGCGCTCAGCCACTCACTGGACCCTGGACGGGGCGGGGGCACTTCGGGAAGAGTGGACTGGGGGACTGCTGAGGGCAGGAGCCCCGCCTCCAAGAGACTCAACCGCGTGTGCCGTGCATGGGCCGGCAGGCAGGAGCGCACACAAGGCCGCAGGACCCCCGCCCAGAAACTGGCTGCCGAGCAGAGCGCCACCCTGAGCAGTGGAAAGGGAGGCACGTGCCTTCTGGGCGGAGCGCGAGGAGAAGGGCTGAGCCGGGAGCTGTGTGCGGTGGGAGCAGAAAGGGAGAAGAAGCGCGCTGTGAGCAGTCAGGAGACTCTTGGTGCCGTCTGAGCGCACGCTTACAACCACAGGCTCCTATGTCCAGCCCTGCTCTGAGAGACACTTCAGACCCAGTCCTCTCGGCTTGCCGTCACGTGCTCTTAGCTGCAATGAATTTAATGCGGGCAAGAACAACACGGGGGGTGGGCAGGTCCCGCGGGCTGGTCGCCCGCCCTGCCCCCGCTGGAACTGCGGTCAGCCCTTGGCCACGGTCCCGTTCCGTGTTTTCACTCAAGTGTTGCAGAGCAGAAAGACCACCATGAGGCTTCTAAAATCCGAATGCCCTGTGACACGAGCCCACACGTATGCCAGCGCCATCCGATGACACCCTGAAGATCTGTGTATGCCACTCTATGTAAATTACACTTCACTAGAGAAACGAATATAAAACAAATTTAAAAGTCAAACAAAGGAAAAGTATGATAAATAGGGATCTGGCTACTTGCCATTTTCAACCTCTCCAAGTAAATCAGACAGGCTTTCCTATGCATTGTTTCCCTGATTTCACTTTTCTTTTATTAAGATCTCAACCAATATGCAAAAACAAAAATTTAAATTTTCTCCAAGAAATTTAAATTTTCATTTTTGGACCTAGGACAGTGAAAGCAGGCTTACCCATCCCTAAGTTTTCTACACTCCAGAAACCGCCAAGGTTCTTCAAGGTTGTTTTCTGCCAACACACGGGAAATGTCTGCACCTGGCTGCTAACAGCCCACAGGAAGTGACTGCCAAGCCTGCAGGATGCATTCTGGGAATTGTAGTTCCACAACACAGGGGCCTCCTCAGGGCAAAGTGGAACAAAGGGAGACGACTGGAGAGGAACAAACTTTAGAGCTGGGAGGAGCTGTGGAGGCTGAGGCGACCCGTGAGAGTCAGCCAGGCCAGAGGGGCCGAGCGCCTGGGCAGACTGAGGAGCGGGCCCGCTCGTCTGAGCGGCACCGCCGGCCAGTGGGGACGGACCGGTGCGGCAAGGCGGGCTCGCGCGGCCGGCGGGCAGGAGAGCGGTTTCTGGCACACACACTCTGGAAACGCCTGCCCGCTGCCTTCTGTGTCTCCCGGCACACGTGTCAGCATAGGGGTCCACGGCCCCCAGGGCGGGAAATAAGCAGACCCACCCACTGGGACCTAGGGACAGACGCCTGTGAGGTGCTGCCCACCCCTTTATCGCCTTGCGAGACGCCAGTGTCCTCCGCGGGGGCAAAGGCAGGTGGAGAGCCTCGGCGGCCCGGCCAGCACTGGCTGTGCCAGGCGGAGGGCCCCATGCAGCACGGGGGGTCTGGCTGGCTCCCGCTGGACAGGCACCCAGGGGAAGCCGCTGCTTTAGAATAAGGGCGAGGCCCTCGCTTCATCACCCAGGAGATGGAAAGGCCCCCAGGCACACCTGGGAACACAGGATATGTCAGAAAATAGAGCATGTTTTCCATAAAATACAGAAGACATAATAATGAGGGGCCAAATTATTACTACTTGCAGATAAACGCTACCATTGATTATCTAGTTAATCCCAGTCTCAACTGAGAAACTATTAGAACTCATAAGACAACCTGTCAAGGTGGCCATTAGTAAAACCAGCAGTCTTCCTGCCCGTCAGCAACAACCAAATTACACAGAGGAGGGGCCCCACCTTCCACTCGAACAAGGAGCTTAGAAGTCACAGCTCCTGTCTCTGCAAGAAACACACGGCACTGACAATCAATGACTTTTCCTGGATGTATCGGAGAAACCTGGTCAGATGTCTCCCCCAGACCTGGAGAAACCTGTGGATGGGACCACTGACGTCCGCTCGCCTGGAGCTCTTTGGGCCGGCGGGAGCCCCGGGACGCCTGGCCGAGTGCACGCGGATGAGACTGAGCACCTCACGGGGCTGCGGTCCCAGGGGCCCCACAGTGTCCTGGGGTTCATCCCCAGGAACCACCAGGTTCTCACCAGAGAAAGAAAAGAAAAGAAAGGAAAAGAAACCACCTGAGTCCCTGGCCGCAAGCCCTGAGAGGTTCTCCAAAACAAAGGCCTGTGCTGCAGTGAGAAGACTTCACCATCTCAGGAGGTGGGGAGGCCCCTCCCCACCCTGGCCCCTGGCCTTCTGGTCTCACCAAGGAGGGGAAAGGAGGGGAAGAAATACTTGTCGAGGTCACAACCCGGGAAACACAAGCCACTAAAAGGCTGAAATTTAATCAGACTATAAAATGCTTCCCCTCCCCCAGACCACTCCTCAGGGCTCAAGCATAATAACAGGATTACAGGGGAAAATGCCCCAAGGTACAGACTCTATGAAAAGAGTCTTTAGAGAAACCCAGAGTCAAGGAGGAGGCAACAAACAAGGACAAGAGAGGAACCTGAAGCACTGACGTGTGCAGCTGCAGGGGGAGACCCGGGACCAGCCCTGGTCAGGTTACCACCACACTTCAAGCCAAGCACCGGCCCACTTCACGTTTCATGAGGACGCCATGTCCGCCTTTCTACAAAAACCACAGGCAGGGTGAAAGGCAAGAGAGAAGAGTCTGAAGAGACACAGCAGAAATTCTGGAATTCTCAGATTTGGATCTGAAGTAACTGTGATTAACACGCTAAGGATTCTAATGGGAAAAGCAAACACATAACGTAAGAAGAGAGGAAATGTGGACAAAGAGTGAAAAATACTGATGGCAGGGCTGAGGAAAGAGGGACTCTGAGTGTCTGTCCGTAAGAACTTCCCCTACTGAAAAGCAGAGAGGAAAGACAGGGAAAACAGAAAACAGAGTATCAAGCAAATTTGTGACAATAAAAAGTGATACATATACATGATGAGAATACAGGAGAAGGGAGAAGGAACAGAAAGAAATATGTGACGGAAAAACAGCTGAGAATTTTTCAAAGTTAACAATAAACCCCAAACTGCAGATCCAGGAAACTCAGAGAACACCAAACACAGCAAATACCAGAATATCTACACCTTGGCAAATCACACTCAGCTGCAGAGAACCAGGGACAAGGGGAGTGCTGAAAGAGGCCGGAGGGGGGAAAACCTTATCTCCAGAGTAAAAACCAGAGAATTACAACAAACTTCTCCTTAGAAAACACGCAAGCAGGAAGTGTAGAGTCCTACATTCAGTGAAACGATCCCTCAAAAGTAAAGAAGAAATAAAGACTTTTCAAACAAAAACTGAGCAAATTTACTGCCAGCAGACATGACCTGCATGAAATGTTAAACGTTCTGCAGAGAGAAGGAAAATGATACAGGTCAGAAAATCTGAATCTAAATAAAAAAAAGAGCACTGGAGAAGGAAAAAATAAAGGTAACACTAAAATGCTTCTTTTTCTTAACCGACACAGTAGACAAAGTTTGTTCAAATTTTTGGCAGAAACAGGGTGAGTATAGCATTAAGTGAAACAAATGACAGCCAGTTCATGAGGGATGAGAGGGAGGAACCGGGACCCGCTGTTAAAGGTGCCTGCACGACCATGAAGCAGTACCGCCGTCTGAAAGTGGACACAGATTAGCTGTAAATGGACAGTGTGAACTTGTGGAGGACTACTGAAAAGAAGTAGAGAGAGAGAGAGAGAGAAAAGTCACTCAGCCGTGTCCGACTTTGCGACCCCATGGGCTGTAGCCTAACCAGGCTCCTCCGTCCATGGGATTTTCCAGGCAAGAGTACTGGAGTGGGTTGCCATTTCCTTCTCCAGGCGATCTTCCCGACCCAGGGATCGAACCCGGGTCTCCCGCACTCCAGGCAGACTCGTTACCATCTGAGCCACCAGGGAAGCCCTTAAAAAAAGAAGTATAACTGATATGCTAAGAAAGGAGAGAAAGTGAAATCAAGTTAAATGCTCAAATGAAACCAAAGAAGGCTAAAAAGCAGGAACAAAACAAAAGCAGCCAGTGGCAAGCAGTTACAAACATAAGGGACATGAATCCAGGGAAAGCAATGGCCAGTTCACACTTGAGCGGCCCAAGACCACCCACCAAACGATGGAGCCGGCTAGAGACCGTACGGAGACCCACTGTATGTTGTCTGTGAGACCCACCTTATATACAGAGACAGGTTACAAGTAAAGGGATACAGAAAGATATACCATGCTAACAAGAATTAAAGACAGCTGGAAAGCAGACATTAGGACAAGAAAAATCACCGGGGATAAAGGACAGCATTATTACATAATAAACTAGGGGTTAATTCTCCAAGAAGATGTAATAATCCTTAAGGCTTACATACCTAACAACACAACATCAAAACATGAGACAAAGATGAACAGAACTGCAAGGAGAAATGCACAAATCCATGGTTACAGTGGGAGACCTCAACATACTGCAAAACGGGCAGATCCGGCAGGCAGCCAGCAGGGCACATGTGAGCTCTCCATCATGGACCACTGTGCCTGCTGATTTCAGGCGTCAGCCTGACTGGGCTACGAGGAGGCTGAACCAGCTGGCGGGACGCTACTTCAGGGGGTGTCTGTGAGGGGCCCCAGGGGAGCTCAGCATCTGAGTTGCGGCCCTGAGTAAGACTGCGGGCCCTCGCATGTGCACGGGCACCAAGGGCCTCAGCAGAACAAAACCGTGGAGGAGGGCAAACTCGCTCTGCTTGAACTGGGGTCTCCAGATGGAGTGGAGTTCCCCACCCCCCCCAGGCCTTGGAGCAAGGACTGAATCACTCCACCAGCTTTCCTGGTTCTCCAGCTTGCCATCCATAAATGTGGGAGCCAATTCCTGTAATAAATTGCCGTATACTCACACACATCCTACTGATTCTATTTCTCAAAAGAACCCTGACTAACTACTACTTCAGTCAACCTCAGTAGAACAAACACTATGCCCAAGCTCAGGCTCACAAAACACACTCACTACGACAGGCCAGGTTCTGGGGCGCAGAACACACCTGACACGTGTACAGAACACAACTCATACAGAGGATGCTCTCAGACCACAGTGGGACTGAACCAGAAATCAGAAACAGCAAGAAAGCTGAAATACCACCAGATACTTGGAGATTAAACAAGACACTTCTAAGTATAAAGTGGGTCAACAAGGAGGAAGTCTCAAGAGAAATAAAAGAACACTTAAACTAAATGGAAATGAAACTACAAAAACTACAACTTGTCAAAATTTGTGGGATGCAGTAAAAGCAACGCTTAGAAAGAAATGTACAGTGCTGAATGCACATATTAGAAAAGAAATAGTGGAAATTGAAAGTAGAGAAGAAAAAGCAATTAAGCTGAAAGTAAGCAGAACAAAAGGGGGAAAAAATTAGAATAGAAACCAATGAAAATGAAAACAGGAAAATAAAGAAAGTCAATAAAATCTGAATGCATATATTAGAAGAAGAGAAACAACTGCAATTAAATAATCTAAGTTTTCACCTTAGGAAAATAGAAAAGGAAAAGTACTTAAGTTGAAAGCAAGCAGAAGAAAAGGAAAAAAAAATTAAGAGCAGAAACCAATGAAACTGAAAACAGGAAAATAAAATCAACAAAAGGTTGGCTTTTTCGAGAAGATCAGTAAAACTATTAACACTCTAGCTTAGTTAACAAAGGAAGGCAAAGAGAGAAGACACAAATTACCAATGTCATAAATAAAAGAGGAACATCCACTACAATCCCACAGACATTAAACTGTTTAAAGGATACTATGAACAACTTTATGCCTACAAATTTGATAATTTAGGTAAAATGGATCAATTTCTTGAAAGACAATATTACCAAAATGTATACAAGGAGAAATAATCTGAATAGGCCCATATCTGTTATATCAGAGAAACTGAATCAATAACCCCCAGAACAGAAAGCATCAGTCCTAGATGGGCTTCTAGAATATATGAATTCTATCAAACATTTAAGGAAAATTTTACCTATTCTTTATAATCTCTTCTGGAAGGAAGAAGCAGAGGGAATACTTTCTAAATCATTCTATGAAGCCAGAATCACTCTATTATCAGAATCAGACAAAGCTATTAGAAGAAAGTAAAACTACAGATTTCTCTCATCAACAAAGATACAAAACTCAACATGAGCAAAGAGCATCTAACAATGTAAATATATATATATACACCATGATCACTTGGGTTTATTGCAGTATGCAAGCCTCGTTCAGTAGTCTAAAATCAATCAATATAACCCAAATGTCCATTGTAAGATGAGTGGATAAACAAAATGTGGTCCGTCCATGCAGTGGACTACTACTCAGCCTTCAAAGCAAGGAAATTCTGCAATATGCTACCACATGGATGTCCTCTGCGGACATCAGGCCAATCACAGATGGACGAATACTGTGTGATTTCACGTACATGAGTCAGAGTCACAGAGAAGCAGGGTGGTGGCTGCTGACTCTGGGCGAGGGGAGAAGGGTGTCACTAACAGGGGCAGAGTCTCAGATTCCCGTGAGTTGCAGGATGGCCGTGTGGCAGCTGTGCCGTGGTGTGCATGGATTTCACGCCGCTGCACTGAAGGCTGACTGACTGTTATGGTAAACTTTTGTTGTATTTTAACTCAATATAAAACAAGGCACAACAATGACAAAAAGAAACAGCTATCAGGCCATAAAAAGACACAGAGGAACTCTGACTACAATCCTGCTGAGTGAAATAAGCCAACCTGAAGAGGCTGCACGCTCTGGTTCACAGCATCTGCACCTCGCAGGCTTGGGACTTTCCTGAAGAGGCAGAACTACAGACAGTCCTAAGTAGATCAGCGGCTGCAGGGGTTGGGAGGGACGGCATGAACAGGCAGACAGAGTTTCAGGGCAGGGACACGACTCTACGCTGCTGCACTGAGTATATGTGCTCTAATGTACTCGTCAGACTCCAAGCATAAGCCGTCCCGTGGGCTGACCTGCCCAAGCATTCCCAGGGTATGCTTGTATCCCGGCCGGGAGGCCTACAGTGGTTGCCCTCCACCAGGCCTTCACCAGGGCAAGGCTGGGTGCTCCTGCATTTGTATTCATTTAAAAGATTCCTTTCTGTCTCTTCCCCACTGTGTTTTTTTTTGTGGAGCACAGATTCACCTTCAATGGTCTGAAATTCCAAAATTTCTACCATCCAATATTTTGTTTAATTCTACAGAGTTGGTCTTAGGTAAGATTCTCTTGAGATTTGTATCTTTGAAAGATATTCTTTTTTGTTAATAAGTTTGTCAGTGGGTAAAAAAAAACCCAAAAACCTCAAATATAAGACAGTGAACCTAAATGTAACCTATGGGACTTAGTTAATAACAACATATCAGTATGGGCTTGTAACTAGTAATAGAGTGAACCTCTAGCACAAGTGGAAATGTGAGATGTTAGCAGTAGGGAATTAGCGGGGAGGGGGGAATTCCTGTGCTGTCTGTTAATTTTTCTGTAAATCTAAAACTTTCCTTAAAAGGAAAACCCAAACTATTAGAGAATAGGGCTTCCCTGGTGGCTCAGCTGGTAAAGAATCTGCCTGCAATGCGGGAGACCTGGGTTCGATCCCTGGGTTGGGAAGATCTCCTGGAGAAGGGAAAGGCTACCCAGTCCAGTATTCTGGCTGAAGAATTCCATGGACTATGTAGTCCATGGGATCACAAAGATCCCATGTGTCCATCGGACAGAACTGAGCGACTTTCACTCATTAGAAAATAATCAATGGAAGGTAGGGAGTAGGTAGAAATACAGATGAAATAAGATTATCAGAATACTGATAAATGTAGAAGCTGGGGTGGGAAGTTGGTTCAGTGGGGTTATTATACTTTTCTGTTTCATTTGTCCATGTTCAAGATTTCCACAATAAAAGCTTTTAAAACTCCAAATTAATTCAAGAATTGTATGTATAAGGAATAAAAGAACAGGAAGAAAACTCAGCTATAGCCCTGAGGGCACAGCTGACTCACACTCGACAGTGGACATCCGTGTCTGTGGGGATGTTCACAGGTCAGCGAGCAAGGTGGGAACAGCATGGTCAGGGCAGGGCAGACACGGGATGAACGTGGGAAAACGTTCATCCTCCCTGGTTCACAGAAATGCCTGCAACGTGCCCGATGCAGCCAGACACCCGGAGCGAGCCTGGGCTCTGTGAGAGCATGCCCGTTCTGTGGGAAGGCCACTCGACAGCAGCTTCTTGGGGGCAAGCTTCCCAGACCCAGAATCTGCAGCCCCAGTGGCCCGGCTGCTGTCGTGGGTGTTCTGTCCAGGAAAGGGGGCCTGGCTGAAGATGAAGGACTGAATAAACATGTGTGTGGTCCCTTCAACACAGAATCCCTGCAAAAGGACCGAAGACCCCTGCACTGATGAACAGTCGAGAGCGTAGCCGGTCTGGAGGACAGCAGGGGGAGCTCACAGGCGGGGACTCGGGGCGCCTGCTCCCCTCCCCGGGCCCCTCTCCCCGTGCCCCCCCACCCCCCCAGGGCCCAGCCTGTTCCTCTCAGTCCTCAAGGCTCTTCCGCAAAACTTCCCTGTGGAGCCACGCTCCCTCCCGGCCGCTGTCCACTTTCCCCAGGCCCCTCACGGCTAACCCTCTTAGAGCCTGGTCCTGGCCACCCTCAGTAGCCCCCTCCCTTCACCAGGTCCCCACCCAGCTCTGTCCACGCCACTCCAAGGAGACTGGTCACCAGTGACCCCACGTGGCCGAGGCAGCCATCTTTCCTCCACTCTGGTTGGAGCGGCTGCACCCAGCTGGGCACCCCCTCTCTGCAACACCTTCTACCTGACGGCGCAGACACACGTTGGCCACTTTAAGCAGCTGGGTGCTGGCTCTCTGGCTCCAGACCTGAGGGGCGTCTCAAGCTTGACTCCTCTCAAAATGTCACTGTCACGGGGGCTCCCCTCAGATCATTAACTGTTTCCCCCAAAGAGGGCAAAATCGCTAACGATGTATAGTGGTGAGTAAAGTAACCGGCACGAGGCGCACATGCGTCGAGCACCGGTGTGATGGGGACGCGCGGATGCGGTTCTCAGATCAGATGAGACTGGCACCTGTGAGGGAAGGTGGCTGGGGGCCAATTCACTCAAGCGTTTACAGAAAGGCAGGACGAACGCTGGCAGTCACCCACCGGAGCAGAAAAGGGAACAAGAAAGCCTAACAAATTACAAGATGAAGAAGCAGGCCCAAATTTCAATTTACCAATCATCCCAGCTGTAAGCGTATTAAGTTACTATATAAAACGGCTCTCAGATTGAGTTAAAATATAGCTACAAAATAAAGGCATAGAATAAGTTTGAAAATAAGGAGATAAAGAAGTAAAACTTTAAATGGGACAAAATGGCTTTTCTGTTTGATAACATGCAGGCACACTCACGTGTCTAATAACATACACGTGAAACTGGAAAGGCTTTCAAGAAGCAACAAGTGAGAGACCTACCTCCCTTCTCAGAAACCCAGAGCAGTGGATACAATAAGTTAGGAAACAGATCAGCTGACCAATGAAATAAAGCTAGATCCAGAGCTGACAAGAACAATGTAACCAGCCTGGGGAGAGTACAAGTTCTCCTCCCTGCGGGGGAGGCTCTGTGAGGCGGTCACACGCAGACTGTACTGGGCCTCCGTGAAACCTCAGAAGATTCTCTAAGGTTGCCAAAGCACTGTACCCGAACAATAAAACAAAAATCAGCTCCCTTCCCCCAGGCTATGCACTTGAAAAACCATGGCACCCTCCTAAATAACGCAGGTCAAAGAGGGAATCAAGGCTAAAATTACAAATGCTTTAGAAATCAACAGCCCAGAAAGCAGCGGGAGGTGGGTGTGCAGCGCAGAGCCAAAGCGACAGAAGGGGCCAGCCTCACCTGCAGGATTGGGAAACACCCACTGTCTCAAAGGAGTCAGCACTGCCCTCCAGAAGCAGAAAAGCCATGAACGCAGGAGAGCAAAAAGAAATGAGGATGAATGAAGAAGAAAAAACAAGGGAGACTTGATCAGTGCAGGTGGCTTGGAAAGAACTGCTACAGTGATAAACTTAGGGCCATTTGACAAGAAGAACAGAAGAAGTACCAGAAAGTAGTTACTAGGTACAAGAAACTACAAAGCCGCTTTAAAACACTAGGGGAGAATGCAGTGTGTAACTGTGACCAGTACATCAGGGTGGGTTTGGGTTTTGCTGGATTTTGGTTGTAGCCCTGAGTGGGGTCCAGGAAACCCTAAAGAGCCTGTGTCACACTGCAGCCTTTCCTCACCTGCAGTTAATTACAACCCAGAAGACAAGCGCGGATTCAGACTAAATGCACAACGTGGGAGGAAAATGGTTTCCACCTTCATACACTTAACCGGCGAGAGACACTACCCTCGCAACAAATTTTTCAAGAAACAAACAGCAAATTAGGAGGGAAAGCAGAAACATAAGTGATAACATATAGAATATATATCCACCCTATCTGTATAGATACAAAGATACGTAAATAAAAGCATAAAAACTAGTCTAGCCACCTGGGTAGCCAGATGGGAGAGGGGCGTCTTCTCAGCCTACAAGTTTCTGTAGTGTTCTTAAGAGAACGTACTCTACTTCAGTAGGCGTTCGCAATCTCAAGGTTAGTATTAACGTTCACAACTATCTAACGTCAGGGATATTTGTCACGACACAACCGAAAAGGACTTCCCTCTGATTTAGTCTCTTCTCATCTCTCTGGCGGTTCACAGTTTCTGTCTTAACTCAGACCTAATTCCCCAGGACTTGGCCTGCAGTGTGCAAGGGGGCCTCCCTCGCCAGGCCCCTCCAGGTGGGCCTGGGTCTCCCACGCCTCCTTCTGCACTGGCTAAAGCCCTCAGCTACAGCTGCCACCCCAGCTCCTGTCCCTCCGGACGGGCCGGGAGACAGTGCACGGGGGCGCCTGGGCCCCAGAGAAGCCCTCTGTGGTGCCCGCGGCGCGGGGCTTGGGTACTGACCGCGGCCAGGGGGCAGCAGGCTGCTCAGGTGAGGGAGGCTCAGCCTCCGCAGCTGGTCCAGCTTCTGGCGCAGCTCGCGCACCTGGCTGTCCGAGCGGCTGACCCTCTGGCGCAGGGTCCGCAGCTCGCCGTTCTTCTTCTCCACCTGCTCCCGCAGGCAGCACACCTGGCTCTTGCTCTGGCGGGAGGAGAAGCAGTAGGAGTGCAGCGAGTCGATGAGCTTGCAGGCGCCCGACGCCGACAGGATGACCTCGTTGATGGACATGGGGCTGGCGTCGCTGTGCTCACTCTGGACGGCCTCGGCCGCCGGCTTCGGGGTCACGTCGGTGGGAGGCGACGAGGTGCCCTGGGCCGGCTTCTGCGGCGTGGCGGTGAGCGAGGAGCTCGCCGAGGGGCAGGCGCGTGGAGGGCTCTGCGCTGGCCCCTTCTCGGGCCCGGGGCTGCTCCCGCTGCAGCCGGGCTCGGCGTCTCTCCTCGGCCGCTTCCGCTCAACCGGCTCCCGGGGGATGGCCGGCCTCTCTCGGGCGTGCTTGGAGGAGAAGCTATAGGAGTGAAGCGAGCCGATGAACTTGCAGGCCCCGGAGCCTGGGGGCGTGAAGTCATCCGCTGAAACGCCACCCCTGTCCCACCTGTCAGCAGGGGTGGCGCCCTCATCGCCAGCATCCACAGCCCCTGTGCTGGCTTCTCCCTGGCTGCTGGAGGTGGCCGCGGAGGCCGGACCGTCCTCCGCGTGTCCATCCGGAGGCTGCCGCACCCGCTCCTGACCAGCGGCCTCCCGGGAGGCCCTGGCTGCGCTTCTGCCCTGTGGCGGGGCCCGCTTCAGCTTGCGGGGCTCCGGCTTGGCCATTGGGTTTGCGCTTGAGGATGAAGGTGACCCTGCAGCTGCCTTCCCATCCGCGGTGTCACTTGCCTGTGCCCTTAGACCTGCCGAGGCTTTCCCGGTGTCCCTTCTCCGGGGGCGGCCATGGCCTCCAGCCCCCCTTTTCTTCTCCGCCAGGTGGAAGATGGACGGCACGGCCGTGGGCTTGAGCAGGCGGTGCTGGTCCTCCAGTCTCTTGGAGAAGCTGTCTTTGGTGAAGTGCTCGCTGCAGAGGAAAGAATACTTAGTGGGGGTCCAGTTATCCCTCTGAACAGCCTTCAACCACTGCATCAGACGCTTTGAGTCCTTTAGGGGGAATCTGCAGGACAAACAACAAATTACAAAAAAGATAATTAAAAGGCCTCCCCCTAATACTATTAACTATAACAGGAGAATAACACTTTTTACAAATACCTAGACCTGTATTGACTTTCCCATTTACAAACTTAGTAAAGATCTAAGGAACACCTTGTACTTGCAACTTATTAGTGGAACAGAAAGGTGAGACACGCTCTGCCTATCCTTAAGGAGCTAGAGTCCATGGGGCAAATCAGAGGTGAAGGCAAATACCTCCTCCTAGGCTGCAGTAAATAACCTGCAAGGACACAGAGTGCTCGGAGAGACAGAGCCGGATGGCATCGAGACAGCAGGAAAGGCTCCAGGAAGTAGTTCCTAGAAGCTCACAGCTGGCCAACCCTCCCGGTGAGCTGGGATGCAGGACTCTGGACTAGCTAAGAGGAGGAAGGATGGCTGCCCACCCCCACTTAGAAGTCAGGTCCGGTGTCAGCCAACAGAGATGGGGGCATGAGGCCAGGAGAGCACCCCATCCCAAGGTGTCCCAGCTGTGGCTCAAGGAGCAGAGGGTGTGAGACAGCTCTAAGAGGAAGCCCTGGGCTCCCAACACACCAGGAGTAAGACCGCTCCCTTTAAAAAGCAACCAGCCCCTGGAAGATACTGAATAAGATACTTAATAAATATTTTTTTCTTCATTCAGGCCAGATCTTTATTTAGAAAACTCTAGTGAAACTGCACATGCAAGTGTGGGGGTGGTGTGGCCACTCTGGACGGCTGATGCCCGCACCTGAGGCCATCTAACCCACCTGAGCGCTGCGGGACCAGGACCCGCGGCGAGTGGGGGGGGGGGGGGTGGGCAGCTGGAATACCAACTCCTCAGCAAGTTCCAGCAACTCCGACCTTCTAAATTTCCTCACTGCTTTGGGAGCCCATTACCCTAAGACTCTTGCTGCACCCCCAGTCCCCAGGTGAGAAAACTACTGGCTCTGGAGGGAACTTGAGAAAGCAGGGAGCTGACATCTGCAGTAACCTAGTACTATCTTTAATAGGTTGTGACGGTTTGAGGCTTAGCGCTAACCAACTTCAACTTCCAGTGAGACTCTAAAGAGCCTTCGTGCAGGTATTGGAAACTTAAACATCCCCCTGAAATAGCAAAGAGAAAAGTCTGCGGCGGGAGGCTGTTCAGGTAGAGTTTCTTCTGCTCACGTTCTGATACCGCAGGCGGGGAGGTCGCAGAAAACCACTCTGCTGAAATGGGCTGAGTCCCAGCGCCTTCCCGGAACGGGCCAGGCCAGAGAGAAGGCCGACCCCCTCCCCGTCCCGGGCTACCCTCCGCGGCGCCACGACTCGCAGCGGCGCCCCGGCGGGGGCGGGCCGGGCCGGCAGCACGCGGGACGCTGCCGCCGGGCGTCCCCCGGGACCCGGGGCCGTCCAGAGGGCCCCCAGGACACAGCGTCCGGGCGCGCGTCAGTCCCCGGGGCGCGGGGTGCGTTTGCTCGGCCACGTCCCGATCCAGAGGTCCAGGCGGGCTCACCGCGACGGAAACGGCAGCAAAGTGACCGCGGGCGCGAGAGGACGGCCCCGCCGAGGAAGCGCTTCGCGCGCCCTGTCTCCGGAGCCTGGCGGCGGCAGCCCGAACCTCGGCGGCCTACGAGCGGCCGAGGGTCGCGGGCTCCGGGGGCCGCGGTGGCCCGAGGCGCCCGGCCCAGAGACGCCGGCGGGCCAAGGTCACACAGCGCCGCGCTGACTCACTCGCGGGGCCGGCGCCCCGAGCGCCTCAGCGTCCGGCCGGGCCGCGCCGCCTCGCTCGCCCCGCGGGGTCGGGTCGGGCCGGGCCGGGCCGGGCCGGGCGGGGGCGTGGCCGGCGGGCCGCGCCGGCGGCGGGCCGGCGGCGGCGGGCGGAGCCCGCTTACCTGTGGAAAGAGACGGCGCGCTTCTCCCCCTTGCCCTGCCGGTTGGAGCAGTTCGCGGCCGCGCAGCAGATCACCATCTCGGGCCTCGGGCCGCCGCGCAGCCGCCAGGCTCCGGCCCTCGTCTCGCCGCGCCGAGCCCCGAGCGGGACCGCCCCGAGGGGAGGGCGCGCGGCGACACGGCTGCGGGACGTGGGAGCCGGCCCCGCGGCCCCCGCCGTACGGCAAGATGGCGGCGCCCGGCCGCCCGCTGCCCGGCCGCCCGGCCCGGCTCTCGGCGCGCCCGAGGGCCCCGGCGCCAGGAGGGGCGCCGCCCGAGACGCGCGGGGCCAGGGGTGGGCGGGAGCGCCCCGAGCCTGCAGCGCCCGCCGGCGACATGGCGCCCGGGGCGCGTCCGTACGGCAAGATGGCTGCCCCGAAGGGCGCGTGCGCGCTGCCGGCCCACCGCCCGCCCCGGCGCCCTGCGGCTCTCTAGCGCCGGCCTCCGCGGCCGCGGCGAGTAGCCGCGGGAATCCCCGGGGGCGCGATGCAGGCCGCCAGGAGGCCGAGAGCCCGGGCCCGGGCCCCCACGGCGGGCGCGCCGTACGCCAAGATGGCGGTGGCGCCGCGGCCGTGCATCTTCGACCCCGTACTTCCGGCCCCGCCCGCGCCCGCGCCGCGCGACCTGGATTGGCCCGGGCGGCGGCCCGTCGCGTCGCGCTGCGGAGCCGTCGGAGCGACGCCGCGCTCAGTCGGCGGTCCTGGAGCGAAGATGGACGCAGGTGAGGGCCGGCGGTGAGTGGGGCCGCCGGGGAGGCCCTAGCCGAGCCGCGCGCCGGCGCCTGGGCTGGGGCCTCGCCGGCGCTGCACGGGCGCGGGCACGGGGCGGGGCGCGGTCCTGAGGCGGCGCGGGGCGCGGGCGGCGTCCGCGGGCGGCCGGTTAGGGTCTGACAGCCCAGTCAGGGTCGGCGTGTCTGGCGCCCCGGCGGCCGCTCTCGGGGGCCCGAGGGCGGCCGGGACGAGCAGGGGCGGCGCGGGGCGCGGGCGGGGGCGCCGGGAGGTGCTGCGGGGCAGGGGGAGCCGGTCTCTGACGCGGCGGCGGGAAGCTTTTGTCCCCCCCGCCCGGAGTTAAGAAGGGGAAACTTCAACTCTCACAAAGTACGTAGGTAGGCTGCAGGCGAACGACATACTTCAGTACTCACAACGCACGCATTTTTACTTCTTCAAATTCAGTAACCAATAAATGATCCCAGCGTTCCCCGTGATTGAAAGGACAGACTGACTCCGCCTCATCGTGTCTCAACTTTTTGGGAGCTTAACAGCAATGCAGAGTGTGCGGGGACTGGGTTGGGAGGGTGTGCGCGCATCCGTACATGTGTGTGTATCTGTGTGTGTGTGCTGTTTTCGTCTGTTTTCATTGTGTTTCTGCTGCGGAGGGGACACTTCTTTAATTTTTGCTGGCACGCTATTGGGGATCTTTGTCCAATATCCTTGAAAGCATTCTTACACCTCGAAAGGCTTTCTTTTTCCATCCCACAGCAGGGTTATTCCTTTTATAAAATCTGTAGGAAGTGATCTGTGTTAAGAACCCTCGCAACGGTACAGACTCTCCTCTGGCTTAATTCCCTCTGTCATCCTGGATGACTTTGTTTTTGCTTCATTTCTCTCTTCCTGGACAGCAGCTGCAATAGACATTTACTGGACTCTCAGTTTGGAAGCTGTGACATAGACCTTTATGGCCAATATTTCAGTGATTTGTGGCATCTTGGCAGTTCAATGTGTTAGGTAGGAGAAGGAGATGGTAGCCATGATTCCCAAAACGTGATGTTAACCAGATGTGTTGTGAAGCTGTTTAAAACAAAAAGGACTACGCCCCTGGGTGGGGGAAGGAATAGAATTATTTATTTACTAAGACCATCCCTTGAGAGACTCAGGGTAGAAAGCACGGTTTTGTGGTGGTCATCTTACCTTGAACATGGAAACTGTCATGTTCAAGTTAAGAGCATGATGGAACCTTCATGGGACCCTGATCCCTGCTTCAAAGCAGAGATGTTTGCATGTGAGGGCCTGTGCTGACGTCTGTGTCTCTAGGGTGTTGTAGATCAGTTTTCTTTCTGACCTGATGCTGTGCGTCCTTTGGGATCATTTAATGTCCAGCCTGCCCTGATTCCCGGAGTTCTCACAGGTTTTGCCTTCCTGGCCAAACGTTATGCAGTTCTCGTGGTTTTTACAGTCATCCGTTCAATAGCTGTGTTTATTACTGAGTGTGGGTTTGTTTCCGGCATTGTTCTAGATCTTGGGACTAGAGAAGTGAACGAAATAGATAAAAAGCATGTCCTGACTGACATGTTAGACGTGACACCCACGGTGTGGCTTGTGGGAGAGTGCTGTGGGCCAAGCAGGAGGGAGTTGGAATCACCAGGATGGCCTGGAAAGATCTTACCACAGAGGCAGCCAGTTTTGACCGGGACTCAAAAGCAGCGCAGGGGGAAGGGCATGTGGTCTGCTCCGGGAGTGACCAGTGGCCACGGTGCAGTGGGTGGGGGTGAGCGAACTGAAGGCAGGGTAGCGACAAGGTCTGGTCGTGGGCCTTGTTGGCTCGTGGGGCAGGCATGTGAGTGGAACGGGGCTGCTTTGGGGGCTTTTCCAAGGAGGAGTAACGTGACTCGCACTGGCTGCTCTGCTGCAGAGGAGCAGAAGGCCCGTCAGGAGGCCGCTGCGGTGAGCCAGGTGCCAACCTGGAGGGCTCGGTCCTCGTGGGGAGAGGGGTCGAAATCAGTGCCTCTGCAGGTCGGGGCAGGAGGGCTGTGGCGCTGGGAAGTGTGAGGGCCAGCCGTGCGTTGAGTGGCGTTTGAAATGCCACAGTCTGTGGCTTGAGCTGGGAAATGCAGGCGGGGAGACCTGGGGAGCTCCGCTTGCCCGGGAGATGTCAGGAGGAGGGTCTTGGACGGGGTGAGACTAAGGCACCTGCTAGACATCTGTGTATTGTCCAGGGAGCCTCGGGTCTGCAGGCCTGGAGCCGAGGGCGGAGGCCTGGGCTGGAGGTAGACGTGTGTGGGGCCGCTTTGGGCGAGGTCTCTACGGGCCTGAGTGGGAGGGGAGGCAGGGCTGGAGGCCCAGGGCTGCTGCCAGGCTGCGGGCTGCAGGCGGCAGGCAGACCCCAGGCCCGTCCTCAGAATGCGCTGTGGTTGGCACTGAGCTTGGCATGCTGTCGGCTCCTTGAGGACAGAGTTGGTGTCTTGTGCTTCATCTTTGGGCTTTGCCTGTGTCTGACAGGTGGTTGGTGATGGAAGAAGTGTAACTTGAGTTGCTGGTGATGCACATGGTCCTGTCCTGTGGGTGTTCCCGGGCTGCAGGGTTTGGGTATAATGGAAATCCGCATGTTGGTGTAACATGTAGGGGATGAGCAGGGCAGTCAGGCTCACTGGGGGCCGGCCGATGAGTTCGCTAAAGTGGCCTGGTGCCCCTGAAGTTCCAGCTTTCCTTCCCTTCCACTGATCTCCTTCCCTTCCTTCCTGTTTTCATTGAGAACTGCTGTTCAGTCGCTCATTCGTGTCCCACTCTCTGTGACCCCATGGACTGCATCAAGCCAGGCTTCCCTGTCCATCAGCACCTCCCGGAGCTTGCTCAGACTCATGTCCATCAAGTCAGTGATGCCATCCGACCATCTCATCCTCTGTCATCCCCTCTCCTGCCTTCAATCTTTCCCAACATCAGGGTCTTTTCTAATGAGTCAGCTCTTAGCATCAGGTGGCCAAAATATTGGAGCTTCAGCATCAGTCCTTCCAATGCCAGTATTTTCATATAAACTATTTGGGATTTAAAAAAAAAATAACAAGTTGCAAACTTGTTGTTTTAAACATAAGCATGTTCGTATGGAAGAAAAGAAGGGAACCCCTTCTTTTGGTTTTATTCTAAAAGTATACGTAACACGTATTTACAAAGTGTAACACGTATTTACAGAATATAATCTCTCAGAAATATACATGTTTTGGGAAAATGTCTTTGAAGTGTGGTACATTATACTAAGCTCTAAACAATTCTAATGGTGCATATTTTTTGTGCTTTTCCCTGGTTGAGTTATCATGTAATTGAGACTAAGTCATCTGGTTATGTTTATTGAGCACAGTTTGCTATTTTTCAATCATGTTAATAACATTAAATGGAAACATTTTAAAAATAGAATTGCCATTCTGTTAGTGGACTCTCTGCTTTCTCTTCCTGGTGTGATCAGGGACACCTTGGGGAGGAAGAGATGACTGGGTGGAAAAAAGTGTTTCTAAAAGCCTTCTTTCTCAAAGTGGATGGTGTGTGTCTTGCTTCTACTGTGTCCTCTTACTTCAAATCGGAGTCAGTACCCGAGCACCTGGAGACGGGCATTCTTTGGGAAGTCGGGCTCCTTTTAACTCAGGAGGCGCGTGAGCTCCATAGACGAGGATCCCGAGGTTCCCCTCGCTGGTCTGTGTTGTGAGACGAGGCCTCCTCCGGGTCGGGTGTGAAGACTGCTGGTCCTCAGCCGGTGGAGCTGGTCAGTCTGAGGGCGAGTCAGTGCAGGAGCTTCTGAGGATGGACTCCTCTTGTGGTTCGGTCTGTGTGAGGCTTAGTGACTGTGAACGTTCCTTTAAAAATGGGAAGGTATCAGAGTTTCTATTGAAGTCTTTGCTGACCTTGTGTTCTGCAGTGTTTTCTGTCCCACGGAAGCATGAAAACATATTTTGGCTAAATTAATACTGAAAATGAACAACAGTGGCGTTTGGTTTGGCGGAGGGAGAATTGAGTTTCCTCGGACACGCCTTACGGCCTGAACTCACGGGGAGGGGGCCAGAGGGTGCTGGCCCGGGCTGGGGTCCCGCGTCCCTGGCGCCAGCCTGCGTTCTCATCCCGTGGGCAGAGCTGGCCACTCGCCCTAGTTCCTGGGTGAAGAAACAGAGGCTCAGAATTGTGAGTCGTGTGTCAGCCAGCAGGTGGGTTCTTGGGGTTTCCAGCATCAGATCTCAATAGAAGGTCGAAGAGCAGAAGTGAGTGGAATTCGGAGGGGTCTGTCCTTCCTTCATTGCAGAGGCCGGGCCTCAGGTCAGGGGTGGTGGTGGGGGTGGCGGCTCGTGTCCCCCCCCCAGGCTGAGAAGCCCTTGGCTCTGGCACAGAGCCACAGGTCCGTGGACCTGTGCTGGCGCCGGTGGGCAGGCCCGTTCTCGGGGCCAGGGCTGGTCAGGTCACTTGGGTGACCTGGCTGATTCTGGAGGACATTGTCCCTGGGTGGGGGGGGTTGCAGCTTGGACTGTGGAGATGGGTGTGCTGCCCTCCCCGCGCCCCCCAGGGAGGATCAGGGTCTTGCTGCACGTGCTGATCCGTTTCTCTCTCTGGCTCCTGCTTTGCCAGTGAGTTAACTGGCATAGAGGAGGAGGGTGTGGGCTGCAGACCCCCGGGCGCTCCACAGGGCACAGAGAGGGGAGCCGGGCCCGGGGCGTCCTCGGCTGATGTGAGAGGAGCCATGACCTGTGCCTGGAAGGGTCCCGCCTCCAGGAGGAGCGGGAGGTGTGGGCGTGCCGGACCCCTGTCAGCTTCCTGCCCACGTGGTCCCTTCAGGAGCCTTGGGTGGTGAAGACTGTGAGGCTGCCAAGCCTGTAATGTTGTTAGTCACAGCGGGGGACTCGGTGATGTGTTAACAGGGAGGACACCTGTTTCCCCTTCCCTCTGAAGTTGGCTGTGTTGCCTGTAAAGTCGGCGCTTTACCCTGAGAGCCATGCCTGCTTCCTCGAGTGTGCCTTCTTGGGTGAGAACCCTCCCACTGCGGGCGGCTGCTGTCACTGGCGTTCAGAGCAGCCGTGTCTCCTTTTCTTGCTCATCTCACTGGAGGCTGGATGTCTCCAGAGCGTCCCAGGGCCCTCTGATGTGTGTGTGTGTCCCTTTGTCCCCGGAGCGCTTCAGGGCTCAGTAGGCAGGTCCACCTTGGGTTCTGGGCTGCAGTCCTGCAGGGTGAGTGTCACTGAGATCAGACAGGTTCTGTTGGCGCTGCACCCTTGGAGTCATCCTGGCGGGCCTGAGTCCACAGCTGTGTAAACCTCGAGGTCTGAGAAGGCCGTGCCCTCTGAAGATGTGGAGACGGCTCCCACGGGCAGAGACACAGATGTGTTCTCTCTTTGAGAAGACAGAACTGTAGCTCATTCCTGCTCGGTTTTTATAATCACATGCACAAACAGAGAACCCTATGTGGAAAGGGCTGGAGAGAAATTTGGAGGTTGACTTATTAATCCCTGATTGCAAGCCAGCCTGGCAGATGTGGGGGACGCACGGACGAGGCAGGCCCTCAGAGCAGGTGGCCTCGCCCCGGAAGCACAGGGCCCCCCTGAGCCCGTGGGGTTTCGGGCGATGGGCAGGAGACAGAGCTGGCTCCAGTGTGTGGTGTTGCGAGCGCTTTCTGCGCCCTGGGACTGCAGGTTGGCTGAGCAGCAGTGGAGCCATTTGGGGCAGGCAGGCCGCGTGCCTTTGTCCTTGACGTTGGTGATGCACGCTGACCTTGGAGCCCTTTGTCTGCGGACCTCTCGTGAGCCCCCCTCGGGAAGGTTCAGGGCTGCGTCCCAGCTGTGCTGCCCTTGCTGCAGGGCATCCTGTCACATGTTCTAGTGACGGGTGAGGAGCTTTCCCCACCCAGAGGCGCCCCCAGCTGTGAGGGCCCCACAGGGACCCATGCCCCTCTGCCCAGCTTTCCCGGGGCTGGGGGTGCGGGCTGGATGCTGTGAGGCGCCAGGACTCTGGACAAAGAAACGCATGCAGGGCCTGGCCCATCTGTGAGTCGGCACAGAAGGCTTCTGCAAGGAGGCACCAGGCTGCAGCTGATGCTTTATGTTTTGTGGCCTTTGGATTTTTATGTTTTGTTTTAGTAAATTGTTTTTGTTTACCAAAAAGTAGGGCTGTTACTGAAAAATAAAGCCAGGTGTGGGAGAAACTCATCTCATGTCTTTGATTTTCCGGAGAGCTGAGTGGAGTTGGCGGGTGGAGGGGATGGGGGCGCTGTTGGAGCTGGTGAGGCGGCAGCCGGGAGCGGGGTGCCTGGGGCGCCCCATGGGCGCGGCTGAGCTGCCGCATCGGGAACCCAGGGCAGAGGGAGGGTGTCTGCCGGGCTCTGGGCATCTCTGAAGCCACGCAGTGGGCGGCCCACAGGTGGACATGGCGTACGTGCAGCTCCGCAGGAAGTGGGGGTGCACCCCAGGCTCCAGGCCACTTGGCGCCCAGGCCCCGGGCTTCGCGCCGGTTTCCGGAGTGGCGCCCTGGCCCGCCGTGCCCTGCCGGACTGCTGCTCTGCCTTGCATGCCGTCCAGACTGGCCTCGCGTGCAGAGATGGAGGTCTGGGCCCATCTGTGTTTGTTGTTTCGATTCCAGTCTGAAACAGTTAGGGGCTTAAAGTGTTAGTCACTCAGTCATGTCCCACTCTTCGTGACTTTGAGGACTGTAGCCGCCAGGCGCCTCTGTCCGTGGATTGTCCAGGCAGGAACACTGGAGTGGGTAGCCATTCCCTTCTCCAGGGGATCGTCCTGGCCCAGGGATCAAACCCGCATCTCGGGCACTACAGGCGGCCCCTCTGCTGCGTGGGCCTGGGCCTGCTTCCCTCTCCCCCTGCAGTCCGCTGGGCGCTGGCTCTGCTGCCTGGAACCCTAGAGGCTGAGGAGGCGGGGGCGGGGCCGCCACCCGGAGCAGAGGCCCCGCCCCGCCCCGAACTCCACGGTGCACTCTCTGTGCAGAGACGCTGTGCGTGATCTCTGATCTCGTTTATAAAATCAGGAAACGGCCATCAGAGTGTGTCTTTGGTTTCCATAGCTACTCTGACCTACGACACGCTCCGATTCGCTGAGTTTGAGGATTTCCCTGAGACCTCGGAGCCCGTCTGGATCCTGGGGAAGAAGTACAGCGTCCTCACAGGTACAGCCCCGCCGAGCTGCCCTGCTCTCCTGCAGAGAGTGGCGTGCTGGTGAGTTGTCTGTGACTTCCCGAGACACAGGCCCTGGACGCTTACCGCTGTGTGTGCGTGCTCCTCCTCTCACCCTCTAGAAAAGGACGCAATCTTGGCTGATGTGACGTCGAGACTCTGGTTTACGTACAGAAAGAACTTCCCGGCCATTGGTAAGTACTGCCTGCTACAGCCTGTGGTTCAAGCGGATCTCAGCATGTCGGGGGCTTGTCCCTGGAGCCACCCTCGGGCAGCCCTAGCTACGGACGCGGCGAGGTCTGCGCCTGCTGGTTGCAGAGCGCAATCGCAGCCCAGTGCCCCTGGTCCTGTTGCGCCGGTGATGCTTCTGACAGTGAGCCACACTTGCTCACTGGGGCCGGGGCAATGAGCCACACCCGGCGTTGACAGTGCAGAGCGGAACGCAGCAGGAAGTGCATGGCCCCTCTCAGTGCTGAGGCCGCCTCTGCTCCCGGAGGCCCTGTGCCTACACGCTGGGCCCGGGTTGGAGCTGGGAAGCCCTGCTCGCACCCCTGAGCTGTCCCTGTGGGTCCTGCTCTTGGTTCTGGGCCCTGAAGAGCAAGCTTCTCTCTAGCCAGGGCTCCTCACTGTGGCCCTGGCGGTGGGCCTGGCCGCCCCCTGTTGGAGAGCCGGGGCCCGAGGCTGGGACCAGGAGGCGGTCGGTCTCCTTCAGACCCTCCTCAGGGGGCTGCTGTCTGTCTGCGGAGCTCGGGAGCCGGGGGCACCTGCCTGCCCCAGGGCCGCATCCCGTGGCGGGCTTGTCAGATACCTCAGGCGCTCTCTCGCTCCTGCTGGGCCCCAGATGGGGCTGAAGCCGCTGGGCGGGCGACGCTGTCCGTAGGTCTGCTCTCTGAACCCCCGGGCAGGGCGGCTGGTGGCAGCCTGCGGCTGTCAGGGCGGAGCTCAGCGGCTCTCCCCTCCTTGGTCTGTGCTGCTGTCTGTCCAGCAAGACTGCTGTGCAGGGCGGGGCGACCCGTGTGCTGCCGAGGCCGCGCCTGCAGGCGCTCTGCCGCTCTGCGCCCGCTGTGCACCTGCGAGCCCCGCCGCCTCTGCCTCGGGCCTGTTGCACACCTGGGACACCGGCGCCCACTCTCTGCTTCACTCGTGGGGCTGAGGTCTCTTCACGTGTGTCAGACGTTCTGTTTCTCTGTGACTTGTTCACACATCGGCCCTGACGAGGGGATCGTGAAGTCATTTCCCTCGGCGTGAGCGGGTCATCAGCGCAGAGTGAGCCGCGCAGGGCTGGACCTGGGTCTGACGGCACGCGCCTCTCTCGCCCTCCACGGCAGGGGGCACTGGCCCCACCTCGGACACGGGCTGGGGCTGCATGCTGAGGTGCGGACAGATGATCTTCGCCCAAGCCTTGGTGTGTCGGCACCTGGGCCGCGGTGAGTCTCCGCGGGGTCAGTTGCGTTCTCGGGGGGCAAGGACGGTGGGGGGAGGACATCACAGTCACACTCTTGGGGTTTCGGGATTTCTTTGTAACAGCCTCGAGGTTTTCATTGATTAAAAAAGTGGCTCTGAAGACGCTCATAAGCGTTTGTGTTTCAGAAGTGATTTTTAAACCACCAAACCATTTTTTACTTCTGTGTGGATCTGCTTTGATGTGTCGGCATGTGTATATTTGAAGTCCTGAGGAACTTGGTTCTTCCACTTGGGGAGTTTCTCAGGAAGTTTGGGCGCCACGTATGTTTTGAGCGCTTTATAACGATGATGGCTTTTCGCTTGCATTTGGTGAAACTGAACTTGCGTGTTTGTCTCCCGTAGACTGGAGGTGGACGCAGCGGAAGAGGCAGCCAGACAGCTACTCCAGCGTCCTGCAGGCATTCCTGGACAGGAAGGACAGCTGCTACTCCATCCACCAGATAGGTGGGGGGTTGCGGCTCGTCGGGTGTGGGCCTCGAGGGCGCCCCTGTGGTGAGAGGCGGGGATCTGCCCGCGCTGACGTGCTGTCAGCCTGGCGTTGGTGAACAGCAGCTTGCAGGCCTCGCGGGCTGCTCCTTGGCGCCCCACCGTGGCGGCACTGCCTGTGTAGATGCCCCGCTGTCAGCCAGCTCGTCTTGTCCTGTTTCCACCCTGGGGGGGGCACGGGCGGAGCTCTGTGCTCACCCATCTGCATGCCGCCCCGCCTCAGCCCGCTCCCCCAGTGGGGCTAGGGTGGGGCCTGCGGGGGTGCAACTTGAAGAGAACGGGTTCCTGCGGGCGGCGGTGGCCGCGTTCTGGCGCCAGTCAGGAGCTCCTGTGAGGCAGGCCTCCCAGCCAGTGTCCGGGGCCACGCCAGGCGGGGTCTCGTCCTGGGGCTGGGCGGAGTTGGGGACGCCGGGGGTGAGGCTCGCCAACCAGCTCTGTCTCTTGCAGCACAAATGGGAGTCGGCGAGGGCAAGTCCATCGGCCAGTGGTATGGGCCCAACACCGTCGCCCAAGTCCTCAAGTATGTGCCTGGGGCGCTCAGACTCACCCGGGTCTCTGCTGTTGAAGGGAATGAGGGGCCTTTTACTCTCTCGGGGTCCTTTGCAGGACCCTTAGGAGGCTCCTTAGAGGTCACTGTGCCGAGTGGTCTCAGGACTCAGAATCTGTGAGGATTTAGTGAGGATGGATTCCTTCATCCCAGAGTGCCCCCTGGGCCCTGGGAACCCCTGCAGAGCCCTCAGTTCAAATAGAGCCCCTTCCTCTCAGACAGTAATTTCTCGGCCACAGGCGCCCACCCAGCACAGTGCCTCCCTCTGTGCTGTCAGCTCAGCGTGTCGGGGGGCGAGGGTTGGGGTGACTAGGGGTGGCCGGGCTGCCTCAGGCTGGGTGAGACCTGGCCTTGGCTTCTGACTCTTGCCCGTGTGCTGGCCTGATGGGGAGGAGATCCCTGAAGGGCTCCTCGCAGGACCTCCCCTGGGCAGCGGTGGCGGGCAGCAGCCATGCGTCTGGAGCCGGCAGGCTCATCGGGCTGTCCCCGCTTCCCGTAGGAAACTGGCTGTCTTTGACACCTGGAGCGCCCTGGCTGTGCATGTGGCGATGGACAACACGGTGGTGATGGCGGACATCAGTAAGTGAGCGGGCTCCGGGCTGAGGGCCCGACGGCGCCAGCCAGGCAGGGTGGGAGGGCGCTGGGGGCCCTGCTTCTGGTCTCGGGTGGAATCATCAGTGCCTGTGCGCTGGGCCTGTGTGCTCTCCGATGCCCCACGAGGAATGCCACCGCGTCTTCCTGGCTCCCAGACGCTGCCAGAGGTTTAGAGTTTGGAGGAGGACCCGGATTCACGAGGTCTGGAGGCAAAGACGTGGCCTAATTGTCGTCACTGACAGAAAAGCAGAGAGTTCAGACACGCTGACAGTGTGAACCGGGCTGGAACCCACAGGTGGGGGCCTGGTGTCACCAAGACCACCCCCCCCCCCCCACTCACAGGGTGCAGCATGGGGCGGGCCGCCTGGGGGGCGCAAGCCGCTCCTGTCTCAGGCCAGGCGTGGGCAGACCCCGGGCCAGCAGGAAGGTGTCCTTGTCACAGAAGAATCTCAGTCAGCAGAGCAGAACTCAGGTAAAGTTGAGAGACAGTGCAGCAGGTCGGATATGTCCACAGAGCAGTTCTATAAACTGATGCGGAGCAGGTGGGGAAAAGGACAGGATCTTAATTACCTAGAAATGTCAAGCTTTCTGTCTCAGCTTTTGGGTCAAAAAGTCAAGCTTAAAGATTACATGTCAGAAGCTGACATGTACTAAACTCAGGGAAAAGCATATACCTTTAATACTGGTGATGACGTAGTAAAAGTGACAGGGAATGAAGTATTGCTCAAGAGCCTAGGAAAGGACCAATAAAAGTGATGGAAGGAACTTCAGAAGAATGGCATCAACAAAGAGAAATGCAGAGATTAATGATTTAAAAGGAGATATGTAGAACCACTACCTTCTAGAGCTGGTTCTTTGCAACAATGTGCACATCACCAGCAACTGCATCCGGGGTGAGGAGAAGCCCCGAAATCTGTGTCTGGAAATTAGGGGAGAGCTGGACGCTGACCCCTGTGCATGGGTTTCCCTGGCCCAGCAGTTCTGTGGCACCCGCTGGGCGTGCTGCAGTTCAGCTCAGTTCTGAGCCCGTCTACAAGCCTGCAGGGGGCATCACACCCGCAGGACCACCTGACACCCACCCCCACCCCCCCAACTGAAGACCCCAGGGCAAGTCCAGGTGGTCGCCCATGCTTCCGACAGACTGGTTGGAGGCTCCATGACCCTGCCCTTGGCTCTGTGACCTTGCTGGAGCGGCTGGGAGACTGAGGAGCACTTCACTCACGAGAGCACGGGGTACCCAGGGACAGGACTCAGAGGTGGCCGATGGGAGAGACGCTCGAAGTCCTTTCAGCGTTTATGGGGGTGGCACTGACAGGCCCGAGGGACCGGGTCACCATCCGCTGGCGACTGAACTCCAGCGCTCCCCTCCCTGGAGCGGCGTGGAGGGGTGCCTGCATCCAGCCCCTCCCTCAGGGCTCTCCAGAGCCCCCAGTGACAAATGGGGACGGCTCCACGGTGCTCCTCACTCAGGAAAGTCCGAGGGTTTGGGGGCACCCACTCAGGACACACCCCTGGCCCCTTCCGATTAGCGATGGACTCAGGGTGTTTGATGGGCTCTGAGGAGTCACAGAGTGAGCCCTGACCCTCCACTGCGCACATACCTACCTTGGGTGTCTGTCAGCGCTCTTTGAGTAAGTAGATTCATGGATCTTTTTTTTTTTTTAAATTCAAGGTGTTTCCCCTTAGGGTCGTGACTCACTGTCCCAGACTCGGCTGGCTCCTTGCCAGTATTCAGGCGTGTGTGTTGTTGTAACCCCTCTTTCCTGGCATTCTCTCTCTTGTCCCGTTGGTTGGGAAGGGTGTCCAGGAACCACGGCTGGGGGCCTGGGGTGCTTGTGGCTGCTGGAGGGTCTCCTACACTGAACTCGGGAGTAAACCTGCTCCCTGAGGGACTGGAGGGTGTGTTTAGACAGAAGAAAAAGAGAGCAGAACCGTTCCCACTTGATGCTGTCCATGCTGAGGGGGCTTCGGGCCGGTGGTCAGTGCTGTGTCCACCCGGCTGGGGGCTCCACGGGGCTTGTTTTACCATTGCTTCCCAGGGGCACACAAGTGCCCTCTTGCCTCACTGTGTGTATGCTGTCAGTTCAGTTCAGTCGCTCAGTCTGTCCCACTCTTTGCTTCCCCATGAATCGCAGCACGCCAGGCCTCCCTGTCCATCACCAAATCCTGGAGTTTACTCAGACTCATGCACATCGAGTCGGTGATGCCATCCAGCCATCTCATCCTCTGTCATCCCCTTCTCCTCATGCCCCCAATCCCTCCCAGCATCAGGGTCTTTTCCAACGAGTCAGCTCTTCACATGAGGTGGCCAAAGTATTGGAGGTTCAGCTTCAGCATCAGTCCTTCCAATGAACACCCAGGACTGATCTCCTTTAGGATGGACTGGTTGGATCCCCTTGCAGTCCAAGGGACTCTCAAGGGTCTTCTCCAACACCACAGTTCAAAAGCTGTATGCTGTAGTTGACAATGAAAGCTTGAAGTTGGATACACGCAGAAAAGCTGCGCTGTGTCTTCCCTGTCGTGGCAGGTTTGTCTTAGGCTCAGTTCCCAAGTCTGAGTTGTGCTTGATGCGCTGGACTGTTCACAGCTGTGTCTGCGGTGGCGGACTCGCGGCTCCTCCTGTTCAGCCCCTGAGAACGCGTCTGCCTCTTTCAGGGAGGTTGTGCAGGAGCGGCCTTCCCTGTGCTGGGGCCGAGGCCTTCCCCGCAGACTCCGAGCGGCACTGCAACGGCTTCCCGGCTGGGGCCGAGGACGGCGGGCGCGCGGTGCCCTGGAGGCCCTTGGTGCTGCTCATCCCGCTGCGCCTGGGGCTGGCGGACGTCAACGCGGCCTACGCGGGCACGCTCAAGGTGGGTCTGTGCCGGCCCCTCCCCTCTGCCCCCGGGTCGTGCCGGCTCCTCCCCACAGCTGCCCGCCCAGCCCGTGGCTGGGTCGACCCCGTGTGCACCTGCGAGGTGCCCCGCCATCCCCTTCTCCCCGCCTGGGGCTCCCCCAAAGGACCTGCCGCCTCAGGGTCGGGAGCCCTGCTCTGTGAGGGTGTGCTGGCAGCCGGCGGGGGCGGGGAGGAGCCCCTGCTCACACCCCCGCCTCCCCGTAGCACTGCTTCCGGATGCCCCAGTCCCTGGGCGTGATCGGGGGGAAGCCCAACAGTGCCCACTACTTCATCGGCTACGTTGGTGAGTGGGGTTGAAGGAAGCGGGTGGTCTTCAGGGTGTCCCCCAACCCCGGACACGAAGCCTCCTCCGCCAGTCCGACGTGGCTTTGGGGGCTGAGATGGGGCCGCCCTGCCCTCACTGACCCGCCCACCCCCCATCCAGGGGATGAGCTCATCTACCTGGACCCCCACACCACGCAGCCGGCCGTCGCGACCGCTGACCACTGCCCGGTCCCGGATGAGAGCTTCCATTGCCAGCACCCGCCCGGCAGGATGAGCATCGCGGAGCTCGACCCGTCCATCGCCGTGGTGCGTCCCCGGCATCCCGGAGTCACCGCTGTCCTGCTGCTGCTCTCGGAGGGAGGGCCCCCGCTCCCATAATTTCAGAGTCGTGCGCTTACCGTGATCCAGAAGCGCAAGGAGCGGCCCCGGCCCCGCCCCCTGCCTCGGCCCCCTCCCCCGGGCTCCCGCCCTGCGAGCTTCGTGCTCTGTGCTCTCCTTTCTGAGCTGCTGTGTCTGCCGGGTGTCCTTTAAGAATGCACCTCCCCGCTCATGCTCTTCTGACAGCAAGACGGGAAGGGTTGGTTCGGCTCAGAGTACATTTACGGGAGGCCAGGGACCGCTGGAAATCAGAAGAACCTACGGGTCACCGGAGCCGTGGACATGAGGCATTTGGTCCTGAGAAGGGGCGACCCCAAACGCACTGCCTGTGGGTCTGGGTTACTCCCAGAGTCCCGTGGCCCCCGGGAGGGCGTCAGTGGTGGTCTTGCAGGAGCCCGCCTGTGAGCTCCTCAGAATGAGGCGGGGTCTGAGGCTGGCGGCAGGGATGCCGGCGGGTGGCCAGCCCTCGGGGCCGGGGCGGCTCGTGGGACACAGGCCTCCGTCTTTCCTGTCCTCACCCCGGCCCGCGTGGTGCCCGGGCGCCTCTCCTCGGCTCCTGCTCCCATCTCTCTCTTGGCGGGCTGAGCGCTCCCAGTCCCCTCAAGACCCTGGCGCTCCGAGCAGGGACTCCGAGGGGGGGGGTTCCCCGCATCCCTTCAGGAGGGCCAGGCCAAGGGCGTGGCGGGAGCCGGCTCCTGCTGTGCCCGGGCATCGTTGTGACCAGGCCCTTCTCGGTCCGTCTGGGCGGAGGTGGGCCTGGGCACTGCGGCCAGACAGCAAGGCGGCCCGGTGTGTCCAGGGTGCATGTGAGGGCCGGGCAACCCCACTTACGGCGAGTGTTGGTTGCAGGGGTTCTTTTGTAAGACCGAGGATGACTTTAACGACTGGTGTCAGCAAGTGAGAAAGGTTGGTGGTGGCTCCCGTCTCGTGGGATGGGGGGGGTGGAGGCTGGCCGGGGGTGGGGTCCAAGCCCCATGCTCAGCGGGCCTGCCCTGCACTGGGCTGCGCTTGCTTCGCCTGCCTGGGAACGCCCGGCCATCCTTGCTGTGGTCGCAGACCCCCTGGGATTCCCAGTAGTCCTGGGGTCGCCCGGGAAGGCTGCCCGGCCCGGTGTGTCCTGCCTCTGCCGTGGCCTGACGCGCAGTCTGCTGACAGCTGTCCCTGCTGGGAGGCGCCCTGCCCATGTTTGAGCTGGTGGAGCAGCAGCCTTCCCACCTGGCCTGTCCTGACGTCCTCAACTTGTCCTTAGGTGAGTCCAGACGCCCAGGGTCTCAGGCCGGGGTGCAGTCTGCGTGATGCCCTGGCCTCCCCAGGGCCTGTTCTGCTGACCTGTGGCCTTTCACGTTGGCCTGAGCCCCGTGTGCAGCTCCCTGGGGCTTTGTGAGGGGCCCCGGGGGGCACACCATGGGAGCCTGCTTCATGCCGCCCCAGGCTCCTGGGAGCTGGGACATGTTAGGCCTTCTGCAGCAAAGCAGCCGCCGGGGCTTGGTACCCGTGGCCCCGTGGTTCTAGGGGCACCTTCCCAGTGTGAGTGGAGCTCGTGGAGAGGGTACCTGCGGTGGGGCCAGGGTGCCCGCGCCACTGGGTACAGATGCCCACTAGGCCTGGGTGGTGCTGCTGAGCACCCTTCTGTGGGGTCCCTTGTCCCTGAGTCTCAGGGCTGGGCTCTGCTGCCTGTTCGGACACCTCCAGGAGCAGGGTGCCCCAGCTGGGTAGTCCCAGATACCCCACCCCCGTCTGCATCCAGGCCGCCCTGACAGTCGGGCACTCGGCAGGACATGCTCCTTGCAGGGCACGCGGGTGGGATGCGGGGTGAAGCCTGTGTGCCCTTGGGCACTTGACCCTCGACCCCACCCCCCAGACTAAGTGACCCACGCCTGCGTCTGCCGAGGTTTTGTCTCGTTTTTTCTAGATTCTTCTGATGCGGAGCGACTGGAAAGATTCTTTGACTCAGAAGATGAAGACTTTGAGATCCTGTCCCTCTGAGAGTCCTGCAGGTGGGGACGGTCTCACTGGCCCTCCAGGGGCGCTTGGCCGCCGCGTCTCGTCCACCCGCTGCCCGCCGCCCAGCGCCCCAGCCCAGCCGCCTCCGCCTGACTGAGGCCCTGGGTGCGCACTCCTGCCGCACTGCCAGCCCTGCCCGGCGCCCTGCGCCCTCCTGGCCTTGCCGCTCACCTTGAAATTAAAGCCCTGTCTGAAGCTCCGTGATGGACATGGCTGCTGCTGGGCATGTCCCAAGACAGGCTCCGAAGACGCAGTCTGCAGGGCGCCGTGGGAGAAGGGGCCAAGGACCTCGGCGGGGCGTCCCGCATTGGGAGGAGAGGCGTGGGTGGGGGCGGGCAGTCAGGTCCAAAGATGTTGCTGTGCGTGGTGCCAGACGGCAGTGCCGCCTGCCCGGAGCCCCGGGGCGGCTGCGGGCCGCGCACTGCTGCTTGCTTGTCTCGCCCGCTTCCCCCAGGGTAGGGGACTTGGGCAGCTCGACGCCCCTGGAGCAGCCCCCTGCCTCACCCCTCCTCAGGGCCTCCCTCTTGGCCAGCATGGCTTCAGATGGTTTGGGGCCTGAGGGTCAAGCCTTCCACGTGGCGTGAGGTGGGCGTGCCGCTCCTCATGGCAGGAGCACACCTAGACCTGCTCACGCTGACCCGGGGCCACCTGCCACCTCTCAGCCTGCGTTCAGGCCCCACCGACGGCCTGTGTCCCACCAGGAAGCGCAGGCTGGCTGGGAGCTCGGGTGGGGGCGGCCCCCCTCCCAGGAGCCCCACCCATCCCCCACCCAGGGGGCATCGGGCACCCTGCCCCCTGGGTGTTGTCGACCTAACTTATTTCATCTCCCTTTTTGTCTCCTCCCCTCTGCTCCGTCCCTCAGGCAGAGCTGGGGGTCTCCGTTTCCCCTGCTACTGGCGCATGGGGTCTTCTCTGCTCCTGCTGGCAGCAGGGGCACCAGGGGGAACCACCGACCAGAGGGGACTGTCTCGTGTGTTGGGAAAGGCTTACTGAAGAGTGTTCACTCTTAGTCGTATAGTTCGCGGTTCTTTACTGCAAATAATAACAGTTTCAATAGAAAACAGAATTTGTGTCTTGATTTTCCTGGAGCTGTCATGGTGAGAACAAGAAGGGTGGTATTTTCTGTTTGAAAGAACCCTCGCGAAGGACCTGGTGGACACGCATGACAAGCTCGTGGCTCCCAGGCCCGGGCACATGGCGCCCCCTGCACGGACCGCTCTGCAACGTGTGCTGCTCCTCACTTTGTGTTCTGCTGTCCAGTCGCTCAGTTGTGTCCGACCGTGACTGCAGCACGCCAGGCTTCCCTGCCTTTCACCATCTCCTAGTTTCTTCGGATTCACATCCATCGAGTCAGTGATGCCATCCAACCATCTCATTCTCTGTGCCCCTCTTCTCCTCCTGCCTTCAATCTTTCCCAGCATCAGGGTCTTTGTTCCAGTGTTAGCTCTTTGCATTAGTGGCCAAAGTATTGGAGATTCAGCTTCAGCATCAGTCCTTCCAGTGAACACCCAGGACTGATCTCCTTTGGGATGGACTGGTTGGATCTCGAGTCTTCTCCAACACCACAATTTGAAAGCATCAGTTCTTCAGCTCTCGGCCTTCTTGATGGGCCTACCCTCACATCTGTACATGACTACTGGAAAAACCACCCAGTGGCTCAGCGGTAAAGGATCCGCCTGCAATGCAGGAAAGGCAGGTCTGATCCCTGGGTCGGGAAGATCCCCTGGAGGAGGAAATGGCAACCCACCCCAGTACTATTGCCTGGAGAATCCCGTGGACGGAGGAGCCTGGCGGGCTGCACGCCATGGGTTGCAGAGTCAGACACGAGGGCAGCAACTGAGCGCCTCCCACCTCGTGTGGTTTGTGTTTAAAGCGACGCGCAGGGAGGTCGGGCTGCCGCTTCCTCACGGGCGTGGCGTGGCCGCGGTGCTGGGCACTTGGCCGGCTCCCTGAGCTGCGTCCCTTTGGTGCCTCTGGTCACCCCCAAGGACTGAGCAAGGCCACTTGCCACGCCTGGGAGGTCCTGGTGGGAGTGCTGGAGCTATGCTGAGCCCTTCCACTCCCTGCTTCCGCCCGTCTGCCCGCTGCTGTGGGCTCGAGGGGGCCAGAGCCAGACAGGAAGTGCCGCAGCCGGAGCCCGAGGCCTGGCTTCTAGAAACAGCCCGCTTGGCTTCTAGAGCCTCCACACTCTGGCTGAGGCGCCTCTCAGGACTCTGGAGGTCAGAGTTCAGCAGGGCTTCCCTGGGGCCCTGGCCAATTCTTCTCCAGATCCCACACCCCGGCCCAGCACCCCACATGCATACACCACCCTCCCCGCCACAGCCAGCTTTGTCTCCCCTGACCAGACCCTTCTGCCTCAAGGGACCATGAGGCCCCGTCCTAACGTGGGCCAGAGGGTTCCCCGTCAGGGGCCTCCCGCGTTGGCCTGCAGCCTCCCTGACGACCAGCACTCAGGACCCCTGCCCATGCTGCGTTTTCGCCCCCAGCACGTGGCCTTGGTCGTGTGGAAAGGTCAGAAGGCAGGCCGTGGGGGTTGCCCACCACCCCCGTGGACGACCTCAGCACTCTTGAATGCAGCGGTCCAGTTCCATGCATGCCTCGTAACTGTTGCTGCCCTGATCTCAAGTGTGTGCTGCTAGCTGGGTGGGTGCACACGCAGGCCTTTCAGGCCAGCGGGCACCGGAGACTGGCCCGGCGCCTGCAGCGGGGCCCTCTGTGAAGCAGCCACACAGCCATGCAGGTGCAGGGACGCTGGCCCCTCTGTCCTCCCGCGAGGGCTGGGCTACCCCTCCCTGCCCAATCCCGTGGACGGGCAGCACCACTGTGCAGGGGGGCGGGGGCTCTCCCCCAGCTCCAGCCCCTGGACCTCTCGCGTGGTCTCCTTCTGCTTGGGACCCAGCCTCCTGCCCACACCCGGGAGGCGCCCTGTAGACAGGGACCCTGCCCACCGCAGGGCTTGTCCTAGAGTGACCGTGGGACGGGATGCAGAGGATTATACAGCTGCGTTTCCCGTCTCAACAGAATGACCAGCAATGTGCCAGATGTGCTCAGATGAGACACACGCTGCCCCACACGGCTGGGCCGGGCCCCGCAGGCCAGAGCACGAGGCTGGCACTCAGCCCAGGCGCAGCCGGGCCAGGCCAACAACACAGGGGTCCCAGGCAAGGACGCTGCACCGCACCGGGCCCCCAGCCGCCGCCACCGTCTCCACCTTGTCTTTATTGATGACGTCTGAGGACATGCTTAGAGTTTCAGCGACCCCAATGCGACCGCTGGACGCAGCTGTCAGACCTCAGTGAGGAAAGCACAGTGATTTACAAGCATCTCTGGGGCACAGGTGGCTGGCCTCCTACGTCCACAGCTGCCCCAGGGGCCTGTGCGCGGCGGCCCGGATGGCGTCCTCAGACAGCGCGCGGATCTCCCGGTGGACGTCCTCGATGCTTCTGGAGGCGTTGACCGTCTGTGTGGGGCAGGGGACACCAGGCGTTAACGTTGGCAGTGCACGGGCTAGTCCAGGGGGCACGGCGTCGGCTCCTCACCCTCCAGCCTCGCCGGGGGACCAAACCGCTCCGCGCTCTGTGGCAGCCCCGTGGCCTGGTGCCAGCAGCGGACGTGGTGAGGGCAGCACGAGCCCCCCCCATGGCTGCGCCTGCACCGCCCGGAGCCCCAGGCAGGCCTGCGTCCGCTGCTCCCCACCTGCAGCCCCGGTGAACGGCACGGGACCCTTGGTCACCGGGGAGCCAGCCCACAAGGAACCACTCTCCACCTGAGGGCCACGTACTGGGCACACAGGGCGGGCATGCCCGGGGCCCCTCCTTTGCCAAGGCTCAGCCCTGGGCGCACCAAGAGCCTCTTGGCAGCCGCGGGGTGGGCAGCAAACTCTGGACAAGCCCCAGGAACAGAGGCCCTCAGACAACCGCAACCCCCACATGGGCCTCAGAGGCGGCGGCCCCAGCCGCTCCTGCGTGAACGCATGCATGTGCCCCGCGGGCCTCTCCACAGAACGGGACTGGGGCCACTGCAGACACTGGGCCAGGGAGGCCCAGGATGAGCCGAGACCATGACACCTGGGACCAGAAAGGGGCCAGCATGAAGGGGCCTCCCGGAGGCAGACCCGGGCAGCGTGGGCCTCGGACGGTGAGGAAGGCAGGTTGCTGCTGAGTGAGCCCTGCACACCAGTCTGTGGGCGCTGGGGTTTCACGTGGTCTCAAAGCCCCTCCTCAGAAGAACGCAGAGGGACGTCACCGTGAACCACCTGACTGAGGTGCAGGTGAGCACGGCTGGAACGGACATGCTGAAGGCGGATGCCCCGTGACATGGCAGCAACCACCCAGCAAAGGCGACAACCTGACTCCACGCACGAAGTCAAGCTAAGGCTCAGCCACGAGGAACCTGCGGGGCCTTCAGAAACACCGAGGCTGAGACGCTCAGAGGAAGGAGAGCAGCCACGCGCCGGGCACCACGTCCGTGCTTACAAAGCTCAGCGGGGGGACCCAGCATCTGGGCCGCGGGAGAGGACCCATGTGAACGACCCAGGTCCACATGGGACGACGTCAGGTACTGAAACTTATTGTCAAATGGTCCCCGGAAGAGTTCCTTGTTAGACTTAAAACTTTTCTCTGTCTGTTACTGCTTTAAAGATGTCAAAAAAACTAAATTAAACTTTCAGATCAACAGGAGCCAAGACTCCTATGAGGGGACCTGCCCTAACGAGGAACATCAGCGAAGCTCCTAGAGCTCTGGGAACCCAGCTGAGAAGACAGCTTGGCAGAAAGGCAGCCACTGGTCCCTCCCTTCCCCGCTCCTGATGCTGTGGTTTCCTGTCTTGTTCCCAGCAGGTGCTGAAATGCAGTATGAATCATGGATAATCTACACCACGTAGAACTACTTAAAAAGAAAACCAGAGAGGGACTTCCTTGGTGGTCCGGTGGTTAAGGCTCTGCCTTCTACTGCAAGGGGCTGAGTTCCACCCCTGGTTGGGGAACTAAGACCCCTCATGCCACAGGGTGTGGCAAAAAATAAAAAATTGGTGAGAACAAATTGAAAAAAAAAAAAAAGGAAATGAAGAAAACCAGAAAAAGAGAGAACTCTGGCATTCAGTAGCTGATAGAACCGGCCAGCAGAGGGCAGGGCAGTTGAGGCCCCACACTGCAGCCTCTGCCTGGGGAAAAGCACGCCCTTCCCTCCAGCCCTGAGCATCCAGAGACACACGGCAAGGTCAGGTGTGTGCTTTAAACCTGCACAGGGAGCCCTGGCCACACCACTCATCAGGGCAGTTGGGAGGCACGGACCAAGCGCAGGGAGATGCACGAGCCCAACTGGCAGGCGTGCGGCCCGTCGCGCCCATGGATGCCACCTGCAGGGAGGCTGGAGACGGGCCAGGACTGGAAGTGCCCTGAGGCCGTGGGGACCATGCAGGAGGTGGCGGCTGGGGCAACGGGGATGGCCCCTGGCCCCCGCGGCCCAGGGCTGGAACCGTGCTCAGGGCATGGGAGGCCCCTCGTTGGACCCAGGCCTGCTGCACTGCAGCCCCGACTCCCCTGGCCTGGCAGCGGCCCCTCCTGCACCAGCCCCAGGGCCCAGGTGGCACTCACCTTCCAGGGCAGGCTTGGGTCTGCCAGGAGCTGCTGGAAGCGCTGCAGGGCGCGCTGCTGGAAGGGGCCACTCTCATAGCGCTCGCGGCCAAACTCGCCCCGCACCGCCGCCTCCGCGAGCTGCAGCTGCAGGAAGACGACCAGGTCGGGCTTGGGGAGGCCCACATCCGGCTGCTTACACCAGTCCAGGGAGAAATTCTGCGGACAAAGAACCACCCTGAGAGGGGACCAGCGTAACGTGGTCTCATTTCTGGTTCCAGATTCACCAAGATGGGGGAGAGGGAGATGGGATGTGTGGGGAGAATTCTCACACGACAGCGGGTGTCCTTTAGGCCTCATGTGGTTTCTCTCTTGAGACTGTGTTCCGTCCACAGGACGCCCCAGGCCCAGGACCCCACACCCTCCAGCCAAACGGCAGCCAGTCCACGGGGCTGCAGCAGCCAGACCAGGATGGCCCCCCGTCCCGAGGAGGGAGAGACCCACAGCCCTGGAGACCCTCGCCAGTGCCCTGCGTGCCCTCTGTGGCACGTCCCCTCTCATTCACCCTTGCAATTCTAAGAGCAGTGTTTCCATTCTGGAGGAAACCCCAGGCAGTGTGTGACCCACGGCCACACTAAGGCCTGAGGGTTAGAAGCTAACTGTGGGCTCAGAGCCCCGAGCACAGGCGGAGGGCACCTGTCCACCCTTCCCGAGCCCATGAGACGTTCACAGATGGAGCCGAGGGGCAAGTACCTCGGGAGGGCTCTCCTAAAGGAGGGCCCAGCTGCTTGTGCCGGAAAACAGGCAGAATTAAAGGGTCAGCATTCTGCAACCTTTTGTGAATTAACCATAATCAGGGACTGTTGTAAGACACCATGCCTTGACAGGAGCCTTGCAAACATAAACTTAAATGTTTAAATAGAAGGAAACAGAAGTAGAAACCTATATATGGAGCGTCAAGGGACATTTCAAGAATGGACCTTAATTAGCCAAACCCTGGTTCAATCTAACTGTAAAAACCTAAGGTGAACAGACAGCATCTGGGCACTGACTGAAGACTTTCGGGGATGGCTGCCCACTCGCCGGGCTTGGGACGAGGGTGTGCAAAGCTCTCCTGGGGATGTGCACCGAGGAGCTCACGGGGGTGGACGCCGTGCCTGGCGGGTCACGGAGATGAGCGCGCTGAGGCGGGTGCTGGAGCTGGGGGTGCCCTTTCTCTGCTGGGGTATGTCTGAACATCCTAAATAAGAGGCAGGACAAAGCGCCGTGCGGTCACACAGGCCGTTGCACCTGTGAAACAGCAGCTCCCTGGAGTGGGGGTTCGGGAGAATAGCACCCCAGATACTCTCACCGTCTCTCCTGAAAACAAGACGCTGGATGAAATGGGTCTGCTCACCGACCCCCTGCGTGACTGATGTGAAATGTGTCGGCCGAGTTAAAACTGCAGTTGTATCGGTGTGGACAACCCGCAGCTACAGAAGAGGCTGCTCGTCCTGTCCGAGTGACCGGGAGAACAGGGGGTCAGAGAGCCCAAACGGGGTGCAAACTACACACGGGGCCAAGTGGCACTCACCTCCTTGGCGCTGGTGAAGGCGACTCCGGAGAAGGCATATCTGTCCACGACCAGGGTGACGCCCTGGCTCAACTTCTCCTTCATTAACGGCCTACAAGAGAGGGAAAGCCTGTGAGCCCCAGTCCCAGCTTCACAGCTCCTGAGTCTCAGGCTCAAAGCGTCCTGAAGACACAGTGCAGCTCAGACACCAAGTGGGTGCAGGGCCGCACCCAGGTGGCCACATGTAGCCGGGCTTTCATGCCCCAAAGCTCTGGATCTTCTCCCCAAGATGCCACGTGGGCAGCCCAGCAACGCCAGGCACAGAAAGGCAAGTCCACCAGGGGCGTGCACACAGCTGCTGCTGGCAGAGGCGCAGGGGCAGCTCGGCCGTCAGGCACAGGGGCCAGGCCCTGCGGGCAGGGAGAAGCTGGAGCAAGGGGAGGCAAGGGTGGACGCGGCCTGGAAGGGATGACAGACGCTCGTGTCCCCTCCTGGGAGGCCGGCCGTGGGCAGCGGGGGCCGAGGATGTTCTCCACAGGGGGCCCGGGGGTCTCAGGAAGACGGGCACAAAGGCCGCACCATCGCCAGCAGCACGGCCCGCTGATGCCCGGCGCCAGAGGAGACGGGCTGGGGGGGCCTCGAACAGGGAGCGGGCCCCTCACCGCAGCATCGCTCCTGAGTGCACACTGCTGACACTCACAACCTCTGGAGCCCGCAGGCAGGGAGCCCAGGGCCGAGCACAGGACGCCCCCGACGCGTCGCTGACCAGGCCGAGCAGAGCGCACGGGTGGGACCTCCGTGCTGGGCGGAAGGTGAATCCAGACAACAGGCACCCGCCGACCTCAGAAACCAAGGGGGCTGCTCACCCACAGTGGACGGCAGCGAGCTTTCTATGTGACTCTGACTCTTAGAACCATTTCATGTCTCATGTATTCAAAAACTGAGGTCAACAACGGGGAGAAAAAACCTCCAAATTATACACAAAGTTAAATGAACCTACCCAGATCCCAAAGGAAAGCACAGCAAGAGGGAAAAGCACGTCTGAGACATGTGCACACAGACCCTGTGTCCTGCTCTAACCACTGAGCTGCAGCCACCTCGAGCTCGACCAGGCTGAACGCAGATGAGGTGGCGGTTCTGAAACCACCCCATGGCGGGCAGGACACAGCCAAGTGAGTAGAGCCCAGCAGAGCCCGAGGCGCCGGACGGGAGAGTCGGTATCAGGCAGACGTGCGCAACGTGAGCGTGCACTCCAGAGCAGAGGTCGGCTGCTAAACACCTCTCACCAAGAGGACAGCAACCGGTCTCAGCTACCGCAGAAGGCGCGGGAAGCTGGACCCGTCAGAGGGGCGGGGGAGCCAGCCTGAAGAGGTCCTGCAGGCCCTGTCTGGGACAACCTGAGCAGCAAACAACGAACAGCAGAGGTGGATGCCCCACTGAGTCCACGTGATGGTGGACGGACAGACAGCAGAGCAGGAGAGCTCTTTACACAGAACCTAGCTGGTCCATGTAGGAGGAATGAAGACATCAGAGAAGCAGTGACCACCTCAGACAGGGCTACTGTGTGCTACGCCACTCAGCCGTGTCCGACTCTGTGACCCCAGGGCCTGCAGCCCGCCAGGCTGCGCTGTCCATGGGATTCTCCAGGCAAGAATACTGCCGTGGGGTGCCGTTTCCTCCTCCAGGGGATCCTCCTGACCCAGGGATCGAACCCAAGTCTCTTGTCTCCTGCAGCGGCAGAGGGTTCTTTACCAGCAGTGCCACTGCGAACCCAGCGGTCAGCTTGACAAGAGTGTTTTTACACAGTATTCTTGACAGGAAGAAGCCACTCAGTGGAAGAGCGGAGCCGGCAGCCCTCTCACTGAGGAGTCAGGGGAGACCACCAGTGATGCCTCAGTGGGCCTACATGGGGACTCCTGGCCTCGAGAGGACCCACGTCACTTCTGTGGTAGCGTGGCCAAAGTGCAAGCCCAGATCCACTCGGGAGGAAACACAAACCCAGCATTTCACTAACAGCCCACGATCTTTAAAAAGAGAGCAAGGGTAAAACAAATGTGACAGCATGTTGTTAAAAGCGAGGCTTGGGAAGGTGCTGCTGAACTGCTACGGAAAGCAAGAGAGAAAGCTTACTGCTAGGAATAAATCCTTGGATGGCCCTGGAGGACCAGCAGGTTCTGACAGACGGGGAGGAAGTGGAGGCATTAGCAGAACACAGCACTGCAGGCCAAGGGGCACTCTGCCCATGGCACTGCCCAGGAAGCTCTGGCTGAGACGCCAGGCAAGACTGAGGTCACGCAGCTGGCTGACGACGGTGCCAGACAGTGGCCCAGAATCCAACCTGTCAGCCAAGGACTTCCGTGGGTCAGAAAAATTGATCTGATGGGAGTGGCCGGGGTGACCTGAAGGGGACTTGTGGCAGAACAGACTGGGGCGCACAGGCCGGCACGCCTGGACAAGGCCAGGGCTGAGGGGAGCGGTCCTGTTTCTCAATCTAAACTGACCTGACGTTATTTTCTACTAACCCACAAAAACCAAAATCAGAACACCCAGGTCAAGGAACCTTAGATGTGCTAAAGATTCTAAGTATGGCCTCACTGGGACTTCCCTGGTGATGCCAATGAAGCGAGATGGTTAAGACTCTGCGCTTCCACCTAGAGGGCACAGGTTCAATCCCTGGTTGGGGAACTAAGATCCCACAAGCCTGAGTGCAACCAAAAAATAAATTAAGAACAAACAAATAAATGTGGTCTCCTTTTCATCTAACATGTGGAGGGGGTAGGCCTTTCCAGACAAGACCCTGGCTCAGCCAAGGCCAGAGGGAGCGCGGTGCCAGCCTGCTTGTGGGAGGGTGCCAGGCACAGCCTCTCGTGCACCCACCAGCAGGTATCGTTCCATCCATGGTGGAGCAGCCTTTCTGGACAGCAGGCTGCAGGAACTGAGAGGAGAGCGAAACGCAGATCGCGAGGCAGTTAGGAAGCACGCCGTGAGGTGATCTGTCCACAAGGACCCCGTTTATTCGTGTCAGAACACCTCCCGGGACACACATGTTACTGACACACACGTGTGCAGATGAGAACAGAAGCACCTGGGAGTGTGCCCCACAGGCTCTCTGTCAACAACTGTACTGGGTAAAGAGGGATCCCACCAAGGTGATGTACAACAAAGAGGGGGCGGAAGAGGGCAAACCCCAACAACTGTCAGCCTCACTTAGTGACGTGTCACACTGGTTCATTCAAGACATAACTAAGAGAGACTCCGGGTGGGGGCGGACGAGCTAGGGATGCTCTGTATGTCTCCATCAGCTTTTCTGTGCATTTGAAACAACCTAACGTCACAAAAGGAGTGGGGTGGGGGGTATTAACTAGAGCTTTGGGGATCTGTGAGTAAAAGAACGTGTAAAGGTACAGCCTCCAGCGTGACTCTCAGCCACTCAGAAACAAGAGCCGCACTGAGTCACGGGGGAAGTATAGAGCAGGGAGGGTGGCAGGGCCAAGGTGTTTACACATGTTCCCAGCGGTTCGCAGAGAAGAGCAGGTGCACCGAGTGATCCTCCACCTCGCTTTTCTTTTCCAAGTAGGAGCTGAGCAGCTTGCCAATTTCAGTTGATCTTTCTAAAACAAGAGAGAAAAAACACAGAAAATGAGATCAGGCTCGCCATGGACATTAAGAGTTTGTGCAGAACTTCTGGCCCTGACCCAAGTCTAACTTTGAAGTTTATTTTACTACAACTTTGGACAAGCTTACACCTTTACCTGAGGAAGGGCAGCAGTGTGTAGACACTGGGATAAACAAAGCTTTAGGAGGAGAGAACTCAAGTAGGAAGCAGCAATCAGAGGCAGTGCCAACCAAGGGGAACTGGGTCCAGGACCTGCCTTGACACCAAAAGGATTTTTAAGTGCTGCAGCCCATAGTATCCGAGGTTCTCTGTTCCTGCAGTCCACCAACCCAGGACTGTGTAGTACTGTGTGTTTATTGAAAAAAGGTGTGTGTGTGTGTGTGGACCCGAGTAGTTCATACCTATGTCATTCAAGGGTCAACTGTATAAGATTTGTAGACTGTCTGGCTTAAAGATTAGAACAATAAATATTCAAGGAAGCATTTTCCCTCCACTGCTGTCGCCGTTGGTTTGTAAACCCTGAACTTCTCTTGAACACCTAAGTATTGATGATATTCTTACAAGCGTTTTCGAGACCAATGTTTTACGTTAAAAATTAAAAGTATGACACAAAACCAGTCAGAACGTAAACACTCAAGGGTGGGCGGGCGGAGGAACCCCAAAACAAATCGGAGACTTGGGTTACAAAGCAGCACCAGGAAACTTCTGGGGGTGACTGTCATTACTCTGGCTGTGAAGACGCCTTCTGGTCTGTACACGTACTGAGACTCACCAAACACAGGACCTGACTGACTGCACGTCAGCCGCGCGTTAATCACCACAGACGTGTCCGGCTGAGGCTCAGGGGCCACAAGGGCCCTGCGCCCCGACCCGCGGACCTACGAGGGCGGGCCAGGCCCACGAGGCCTTCGCTTCCCACCCTCCGGGCCCGGAGGGGCCCTGGGTCGCGCCCCATCCCCGGCCCCCCGGAACCCCGCGCTCGCCCAGCCGCCGCGCCCACCAGGGAAGCGCAGCAGCTCGGCGCGGTGGCCCTCGGCGCACAGCGCGTCCACCAGCTTGCGGCTCTGAGTGCTTTTCCCCGCGCGGTCCACGCCCTCCAACACGATGAGCGCGCCACGCCGGCCCGCCATCGCAGCGTCTTCCCGCCACCACCGCTCCAGACCGCCCGGACCGCCCATTGGCCGTGGTCGTCTGCGGCGCGCACGGGGATTGGCTCATGCGGGCCGGCGTCCGCGGCGCGCACGGGGATTGGTTTATATGGGCCGGCGTCCGCGGCGCGCGCCGGAATTGGCTCACGTGGGCCGGCGTGCGCGGCGCGCGCCGGGATTGGCTAACACGGGCCGCCGTGGCCGGATTGGCTGGGACTAGTACGGCGGAAGCGGCGCGACTGGCCTGCGAGTGCCTCTGTCGCATCGCCTCTTCCGGGCGAGAATGTCGGCGCGCAGTGTCCCGCGCGGGCCGCCGTCGTTGGCGCGGGTGTCTGCTCTTCCTGCGAAAGCGCGGCTGCAGCCTTGGGGCCTTCCCGTTGCCCACTTCTCGACGGCGGGAATCTTGAGGGCGAGCGGCTCGGCACCCGGAAGCGCTCCGTCAGGTTGGCGGCTGTCCTCCTATGGGCGCGAACACTGCCTTTCCGTCTAGCGGTCCTGCCTTCAGGGCTTCGTGGCCTTCGACGGCTCGTCCCCAGGCATCCTCATGAGGGGGACCGACCTCAACCTAGGGGTTTGGTGCGGACAGCAGCGTCAGGCCGGTTACGTGCTGGGAGCCGCATTTCCCAGAACTTACTCTGGAACGCTCGGATTGGCCGCGGAGAACTCCGGAGACGGCCAGAAATGTGGCCGTGGAATTGAGGGCTGCCCTCCGGGGAGTCCTCGAGAAGCGCCAGCTCCCCAGACTAGAGGCGGCCGAGAGCTCTCGGGGGCTGGGGTGGCCACGGACCCCGCAAGCTCCAGACGGTCCATCTCATGTTGGGGCTGAGGTCGTGGCAACAGTTGGCCTGGCTCTCCGCCCCCACCTCACTTGTGCAAGCCCCTGATTTCGCTGTGACCCAAGAACACCTGTGGTAGCTTTCCGTTTTCCTGATGGGCCCTTACTTGATTAGGTTGTGGATCCTGGAAGGGTGGTAGATTGTTACTTCCAAGGCTTCCTTCCTTGATGTTGAGCTTGTAGAGTAACCGGAGCTCACTTTCAGGAAGAAAACTGTTGTGCAGGTAACCCTCCCACCCCCCAACTTCCAGTCCCCAGTCTGAGAACCACATGTGCACAATTAGGGCTGCTTTTTCACCCTGGATCCTGGAATGAACACAGACAAGCTACACCAGGGCCGCTGACGGGGAGCACCAGCCAGAAATAAACAACTGTGAGCTGAGTCCACCGCGACTTTGGGGTATTTTGTTACTGCGGTACAATCTACAAGAGGTCACTGATACACTAATAGCACAGTATTGCCTTTGATTAACTTGTTTTGTTCTGAAACTTTAATCTCCTTGCCTTCAAAAGGATGAAGGGCTTACAGTAGGGACCCTCCTGAGGTTGGACAGCCTTCTATCACATCACCAGGCTGACAGGCAGGAACATGGGCGGTACCTCAGCTTGTGACAGCTCAGCCTTCCTGGTCACCCATGGAAATGGGGACAGCCTGGCTGGCCTGCCCCTGCATGCTGGGGAGCCGTGGATGCCCTTTTAATAGCAGGAAATACTGAACTAGCAAACGTAGAGTGAAATTTCTTACTTAGTTAAAAGAAGCAGCACTCAGCGACTGAACACCAACAGCCAGAATGCCAGCCTCACTGGCTTAAATCATCCGGATAGCTAGTTATCTCACATAACAGAGTCCAGAGTTAGGCAGCCAAGAACTGTTTCTGCTGCTAGTGATCTCAGATGCTGGGTCAGCAACTCACCAGTTCTCTTAGCTTGTCCTTCAGCCACAGGGTGACTGCGTACCTCCATGCATCTGGTCCTGACCTCGCATCCCTGACACACGAGTAGGAGAGCCTGGGCATCTGTATGTCCAGTTCCTCTGTTCCCTGCTGCGCTGACAAGTCTCAAGACTGTTTTTCAGCACAGTCTGCCCTAAGCAGTGCAGGTCCACCAGGGAGGCCTGACGGGCACAAGCGCATCTGCTTTGTGCAGGAGATCCCAGCTAAGGTGCCAGGCCTGCATCTGCGTGGAGGCAGGTGAAGGGAAGTTGGTAATTGCTGAAACTGGCCCAGGGGCACATGGAGTCTGTTAGGTTCTCTCTGCTTTTGTGAGTTTGAGACTTTCTATTAAGTAGAGGCCTTATAGCCCTGACTGTACCTGTTGCTTAGTGATGCACCTTCCATCCCAGGAATCTGTCAGTCTTCACTGCTGTCCATCAAAACCTCTTCCTGTCTCAGCTGGGTTGCGAGAACAAAATGCCACAAACTGGGTGGCTTTAACAGCACATTTTCCTCACAGTTCTGGAGGGCCAAGTTCGAGGTGCCAGGAGGGCTGATGTCTCCCTCTGGGTTGCACGCAGATGACCACTTTCTCACTGGGTCCCCACATGGCCCTCCCGCTGCACAGCTGCGGAGAGGTCTGGTTTCTCTTCCTCAATTATTGCTCAAACACAGTCACACTGCGGGTTCAGGGATTCAGCCTGTGAATTCTGAGGGGGGCCATTCAGGCTGCAGCACTCACGTACTTGCAGAAGGAGATGCGCTGGGCGCACCACTGCCCCATGGGACGCCACCTCCCAGCCCTGCCCGCAAGCAGACGGCTCGGTGGCTAAGTCCCTGCCCGGGAGCCGCGGGCACCGTGCTGTGTCTCCTTCACACGGCAGACTGCGCCTCTGCCTCTGCCCCCAGCCCTGTCTTCGCGTTTCTACTTGACTGGGAAGACAATGGCAAGGCCCTTTGAGGGCAGATGCCACAGTGGGAGGAGTCCGGGTCCCCGAGTGACCCCGTGGAACATGGCTGCCTGCTGCCTGGACTGTTCCGGAAGAAGTAAAGTTCCATCTTTTCTGTGCTACTGAGTTGGGTGGGTTTCTCTGTTAGAGTAGCTTAGCCTTACCCTCAGGCACTGGCTCTCAGGTGGGGGACATTCTGACCCTCATGACTTGGGGTGCGGGTCTGACAGCATCCAGTGTGAGAGGCCCAGGGTGCTGCTTGCCCCCGACAAGCACAGGAAGAGCCCCCCCCCAGCACAGGCCTACTGGGCCGAATGTCAGTAGTCCCCAGGGTGAAATCTGTTATCAAAGATTTATCCACAGCATACAGAAATAAAAAGCAGGGATGAAAAATGCTGCCTGCCGTAGGAGTCAACAAAGGATGTGGCAGCTGTCAAGCCAGCAGCGGCTGCAGCTGCCCCTGAGAAGCAGGATCCTGGCCGCAGAGAATTAAGGCGCACGCCAGAGGAGTGAGTCCAGGGAGCCCACATTTGCATCTTCCCATACACATAAAAGCGTTAAATCGACTCACTTGAGACGTCTGGTTAATCAATAGTACTCTTTCGATGTTTTGACTATGTGGTTTTTGCTCAAAAACTCTCATGTATCCTGATTCCTTCCTTACCTCCTTGAAGCAGTCTCTCAGAAAGTCCTCCAGATAAAACTTAATTCTTAACGTTTAGGTTGTGCAGTTTTTTTCTTCAGTCTACAATAGTGAGAGAATCATCTCTCATCTTTGCAGTTTCCAAAATGGTCTTTGGGCTTCCCTGGTGGCTTAGTGGTAAAGAATCTGCCACCAGTGCAGAAGATGTGGGTTCAATTCCTGGGTCAGGAGGATCCCCTGGAGAATGAAATGGTGGCCCACTCCAGTATCCTTGCCTGGGAAATCTCATGGGCAGAGGAGCCTGGTGGGCTACAGTCCATGGGATCGCAAAGGAGTCGGACATGACTTAGCGACTAAACAGCAAAATGGTCTTTGTAAGAGAATTCATAAAGTCTTCTTATGTGAATGAAAGAAAACAGACTGCTTGTGTCTTTGATATGTGAAGGCCACTACCCTTTATTTCTCCATAGCTGATGGTAAAGAACATACCGTGAGAGAAAAACTACAAATAGCCAACAAATTGTGAAAATCTGCTTAGCCGCGCTTAAAATTAAAGGGACACAAACACTGAGGTTCTTTTTTTTCCCCTATCATGTTAAACAAAGATAATAAAGCCTGATGAAATCTAGGGTTAACTGAAGTAGAAACATACTCAGTTAAGTGTCAGTTTAACTGTCCCCTCGGCCAGTGCATGTAGAAATACCAGCACTTACAACATGCCCTCTGAGCCAGCAACACACTTTCTGAGCATTAATCCTAAAGAACTAAGAAGACAATGTGCTGATCAATAGGGCCACAGCAGTGCTACTCCTCCCACTGAGAGGTGGGGGTCTCCTTTCCCCTCCCCTGGAGGCTGGGTTGGCCCCAGGGACTCACTTGACCAACAGAATGTGGTGAGGTGTTGTCTTGGGATGACCCAGGTGAGGTCACAGTCTGGCAGCTTCCACCAGGGCGTCTCAGAACTCTCTAGAAGCTCTGGGCTGGAGAGGCCACACTCTAGGTGCTCTGGTGCAGGTACCAGTTGAATGCTACCTTCCAGTCACGCTGGAGATCTCTATCGTATTGCACAGAACAAAACAATAACCCAACTGAGCCTTACTGGGATGCCTGCCTCATAGAAGTTTTGAGTTCCAATAAAATGTTTCTTTTAAACGACTAAGTTTACAAGTATATTATGTAGGTAGATAACTAGAACAGACAAATACATACAACTATATGAACAAATGTTCACCAGAACATTTATGGTAATGAGAAACTGGAAACCCATCAGAATATTGTTCCTCTATAAGCAGCCTGTTATTATGGTACAGTAACCCAGTGAAATACATCTAGTAACCAGGATGACATAAAACTGAGTAAAACGTGAGATGGTTGGATGGCATTGCCGACTCAATGGACATGAGTTTGGGTGAACTCCGGTAGTCGGTGATGGACAGGGAGGCCTGGCATGCTGCGGTTCACAGGGTCGCAAAGAGGCAGACATGACTGAGTGATTGAACGGAACTGAACTGGCCAGAATTTGCGAAGAATATTAAGTTAAAAATGTAAATGGTAGAAAAGTGGATAGTATGACTCACCAGTTAAGAAACCCAACAGCTCAATTTTAAAACTGGGCAGAAAATCTGAACAGACGCCTCACCAAAGAGACATACAGGCAGCAATATGCACGTGAAAAGGTTCCTAACACTGCATGTCATTGTTCAGTTGCTAAATCGTGTCCAACTCTTTGTGACCCCATGGACTGCAGCACGCCAGGCTTTCCAGAACTGGAAATAAAAGGAGATACCGCTACACGTCTTTTTGTATGGCCCAAAACCAAAACACTAACAACACAAAATGCTGGCAAAGATGTGCAGCCACAGGAACTCTCACTCATTGCTGGTAGAAATACAAAATGGTACAGCTCATTCTGGAAGACCGTTTGGCAGTTTCTTACAAGGCTAAACATTACAGTCTGATCCAGCAATTATAGTTCTTGGTATTTACCCAAAGGAATTGAAGTGTGTGCACACAAAAACCTGAACATATATGATTATAGCAGTTTTATTCCTAATTTGACAGAACCTGGACTCAACCAATAGGTGAAGAATAAACTGTGGTACAATGAAATATTCTTTAGTGTTAAGAAGAGATGTGCACAATTTCCCTTTTGGTCCAATGGTTGATAATCTGCCTTGCAATAGAAGGGATCTGGGTTCAATCCCTGGTCAGGGAAGTAAGATCCCACCTGCTGTGGAGCAACAGTCTGCTTCCTGCAACTACTGAGCCTGAGAGACACAACTAGAGTCTGTGCACCGCAAGGAAAGATCCCACGTGATGCAATGAAGATTCTGAGTACTGCAGTACTTGACGCAGTCAAATGATTTTTTTTTTTTAAAAAGCAGCAGCTGTCCGGCCATGAAAAGGACTGGAGGAAACTTAAAATGCATATTACTAGGCGAAAGAAGCTAATCTGAAAGGGCTACACATTCTATGATTTCAACCATATGACATTCTGAGAAAGGCAGAACTAGAGACAGCGAAAGGATTAGCGTTTGCCAGGGGTTCCCCAGTTGGGAGAAGGGAGAAGCAGCTGATTTTTAGGGCAGAGCAACTATTACATTTGATACTGTAACATAAATGTACAACACAGAATGAATCCTAATGTAAACCATAGACTTCTTGTTGTTGTTGTTTAGTAGCTAAGTTGCGTCCGAATCCTTTGTGACCCTATGGAGTGTAGCTCGCCAGGCTCCTCTGTCCATGGGACATCTCATGGCAAGAATACTGGAGTGGATTCCCATTTCCTTCTCCAGGGGATATTCTTGACCCAGGGATAGAAGCGGAGTCTTCTGCATTGGCAGGCAGGTTCTTTACCAGAGCCAGCAGGGAAGCCTTAATAATAATGTACCAATACTGTTTCATCAATTGTAATATATGTGCCCCAGTCATGGAAAATGTTCATAAGGAAAACTGTGCGTATGCGTGGAAGGGGTGTATAAGAACTCTTATATTTTGTCATTTTTTCTCAGAGCCAAAAACTGCTGTAAAAATAAACTCTATTAATAAGAACACGTATCTACTCGAAACAATAAAATAGGTGTGGTGTACAACAGTGCACGGGAACGTGCGTGTGAATTTTCACACCAAGCATTAAATGGAGTGGGGATGGTTGCACAGACACTGGTATCACTTGGATCGAAGGGTGAGCAAGACGATCGCAGGCCCGCGCCTCCGGGAGTGGGGAAGCTGTACATCTCCGTACAACCTGAGTTTGTATAATGCAGGTAAAGCTGGCAAAACAGTGAACGCATTTCCCCTTTTACATGTCCGCCTTGGGTTTAGAGCAAGGCTCTCAAGAGGCGGCACGCCTTCAAGCCCGCCTCTTCGGCGACTGAACGCCGGCCCCCGCCCGGCGGCTCCGGGAATCGCAGACTCTGAGCCAGCGGGCCCCGGAAGTCGCCCCTCCAGGCGCTGGGCCCGCTCTCGGGTCCCCCGGCCGAACCCCCATCCCGCCCGCCGGGGCCGCCCAGCCCGCCCAGGCCCCGCGTGAGGCGGCGCGCGGCCCGGCCGGAAGCCGAGGCGGGGGCCCCGCCCGGCCGGCGCCCAATCAGCGCGCGGAGCTCATTAATAGTGACTAGCCGGCCCCGCCCCCGGCCCTCGCGGCGCCGCCGCCCGCGCAGACCCGGAGCGCGGCCGCGGACGAAGATGGCGACCGCCATGTACTTGGAGCACTACCTGGACAGTAAGCGCCCCGCGCGCCGCCCCGGCCCGCCGCCCGCGCCCCGCCGCCCCCGCCGCGCTTCCCCGAGCGCCGAGCTCTGCGCGCGGGCCACGGGGCACGCGGGGGCGGCGGGGCGGCCTGGCGGCGGCGGGGGTGGCGGGGGCGCGTGGGGCGGGCGGGGCGGCGAGGGAGGGGCGCGGGGCGGGCGGCGCGGGGCCCCGCCGGCACGGCCGCGCCAATTCCAGGTGCGTCACGGCGGGGCGGGGCCCGTGCCGCCCGGCCCCGCCCTCCAGGCGACCACGCCCACCTTAGCTGCAGGGCCCGCCCTCCCCGCCCTTGAACTGGGCCTCCTGGGCGGGGCCCCGCCTCTTATCGGCTGGGCTCCGTCCCTGTCGGGCCCGCCCCCTCTGGCCAGGCCCCGCCCCTCCAAGCCCCGCCCCACCCTTCCCGCCCTGGGAGCGGGTCTGGCCCACCAAGATGGTTGAGTCCCAATCGCCTGGGACTCTTGGTTGGGCTTGGGGGGCCCAGGGCCTCGGGGTTCTGGGTTCTGTACCTGCTTGTGCTGTGACCGAGCTTGTGCCTCACTTCCAGGCCTCAGTTCGTGCATCTGCAAGGCATGCAGGCGCAGAGGGTCACTTAGGGTACCGGTCCGGGCCCACGGGCTGGGGGCGCTACTTACTGGCCTGGGTTAGGGTGTTCAGGGTAGGGGTCATCGTCGTGGGCCGATGTCCCGACGATGCACATGTTGTCCTCTCTGGATGACTCCTGAGCAGGTGGCTGTTTTCCTCCACATTTCACAGAACAGGTGTTGCCTGCAGAAGCCACATAGCTTGTTAAGGTTGCTTGCTGGAGAGCCGCAATCCCGCGTTGGAGTCCTGGGGAGGGTGGGGCTGGTGGGGGTTGGGCCCCATGGCTCTAGAGCATTGTACTGTACTGGGGATATTCACAGCCCCCAGACCCCCACATGAGGTTGTTGAGAGTAGGGATTGAACCTCTGCTCTGGGGAAGACTGTGGGGATCCACAGAGAATCACCCAGTCCTGGCCCAGCCTGAGCACAGGTCCTGGGTGGGAGAGCACCCAGGTGCCTGAGGTGGGCACTGTGGCTTGCCCTATTCTTTCCTGGTGCCTTCCTGGTGGGCCCCACGAGGAGAGTCCGAGGAATATGATTCCTGGCCTTTGCGGAGCACCCGTGTGAAGGCTTGGGGATGGACGGAAGCCCCTGCTAACTCCCTAAGCACCTGCTGTGCACCAGGAATTATCCTGGACACACTATCAGGTGGGGCAGATGGAGTTTTTAAACGTTCACGGGAGTTTAAAGGTCATGAAGGAGCCTCGCACGTCTGAGAGTGCAGGGGCAGTGCTGCTGTAGGAACCCCGGGGGGGATCCCACAGAGATACTGTGAGGGGTCTGCTTGCTCTCTGCTGAGCCGGGGAGCCCTGGGGCTTAAGCAGCAACTTTGTCTGAGAGGGGTCCGTCCTGGCTGCAGGCAGGGGGTGGGCTCGGCCCGGACCAGGAGCCTAGCAGTGGGGACAGCAGAGCAGTGTGGTGCAGGGTCCTCACTGTGCTGTCCCGCCTGGTCTGTTTGATTTTAAATAAACTCTCGTAAAATGGGAAACTCAGTCCGTCTGTGGTACTGGCCCCATTTCAGGTGCTCAGTAGCCCTGCGTGCCAGTGCCCCTGTGTTGGGTAGCAGCATCTCTGCATCACGTTCCCCCACACAGCCCCGGCTGGCACTTCCCGATGCCCCTGAACTTTACAAGTTCAGAGTAAAGTTGGAGAAGGACCCTGGGGTTTGGGCTTGTTTGCTGTGATGGGGTGTCTGCAAGGGAGGAGTGGCCTGGGGTCTGGGGTGGGAGGGTCGCATGGACGCCCTCTGTCCTCTGTCTGACTCTAATTTCTTGAGTTTCTGACAAGTGCTCAAGCACATCAGCCTGTACCAGGGTGTGTTTGTTCAGTGTTTGGAGCACGTCCCTGGAAAAAGATACCCCAGTTCTTCTTGTTTCCGAACCCTAACAAATGGAAGCTGGAGTGGGCTTATCTCTTGTAGCCCTGAGGTGTGAAGCTTGGAAGGTGAGTTTTTGTCCTGCTGTTGAGAAGCACGTTTCTGTGTTTCAGGTATCGAGAACCTTCCCTGTGAGCTTCAGAGGAACTTCCAGCTGATGCGAGAGCTGGACCAGAGGACGGAAGGTGGGTGCTGGCCTTTCAGTGCAGCCAGGATGGGGAGAGCTGCTCCCCAAGGCAGGACCCTGGGGGTGGTGCTGAGCTTCCCAGGACCTGGGGCAGAGGGGCTGCAGGCGTGGGGTGGTGTCTCAGAGAGAGTGCCGGGTCTGTGCAGTCAACCTCAGTCTCTGGTGCTCCTGCGTTTCATCTTTATAACCCTTATCCCCTCCTTGCAATTAAAGTGTTTGTTACCTTCTCTTTCCTTTAAAAGATTTTCTCTTTTCAGACTCTGTGTATATAGTTTACACAGTGCTTTTGGATCTTTTGGTATTTAACTCCTTATTTCTAAGCAGCTCATTTTTGCTGCATTTCTTACTTTATTTCCTTTTGGTTTTAGACTTTAGCTGTTCAGTTATTACAGAAAGTGAACGTTCATGTCTCTGGTTGTGCCCAGCCAGCTCATGTGCACACGGCTCCTTCCCGCCATCTCCTGGGCGCGGTGGACTAGAATTCACACTGTACTGATGCCGTGTCTGTCAGGGCCGCTGTGTTGGTAGTTGACCATGAGCTATGCTCACGCGCCCTGTTTGGACTGCCTTTTCCTTGGAGTTCTTCACTGCTTTTCTGGTTGGTGTTGTTTCCCTTGTTTTCCTTGTGCGCTGCGCCAGGTTACGGCAGGTCCTCTCTGTGCTCTCCAGGGAGACCCCTGGAGCTCAACTGCTGGTCTGCTGCACACACCTTGCCCCAGGCCTTCCTCTCCCTTTGCTGCTCTTCCTGTGGAGCCCTGTTTGCTAGCTTGTTAAGCATGCCGCATCTTGATTTGCCCCTTTGTTTCAGGGGAGCCTTTTCTCTGGGAGCTTCTGGGAAAAGTAAAGAGAGGAGGGTAAATTTGTTACAATGTTGCATGTCTGAAAATGCAGCAGTGAATAGTTGGTTGGGTATAGAATTCCAGATTGACAGGCATTTCCCCCAGAATGTGACAAGTGTTGCTGCATTGTCTCCCAGCTTCTGCATTGCTACTGAGAAAATCAGGGTCATTTGGATTCCTGATCCTTTGAAAATGTGATCGTTATTTCCACTTTCCTATTTAGAAGCTTTTAAGCTTTTCTGTTTATCTGTGAGGTTTTACATTTGACGATGATGTGCTTGGGTGTGGACACTTTTTTCACACATCGTGTTGGGCATATATTTTGTGAGATTGAAATAGCTGTGCTTTTTGACTGAGGTACAGCTTTCTGACTAATGAATGCAGAGACTTCTTTTATTGTGAGATACAGCACATATGTTCATAAATAAGCATTCAGTTCAGTTCAGTCACTCAGTCGTGTCCGACTCTTTGCGACCCCATGAACTGCAACATGCCAGGCCTCCCTGTCCATTACCAACTCTTGGAGTCCTCCCAAACTCATGCCCATTGAGTCGGTGATGCCATCCAACCATCTCATCCTCTGTCGTCCCCTTCTCCTCCTGCCCTCGATCTTTCCCAGCATCAGGGTCTTTTCAGGTGAATCAGCTCTTTGCATCAGGTGGCCACAGTATTGGAGTTTCAGCTTCAACATCAATCCTTCCAATGAACACCCAGGATTGGTCTCCTTTAGGATGGACTGGTTGGATCTCCTTGCAGCCCAAGAGACTCTAAAGAGCCTTCTCCAGTACCACAGTTCAGAAGCATCAATTCTTCAGCGCTCAGCTTTCTTTATACTCCAACTCTCACATCCGTACATGACTACTGGAAAAACCATAGCCTTGACTAAACGGACATTTGTTGGCAAAGTAATGTCTCTGCTTTTTAATGTGCTGTCTAGGTTAGTCAACTTTCCTTCCAAGGAGTAAGTGTCTTTTAATTTCATGGCTGCAGTCACCATCCACAGTGATTTTGGAGCCCCCAAAAATAAAGTCTGCCACTTATTCCACTGTTTCCCCATCTATTCGCCATGAAGTGATGGGACCAGATGCCATGATCTTAGTTTTCTGAATGTTGAGCTTTAAACCAACATTTTCACTCTCCTCTTTCACTTTTATCAAGAGGCTCTTTAGTTCTTCTTCACTTTCTGCCATAAGGATGGTTTCACCTGCATATAAGAGGTTATTTATATTTCTCCTGGCAGTCTTGATCCACCTTGTGATTCATCCAGCCCAGCGTTTCTCATGATGTACTCTGCATATAAGTTAAATAAGCAGGGTGACAATATACAGCCTTGACGTACTCATTTTCCTATTTGGAACTAATCTGTTGGTCCATGTCCAGTTCTAACTGTTGCTTCCTGACCTGCATACAGGTTTCTCAAGAGGCAGGTCAGGTGATCTGGTATTCCCATCTCTTTTAGAATTTTCCGCAGTTTGTTGTGATCCACACAGTCAAAGGCTTTGACATAGTCAGTAAAGCAGAAATAGATGTTTTTCTGGAACTCTCTTGCTTTTTCAATGATCTGGTGGATGTTGGCAAGTTGATCTCTTGTTCCTCTGCCTTCTCTAAACCCAACTTGAACATCTGGAAGTTCATGGTTCACATATTGTTGAAGCCTGGCTTGGAGAATTTTGAGCATTACTTTACTGGCATGTGAGATGAGTGCAATTGTGCGGTAGTTTGAGCATTCTTTGGCATTGCCTTTTTTGGGATTGGAATGAAAACTGACCTTTTCCAGTCCCATGGCCACTGCTGAGTTTTCCAAATTTGCTGGCGTATTGAGTACAGCACTTTCACAGCATCATCTTTTAGGATTTGAAATAGCTCAATGGAATTCCATCATCTCCACTAGCTTTGTTTGTAGTGATGCTTTCTAAGGCCCACTTGACTTCACATTCCAGGATGTCTGGCTCTAGGTGAGTGATCACACCATCGTGATTATCTGGGTCTTGAAGATCTTTTTTGTACAGTTTTTCTGTGTATTTTTGCCACTTGTTCTTAATATCTTCTGCTTCTGTTAGGTCCATACCATTTCTGTCCTTTATTGAGCCCATCTTTGCATGAAATGTTCCCTTGGTATTTCTCATTTTCTTGAAGAGATCTCTAGTCTTTCCCATTCTATTGTTTTCCTCTATTTCTTTGCATTGATCGCTGAGGAAGGCTTTCTTATCTCTCCTTGCTATTCTTTGGAACTCTGCATTCAAGTGGGTATATCTTTCCTTTTCTCCTTTGTTTTTCACTTCTCTTCTTTTCACAGCTATTTGTAAGGTCTCCTCAGACAGCCATTATGCTTTTTTGCATTTTTTTTCCTGTGGATGGTCTTGATCCCTGTCTCTTTTACACTGTCATGAACCTCCGTCCATAGTTCATCAGGCACTCTTATCAGATCTGATCCCTTGAATCTATTTCTCACTTCCACTGTATAATTGTAAGGGATTTGATTTAGGTCATACCTGAATGGTCTAGTGGTTTTCCCTATTTTCTTTAATTTAAGTCTGAATTTGGCAATAAGGAGTTCATGATCTGTGCCACAGTCAGCTCCCGGTCTTGTTTTTGCTGACTGTATAGAGCTTCTCCATCTTTGGCTGCAAAGAATATAATCAGTCTGATTTCGCTGTTGACCATCTGGTGATGTTCATGTGTAGTCTTCTCTTGTGTTGTTGGAAGAGAATGTGTGCTATGATGAGTGCAGTGTGTTCTCTTGGCAAAACTCTATGAGCCTTTGCCCTGCTTCATTCTGTACTCCAAGGCCAAATTTGTCTGTTACTCCAGGTGATTCTTGACCTCCTACTTTTGCATTCCAGTCCCCTATAATGAAAAGGACATCTTTTTTGGGTGTTAGTTCTAGAAGGTCTTATAGGTCTTCATAGAATCATTCAGCTCCAGCTTCTTCAGCGTTAGTGGTTGGGGCACAGACTGGGATTACTGTGATATTGAATGGTTTGCCTTGGAAACGAACAGAGGTCATTCTGTCGTTTTTGAGATTGCATCCAAGTACTGCATTTTGGACTCTTTCGTTGACTATGATGGCTACTCCATTTCTTCTAAGGGCTTCTTGTCCACAGTACTAGATATAATGGTCATCTGAGTTAAATTCACCCATCCCAGTCCATCTTAGTTCACTGATTGCTAGAATGTTGATGTTCACTCTTGCCATCTCCTGTTTGACCACTTCCAATTTGCCTTGATTCATGGACCTAACATTCCAGGTTGCTATGCAATATTGCTCTTTACAGCATTGGACCTTGCTTCCATCACCAGTCACATCCACAACTGGGTGTTATTTTTGCTTTGGCTCCGTCTCTTCATTCTTTCTAGAGTTATTTCTCCACTGATCTCCAGTAGCATATTGGGCACCTACCAACCTGGGGAGTTCATCTTTCAGTGTCCTATCATTTTGCCTTTTCATACTGTTCATGGGGTTCTCACGGCAAGAATACTGAAGTGGTTTAAACATTTATGCATTGCTTAGCAAATAGCACCTAGAGACCCTTTTCCCAGATGGAGAAGTACAGTCCCGGGGCCCAGGGCCTGTGAGACTCCTGAGCAGGACCCTTCCCCCGAGGACTGCACCTTGTGTGATCACCTGCAAGGACAGTCTTTTCGTCTTTCTGAAGTGAAGCGCTGGCAGCTGCCTCTGTTCCCGCCCGTAACGACGGTGGAACCGTCACACGTGTGTGTTCTCCTTTGCACCGTGCTTTTCTTGGCCAGTGGGATTGACCAGTGTTCTGTCTTTTTACTGCTGGGTAGCTTTCTGTTCTGTGAATGGACCGGAGCTTATTTATCTATTTTATCCTCGACTGGACGTTTGAGTTGTTTCCTGTTATCTGTCGTTATGAATGTTTTCCCCTGTGTATCCTGGCCTCTGAATCTTTAGGGTATGTCCCTAAGTGTCGCATGCCTGTCATAGGTGAGGTGAGCACATCATTTATTCAAACAGGGACTCTTGAGAGCCCAGGGAGGCACAGTGAGCCCTTGCTGGGCAGCATCATACACTGGGTTGTGCTGGGCACACTGCCCTGGTTGGGGTGTCTGCTTGTGGCCCTGATCCACAGTGTCTGGGAAGGCTGTTGCCCCTGCCACCATGGGTGTCCAGTTTGAGCCAACCACTTCTTTGCTGGAACTTGGCATCGTCAGGCTTTATTGGTTGCCGGTCTGGTGAGCTTGTCCTGGATCACACACGGGAAGTAGCTCTTCAGCCGTTTCTCTCTCAGATAAGAAAGCTGAGATTGACATCCTGGCCGCGGAGTACATCTCCACCGTGAAGACGCTTTCCTCAGACCAGCGCGTGGAGCACCTGCAGAAGATCCAGAGCGCCTACAACAAGTGCAAGGAGTACAGTGACGACAAGGTGCAGCTGGCCATGCAGACCTACGAGATGGTGAGTTGGGGGGCTGCTCCCCCCATGCGCAGGGAAAGCTGCTCAGAAACGGCAGGTCAGGCAGAGGTCAGGCTGGGACAGAGCGATGCGGCTAGGAAAGGTGCGCAGTGGAGGGCTCCTCCTCCTGGGAGTGTTAGTGCGGTCTAGTGTTCTGTGCCCTTTCAGCTTGTTCTGTTACATGTATATATATGTCTATTCTGATGCTTGTTTTTATCAGCTTTAGGTGAGCCTGTTCTGTCCACCTCCCTCTCAGGTCAGCCTCACTTGAGGCTCATGAAGTGGCGCACGTGGGGTTGTGTCGTGAGGTGCCCCATCCTCACCTCCCCCAGGAAGACAATAGTGGTTTCTTAGAGCCTGCATTTGGTTGTGTTTGAGAAAGAAGCATCTTGAAGCAGAGTTTCATGCTTATGTTTGGGATTTTGATCTAAAGCACTAAGTCCTTTGAGTAAGCAGCCCGTCTTCCCGAGAGCTAGGTGTGATCAGCATCCTTAAGACAGTCCTGTTTTCTCTCTGATGTGTAACGAAGCTGAGGGCTCTGGTTCACTCCCAGACGGGGCTGTGTGGCTCCCGCTTGGGATGCTGCCACAGGGGCCGTTGGGAGGTTGTCACTGCCGGCAGCTGCTTTTCTCGTGATGTCCCTGCAGCTGCTCAGCAGGAGCGTGCCCTCCCATGTTGTCCTGTGTGGTCACGGGTGATGTTGCCACCTCTTTCTCCTTCCTTCCAGCTTCATCCGGAACCTAAAAGTTAAGTCAGTCTCTTCTTAAGGACCTGTGCGCTCTTCACGTTTTACGTTACAGTTTGGTATCTAGTGTCCTCAGCCCTGACTCCATGTCTCAGAGCTGCTTCTCGTCCCTTCACGGTTTCTCCCCAGTCGGCTTTATTCTGTTGATCGCTCATATGTGGGGAAAAAAGACCTTTGCATGAAGTAGGAAATAGTGGGCCTTGTTCTAGCAGAGCTTTGCTAATTCAGGACTCAGTTAAGGGCCAGACAGCACTTTCTGGCTGACACTGGGAGCATCTGTGATTCCCAGGGCGTTTTGCCCCGAGAACCACACGGATTGTGTGAGCGTCCTTCCGTGCAGGTGGACAAGCACATCCGGAGGCTGGATGCAGACCTGGCTCGCTTTGAGGCGGACCTAAAGGACAAGCTGGAGGGCAGCGACTTCGAGAGCTCTGGAGGACGGGGGCTAAAAAGCAAGTCTATTAATTTTTCTTCATTTTCTTGCTAACCATGGAGTTTTGAAAAATTTTGTCCAATAAGTGTATTAGGAATATTACAGTAAATACCACATTTGGGTAAACCTTGTCCTGCCTCAGGAATTCTGTGAACAAAGTTGGGGTCTGTCTTGTTTCAGAAGGTCGAGGTCAGAAAGAAAAGAGGGGCTCCAGGGGTCGCGGCAGGAGGACCTCAGAAGACGACACCCCAAAGAAGAAGAAGCATAAAGGAGGGTGAGAGGTGCTTTTTATCTTTTTCCCCAGAGAACAACATTGGTGTTTGCTCAGGAGGGCAACACCAGTCACTGCTGAGGCTGCAGACGTGCTCACCTGTTAGGTGTGCCGAGGCCCCCCCCTCACCTGTGCAGGTGTGCCGAGGCCCCTCCCCCTCCCCTGTCAGGTGTGCCGAGGCCCCTCCCCCTCCCCTGTCAGGTGTGCCGAGGCCCCTCCCCCTCACCTTTCAGGTGTGCCGAGGCTCCTCCCTCACCTGTCAGATGTGCCGTGGCCCCCCTCACCTGTCAGGTGTGCTGAGGCTCCTCCCCCTCACCTGTGCAGTGGCCCCTCCCCCCACCTGTGCACGTGTGCTGTGGCTCCTTCCTCACCTGTCAGGTGTGCTGAGGCTCGTCCCCCTCACCTGTGCAGGTGTGCCGTGGCTCCTGCCTCACTTGTGCAGGTGTTCTGACCTGATAGCCCTGTGAATCCGAGGTTCCACATCCAAGGGTCACATAATAGTGTAGCAGTATTTACTGAAAAAATTCTACATGTAGGTGAAATCACAGAGTTGAAACCCATGTTGTTCGAGGGTCAGTGGTTAATTTCATATATTGTGATTTTTGTTATGGAACATCTGTTTGACTTCTTTTTTTACAGATTTTTGTTTTGAAAAGTCTCCATGCATGAATGTCTTAGTTACGCTTCCTTCATAACATGTATTTAAAGCTCTTCTTTCATCTAAACACCTGGTCTTCTGTGCTTCTGCTGGTCTGTGCACACGCTCCTCCTGGTTGGTGGTGGTGGTTTAGTCCCTAAGTCGTGTCTGACTCTCTGCAACCCCATGGACTCTGCCCGCCAGGCTCTTCTGTCCATGGGATTTCCCAGGCAAGAACTTGCTGACCAGGGATCAAACCTGTGTCTGCTGCATTGGCAGGCGGCTTCTTTACCACTGACCCAGCAGTAAAGCCCTCCTGGTGACCACTCCTGCTTTCTTGCTCCGTTAGGTCACACGGTTTTCTCCTTCTCTGACCTTGCGGGCGCACGGAGGTCGTGGAGAGGGCAGCACCTGCTCTTCCCAGAGCGCTCGCCCTTGGTGGTGCAGGTGGCCAGAGCTGCGTGGGGCTGGTGGGAAGGTGGTGAGGCGGGGAAGCCAGAGCGCCCGTCTGCCGCCTGCGGGCGAGGCTCCCCTGCTGCTGCTCCCCTGGTCGGTCGCAGGGGCCTGGGAGAGGCTGGCTGGTTGGAGTCCAGGGGCTGGGCCCTGCAGCCTCTGTGTGGCGGGGTTCAGTAGATGGACTGTGGGTATGGCTGTGTGTGGGTCCCGCGGTGTTGGAGCGGTCCCGTGGGCAGCGGCCCCGGCCCTCCACAGCCCTCATGTATCTGTACCCATGATGCAGCGGTGTACGGGCTTGCTTTCTCCCGTGGCAGCAGGGCTTCCTGCTCCTTCCTGCTCAGGACCTGGGGTCGGGCAGGCATCCTCCCGTGTCCCTTCGTCCACGAGTCCCCTTGGAGGGAAGAGGCCTCGGCTTCCAAGTGCAGGGATGCCTCCCTGGGGCGCATGTGCCTGACCGCACAGAGCCCGGGTGACCCCTGCGGTCCCAGCCCCCTCTGAGGGGCTGCAGCGTTCCCTCGGCCACTGTCTGTATCATAGCTGGTGAGCCGGGGCCGTCAGTGAGGAGGCTGGGCAGGCGGCCTGCCTGAACCGTGTCCTCCCCGCGGCCGCCTGACCGAGCACGTGACCCCGCGGGCGGGGAGAGAGCCCCCTGGCCGGCAGGCCTGCCCGAGGCCGTGCTCGAGGCAGTTTGAAAGCGCTGGATCAGAGTTACGTTTCCGTGACGTTTACAAGAAGGAAGGCCTTCCTCAGAGACGGAGACAGAGTCCTCATGGAGGAGGGCCTCGGAACGGCCCCGCGGGTGCGGGCCACCATGTCGGGGGACCGGGGTGCAGCTGACCTGGGTGCGGGGTGCGTCTCGGCAGCTGCCTGAGGAAGGGGCGAGCAGTCAGTCCCTCGGGGACCTGGATCCCTTCCGTTCACCCTGTCGGTGTGTTCACGTAGCTCGGTTGGTTGCTGCCTCTTACTTTTCCCTTTGCTGCGTTCCTTGTGTGACGCGCTGTTCCTTTAGCAGATGAATATCTGAACATGCGTGTAGTTTTTATCTGGGGGATACAGGAGGGAGGGTTTTCCTTCTGTACTGGTGGGAAGGTACTGTTTTCACTCACCTGAGCTCATGGGATTTTTTTTAGAAGACTGAAACCCACACGAATTGATTCCCCCCGAGCCACTCCCTCCCCGCAGCTGTGGCGCCGTGGGCAGTGGTCTCGGGGGTGGTCTGGGTGCTGTGGGGGCCTGGGCGTGGTGCGGGTAGCCCTGGGCTGACTGGGCTGCTTCCTGGGGCAGGCAGGTGAAGTGGCCCCGCGCACAGAGGGCGGCTGTGGTGCTTGGTTCCTGAGAGTCGGAGCCCGGGGGAGGCTGGGGGCCAGGGACGCCTGCGGTTCTGGGCTGAAGGTGCCAGTGGAGTCGGGCGGAGGGCGGAGCTGCGGGGCTGGCTGCTCAGACACTGGGCGTCTGGGCGGGCTCGGGGGTGCTCTCGGGTGTCGCCGGGCGCCCACTGCTGGTAGTGCCGTCTGCTCTGGGTCGGGGAGGGGCTGGGGCAGGTCCACTCGGGTGGGGGACTGTCTGGACACGTGGTGACCGCCTGCCCCGCGTCGGCCTGCGCTTTGTGCTGCATCCTTGCCTGGCATCATTGGGGGCAGCTTGACCCCAACTCCCCTGCCTGTTGTCCCTGCAGGTCCGAGTTCACCGACACCATCCTGTCCGTGCACCCCTCTGACGTGCTGGACATGCCCGTGGACCCGAACGAGCCCACATACTGCCTGTGCCACCAGGTGTCCTACGGGGAGATGATTGGCTGTGACAACCCGGACGTGAGTGTGGGCCGCGGGGCGGGCTGGGCGACGGGCGGGCGGCACTGACCGCCTCCTCTGGACGAGAGTGTGGGCCGCGGGGCGGGCTGGGCGGCGGGCGGGCAGCACTGACCGCCTCCTCTGGACAAGAGTATGGGCCGCGGGGCGGGCTGGGCTGGGCTGGGCGGGTGGCACTGACCGCCTCCTCTGGACGAGAGTGTGGGCCGCAGGGCGGGCTGGGCGGCGGGCGGGCAGCACCGACCGCCTCCTCTGGACGAGAGTGTGGGCCGCGGGGCGGGCTGGGCTGGGCTGGGCGGGCGGCACTGACCGCCTCCTCTGGACGTGAGTGTGGGCCGCGGGGCGGGCTGGGCTGGGCTGGGCTGGGCGGGCGGCACTGACCGCCTCCTCTGGACGAGAGTGTGGGCCGCGGGGCAGGCTGGGCGGCGGGCGGGCAGCACTGACTGCCTCCTCTGAACGAGAGTGTGGGCTGCAGGGCGGGCTGGGCGGCGGGCAGGCAGCACTGATGGCCTGCCCTGGACGAGAGTATGGGCCGCGGGCTGGGCTGGGCGGCGGGCGGGAGGCACTGACCGCCTTCTCCTCTGGACATGAACGCGGGCTGGGCGGCGGGCGGGTGACACTGACCGCCTCCTCTGGATGAGAGTGTGGGCCGCGGGGCGGGCTGGGCGGCGGGCGGGCGGCACTGATGGCCTGCCCTGGACGAGAGCATGGGTCGCGGGGCGGGCTGGGCTGGGTGGGTGGGCGGCACTGACCGCCTTCTCCTCTGGACGGGAAGGAGGGCTGGGCGGCGGGCGGGCGGCACTGACCGCCTCCTCTGGACGAGATTGTGGGCCGCGGGGCGGGCTGGGCTGGGTGGGTGGGTGGCACTGACTGCCTCCTCTGGACGAGAGTGTGGGCTGCAGGGTGGGCTGGGCGGCGGGCGGGCAGCACTGACCGCCTTCTCCTCTGGACGTGAATGCGGGCTGGGCGGCGGGCGGGCAGCACTGACTGCCTCCTCTGGACGAGAGTGTGGGCCGCGGGGCGGGCTGGGCGGGCGGCACTGACCGCCTCCTCTGGACGAGAGTGTGGGCTGCGGGGCGGGCTGGGCTGGGTGGGTGGGCGGCAGTGACCGCCTCCTCTGGACGAGAGTGTGGGCCACGGGGCGGGCTGGGCGGGCGGCACTGACCGCCTCCTCTGGACGTGAGTGTGGGCCGCGGGGCGGGCTGGGCGGCGGGCGGGCAGCACTGACCGCCTCCTCTGGACGAGAGTGTGGGCCGCGGGGCGGGCTGGGTGGGCGGCACTGACCGCCTCCTCTGGACGAGAGTGTGGGCCGTGGGGCGGGCGGGCAGGCGGGCGGCACTAATGGTCTCCTCGCTCTGCTTGCAGTGCCCCATCGAGTGGTTTCACTTTGCCTGTGTGGACCTGACCACGAAGCCCAAAGGAAAATGGTCAGTATGGCGCTGGCCTTGCTCGTGGGCTGGGCGGGGGCCTGCCTGCAGCGGCAGTCCTGGTGCTCGGGGCTGAGCTGCAGACGGACAGCTGCCCGCCTCACCCAGGGTAGTGGTTGTCATCACCCCTGCGTGACAGCGACCTCGAGTCACGCGGGTTTGAACCACTTACACGTGGCTGTTTCTCAGTGGTAAACACTGCAGTACCTCGGGCTCCTTGGTCGGCTGAACCCACGGATACGGAACCCGGGTGTGAGGAGACGTGGGTGGGGACGGCTGGCTGTAAGTTACGTGTGACTTTCGACTGTAAAGAGCCGGCACCCCGACCCCTGCCTTGTGCAAGGGTGGCCCCCCCCCCGACAGCAGCCACTCTGGCTCTCGAGGGAGGCAGAGGTGGCGTGGGTCTAGACAAGGCATGAAGGACTGTCCTCGGGGAAGCTCAGATGGAAGCTGGGGCAGGCTTGGGCTGGGCGCCTCCGTCCTGGAGGAAGTGTGGGTGGCCGTGCTCTCTGCCCCGGCTGTGTTCAGGTGTGCCCGCAGCTTTGCTGTGAGTGAGAGCCTGGTCCTGGCGACTGTGCCGAGTGAAGGCCTGGGGACACTGCCCTCCGTGTTCCCACGTGCACCTGGTTCCCTCTGGTGACACCGTGTGTGGACACAGGGAATGTGAGCAGCCCGAGGGACTGTCCGCGTCGTCTGCCTGCAGTGGACGGCTGGGCAGGGGGCACAGGCATGTCCTGGAGCCACATGTGGTCTCCACCCAGCCGGGCCCTGGCAGGCAGTGCCAGTGGAACCTGGTGGCCCGGAGCAGGCTCAGCGTGGGTTAGGGTGGGGTCCTGGGCTGAGCCCCCTGGGAAGAAGGGACGAGTGGGCTGGCCCTGGGGCTGGGAGGCAGGGAAGGCAACTTGGGTTTGATTTTGGACTTGGTGGGTCTGAGTTGTTTACGGGACTTTTCTGGTAGGCGCTAGAAGATTGTTCCCTTCTGTGTAGGGGAGGGCGTGCCCACCACATGCTGGGAGCAGGGCAGGCTGCACAGATGCAGGGCGGGGCAAGGCGGGGCAAGGTGGGGCGGGGCCCACTCACCCGCTGCCTGACCCCCGGCCTCCCTGCCTCCCTTCGGAGCTGCAGAGTGCAGGCTGCTTCCCACCTGCTCTGCATCCTGAGCCCGTGACCCTCGGTGCAGCGAGGTTCCTGGCCCCCCACCCTGGGGCCCGGCGGGCTGCACTCAGGCCCTGGACCAGGCGTTGGGAGCCGGGGGTTGGGTGGCCACGTTGTAGAGCAACAGCCGTTCCTCAGGAGGGGCCTTGGGAAGCTGCGTGCCCAGGGTCATGGGGCCGCTGAAACCCCCGGGGCAGGGTGGGGGTCTGCGCCTGCCTGCTCAGGCTGCCCGGCACCTCCAGCGTGCTCCCTCAAGTGCTTGCCCCCCCCCCCCCCGTGTGGTCCCAGGGGCCCTGTCCTCGCACAGGGAGCACCGACCAGCTTGGGCGACAGGAGTGCTTGTGTGTGCACGCTGCTGCGCTCGCTGACTCGGGTCTCCCCAGCCTCAGCACGGACGTCGCGCAGACCGTCCCCTGCGCAGACCGTCCCCGGCGGCAGGGCTGCGCAGTCTGCATCCAGGTCTCTGTGCCAGCGCCGTGGCAGCAGCATCCCGCTGTCCCGGGAGACCAGGAGGTGGGGCCTGGCCTCCTGCGTTCGGGGGCCCCTGAGGGCACCTTTTCTCGTTGCAGGTTCTGTCCACGGTGTGTTCAGGAGAGGAGGAAGAAGAAGTAAGGCTGGGGCGGACACTGGACCAGAAGAGCAAGTTAATATATTCCCTCATTCATGTTGCAATATTTTACATTCATTTTAAAACTATCTTGTTTCCGACGATATTTAATAGCTCAACGGCCAGTTGTCATTCTGGATGTTTCCTTGAACAGACGAGAAGCCACCTGAGCCCTGTTGCACAGATGAGCAGTCTTAGGGGACCTGCCACAGTGACTCCATTCTTGTGACTTTCGTACAGACCCCTGGCCCTGAGCATGGCGGTCACCTCCGGTGGCCCCAGGACTCCGTGGGGCGCGTGGCTGGTGCACTGCCGTCGCATTGCATCTGGAGCCGTGAGCCCCGGCGTCCGGCTGGCTTCCTGGGGCGGCTCGCCGAGGCCCTGGTGCCGCCGTGGGCACCTCTGAGCCTTGCCAGGAGTGGGGGCCTGTGGAGCCTGAGACGTGCCCAGAAGGGCCAGCCCTGCCCGGGCGGGGCCTCCGCCCCACTGTGCACTGCCTTCACCTTCGGACTGCCTGTTCCCTCCATGAGGGGTTTTCTTTCCGGAGTAAGCGACTCTCCATTAGCAAACGGGCTTGTCGGTGCCGTGACCGGTTCGGATAAGACAGCCCAGTGGAAGGGCCGGCGGTCCGTTTCTCCGGAAATTCTGACTCTGTACTGTGAAGATGAGTTATTGTGGTAGCATGAAGATAGTGGTCTGTGTGAACATGAAGTGAGCCCAGGCTGCCGGGAGCTGACCTGAGACCTGTTGACTTGCCCAGCAGGTCAGCCGCTCAGACTGAGGGGTGACAATTATGTGATATGATTTGTGAGCTTCTCGTGCCACAGGAGCAGTTTTGCGTGAAGCCAGGAAACCCGCGTGTCTTTCCTCCGCGATCAGCACGCGGCCTTGGACCCGCCTTGGTGGTCATGGTGGGGGTGGTCCAGGCGTGGACCCCCCGCATGGCTTCTGCAGGCGGACTCTCCCCTGAGGCCGTCCAGGCGTGTTTGGAAGGCGGCGGGCACGGTGGCTCTGCCTCAGGCGCGGAGTCCGCAACACATACTGGAGGCCCAGCTTCCCGGTGTGGACGGACCGCGTCCTGTCTGTGAGGAGGGCCATTGACAGGGACCCATCTGCTTTCCCCTGATGGCCACCCGTCCTGTGCGCTCCCGAGAGCAGAGACTGCGTCCTGTGGGGCTGCTGCCCGTGGGGCCCCTATTGTCCTACAGGCGACGGGGGCCCGCCCTGGGTCCGCATCCGAGCACCTTGCGTCTGACCCTGTCCTCTCCAGAGGGAGCTGGCAGCCAGGACTTGCTCCGCGAAGACTGCGGGCGGTCTGTGCAGCGCATGGCCCTCGGGGCTCCCGCGGGCGGGCGTGGGGTGTGGCTGCTGCTGCCCCTCGGCCCCGGGCTCATCCCGGCCACGCAGCGCTCCTGAGGAAGGGGCCCGCTGGCACCCGCAGCCTCTGCCTTGGCGGGAAACCCGGGGGAGTTGGTGTTTAGTAACTTAGGTTTTAGTTAGCACGGATGTTTAAAGATTATGGGCAGTAAATTGTGGAAAAGGTTTTTTTTTTTCAGTCCTTTACCAGTTTTTGTGGATAAGATAGGTAAGTACAGTATGTTTGTGGTGATTTTTCAGAAGCTCATTTCATCTTCGACCCATTCACATCACTGTTCCCACGGGAGGGGGATTTGTGGACGCAGGTGGACGGCGGTCCTAAGCCTCAGCGGGGTGCCCACCGCCTGGGCCGTTCCTCAGGAAGGTGACTGACTTCCCTGTCAGAAGCTTTCGTTTAAAGTTGGATGGTGTCACCCTGCTTGTCAGCGTGTAACATGCCATCTGCGGACCTTTTTGGGAAAGTTTCTGTGCTAATGTTTCCAGCGTTTATTTTGCCGGTTACAGTAACATCACCGAAATAACACGCATGTAGCTTTGGAGAAAATGGAAAACATGAGCAGAACAGAGAGAGTCCCCAGAACGTTTTTGGGCCCCGGCCTAATGCCTCCTGACCATGCCGCTGCCTGCCAGGCGGAAGACGCTGGGGAGGCTGTGTGGTCAGGAGCATCCCCGCCCGCGGGGTTGGCGGGAGTCCACACTGCTCGCCCCTTGCCCCCGTCGGGACGCTTGCTGGTCTCGGGGGCTGGCGCCAGGGGCAGGCTGGCCACTGCCGCAGCACTCCTGAGCCAGCGAGGCTGCGGGCCCCCAGGGTCCTCCTCGGGGTCTGCTTGTGAGGGAAGAGGCTTCTTGTGCAGAGAAGCAGCGTCGTCCGTTTCCAGTGCTGCTCATATCTGTCAGCAATGGTTGAAACATCCTTTTGTTTTCCTGCAGGAGAGCATGTGCTGCACTGGTGGGAGCAGGTGTTAAGCTGGGCTCCCGCCTCTGTGGCGGAGCTCAAGGGGCTCACGGCTGGCACATGAGGCCTGTGTGACCATCCCCGCCGCGGGCCGGGCCCCTGAGCAGGCGGATGCGATCCTGGTGCTGGCAGGGCTACCTGAGCCAGGCAGCCTCCCGTCTGCCCTGAGGCGGCAGACGCCTGGACGTGGCCCCCGGGCAGTTGCATGTCAGCCCTGCCTCCTGACCCGTCACTGGCAGCCCTCGGCGAGGACTGCTTCGAGCAATAACACTGTCCAAAGAGCAGCTTCCTGTGTGGTCACAGCCAGGGTGTGCCCTGTGCAGGGCTGGGACACGTGGGGTTTCAGGCTTTCCTCAGCGTTTTGTGAACAGTGTGGTTGGTTTTCATTACCTGTGCCGAGAGGAATTTTAAAACGGGAAGTCTAAGAAAAGCGTTCTCATTCAGGAGAGAATTCTGTGAAGTTTCCTCCCCGCTAGTATGTATTTGTGGTGTTCATCTTACCACATCTCATCCAAAAAGATGATGCAGCTTTAACCTGAATGTTACATTGTGTTTTCAAGGAATTATTATTGATGTTCTCTTTGTAAAAGAAAGAAATATTGTAAATCTTTTTATTAAATAATGTAAAGATGTATATCTGTATTTTTGGATCATGTTATAGATGATGGATATATTGTTTAACGAATAAAGTATTTTTTGGAACAAACATTTGAGGATGCATCATTTCTGGAAATAAGACTTCAGTGTCCTGTCGAGAGCTGGGACCAGATGCCGTGTGGACTCTTGAACGGGACGTGCAGTGGGCAGAGTGGGTGAGTCCCGCCAGGGGCCTGGGCGGGATCCTGGGCCTCAGCTTGGGCCTCAGCTGTTTCATGGCATCAGAAGTTGGTCCCAAGCTCACAAGAAAGACAGGTTCTTAGTGAGGGCACTAGGGGTTGCTTCCTAGGGGCATAAGGTGCCTCCTCTGGAACAGAAGCTTTGCCTTCTAGACCTGCTTGGCGCCAAGGCCCTGTGGCAACTAAACCTCTCAGGACATTTCCTTGACGAGTGCTAACAGGGTCCATTGAAAGCCAGCTCCGTCACCACGGTGAAAGCATGGCCGGGCACCCACTTTCAGAAGAAGCCCAGTTCCCAGACTTGGGTCCTTGCTGGAACGGAGGGTGTGGCTCTGGAGGAGGGCCTGTGACCTGCCTCTGCCCGCAGTGTCCTCCACATGCCCAGGGGTGCCTGCCGGGAGGGGGAGGAGGCCAGGCTCTTTGCTGCGGGGGTGGGGAGCTCAGGTGCATTGCTACAGGTTCCCAGGGGCCCAGGATGCCACTGGTCTGTGGGCAGAGTGAGGCCTGTGGTGATCGGGTGATAAGGTGACATTTGTCTGGATGGGTGCCCAGGGCTCTCTCTGGTTACCTCCGCAGTGTCTGTGTCATTGAAATAAGTGGACTTAACCACTGGCAGGATGGCCACGATCTGTGGAGCAAGGGCTGTCATGGTAGGAGGGGCCGGGGGAAGTCTCTGGAGTGTTCTTTTCCTGCCAGGGCATAATCCAAAAAGGCAGGGTGCATTCTAGTGTGCCTCCACTGACTCACTGAAGAGGCAGGCAGGTCTTAGGGAAGAAGGTCTACTGGAGAGGTGGTGAGACCCCCGCTGCAGCTGCTGTTCCTGATAAGGCATCCTTACCAGAGGAGAACACACACTCTTGGCAGGTGGCTGGTTGTTGATCCAGTCCTAGCTTGTGCTCTCTGCCAATCTGCAGGGACCACCAGGATCTCTATTCTACTTGGCAGAACCTGCAGCGTGCCTTCCCATCCCGGCCTTGGGCCACGTACACACGCTATCTGTCTGTCGTGCCCTCGGCCAGGGGTCATCATCTTAGCATCCCACAGAACGTCACTCCTGTCGGCCGCACCGAGGCTGGCTGCTTGGCCACCTTGGGTAGCTCGGCCCCAGGAGCGCTGGGAAGGACAGCCCCATGGAACTGGGGCTCAGATGTCTGTGGAGACCTCTGCTGGCACCCCCGGGGGAGGGGGAGGTGGCTGGGAGCTGGCCCCTGGGTGGCTGGGAGCTGGCCCCTGGGAGCTGGGGCGGGAAACACCTGTCAGGCCGGGAGCCCCCCCAGACTGGTGCCCCGGCTGGCTGAGCCCAACAGGCCCACAGAGCAGATACCCTGGAGCCGTGGGTGGCAGCCTGGCACTGGGCGGGCACAAACTGGAGGGGCTGGAGGAGGCGGCAGTCCTGAGAGGCGGACTCTGCGTCCTCCGGAGGTGGTCTGGGCCTTCCTGAAGTGGGATCGCCACCCAGCCCAGATCCTAGGCCCCCTCACTTGAGTCACTGGGGTTCTGTTCAAGAAGATGCGTGGGCAGCAGCTTCGGGGCGCCCTCGGGCTCTGCCTGCAGTGCATTCCTGACCCGCAGGGATGTCTCCCCTTCTGCCAGAGCTGGGGCCAGGGGACCGGGGCTCTAGGTGCCAGCGTTCCCCGAAACTGAGAGGGTGAGCCACGGTCCTCTGGGGATCCCTTAGGAGGGCGGAGTTACGCTCTGGGGTCAGGCGGGATGTACACGTGGGCCAGTCTTCGTGGAAGGGGTGGGAGCGTGTGCAGGGACCATGCTAGACGGTGCCAACGTGGCTCAAGGCCAGCTGACCTCGCGGGGGAAGCTGGATGAAGCCGGGCATCACGGCGAAAGGGGCGGGGCCCGGGATGGGCGGGGTCCGAGGCAGAGGGCGGGGCCGTGAGTGGGCGGAGCCAGTAACAGGACTGGGCCGGAGTGGGCGGGGGTTCCCGAGGGACTCCGGCGCAGGCGCAGTCCCTCCGCCCCGCCCACTCTCCGCGGCGGCGCGAAGCTTGCGGCGGGGACGTGGACGTGAGTGCGTGCGCGCGGCCGCTCGGGGTCTCGGCGGAAGGGCTGAGGGCCGCGGGCCCGGGGCGGCGGAAGCGCGCGGTCGCGGGGCGGCGGGCGCCCTCGGGACCCTCGGATCCCACCGCCCGGGCTGATCCGGTCACGCGATCGCGCAGGCCGCGCGCCCGGGGCCCTCCGGACGAGCCTGGGTGACTCTGCGTGCCCGGGGCGCCGGCGCTTGGTCGTCACCCCCTGGCTGGGGCGACCGCTCCTGGTCCCTGGTGGTCCCCGGTGGCCCCCAGTGGTCCCCTGACGGGCGTGACCCCAGGCGCCCGGCCCCCGGCGGGAGTCCGGCCCCGAGCTCGCCGCTCACCTGCCCTGCGCAGCCCTGAACCGTGGGGGGTGGGGTCGGCGTCCGCGCCTCCTTTAAGCCTCACCCCCTCTGGTGCGGTGCCTGCTGCCTCCAGGCACCCAGGGGCTCCGATCGTGTCCTCAAGGTCACTCGGAGGTGTGACCCTGCGCGAGGGCGCTGTCCCTCGTGCCGCCCAGGTGGTCTGAGCGCCAGGTGAGCTGGAAGCAACCAGAACACCGGTGCGCCACCCCGCTCCCTTCCCCGGGGACTGCCTGACGAGTGTGCGCGCTCCCGGTCCCCCAGGGCGGGGGCCCAGAGGAGCTTCCCTCTGCCCCCCGCTTTTTGTGAACTTGTAGCATATCCACAAACATAAGATTTATTTTTTTAACCACTCGTTCCCTGGTGGCTCCGTGGTAAAATACAAATGCAGGAGACACTGGTTCACTCCCTGGGTCAGGAAGATTCCAAGGAGAAGGAAACGGCAACCCTCTCAAGTATTCTTGCCTGGGCAATCCCAGGGACAGAGGAGCCTGGCTGGCTACAGTCCATGGGGTCGCAGAGTCGGACAAGACTTAAAGATTAAACCACCACATGCATGTGTAATGTGTGCGCTTAGTCGTGTCCAACTCTGCGTGCGAACCCAGTCCATGAACTGTAGTTTACCAGGCTCTTCTGCCCATGGGATTCTCCAGGCAAGAATACTGGAGCGGGTTGCCATTTCCTTTCCCAAAGGATCTTCTTGACCCAGGGATTGAACCCGTGTCTTTTGCATTTCCTGCATTGGCAGGCAGGTTCTTTACTAGCTGAGGCACCAGAGAAATGGCATCTGTTCCTTATAGCACCTTAACTGCTTGTTCCTTGTGAAGGAAGAGGGGATAAAAGGGAGGCGAGGTTGTTGCAGATGTTAAAGCTAACACAGGGGTGGGGGTGGCCTCAGCCAAGGGTGTGCATCTGGTAACTTGTCAGGGGTGACTCCTGCCGGGGGCCGTGCTGCGTCAGCTGAAGGCCTCGTGTCCCTTGTCCCCGCCGCTTCCGGGTGGTCCAAATCTCACTCTGCCACCGCAGCCGTGGAAGCCACTGTGTGTTTCTGGGCCCTGCTGAGCTGTCTCCCCGCGCTGCAGGTGCTTCCCTTGTATTAGCTCCGTGCTTTCCCAGAGTCATAAGTCCGATCACTTACTTTGTAGGGCAGGAGTGATGATGCCCCGTCTGGTGCCCAGGTGGCCTGTGTGGCTCTTCTGCTGGCGGGCAGCCTGCGTCCAGGGAGCCTCCGTGCGACAGAGGATGTGGGCAGGACCGTCCAAGATCCCTGGGCCGGGCGGCCTGCAAGGGGTCTGGGGCACCGGCCCCCTGGTTCGACGAGGCAGCTCCTCGGCCTCCTCCCGTGCTCCTGAGGTGACGCTGACCCCAGAGCGCTACCCTGTGCGGCGGCTTCCCTTCTCCGTGGTGTCTGAGGACGATCTGGCTGCCCTGGAGCACATCGTCCCTGGCAGGGTCATCACAGACCCGGAGGAGCTCGAGGCTCCCAACGTGGACTGGCTGAGGACGGTCCGAGGTGAGTGAGGGTCTGTTCACACTTCATGTTTGGCGTGGGCAGAGTTGAGGAACAGCCTGAACTCCAGGCGGCCAGTGGTGAGCACTGGGTGCAGGAGCTGTGGGTGATGTCACAGACACTTTTCATATGCGGGACATCTGCAAATTAAGATAAAACAGCTGACCCCCCCCACCCCCCCAGCTGCTCTGAGGTGGGTGTGTGGTTAACTACTACTCACTTCCTCAGAACGCTTCAGTTCAGTTCAGTTCAGTTCAGTCACTCAGTCGTGTCCAACTCTTTGCGACCCCATGGACTGCAGCACGCCAGGCCTCCATCACTAACTCCTGAAGTTTATTCAGACTCATGTCAGTGATGCTATCCAACCATCTCATCCTCTGTCGTCCCCTTCTCCCGCCTTCAATCTTTCCCAGCATCAGGGTCTTTTCCAATGAGTCAGTTCTTCGCATGAGGTGGCCAAAGTAATGGAGTTTCAGCTTCACTGTCAGTCCTTCCAGTGGATATTCGGGACTGATTTCCTTTAGGATGGACTGGTTGGATCTCCTTGCAGCCCAAGGGACTCTCAAGAGTCTTCTCCAACACCACAGTTCAAAAGCATCAATTCTTTGGCGCTTAGCTTTCTTTATAGTCCAACTCTCACATCTGTACATGCCTACTGGAAAAACTATAGCTTTCAGTAGACCTTTGTTAGCAAAGTAATGTTTGCTTTTTAATATGCTGTCTAGGTTGGTCATAGCTTTGCTTCCAAGGAGCAAACGTCATTTAATTTCATGGCTGCAGCTAATCCCTGGGCTAATATGTAACAAGGAACCGCAAACTGGGCTCAAACTACTGGAGTGTCTCCTCTCTGTTCTCAGGTGTGGGTAGGGCTCCCTCTAGTGGAGAGTCTCTCCTGCCTCTTCCAGCTCCTGGGGCTCCAGGTGACTGTTGGCTGTGACAACATCGTCCAGTCCTCGTCCCTCCTCACACGGCCTCTCCTTGTGTTTCCCTCTCTGTTCTCTTATGAGGTCACCTGTCCTTGGATTGGGGTACCACCCTCATCAGGATGATCTCAAGTTTAGATCCTTAACTTAATTACATCTGTAAGGACCCTTTCTCCAAGGAAGGTCACGTTCGTGGGTTCTGCAGGGTGGGGTGTCTACATGTCTTTTGGGGGGCCTGTTGTCCCCTCTGCAGCTTGCTTGGGAAAGATGCGGGCCCTGCCAGGTGGCCTGACCGCCCCAGCCTCCCTCTCCTCCAACCACACCCCCTGCACCAGCTTGGAGATTCTCCTTCTGGACCCAGCTCGCCTTCTTGGTAGCAGATTTCCTAAGGCCCTGTGTTGTCTTCCCTGGTGCTCAGATGGTAAAGAATCCGCCTGCAGTGCAGGAAACCCAGGTTCCATCCCTGGGTCAAGAAGATCCCCTGGAGAACGGAATGGCAACCTACTCCAGTATTCTTGCTTAGAAAATCCCATGGACAGAGGAGCCTGGTGGGCCATAGACCATGGGTCACAAAGAGTCAGACATGACTGAGCAACTAACACTTTCACTTTTGTGTTGTATCCTGAAGTGATTTCAGAGATAATGTGACCTACTTAGTTACAAAAACCAACACGATATTCTTGCTGCATATTAAGAAGATGTGGAAGACAGTTTACAACACGATGGCATATTTAAGCCTGAAATGCTAGGACACGCTGGGTGTCCAGGTCCTTAGGCTGGGCCTGGAGTCAGCGCAGTCCAGACTGAAGGTGAGCCGTGGAGGGTGTGCTGGGCTCTTGGCTCAGACACAGCGGGGGCCTTGCTGGTGGCAGGAAAGCTGAGTGAGGCTCCAGACCAGAGTGCAGCGTCATGAGCAAGTGGAATTGGGGCATAGGCGCAGATAACGGGATGGCCCTGCCCGTGGGGAGGCTGGAGGCGGTGGACGCCCTTCGGCTGGGCTTATCTACCGGGCACCCTCGATGGAAGGCATCCAGCCCCGCCCCACACAGAGCCCCCTTCCGAGCACAGGGCAGCGTGGTGTCTCAAAGACCGAGACAGGAGGGACGTCCCTGAGGAACGTGGGGGGCCTGCAGTCCGTGGGCAACGTGGATGCTGGGCACAGCTTGTTCTGCGGGCCACTGGGCTCGAGGAGGCAGCTCTGAGTCCTGGAGCAGAAAGTCTCTGCGGCCTGACCAGCAGGCTCCTGCCGAGGGTGGGGCAGGAGGTGTCAGCTCTGCAAGGTCCTGTGGAAGCAGCCCCGAGGCTGTGTGTGCTGACCCCGAGTGGTGTGTGCTGACCCCGAGGCGGTGTGTGCTGACCCCAAGTGGTGTGTGGTGATCCCAAGTGGTGTGTGTTGACCCCAAGTGGTGTGTGGTGACCCCAGGTGGTGTGCGCTGACCCCAAGGCGGTGTGCACTGACCCTGAGGTGGTGTGCGCTGACCCCGAGTGGTGTGTGCTGACCCCGAGGTGGTGTGTGCTGACCCCGAGTGGTGGGTACTGACCCCGAGATCTCTGGACACAAACTTGACAGGGGGACCAAGAGCCGGGAGCACTGCTGGGTTTGTGCGTGCCTAGATGAGGCCATGGGGTGAGGAGGGTGCCTCCGGTTCTTCAAGCCCAGAGTCTCCTTGAGTGAGAGAGAGGGCTGCAGGGGAAGCAGAGCAGGGGCAGGAAGGCTCCGCAGCGGTGGGGGCAGACGGCCGACTGAGAGGATAGTCCGGAAGGGCCCATGGAGGGCCCACTGGAGTTAGGCCATTGGAGCCCTGGGCGTGCTGCTGGCAGGTGGCGGGCAGGGTGGGGAGGGCTGGGTCAGAGTGGCCCGCTACGGAGAGGGAGGGAGGCAGGCTGCAGTGGGGAGTGGGGAGGGAGTAGGGGGTGGGGCACCCTGACCCTGTGCGGCTGACCCTTCTGCCTGTTCCCTTGCCAGCCTCTCCAGGCTGGATGCTCCTTCCCTCCTGTCCTGGGAGCCTCCCCGGAGTTGCCTCTGATGACCTCTGCTCTGGGCTTTGCTCTCTTTGTAGCCTCCCCTTATTAACACTTTGGACCATTTTCTTATCCTTTTCCCCATTAGAAAGGTAACTCCATGGGGCGGGAGAACTTTGTTTTTACTCTGTGTCTGGGCACACGGTGGGCACTTAGGTATTATTGGGAAACGCAGTGAGTGAATGAAACCGACTGGAGCCTCGCGGGTGAACAGGGTCCCTGGACTCTGCTGCCCTGAAGGACCTGGATGCCTGACAGCCAACCGCCTGGGCAGACACGGTTCATTTGATGAAAAACAAATGAGAAATGGCTTTCATAATAAGAAAATAAGGTAGAAACTACAACCTGATCTCAGAGCATCGTAAAAGTCAGTTACGCAGCAGGAAGATGTGCGAGACAGCCTCTTGTCCTCCTGCAGCCTCTTAGCTGCTTAAAGCACTTTCCGCAAAACTGAGAGCATAGAAACTTCACTGTCTTGGAGGCAGTGGTCAGGAATGCCAACAGATGAGGTCACGACTGGGCATCAAATAACTTGTGATAACCACGAAATGAGAGTCCACAGCCTGCACCGCTGTGGATTGATAGCCAAGATTATAAATGCACGAGGTGGAGAAGGCCCCTTCCTGGAGCAGAAGGTCGGCTCATGAGTGCGGGTGAATGGGTGCATTAGGAAGCATCTCCCTGAGAACAGACTCGGGTGAAGATGATTCACAGACACTGAAGCTCATGGGCGTCCGCTCGCAGGGTGCCGGGTGTTCATGTGGCCTCAGGTGTCCCCACACAACACAGGTTACTTCCCTGGGAAACCCGGTCACTCGCAGTGGAGAAGACTCCAGGCCCCTGCCGCTAAGGTCCCCGGGCCCGCGGGCTGCCGGGCGGGCCCTCCTCCTCCTCAGCGATTCGGGCTCTAGGCCTGGAGGCTGGCGGGCGTGCTTCCCCGGGAGGCGGGACGCCCCACCTGAGTGACCGTGGCTTCTATCCCGCAGGCTCCAGCAAGGTGCTGCTGAGGCCCCGGACGACCCAGGAGGTGGCACACATCCTCAGGTAGGCGCCCTGCCCGCCCCACTCCCTCGTCACCAGCGCGGGGCCGAGAGCACGCAGAGCCCGCGGCCACGCAGGCGGGGACGGGAGGGCTGGCCGAGCAGCGGAGGGCGGGGCCGAGCAGGGGAGGGCGGGGCCGAGCAGGGGAGGGCGGGGCCGAGCAGGGGAGGGCGGGGCGACGGGAGGGCGGGGCCGAGCAGGCTGAGCGGACCCGCGGCCTCCAGGGGGCGCCGGGCAGCCTTGTCGCCCAGGGCAGGGGCGGGCACAGACCTTTTCTTGAAAAAAGTCTGCTTGGATGCTTTCTATCCCTACACGCTCGTGTTTACTATAGAAGAATTGGAAAACATACAAAGCCATAAAGAAAAAAAAAATTGCAAAAGCAACCAAAATTTTCCTCTCCGAAGATAACCACTGATGACATTTTGGTTTGTCAGCTCAGCGCTTTCCTGCACGTGTGTGGGTTGTTAAGCATCGTCACATTGTATCTCCCATGTCATGGTCTTTTCCCTTCCACGTGGCAATGCCCGTGGTCTGATTCCTATTCCATGCCACTGTCGATGTGTGGAAGGTGAGCGCCCCTGAGTGCTCTGTCCCCGCCGCCCCGTGGGGGTGTGTGCAGGGACACCTGGCCTTGCTCTGTCTGAGCTTGGGCTGGAGGCTGGCCGCCTGCCGGGTGGCTCACGTGACGCAGGTGGGCAGCTTGCCCCTCTTGGGGGGGGGCCCAGTGCCCAGATCCTGACCCATCAGGGCCCGGTCCCTTTAGGTCTTTGCTCAGTAGGAGGCTGGCTGGGGACGAGGTGCTGCTGGTGACTGACCTGCCTCTGAAGGGCAATGGGCAGGGGAAGGGTGGGCAGCGCAGGATGAAGGGGAGCAGATGTGGGGTGGGGGTGGGAGGGCCCCCGAGTGCCCGGGGCTGCAGTTGTCTGAGGTGAGCAGGGAGGGCGGCAGTGGGCACTCTGTCTGCGCCTCGGGGTGGCCCGGGCCTCGTCCATGACCTGGGAAGACCATGGCCGCCTGCTCCCTCTGCGGTTTGCCGGGGTCACTTGCCCCTCAGACTCCTGTCGTGTGTGGGGACGGAGGAGGCACCCCCTCGAGTCTACGGCAGGAGGCTTGGTGGCGGGAAAGGCTGGGGTCTCACAGCCCTGATGGCGTCCCCCCCGGGGTGCTGGAGGAGTGGGAGAGGGCCCTGACCCTGGTCCTCGGCGTGTCCCAGGTACTGTCACGAGCGGAACCTGGCCGTGAACCCACAGGGGGGCAACACGGGCATGGTGGGCGGCAGCACGCCGGTCTTCGACGAGATCATTGTGTCCACTGCCCTCATGAACCAGGTCCTGAGCTTCCACGACGTGTCAGGTAAGGCTGGCTGCTCCCGGGACTTCCCTCTCGGCTGCGGGGCTGGGCTGGGCTGGGCGGGGGGTCCCGGGTCTGGGGTTGAGGGACGAGCAGCCGCCCCTCTGCCTGAGCCAGGAGCCCAGGCCCCTTGGTCCTCGGGGAGATTTACACCGTGGGCTTGAGCTGTGCTGCGGCCCCTCCTGGCCACGCCAAGCCTTCCTGAGGCCTGTGGGGCATGTGCGGGGCTCCACGGTTTCGAAGCTCCAGGCCCCACAGCTTGTGTCTGTGCCTCTTGGGCAGGACCCCTGGGCCAATCATGCTCTCTGGCCAGGGCACCTGGACACTGGGGAGCTGGGCAGCATCCCAGCCTCCACACTCGATGCCAGCACCATCTCCAACCCAGATTATCTCCAGATTTGTCACGTGTCCCCTGGGACAGAATCCCACCCACACTTGAGGGCCCCAGCCTTGTAGGAACCCCTTTTCACTGCTCCCTTGCGTGAGCCTGTGTGTGTGAGCCGTGTTCCCCCCAAGTGGCCTCACTGGCCTTTCCTCTTTTCTCATAAAGGCATCTCCTGGGGGAGGGACAGGGCACACCTGTTTTCCTCCTCGCCCTGGTTCCTGGGTGGGCAGACGCCCCTCCTGGGATTTTTGGCCTGCTGGGCTCCCTGAGCTGAGCCTGAGGGCCCCCGCGGGGGCTCTGCTTGCTTGGCAGGGGTCTTGGTCTGCCAGGCGGGGTGTGTTTTGGAGGCGCTGAGCCAGTACGTGGAGGAGCAGGGCTTCGTCATGCCTCTGGACCTCGGGGCGAAGGGCAGCTGCCACATCGGGGGGAATGTGGCCACCAACGCGGGCGGCCTCCGGTTTCTGCGATATGGCTCCCTACGGGGGACAGTCCTGGGCCTGGAAGTGGTGAGCTGGGGACACTGTTGCTACTGGGCGCTGGCCCTGCTCCTAGCGACCTGGCCGGACCTGCTCCAGTTCCTGGGTTGGTCCCAGGGGGCCGGCCTTTCCCAGTGGTCAGCATGCGAGGTCTCTGGTGAGACCCCCTGGCTCAGAGGTCAGGTGTACCCTTGCTCCCATGCATGGCACCCAGGGTGTGCAGGCCCAGGCCTGGTGCTGCCCTCTCGGGCTGCAGGTGGGTAGGGAGGCCACCTCGGGGTGTGGCCTAGTCTCCACTAGGCCCCACCTGGGCCATGGGGGTTAGATGCAGCACCCTGCTCTTTGGCTTCCCACAAGGCGATGACGCACCTCCTGCCCCCGTGAAGGGCTGCTGTGGCAGGTGTTGCCCTGAGCAGGTTTCTGGACTGGTGGCATTCTGCCCGCTGGCTTTCCAGGGGCTCGTGACCGGAGGAGCCCGGTCAGGCCACCGTCATGGCTCCCAGGGGTTTTCTAAAGCCCGGACCCTGTGTTTATCCAAGGAGGGGTCCGCTTCCGTCTGATAAATCACAAGGTTCCCGTAACTTTGTTCTCTAGCTGCAGGTTGTTTTTTTGTAATTCACTTGCTCGCTTTTGCAAGTTGTTTCACTAAGCTTCTGACTGAATTCACCCAACGAGAGTCAGATAGGATTACAGCGTGTGATTGAAGTGCCTGTGGATGAGGAATGCAGGGCTGGGGGCACTGGTGCACTGCCTTTCCCTGCCTTCCTGCACCCCAGGTGCTCCCTGCTCCACTCAGGTGCTCCCTGCTCCATCCCGGGTGCTCCCCACTCAACCCAAGGTGCTCCCTGCTCCACCCAGGTGCTCCCTGCTCCATCCCGGGTGCTCCCTGCTCCATCCTGGGTGCTCCCCACTCAACCCAAGGTGCTCCCTGCTCTACCCAGGTGCTCCTTGCTCCATCTCAGGTGCTCCCCACTCAAACCAAGGTGCTCCCTTCTCCACTGAGGTGCTCCCTGCTCCTTCCCGGGTGCTCCCTGCTCCATCCCGGGTGCTCCCCGCTCCACCTGAGATGCTTCCTGCTCTGTCCTGGGAGCTTGCCACTCAACCCAAGGTGCTCCCCGCTCCATCCAGGTGCTTCCCTGCTCTGCCTCAGGTTCCCTGCTTCGTCCAAGGTGTTACTCCCTCTGTTCTGGGTGCTCCCCACTCTGTCCTGGGTGCTCCCCCCTCCGTCCTTGGTGCTTCCCCCACTCCACTGGAGGTGCTGCCTGCTCTGCCCCTGGTGCTCCCCCCTCTCCGCCCCGGGTGCTCCCCCGCCCCCCTTCTCCACCCCGGGGCTCTCTCTCAAGGTGCACGGGGTGGGTTGGCCTCCCCAGGGTGGCGTGGGGCCAGTGCTAACGCCATCTCTAGGTGCTGGCCGACGGCACCGTCCTGAACTGCCTCACGTCTCTGAGGAAGGACAACACGGGCTACGACCTGAAGCAGCTCTTCATTGGGTCGGAGGGCACCCTGGGGGTCATCACGGCCGTGTCCGTCTTGTGTCCACCCAAGCCCAGCGCTGTGAACGTGGCCTTCCTGGGTAGGCGCCCTCCGTCAGCCTCCAGGGGTTCTTGGGCGGCACTGGCTGTGCCGGGGGGAGGGGGGGCTGTCTGCAGCCGCGCGGGCCGCCCTTCCCGTTCCTCCCGCTTCTCCCTCTCCCCTCAGGCCGGGACTTGGCCTTGGTGCGCATGGTGGGGTCTGCGCAGGGCGTGCTTTATTCTGTAAAAGGACCAGGGCTTCGCGCATCTCATCCAGCTGGTGTTTGTCATTCTTAAATAACAGTTTATGCTGTAAAGACCAAAAGGAAGCAAAACTAAAAGAAGATAAATCAGGAGAGCTGAGTTTGATCCCTGGGTCGGGACGATCCTCTGGAGAAGGAAATGGCAACCCACTCCAGTCTTCTTGCCTGGAGCATCACATGGACAGAGGAGCCTGGTGGGCTGTGGTCCCTGGGGTCACACAGAGTCGGACACAACTGAGCGACTTTCACTCCCTGTCACTCACTCACTCACGCCGTAAGATTCGCAGGGAAGCAGCGTTTGGTGCCAGGTCCAGGGCCGCGTCTGTTCATCTCGGGGCTGTTAGTCCACCTGGTGGGGCCAGTGGCTCGCCCCCCACCCCCGCTCCTGGACCACCGTCTCTTTGAGCGCCTCGGGGCCCCTCTAGCCGTGCAGCTTCTCGGCTCCCCTGGCCTGGGGATGCTCGCTGTGCCTCTCCTCCCCCGCCCCTGTCCACCCACACCAGGCTGTGGCCCGCGGCTCCCCCACCCGCGGTCTTGTCCTGATTCCGTCCGGCACGCTGGTCACTGTAATCTCACATTCACCCTTCCTGCACTCCTGCGGTGGGCTTTCCCGGCCCCGCGCTGTGAACACATCCTGGTTGCTCCCATCATGGACGCCCGTGGCTGTGGGGTCCGTGTCGAGTTCCTGTCGAGTCTGTCTGGAACGTCTCCCTCCTCCCCTTTCCTGGAAGGCGGCCCCGGCGTCTGGTGTCTCCCATCCTGTGGGAGCCGCGCTCCTCACGGGTCCGTGGTCAGCAGTGGCGGGTCGGCGTCCCCTGCGGCCACCCTGAGGGGCTGTCTCCCTTTCTTTGGCCGACCTAAATATTTCGTCTTTTCCTTTGGTTGTTTATGGGTCCCGGTGTGTCTCCTGTGAGAGTGCATTTCTTTTTTTCTGGAACTTCCTAAACCCCCACCCCAGAAGCTTCCCTCCACCCCATTCTCAGCAGCCACCCTGGCCCCCCCTCCTCCCAGCACGGTGATGAGACGCACGAGAGGACCGTCCGGGCTGTCGGTCTCCACGTGTCTTAGCCGCGCGGGTTTCCCTCCAGCCCCTCTCTGTGTTGCGTTCTGGAAGCTTTCCTCCGATCTGTCTTCAGTTCGCTCAGCTCCCTTTGCTGGGCTTCACAGGCCGCCCCCGGCTGCTCCTTGGCCCCACAGAGTGGGTCCCAGCCCCAACCCTCCTCCCTGCCCTCCCCGGGACTCCTAGTGCCTCCCAATCCCTGCCCGGAAGGGCCAAGCACACCCCTGTGCCCACCGGGCTCTTCTGGGCCCGCCCTGCCTGCCCACACATCGACGTCCGCGCCCTGTCTCGGGCACCTGGTTCTCCGCCGCGGAGAGCTGGGGGCCAGGACATGTGCCCTGAGTGGCTTGTGGGGCCTGGGTGTCACAGAGACACAGCCAAGTTGCTTCCCGACGGGCCAGTTTCTGGCCGTGTGTTTGCGGACTTCCAAGTGGCCATTGGCAGGGTGGGTTGGTTTTGCTGCTTGAAGGGCGGCTCGGGTGGCCTGTGGCAAGTCTCCGTGTCCGTGTGCCAGTCCGCTTGTCCTCTCACCACGCCCGTTGCAGGCTGTCCGGGCTTTGCTGAGGTTCTGCAGACCTTCCGCACCTGCAGGGCGATGCTGGGCGAGATCCTGTCTGCGTTTGAGTTCATGGATGCTGAGTGCATGAAGCTGGTCAGGCTCCACCTCGGTCTCTCCTGCCCCGTGCAAGGTACCGTCCCCGCCGGCGGGCAGTGCCCGCCACACCTTTTGCACCGTTTGGCGTGTGGGCTGATGGAAGGTGCCAGGCCTCCAGCCTGTCCGCAGAGTGGAGGCGGCAGGGAGTGCAGCGGTTCTGGTGGCCCCGTCGCTGTTGAGGGCAGGGTTCTCCCTGAGATCCCTTCCCCTGCAGAGCTGGGTCAGATGCTGGCAGTTGTGCTGGAGCTGCAGGGTCTCTGGAACAGCCAGACGCAGTCAGGACCCTCCGCCGGCTCCTCAGCTGGGAGAAGTATCCCCCCACAACGTGCTGGCCACCGGAGCTCAGCCAGCTCGTTCTGACTTAGCCGACGAGCTCGTCATGCCTGGTTCTTGAGTCCATGCGCTGTGTGCATCTGTGTAAACCCACACAGCTGCCGGTCCTGGCCCTCTCACTCTTGAAACTGACCAGAGGAGGTGGTCCTGGTCTCACCCCAGACCGCCCTTCCAGAACTGCAGCCCTCAGCATAGGGTCCTGGAGGCTGCCAGTCCAGGACCATGGCTCCACGGGGGCTGGGTTCTGGTGAGGGTCCTCACGTGGCATCTTCTCTGTATGTGAGGGCCTGCAGAAGTGGAGGGTCCCTTGGGGTGGGGGTGGGAAGGTCCCTGGTGTGAGTAGGGAGTCTCTCATGGGGTGGAGGGCCCCTGAGGGTGTGGAGGGCCCCTGGATGCACAGAGCGCCCCCAGTGAGTCATCGACCTCGGCAGGCACCACGCCTCCGCTCACCCTGCGGATTGATGAGAGGAGCCCTGCCCTCCACGGCGCGGTCCCGGCCCCAGCAGTCCGGCTCTGCCCTGTCTCCGGGGGCACTGTCTGTCTTACAGTGGAAGACCTGTTTTTGAGCTGCAGTAGCCGGTGGCTGCTCTGTAGGTGACCCCGGCGTGTGAGGAGGTGCTGGAGCCCCCTGGCCCTGGCGGTCCTGCCCCAGCCTTCCCCTGACCGCCGCTCCCTGCTCTCCCTGCCCCTGCCCTTCCAGAAAGCCCCTTCTACGTCCTCGTCGAGACCGCGGGCTCTGGGCCAGGGCACGACGCTGAGAAGCTGGGCCGCTTCCTGGAGCAGGTGCTGGATTCGGGGCTGGTGACCGACGGGACCCTGGGCAGCGACGAGAGGAGGATCAAGGTGGGCGATGCCCCCCACGCGCTGAAGTGAGAGGGGCTGCGGCTGGGGACCCGCCTACCGGCCACCCCGCTGGGATGCACTTGGTGTCAGGGTCTGTGGACTGGGGGGTGGCTGGGCAGGGCGTGGGGGCTCCGTGGGAGGGGCTTCACCAGAGGGTGAGGAGGGTGGGCCTGGCCGGGGGGAGGCTGCTGTCACCGTGCAGGCGTGGGCGCTGGGGGGGCCACGGTTGCCATTCAGGGGCTGGGGCAGAGGGCCCGGCCACCCCTCCTGTTCCCACCTGGCCCTCCGCTCTGGGCTCCCGGATGGCCTTCACCTCCTGACCTGTGATTTCAGTCCTGCTCCCTGTCCTGGTGACCCTCCACCTTCCTGTCAGCCGCTCTGTCTGCTCCTTCCTGTGAGGCTGGGCTTGCTGGGCTGAGTCCAGGGGGCTGTGTCCTGGGGGGGATGGGGGCTGTGTCCTGGGGAGGATGGGGGCTGTGTCCTGGGGTCTGTGTCCTGGGGAGGATGGGGGCTGTGTCCTGGGGGGGATGGGGGCTGAGTCCTGGGGGGGATGGGGGCTGAGTCCTCGGGGGGATGGGGGCTGTGTCCTGGGGAGGATGGGGGCTGTGTCCTGGGGGGGATGGGGGCTGAGTCCTGGGGGGGATGGGGGCTGTGTCCTGGAGGGGATGGGGGCTGTGTCCTGGGGGGGATGGGGGCTGTGTCCTGGGGAGGATGGGGGCTGAGTCCTGGGGGGAATGGGGGCTGAGTCCTGGGGTCTGTGTCCTGGGGGGGATGGGGGCTGTGTCCTGGGGAGGATGGGGGCTGTGTCCTGGGGAGGATGGGGACTGAGTCCTGGGGTCTGTGTCCTGGGGAGGATGGGGGCTGTGTCCTAGGGGGGATGGGGGCTGTGTCCTGGGCGGGGGATGGGGGCTGAGTCCTGGGGGGGATGGGGGCTGTGTCCTGGGCGAGGGATGGGGGCTGAGTCCTGGGGAGGATGGGGGCTGTGTCCTGGGGGGGATGGGGGCTGTGTCCTGGGGGGGATGGGGGCTGTGTCCTGGGGAGGATGGGGGCTGTGTCCTGGGGGGGATGGGGGCTGTGTCCTGGGGGGGATGGGGGCTGTGTCCTGGGGAGGATGGGGGCTGTGTCCTGGGGAGGATGGGGGCTGAGTCCTGGGGTCTGTGTCCTGGGGGGGATGGGGGCTGTGTCCTGGAGGGGATGGGGGCTGTGTCCTGGGGAGGATGGGGGCTGTGTCCTGGGGGGGATGGGGGCTGAGTCCTGGGGTCTGTGTCCTGGGGGGGATGGGGGCTGTGTCCTGGGGGGCATGGAGGGCTGTGTCCTGGGGTGGTGGGGGCTGAGTCCTGGGGGGGATGGGGGCTGTGTCCTGGGGGGGATGGGGGCTGTGTCCTAGGGGGGATGGGGGCTGTGTCCTGGGCGGGGGATGGGGGCTGAGTCCTGGTGGGGATGGGGGCTGTGTCCTGGGGGGGGATGGGGGCTGTGTCCTGGGGGGGGATGGGGGCTGTGTCCTGGGGGGGATGGGGGCTGAGTCCTGAGGGGGGATGGGGGCTGTGTCCTGGGGGCTGAGTCCTGGGGGCGGTGTGTCCTCTCCCCACCAGGGCCCAGTGCTGGGGCTTGCCTCCCATGTTTCCCTTGTTTCCCCCAAACGCACTCTGTTGCCTGGGAAAGAGGAAGCACTGGGCCTCGGGCCTGAGAGCTGGGCCCTGCCCCTCCGGGCACAGGAGCCGGGCACACGTCCGCGCCTCCTGACGGGGGCCCAGCTCCAGCGGCCCTGGCTCCATCTGGATGCACCGAGCTCCAGGCTGCTGCGCGGGGCGAGTGGGTGGCCGTGTTCCCAGCTCGGGGCCAGAGTGGGTCCCACCCCAGGGGCCACGCTGCCTGCCTCGGTGCCCTGTCCTCAAGCGCTGGCGTCCGGGGCCTGGCGGTGACACGGGGTGGGGTCGGGGGCATCTGAGCCTGGGTGGGCTGGGGGAACAGTGTCAGCTCTGCAGGGCACAGAGGCGTTGCAGATGGAATGTTCTAGAGAGAGTGGGTTTGGAGCAGTGGGCGGGGTGGGCGGACAAGGGGCCTGCAGCTCTGTGGCCATGCTGGGACGTGAGGGCTTGAGGAGACCGCGTGGGGCGGGCAGGGCTGCCGGGCTCAGGCCGCCCGTGCAGGGATGTGGTGGGCCCTGGGCGCGGGGGGAGCATTGGGCCAGGATGGTGGTCGGGGCTCCCAGGCGTGGGAAGGGCACGACCCATGGTGCTGAGCGACTGGGGAAACGCGGACACCCGCTGGGTATCTGTGCTGCTGAGGAACTGTTCCTTACTCAGGGGTGATTACTGCACCGTGGGCTTGTTAAAAAAGAAACGAAAGAAGTGGGTCTAGACCCCTGGGGTCTAGCCTCGGCAGGATCCAGGGGTACCCTCAGGATGAATGGCGTCGGTGAGAGAGAGAGAGAGAAGACACGTGAGACCAGCCTTGATAGGGCCAAGTCTGCGAGGGAGAGAGAGAGAAAGAGAGAGAGAGAGAGAATGACCAGATGGGGGTATTTGCAGAGTCTGGCAGAGTCTGGCAATGCTTTATTTTTTACCGTGGCTTTTATACCCTAAATTGTGTACATTTCTAAGGAGAAGATAGTTTAATATTACATCAGCTTGTTCTTCACAAAACCAGGGTGTTTTCTGCATACTTCTTTGTTTATGAGGGTCTTGTACATTATCTTCTGGCCTTGGGGCCTATTGACATTTTATGACCTAGGTGAATGCAAAGCTGTTTTCCGTAATCTATTCTTTAATGAACACAAAGGTCAGTCCTTTTGCAGAAGTTACCAGTTAAATTTATCTAAAAGGTTTACCACACAAAGACTCTGCAGCTCCAGTGAGGCAGCCCCTGTTTAGCATTCCTGATTAAAATTAACAATTTTCTTTTTTCTTTTTTTTTTTGGTGCATCGTTCCTGGAAGTACTGCAATACCAGGTCGATGCGTGGAGTGGACGGAGCAAGCTCCTACTCCAACTCCTAATTCCAAAAATCCATTTAATATATTGTCCTCGGATAGAGGACGTATCAGATATTAAACTGATAAGAACAGACACTACACTTGATCTTAGCCAAAAGGCCGAGAAGCGATAACAACAATTTTATTTTTTTTTTTTTTCCCTTCTGGGCCGCAGCCCACCTCCCGCCGCTCACCCGGTTGCCGCGGCCCACCCACACCTCACCACTAAAATTAACAATTTTAAACTCTTATTTTTCTAAATCTTTAACTATAACCACTTTTAGAATAATATTTTTATGTTCTCTAGTAGGGCTTCCTCACCCCTGAAGGGCTCTGTGCCTATTAGGGCCTTTATGTGATCAGGTTCTTTATGCTGTTTTATGATTAGGGTATTGTAAGCAATCATGCATATTAGTACCAAGGGCATAAACACATTTGCCAAACAAACTAAAATACCAGCAAAGGAGTTTAAATTAAAACACTCCTTTCACCCTGGATAATCTCATAAAATACCACCACCCGGGAAACTTATTGGTTAAAGTTCTAAATTGATTTTCTTATTTGGAAAGAGATCGGGGAAGGCCTTCTGCCTGTGTCACAGAAATTAGGGAGTAGTCTATTGAAGCAAGCATCAGAAAGACAGATATCACATTTAAGCTGAGCGCAGGGGGCAGCTTTTCTGGAATCCCTAAAAACCTGATCTGCCTTGCCCGTCAGGTTTTCTCCCTCATGACCTTGTCATGGGTGGGATCTCGTGTGCCGGCTCCCGGCAATGTTTTCCCTTACCTGGAAAGCTGCCTCATCTCGAGGTTTCCCGTGACGTGGTGGGGGGATGTGGTGGATGGGGGGGGACGAGACGGGACAGGCCTGGGGATACCCTCCCATCTGTCTGTGATGGGAAAGGACGTTATGGGGGCCCTGGGAAGGGTGTGGGGCCGTGGTGAGGTCCCCACCTCTGTCCCAAGCCCCCAGCCCTGGTCCCCATCTGTGTCCCCAGGCCGGGGGCGCCCCTCTGTCTGCCTCACGCCCACCTTGCCCAGCCGGTCCCAGGTCACAGGGTCAGTGCTGCTTGTCCCTGAGGGGCCCTGGGTGTCTGCCGCCAGGGGCCACCTGGCCACGTCTGGGGCCCCCGTCCAGTGTGGATTCTTGGACGGAAGCCGCGTCCCTGTCACGACATGGGATGTTTCTGATACCTGGGGGTTCCCTCCCGACCCCGGGGTCACCCCACAGCCCTGCCCACTCGGGGTGACGGTGCCTGTTCCCCCTCCAGATGCTGTGGGCACTCAGGGAGAGGATCACCGAGGCCCTGAGCCACGATGGCTACGTGTACAAGTACGACCTCTCGCTGCCCCTGGACAGGCTCTACGACCTTGTGGGTGACCTGCGTGCCCGACTCGGCCCGAGCGCCAAGCGCGTGGTGGGCTATGGCCACCTGGGTGAGCGCAGCCCGTGGGGCAGGGGGCATGCCTGGGGCATCCCGGGAAGGCCCGCCCTGGGAGCATGGGCTCGGGGCTTGGCTGGGGCGAGGGGCTGGCCTGATCACGGGAGTCTCGTGTTTGAGGATGAGCTCTGACCCTGCCCTCCCCCTAGATGAAAGGGTCTTAAAACCAGTTCTGGTCATTATTGTTTGCAGAAGAGTCACGCTTTTAAGTTATTGATTCACAGGAAGGAGCGATTTCATCCCCCTTGATTCTCAGCAGCCTTCGGGACCAGGTGTCTCAAAGCCCTGTCTCTTCCCGGGTGTGGGGCGGCGTCTGCCTGGGGCCTCCGCTGTCCTTTCCGTAAGGTGGGCCCAGTTCCGCCTCCCAGGACTGTGTGTGGGGGCCCTGAATGTGTCACGTGGAGGAATTCCACTCTGGAAATTGAGACTGATTGCTGAATTTGCCGAATGCTCTTTCTACGTCTGCCTGGGTGCCGGGCTCCGGTTTCCCTTTGACCCCCTGCAGGGCTCGTCTCTCTGGACCTGGGGGCGAGTGGGTCTGTGTTTCCGGGTCATCTCAGTGTGGCCCGGACCCTTTCTGTGTCTTGTCTGAGCCCACTGACTGACCCCGCAGAGGACCTCCTCAGCCCTACACTGTCAGGTTCCCTGTCTGTCCAGGCTGGAGGTTGGTCAGTCATAAAGCGACCTGGGGGTCATCTTGGGAAGCATCTGGGAGGTTGGAATTCCTCCTCTGTGAATGCTGAGTACAACTTGCAGGTGAAGGCACTTGGGCCCAAAGGTATTTGTGGGTGACTTTTTTGGGGGGGCACTTTCTTTAATGACACAGGACTCTGCCAGCGTTCCTTTTCTTCAGAATTGACTTTGTTCATTTTTTCTGGCCTCTTGTCTGTCTCTTCTAAGATTCTGAGTGTTCTGGCATCGCATGGTTCTTATTCTTTGTGCTGTGTCCAGCACTTGTGGAAGGGGACTGTTTAACTCCGGATTTGGATTGTTTCTTATCTCTGTACAACCCAAAGGTTGTGAGTTGTTTTCTTTGGGACCTTACCGAGAGCTCTAGGCGGGGAGCGGGCTCTCCGATGGTGCAGAGGGCCTGCTCCCGGAGGCAGGGGAGGAGCCAGGACACGTCGGGGCTTTCTGCTGGGGACAGAAAAACTCATGTAGTCAAACAACAAAGGATCAGTGCTCCTCACAAAAGCCAGGCATCCCACGGCAGAGACCTCTGCTCTCTGCGCGGGGAGGCGCGGGGTCTGGGCTCACGTGGGGAGGTGTGTGGGGAGGCGCGTGGGGAGGTGAGTGGTGAGGCGCGGGGTCTGGGCTCACGTTGGGAGGTGCGGAGGTCTAGGCTCCCGTGGGGAGGTGTGTGGGGAGGCACGTGGGGAGGCGCGGGGTCTGGGCTCACGTGGGGAGGTGCGGGGGTCTGGGCTCGTGTGGGGAGGTGTGTGGGGAGGCACGTGGGGAGGTGCGGGGTCTGGGCTTGCGTGGGGAGGTGCATGGGGAGGCGCGGGGTCTGGGCTCACGTGGGGAGGCGCGGGGGTCTGGGCTTGCACGGGGAGGCGCGGGGGTCTGGGCTCGCGTGGGGAGGTGCGGGGTCTGGGCTTGCGTGGGGAGGTGCGGGGTCTGGGCTTGCGTGGGGAGGTGTGTGGGGAGGCGTGTGGGGAAGCGCAGAGTCTGGGCTTGCACGGGGAGGTGCGGGGGTCTGGGCTCGCGTGGGGAGGTGCAGGGTCTGGGCTTGCACGGGGAGGCGCGGGGTCTGGGCTCACATGGGGAGGTGCAGGGTCTGGGCTCGCGTGGGGAGGTGTGCGGGGAGGCATGTGGGGAGGCGTGTGGGGAGGCGCGGGGTCTGGGCTTGCACGGGGAGGCGCGGGGGTCTGGGCTCGCGTGGGGAGGTGCAGGGTCTGGGCTTGCACGGGGAGGCGCGGGGATCTGGACTCGCATGGGGAGGTGTGTGGGGAGGCGTGTGGGGAGGCACGGGGTCTGGGCTTGCACAGGGAGGTGCGGGGGTCTGGGCTCACGTGGGGAGGCATGGGGTCTGGGCTTGTGTGGGGAGGTGCGGGGTCTGGGCTCATGTGGGGAGGCGCGGGGGTCTGGGCTCGCGCAGGGAGGTGTGGGCATCTGGGCTCGTGTGGGGAGGTGTAGGCGTCTGGGCTTGTGCGGGGAGGCGTGTGGGGAGGTGCATGGGGAGGTGCGGGGTCTGGGCTCGCGTGAAGAGGCATGGGGTCTGGGCTCGTGCAGGGAGGTGTAGGCGTCTGGGCTTGCGTGGGGAGGCGTGTGGGGAGGTGCATGGGGAGGTGCGGGGTCTGGGCTCACGTGGGGAGGCATGGGGGTCTGGGCTCGCGTGAAGAGGCATGGGGTCTGGGCTCGTGCGGGGAGGTGTAGGCATCTGGGCTTGCGTGGGGAGGCGTGTGGGGAGGTGCATGGGGAGGTGCGGGGTCTGGGCTCACGTGGGGAGGCATGGGGGTCTGGGCTCGCGTGAGGAGGTGTGGGGTCTGGGCTCGCGTGGGGAGGTGCATGGGGAGGTGCATGTGGAGGTACGGAGTCTGGGCTCGTGTGGGGAGGTGCGGGGTCTGGGGTCACGTGGGGAGGCGCGGGGGTCTGGGCTCGCGCGGGGAGGTGTGGGCGTCTGGGCTCATGAGGGGAGGTGCAGGCATCTGGGCTTGCGTGGGGAGGCATGTGGGGAGGTGCATGGGGAGGCATGGGGTCTGGGCTCGCGTGGGGAGGAGCGGGGTCTGGTCTCACGTGGGGAGGCACGGGGGTCTGGGCTCACGTGGGGAGGCGCAGGGGTCTGGGCTCGCGCGGGGAGGTGTGGGGGTCTGGGCTCGAGCGGGAGGTGCGGGGTCAGGGCTCGTGGTAATCATGCATTCTGCGTGGCCCTCACCTGTCTCGGGCCAGGGTGTGTCTGGGTTTCCGCACAGGGCTGTGGGCGCAGGGGCTGACGGCCGGGCCCTCGTGACTGGAGCAGAGGGCAGCCCGGTCCACACCGCTTTGTCTCCTGCTCGGGTGTTGTCGATTTCAGTCTCTCCAGAGTCAGCGCTGGGCCTTGCTGGTCTTTTCCCTTGTGGGTTTTCTGTTTCTTGCTTTCCTTGCTCTTTATTCTTCACCTTCAGGCATCACCACTGCTCTTCTGACTTTATACCTAAACACGTAGCTCACTGACTTTCAGCCTTTCTGCTCTTCAGTGTACTTCAGTTTCCCTCCAAGTAAGCACACAGGTGGTGTTTGCTGGTTTTAAGAAGTACCTGGTTCTTGCCTCCTCAGACTTGGCAGCATCCAGGAGCGCCCGCAGGAGTCAGCGGGGCCAGACCTGGCTCCAGGTCCTTGTGTCCTCTGGCTGAGGCGCTGGCCCTGCACGCCCGGTACTTCAGCCCACTCCGGGCATCCACTCCCCTGGGCGCTCAATGCCACCCCTCTGCAGAGGAGTGGGTCGGGGATGCCCGGGTGCCTCTCTCTGTCCCGTCTCTGCCACTGGCCGGGTGCTCCCCTGCCATCTGAGGGCGCTCTCATCATCTTTCGGCTCTGAATGCTTTCTGATTTCCCTCGTCATTGCTTCTTTGACGCGTGAGGTGGGCAGAACTGTGTGTTTTAACTTGCAAACATGCGGGAGTTTTCCGTCCACTTGAAGACCATGGGCTTGTTGTTGGCCCTGTGGGGGCAGAGGACTGGGTGGGGCGCGCCGCTGGTGGAAGTGTGGCCCCTGCCCGGGGCGCCGCCAGCCTCCCCGGCCGTTTGCCGGGGCTGAGAGCAGGCCCCTGGACCCAGCCCGCCCTCTGCGCCGCCGGTTGCTGGGGCCCGCTTGGCTCTCAGCGGCTGAGCGAGCCCCCCGCCGCCCCAGAGGGCGGGCTCCCTTCTCCTGGTGCCTCAGCTGCTTCTGCAGGTGGAGATCTGGGCTGTCAGTTTGAGGCCGAGAGCTCGGCCTCTGTGCACCGGTGCCAGGTCGAATCTCAGAGGCGTGGTTTGGGGTGAAGTAATACAAAGTAGATTTATTGCTTTGCCAGGCAGGGGAGACACAGTGGGCTCCTGCCGCCAACCTTTGTCCCAAGCCGGGAGGATCTGGTGAGGAGTTTATGGGGATCGTGCAGGGCGCGGTTGATGATAGGGATCAGGGTGTGAGCAGGGCCTGCATTCCTTTAGCCAGGCCTCACGTGTCTCCTGAGCTTCTCCAGATTAGCAAACTGGGATCCTCTGTGGAATGAACAACCTGACATCTTGCACTTATGGGGGCGCTTAGTTCTGTAAAGCTCACAGATACTGTCATGTGCGTCCCTTGAGGTGCAGCTGAAACCACCCACCTCAGATTTGGACATGAACCCATGTGGTGGGGGCAGGGACTCGAATGCAGCCAAAGTCCATGACCTGTTCTTTCTTGTTTTTAAGATTTTTTTTCACATGTGCTATGTGACTTCTGGGTTTCCCCAGTGGCTTGGTGGTAAAGAATCCACCTGCAGAGCAGGAGCCACAGGTTCGATCCCTGGGTCGGGAAGATCCCCTGGAGGATGACCTGGCAACCCATTCCAGTATTCTCGCCTGGAGAATCCCGGGGACAGAGGAGTGAGCTAAACATCGTCCATGGAGTCGCAGAGTCGGCCACGACTGAGCAGCTAAGCATGCAACATGCGTGTGACGGTTAAAAGCTGTCGACTTACTGTTGGCCGTGCTTGGTTTTCATTGCCGTGTGGACTTTCTCCAGGGGTGGACAGTGGGCTTCTCGCTGCAGGGGCTTCTCTTATTGCAGAGCACAACTCTAAGGGCGCCTCTAGAGCGTACAGGCTCAGGAGTGGCGGTGCTTAGTTGTCCTGCAGCATGCGGAATCTTCTAGGACCCGGGATCAAACCCATGTCCCCTGCGTTGGCAGGCAGAGTCTTAACCGCTGGACCACCAGGGGAGTCCACCCATGGTCTTTTAACTAAGATCGCACACCTGGTCTCAGGACTTAATGATGCTCAGGTTCTTGATGTCTCGTTGGAGAAACGATTCAGTGAGAGATAAAATAGTCGGTAAGAAGCGGGTTTATTTAGACAGAGACACACTCACCATCTCAGAAGGTGAGAGTACCCCGTATATGGGGTGGCCAGTGTTTATTAGGCGAGTAATTTCATAAGCTCATGAGTGGGAGGATTGTTCCAGCTGCTTTGGGGGCGAGGCGGAGGTTTCCAGAAATTGGATCATGGCCGACTTCTTGGTCTCTGTGGGTCGGCCTTGGCCCTGGTGTGTTGACCTGTTACGATGACATGTACTGAGGCCCAGGGTCTAGTGGAGGTTGACTCATCGCCATCTTGGGCCCGTCTGGCTCTGATTATCCCAGCAGTCTCGTTCTATTAAAGGTCGCGCCCTGCCCCTTTCCCTGTTTCACGGCCAGGACCCGCCCGAGGCCGCTCTGTTCTTGGCTCCTCCTCCCTGTCTCTGCACCCCTCCCTCCCTGATGAGCCACTGTTCCAGTCTGCCCTTTGGAGCTCAGCGAAGGTCACGGAGGCTGAACAGAGAGACCCCGCGGGGTCCTGCTCAGTTTCAGGTAGCTCGACTTGTAGGGCATTTTAGCAAAGAACAGTACCTCTTTGGAGACAGTGTGGATGAAGGAAGAGGACGGACGTTCAGGGGCAAATTGTGGGAAGGTTTATAAATACACAGGAACCTGGTGGACATGAGCCTCATGTAGGAGCTGTCCCGGGTGGTGACCCTGCCCTTGCCGGGGCCTGGGGACGCCTTTACACATTCTCGTCCTGCTTCCGGGTGCATGGAGGGCAGGGGGCTACTCTGTGTCTCTTTCTTCTCAGTTGCCTCCAGCTCAGAATAATCCGTATGCCACAGTGGCCTGGTTTGATGTGGCATGTTTTGCTGCCCTTCATTTACAGAGACTGTAGTCACTCGGTGACCTGGATTGGTCTGACTTTGGGCCTTCTATTTCTCCCTCATTTCTTCTACATTTTTTAGTCTGGTTTATCACCTTCTTTGCCAGCAAAGGTCTGTCTAGTCAAAGCTATGGTTTTTCCAGTGGTCATGTATGGATATGAGAGTTGGACTACAAAGAAAGCTGAGCACTGAAGAATTGATGCTTTTGAACTGTGGTGTTGGAGAAGACTCTCAAGAGTCCCTTGGACTGCAAGGAGATCCATCCAGTCCATCCTAAAGGAGATCAGTCCTGGGTGTTCATTGGAAGGACTGATGTTGAGGCTGAAGCTCCAATACTTTGGCCACCTGATGAGAAGAACTGACTCATTGCAAAAGACCCTGATGCTGGGAAAGATTGAAGGCGGGAGGAGAAGGGGAGGACAGAGGATGAGATGGTTGAATGGTATCACTGACTCGATGGACATGAGTTTGAGTAAGCTCCAGGAGTTGGTGATGGACAGGGAGGCCTGGTGTGCTGCAGTCCATGGGGTCGCAAAGAGTCAGACACAACTGAGTGACTGAACGGAACTGAACGGAATTACCTTCTTTTGGTTGGTGTTTTTTCTCATAGAGTTTGTTTCCATTTACTAACAAGAAATTATGCCTATCTGCTCTTTCGGCAGTAGCCCTAGAATTGTATCTTCATCCGGGTGGTGGTGGTGTTCAATTGCTTAGTTGTGTTCAACTCTTTGTGACCCCCTGGACTGCAGCACGCCAGACTCCTCTGTCCTCCGCTATCTTCTGGAGTTTGCTCAAATTCATGTCGTTTGAGTTGGTGATGCTGTCTAACCATCTCATCCTCTGCTGCACTGTTCTCCTTTTGCCTTCAATCTTTCCCAGCATCAGGGTCTTTTCCAATGAGTCAGCTCTTCTCATCAGGTGGCCAAAGTATTGGAGTTTCAACTCTAGCATCAGTCCTTCCAATGAATATTCAGGACTGATTTCCTTTAGGATTAACTGGTTTGATCTCCTTGCAGTCCAAGGGACTCTCAGGAGTCTTCTCCAACACCACAGTTTGAAAGCACCAGTTTTTCTTCACTTGTTGGTCCTTTAATGGACCGGAACCTGGTGGCCCGGAGAGTAGGAGAGAGAAAGAGGCTGCTATCCCCTGGTTTACGCGGAAAGCCAATAGAGTCCTGTTCTTAGGGCGCGCGCTGCTGCACATAGGCACCAGGCGCCCTCTCGAGTGGGTGAAAGCACAGTGCGCCTTCTCGAGAGGGTCTTAGAAGCCCGGGCAAGAAAGTGAGCTCAGCGGGCCTCCGCGCTCCAAGGAATTAGCCAGAAATAGAGAGAGAGAAAGAATAGAAAGAAAGAAAGACACGGGGACCCAAGCTCTGATGGAGCAAAGGTGTTTTAATCAACATGGCGTGGGCATATATACTGTAGTTATTCTCAGCAAAGATAAAGATTAAAATTCCAGACTTACAAAACATAAGATGATCCCTATCAAAGAGAGAGTTGCAAACAATCACCTTTTACCATATGGCTCATAAAAAGGAAGAGGGTACTTATCACCCTAAGGAGAAATGCCTGGATTCCTCAGCCCCGGGAAAGGTGTGCCTCTCCTCTTAATTCCTGAATATTCAGGAATCAATAAGGGCCAGAGGGTTCCTGACAGATCCAAAACAGCACACAGGAAGCCTCTTGTTAAATGCTTCCTGACAATCACTCAGCCTTCTTTATGGCCCAGCTCTCATATCTGTACATGACTATTGGAAAAACCATAGCTTTGACTATAGGGACCTTTGTCAGCAAAGTGATCTCTGATCTCTAATACACTGTCTATATTTGTCGTAACTTTTCTTCCAAGGAGCAAGCATCTTTTAATTTTATGGCTGCAGTCACCATCCGCAGTGATTTTGGAGCCCAAGGAAATAAAATCTGTCACTGTTTCTACTTTTTCCCCTTCTAATGACCATGAAGTGATGGGACCAGATGCCATGATCTTACTAAGTTTTAAGCCAGCCTTTTCACTCCCCTCTTTGACCCTCATCAAGAGACTCTTTAATTCCTCTTCACTTTCTGCCATCGGAATGGTGTCATCTGCATGTCTGAGGTTGTTGATATTTCTTCCTGCAAAGTTATCAGGGTGATCCTACCTTAAAAGACTTGGAGATTAATCAGTATTGTGACCCTCTTCCCAAGCAGTGTGCTGGCCTGTGTGTCAGCTTGGCTGGGCCGTGGGCCGTGTGCCCAGATGCTTGGTCGGACGTCAATCTGAATATTGCTGTGAAGATAGTTTTAAGATGAAATTAGCATTTAAAGCCACAGAGCTTGAATAAAGCAGGTCACCCTCCCCATGTGGGAGGATCTTGCCTGATCACTGAAGGCCTGGACCACAGGACACAGACGTCCCCCACGGAAGGGGCCTTTGGACCACAGCTGCAGGGTCAGCTCCTTTCTGGGTGTCCACCTGCTGGGCTAACCACTCCCCACAGTCCTCTGGGCCAGTTCCTTATGGTCAGCTCTCTGTCCCCCACCCTCTGGACACCGCTGTTTCCCTGAGAGCCTGACCGGTCCTCGGAGCAGGGGCCTTGGGGCCCTGCCCCTTGGGTGTTATCATCCGCTCCTGGTCGCATGCTGTGTGTGGAGTGTGTTCCAGTTCCGTGATGTTTCCTAGCCCTAGTGGCAGTGCTTTTGTTACTGCCGTGAGAGCTCGTGATTGACCAGACTCACCCACACTGCTGGTCCATCTTTGACCTGGTAGCACAGCCCTGCCTTTAGTTTCCTCTGGGCCGGGAAGGCAGGTGACATCACGTCATGGATTTTGTTAGCCTGAAAATGTACGCGTTCTGCTTTTGAGCGGTTTCTCCCCAGTGAACTTTGAGACTCTGGTCTGACAGTCCGGTTCTCTGCAGAGTGGAGGCACCGCTGACTGCTGTTGGCAGGTAGCTGTGGGCCAGTGGTGCTCCACGGAAGGAAATCCTTGTCCTCGGGATTCCTTGGCTTCTCTCAGCTTTGTTTAGGTGGGTCAGTGTCTGTCAGCTGGAGTCCGTGGGCTTTGCCTTCAGACACTGCTCCCCAGTTGTCCCTGCGGATACTGTCTCCCCATCCCCGCCCCCCGGAGTGTCCCCCGAGGGCTCAGGATGCGTCCCGTCTCTGCCGGCCGTGGTCCCAGTTCTCTGCGTGCTTGTCTGTTTTCCATCCTGCTACATCTCTCTCTGCTCGTTGACATTTCAGTGACCATCTTTTTCATTTCTAGATTGGCCTGGATATTTAAAAGCTTTCTGGTCCATGTTTTATATTTTCTCTCTCTTATTTCTTTAAACACATGAAGCATTTATTTTCTGTTTTTGGAAATCACTGGATCGCAGGTCTTTGTGGGTCTTGGTCATCATGGTTTCTTTTCTTTGTGTTTGTGATTTTTGTCTTAGGCTTTGTGTGGGGTGTGTGTGTGTCTTAGGCTTTTATCTGTGGGAATTGTTGGAGGCTGAGTTGGAGGGAATTTGGCGTGGGGGCGGGGTGGGCCCCGGGGCTGTGTGGACCCCGCAGGCCCACGCGGGGGGCTGCTGTGTGGATGTGCTGTGAGTACTAACGGAGCCCAGCTCCTCTCTCCGCACTGCTTCCCTTGTTTGCAGAGCCTTCACCCTGGGTGTGTTGTGGGAACCACGTTTGGTGGGAGAGGGGACCCTGGTTTGCTCCCTACATTTGACAGACGTGCATGGGAGGAGGGGGCATAAGAAGCCCCAGGTCACAGGGTCAGAGGTCCAAGGTCACTGGGTTAGAGGCTGCAGGTCACCTGGTTAGCGGCCTCCTGGGTGCTGGGAGACCCGGGTCTGCGGCGGTCTCGGTGGTCCCGCCGGGCTCATGCAGGTTGGGCGGATGTGTGTCCATCTCAGGTGGAAGCCCTCAGGGAGGGGGTGCTGTGCGGGAGGGGTGGGGGCTGGGGAGAACTCGTAGAGACACGTGTGTGCGGCTAGGGGCACTGCGACCCCCAGAGGAGGGCGGTGACCACCTCCAGGTAGTCGCCAGTGGTGTGAAGGGGGGCGGGGCGGGGATGGGGGCTCTTGGAAGTGGGGAGCCTGGGGAAGGAAGAGGCCTCGGGGAGGAGAGGGCCTCAAGGGGCAGAGGAGGCCCCGCTGACCTGCGCATCCCTGCTCCTCCAGGGGACGGCAACCTGCACCTCAACGTGACGGCTGAGACCTTCAGCGCGTCCCTGCTGGGCACCCTGGAGCCCTACGTGTACGAGTGGACGGCGGGCCATCGGGGCAGCGTCAGTGCCGAGCACGGCCTGGGCTTCAAGAAGAAGGATGTCCTCGGCTACAGCAAGCCCCCCGAGGCGCTGCAGCTCATGAGGCAGCTCAAGGCCCTCCTGGACCCCAAGGGCATCCTGAACCCCTACAAGATGCTGCCCACCCATGCCTGATGGCCTCTTGCAGCCAGACCGGGGGCCTCCATCCGGTCTTGGCATTGCCCGTGGGGTGGGCCTGCAGAGCCCCCAACCCACAGAGCCAGCAGCAGGCTGGACGACTGGCTGCTTGGTCCAGGGGCCCGAAGCTGGCCCCGTGAAGCCCAGGACACATGGCTCTCTCGGCAGGAATCTTCTGGAGCCCCGCTGTTCTGTTGGGTGAGCCGAATGCAGAGGGCCGCCTGTCCACTATTGCCTGCCCACTGGACAGACACTCCATGCCTCCGCAGGTCCTGGACAGGCTGGGTGGGCGCACAGTTCTGCCCACTCAGAGTCGACCAGGTCACCCCTGCTTGCCTGTGGCCTGTGGGATCCCGCCTTGTGAGGTACATCCCTGAAAGGGCGGTCCTACCACTGGCCCCCCCACTCAGCGCAAGCCTCTGAGGGGCCCCAGGCAGAGGGAATGAACTCCAAGTGGGTAACGGGGCACTGTCACCCCGAGCAGGTACTCCCCCGTTGACCTTGGTCCCCTGGAGCAGCTGCTGGGGCTTGGAGACGGTCTGAGAGGCTGGACTCGCCTTCCTTCTGGTGCAGTGAGCTTCCAATAAAAGTGATTAACCAGGATCCTCTCCTCCCTTTTGTTCCTAGGAAAGTGGCCTCACAAGCTGGGTGAAGGGCCCGTGTACTGTGTTCTTGAGCGCCGGAATGTCAGTGCCCTGGGGCCTGACCACCTGTGTGTGGGGGGGTATCCCTGCCCCGGCCCCTGGCCCCACGCCATGTCCCCCGTCTCCCACTGTGTGACTGGGAGGCCCGCCTCATCAGGCCCCTGAGGTGTGGCCTCTCCTGGCTTCCTAAAGTTGCCAGAGGCGGTCAGGTCCTGTTTGCAATGTGCAGTGGGGGACTTTGTGGTGCAGAGAGACCTCCCATAAGAAGTGTTAGGACTCAGCAAGTTTATTTTGGAGATTTAGAGTAATGCATGAATTATTAGAAGGCTTAACAATTGGAGGCATTTTCTACTATAGTAACAGTGGGGCTTTGAGAAGGTGGCTTAGTGACTCTGGGGTGGGAGGGAGCAAATGGCAGGGGAAACCCCTGCTTTCTTACAGGACAAAGCTGGTCTGCCCGAATGTCAAAAAGTGAAGCGGTAACCACTGGCCCTGCAGTTTGCCACTGGGGCTCACCCTGCAGTGTTGACCTGTATACACACACAGAGAACACATGGGCACGCACACGGCACACGAGCGTGCACACGGCACACGGGCACACATGGCGGTGGGCGGTGCCCCCAGGCGATGCGTGGAGCGCTGTGTGCAGCTGGGGCCAGTCAGCAGCTGGTTGCTGGCCCTGCGCCTGTTGAGGAGGAGGCAAGTGTGGCCCTTGAGGCCCTTGGGGAGAGGAGGGGACAGACTGCTGCTTCTGAGAAAGGACGCGGACCCTTGGATGCTGGTTCCAACAGAACCCTCCTGCGTGGAGACCGTGGTGGGGACTCACTTTGTGGAGGGCCTGGAGGTAGGGTCCGGTGGGGAGGAGACGTCATTGTCTATACTTCTGGAGGCTTTGCCTTGTTTTTCTGGCAGGAGCAGGTGCACTCGGATGGAACCTGGACGAGCCGGACACAGGCTGACTCAGGGCTCCCTTGGCTCCACTGGACTGGATGGCTGAGACAGGCCTGGGCTGCAGTCCGCCCTCAGCCCGCCTCGAAGGGGCCACGAGCCCGGCCCCCAGTGCCACGGCTGGCTGGAGGCCCCCTGCTTGGCCAGGGCCCCCTGGCTGTGGAAGGGGTGCACCCTGGGGGAGATGGGTGTTCTCCTTGGGGGGGGTCGTGGCTCAGCAGTATTTCAGGCCAGGGGCCTGTGTCCAACCCCCATGCCGGCCCAGAAGGGGGTGTCAGGCCACCTGTGAAAGCCTTCCTGGGCTGGGGGCCCTATAGTCTGTCCACCACTGGCCCCTCCTGCTGTCTGCCAGGCTTTGAAATGTGGTTCCCTCCCCACGGGTTGCTATTTCCCTACCTGGTCCCGGGACCCGCCTGGACTGAGGGCTCTGGGCCTCTCTGGGGCTCTGGGGCCCTCCTGCCTCGCTGGCCCTGTCGGCGGGCTCCGGCCCCTTCCCCACCATCCCGGGCTCGGCACGTGGCCCTGCAGGGCTCCCCGAGTGCCTTGTGGCTGGTCTCTGTTCTTGGCCTCCAGCGGGCAGCCCCTGCAGCTCAGCCTCAGACTCTGGAAGCCGGGGTGCAGGCTGGTGTTTCCCACGTGTTTCAGGGTTGGGGCAAGGGGGCCGGGCGGCTGACCCCCCAGCGGAGGAGGTGGCAGAGGCTGGGTCCTGGGAGGCAGGCTCACATTAGGCATTTCCTACTGGGGTGACCCCGAGGGTGGGGGCATGATGAAGTTGGGGGGTGGCCCCAGCAGTGGGGGGGATGACCCCAATGGTGGGGGTGTGACCCCGAGGGTGGGGTGTGACCCCGACAGTGGGGAGGCGACCCCGAGGGTGGGAGTGACCCTGAGAGTGGGGGGTTGACCCGAGGGTGGGGGGGGTAACCCCGAGGGTGGGGGGTGATGAAGGTGGGGTTCTTGTTCTAGGACTCAGCCGCTGGGATGGGGGCTGCCATCCTCTCTGCCCCCGCTAGCTGATGACGGTTCACTTCTGCCTCTGAGTGCCGCCCCCCCCCCCCCACCCCCGACGCCTCTCTGCTTTGGGGTGTCTCAGTGGACAGCGTCTTGGAGTCAGTGAAACAAGAGGGAGGGTGCCAAGCAGGCTGGACTGCCAGAGGCCCACCTTCCAGACCTGAAAACTCCTGTGTCTGGGGCGGGGAGCAGGAGAGACCCCCCCCCCACACCTGTGATTTCCCAGAATAATCCCCGAAGGTGCCTGGGAGGGGCTGAGAGTATATTGTCTTTGGATTAGAGAAAGTTGATTTTCACCTTAAAACCTCTAAACTGCAACCTGAGAAGAGGTTATGTAAGAGGAGGTCCCGCTGGAGGGCCCGGGGGTAGTGAGGAAGGGGCTGCGGGCAGCCCCCAGGTGGGAGGAAGCCGCAGGCAGGGGCGGGAGCCGCTGGAGAGCCTGGGGGTGCAAGGACGTCTCCCACTGCTCAGCCCCCGGGATGGGGTGCACCTGGGCAGGAGGCACCCTGCCCAGGCCTGCAGGGGAGCAGAGTCCCCATCCTGTAAGCTGGACTTGCATTCCAGAGCCCAGAGGCTTGGGGGAGACTGGTGGCTGTGTGGCCCTGCATGTGGGCCACCCGAGCATGTCCATCAGGACGCTGACCCCAGAAAGGTGCAGGTGGCCCTGACCCCTGACCTCACTCTCACAGAATGCTGACCCTGGCCTGCTCCCTGTCTCTTCTCTGACCTCTGCCAGGACCAGGGGCGGGGGCCCCACCAGCCCCACTGATGCCTGGCCCAAGGCCTGCTGTCCTAGGGTCCAGGCCCCTCAGACCCCGGGGGCCGAGAGAACAGGCTGTCTCCTCCTGTTCCCCGGGCGGCAGCCCCTTCCGGGACTGTCACCCTGGTGAACGCACTTGGGACGGCCCTTGGGGACTCCTGCTCCTCCCCGCCGCCCTGCGGGGACAGTCCGTCCTGGCAGGCTTCCAGGGCCGTCCTGGTGCAGGGGTGTGTGAGAAAGCAGCTGCCGGGCATCCCTGGTGGGCCTGTCTACCCAGGGCCTCTTCCCCTCTCTTCTCCCGCGAGGTGGTCCGGGCATCCCGTGGGGCGGCCGCCGTGGTCAGACGCCGGCCCCTTTGTTTCTGGGTAGAGTGAGCAGCAGCAGGATCCACAGCCCAGGGCAGTGAGGGAGCAGGTCGGGTGGTCGAAGGGTGGCCGGCTGGCGGCTGCCTGTCCTCTGTGGACCCCGGACTCAGAGCCGAGGGCGGGGGCCGCCCTGCGTGTGACCTGCTCCTAGGGTTCACCAGCCCGAGCCCCGAGGGGCCGCCGGCCCTGGGCTGGCGAGGGGGGTGCATCCGAGGTCTCTGGACGGGAGGACCCCCTTCTGCCGTGCCCCCGCCCCCGTTCAGGGCGGAGCCCAGGGGAGGAGGCGCAGCTCTGCTGGCCACGCCCCCGCACCTGCTCCCACGCTTTGCTGGAATTTTCTTGGAGTCCCCGTCGACTCCTGGGCCCTGACAGGGTGAGCGGGAGCCCCCAGACCCTGGCCTCACAGGGGCTCCCGCCATCACTTCTGAGCCCAGGCAGCCCCCCGCCCTGTGTCCCCCAGCCCAGATCTGAGCTGGGGCCGCAGTGATGGCCCCTGTGCTGCCCACCTTGTCCCGCTCCTCCTGCTTGGATCTGGGTGCTGGGACCCCAGCTGGAGAGCGATGCACCCCCTCCCATCCGTGGGTGTAGGGGCAGGAGAGGGGTTGGGTGGGGAGAGAGCGTTCCCCTGAAAGGTGGGGCCAGCCTGAGCCTTCAGGCGAGGAATGCGGAGGCCGCTGGGCGTGTGAGGGGGAGATGCCCCCGCCAGCAGCACCGTGGCCTCCGGATGCGGGAGGAGGTGAGCAGGACAGAGGGGGCATCTGGGCCTTTGGGGATGTTGGACGCTCCGGGTGACAAGGGCTGTGGCCGCTGGGCCAAGGCCTCTGACGTTGGCAAGGCCAGGCCGTGGGGACCCAGGGCGGCACGGCTGTCCCCCATCCAAGCGCCGCAGAGTGGGTGCTGGGGCCTGTCTGCAGGGCGGCCTCGGGTTCCACCCGCAGGGTCGCGGGCACGGGGCAGATGGCACGCAGTGATGCCCGCCTCCGTGGGGGCCCCGCGGCCCCCTAACCAGAGCTCCCAAGTCTGCAGGGCAGCCCAGGGCTGTGCTGCCCAGGGAGCCCCGTCCTGTCCTGTCCCCGAGGTCGGAAAAGGGCCGTCTCAGGAGACAGAGAGCCCCAGTCACAGGCGGGCGGTTCACAGGGCCCAAGATAGGCTCCTGATGACAGGAGGCTGGGAAGGGGGATGCGGGGCTCCTAGCCGTCCCCCGGGACCCCCGAGAGCCCGACCCTGAGGGGCTGTGATGGGGGTGGGGCACTCAGTGAAGGCACCTGGGAGAGTCCGCAGCAGCCGTGAGCCGGTGGGCTGGGTTGATGGAGGGTCTCTCTGGTGCAGACAGGCCACTCCCCACCTGTCGCTGTGGGGATCTGTTTGCTCCGGAGAAAGGAGGCCCAAGTCCCCACTGCCCTGCAAGGCTAGCACCCAGCCCCCTAGACCCCAGTTCCCCAGCCTCCAGCCCCCCAGGGCTGTCCCCCGAGCCCCCAGCCCCCAGCCCTCCCCCAACAGCGGCCGGGTTGGGCTTGTGCGTGGCCGTGTCTGCTCCCTGCCCCGTCTGGCTCCCCGTCCAGGCTATTCGTGGGCATCTCTCCTCCTGGAGGCCCCTCCCGCTCCGGCCCTGTGGCCCGTCCTTGCCCTTCCCACGGCTCTTGAGGGCTGAGCCCTGAGACGCCCTGATTTCGGCCGGGCCCGTGGTCCACTCCTGCTCTCTGCTGCTGGCTGCACCGGCAGGACCTGCTGCGGGCCCCTGCCTTTGACAGCAGATGCTGACTGCTGTGGCTCTGGGCTCCAGCAGCCTCGCCCTGAACTGGGAGTGCAGCCGTTGACCCTGCCTGGCACCTGGCTGCCCTCACCTGGAGCCAACACCCCAGGACCATCTGTGTCCCCGCAGGTGGGGCCCCAGGGGACCCTCGGGGTCTCTGCTCAGCAGCCTGTCCCCCAGGTCCATCACCAAGTGTCTGGGGAACGTTTGGAGGAGAGCAAACTTTTGTAGCAACAGCGAAGCCTGAGACCCCGGTAGGTAGGAGAGTGAGGGGTCTGCCCCAAGACCTCCTCACATGCGGCCCTTAGTGTTCCCCACCTGGCTAGAGGTGGGGCTCCTCACCCTGGGGGTGCTCAGGGAGGATTCTCATTCCCCTGGAGCCACGTGCCACCTTGCTGCGGGAGGAATGGGCCTCCGAAGCCGGAGCTGGTGATGGCCGTTTACCTGCCCAGCCCTGACCCGGAGGAGCCAGGCAGACAGCTGCCTCCTGGCCCAGCGAGGGCCCTGAGCAAGTCAAGGAGCCCCTCAGACCCGCACCCTGGGGAGGACCAGTTGCTCCAGCAAACCAGGGCCTCCTGTGCCAGGAGGGGACTGCCCCAGGGCCCCGGGGACAGAGGGCGGCTGCAGGCGGACGATGCCCTGCCTCCTGACCTTGGGCTGGGCTGTGTGGCTCCATTGGCAGCGGGGTGTGCGGGGCAGTGGTCTGTCAGGTGAGACAAGCCCATGCTTGGCCCCGTGAGTCCTGGCAGCCGCGCCCTGGAGCCTTCCAGTGGTTTGTCTGGTGTCAGGGTGCTGCAGGTGGGGCTCACCGGTGAGGTCAGGGCTGGAGCACAGCGCTTCCGTCTTTATCTCTTTTCATCCCCACTTCCCCCCACAGAAACGAGGTACGCGTGTGGGGCTCCAGCTCCCCCGAGTAAGGCCCTCCCGGAACCCCTACGGGGCCTGGAGGCAAGGCCCCGGCCTCTCCGCACCCTTTCTCGGGTGCGGGCTCTCTGAACTCCGCCCCCGCCCCCCAAGCTCTGCTGTGTCCGAGGTGCCATCGGAGAGAAAGTGAATGTGTCCCTGAGGCCTCTCCACCAGCTCGCCAGAAAGGCCTCTGAGCGCACGTTTGCCTACCCTCCCCGACAGGTCAGACCAGGCTGGGGAAGGGCCTGTGGACAGGCAGCCCCAGAGTGCCCGGCCACTGTGGCCCCCCGGCACCCACATGGCCAAAGACCCCGGCTGGCTGGGGCTGGGGTGCTTCACGGTGCCGTGGGGAATTTTGTCTTTCCTTATGGACCTAACTGGAGAAGGAAATGGCAACCCACTCCAGTACTCTTGCCTGGAAAATCCCATGGATGGAGGAGCCTGGTAGGCTACAGTTCATGGGGCCGCAAAGAGTCAGACACGACTGAGCGACTTCACTTCACTATGGACCTGACATTTGGTTAAAATGCTGCAAATGTTTCTCTCGGTTGTTGTCTTTGAAATTGTATTTATTTATTTCCAAAAGAAAGAAGTGTACTTACGTTGAGTAAAATCTGCTAAATTTAAAATTTTCTACCTGAATGTCCTCCTTTGAAAGTTCTTTTCCAGCCCAAGGTGTAAATAACAGCTAAGTTTTCTTCTTGGGTGAAGCTTTTGAAAAGGAGGAGGAAAAAGAGAAAAGCTGTTGACTTTGGCTCCTGCTTTCTTCCTTGTCCTCAGAGCCGTCTACCAACCCTCGGCAGGATCTGCGTCTTGCCCTGAGTTCTGCACCCAGAGGCCTTGTCGCCGCCCACAGCTCCCTGCAGGCCCCCCAGGCTGACCTACTGCACAGCGGGGCAGGGTGAGCGGGCACAGGCTCGTGGGCGTGTGCCAGGCGCCGGCCTCCCCCGGGAAAGCCCGGGCTCAGGAGTGGGTGCAGGGCGCAGCCCCACCCCAGGCTGGCAGGTGCACGTCTCGAGTTCCCACTGTGCCCAGCGTCACACCCTGCTGGTGCCCTGCGGCCTCCCGCCCAAGTGGGACAAGGAGCCAGGCCGGATCACCACCTGCCAGCATGCCGTCCTCCCTGGGGGGCTTGCAGAGGTAAGCGGGGGCTGTGTCATCACAGGGGCCAGATTCCTTCTTCAGTCCTGGGGGCCTGAGCGCCTGATGGACTAAGTCCTCCTGGGGCATCGCCCTGGACCGGGCATTCGCCCTGAGTTCACCCTCATGGGCTTCATTTCAGGCAGTGGGGAGCCCCCCTCTCCTGACCAGCCAGCCTTATCCCAGGTCTTGTCCTGGGCCTGGTGGGCGTTTGGGATAAGGGGGATGTGGGCAGAGGAGACGGGGATCTGGTGTCTGGGCTGGGGGCCTGGGTGGGCAGCTGCTGGGGTCGGGCTCTGCCGGCCTCAGTCCTGCGGTCATCTTCTGGGGGGCTGGCTGTGTCCCCCACCCAGCTCCGGCACTTCAGGGCCAATCAGCCGCCTGTGCAGTTCAGGGTGCTGGCCGGGCTCTGGGCCCTAGAGCCTGCCCATGCTGTGGAGGTCAGGAGGGGAGGGGCGTGGCATCTGCAAGCACCCCCATCCTCTCCTGGCCCGAGGGGGGCTGCTCTGCCTCCGGGGCCCCCCTCCCCTCAGCCCACAGCCACCGCTTCCCAAGGGCAGGGGGACATGACCAACCTCTTCCCAGGGCCTCCCCGGAGGGCTGGCTGGTGGGTGTCACTCCACTATCTGGGGTCCAGACCGGATCCCGCGGGCGGTCCCGGCCCTGATGGGAGGGTGGGTCCCATGGGTGCTGTTGGGACAGAAGGCTTGGGCAGCTGCTGTGGGTATCCCAGGCTTGCAGGTGCAGTGCAGACCTCGGGGGGGAAGGGCTGTGTGCAGGTTCACACTTGGTGGTCCTGAAGGCCGAGAACTTCAGGTTGGTTTTCTCTGACTTGAGGGAATGCCTGGGGCCCATCTTCTTGGTCAGCGCCCTGGGCCTGTGGGCAGAGAGGCCGCCTGCCACCCAGGACAGGGCACCAGCAGGCTCAGCCTTGCAGCACGTCTGGATGCCGCAGGCACGAGGGGACGAGTATGGGCCAGGGGAGTCCGGGGGTCCACCGGGACAGAGGGGATGAACGTGGGCAGGGGGAGCCCAGGGGTCCATGGGGATGGAGGAGACGGGTGTGGGCAGGGGAGCCCAGGAGTCCACAGGGACGGAAGGGAGGAGAGTGGGCTGGGGGCACCCAGGGGTCCATGGGGATGGAGGGGATGGGTGTGGGCCGGGGGCTTCCAGGGGTCCATGGGATGGAGGGGGGACCAGTGTGGGTGAGGGGAGCCCAGGGGTCCACGGGGATGGAGGGGATGGGCGTGGGCCGGGGGAGCCCAGGGGTCCACGAGGATGGAGGGGACGGGCGTGGGCCGGGGAAGCCCAGGGGTCCACGGGGATGGAGGGGATGGGTGTGGGCCGGGGGAGCCCAGGGGTCCACGGGGATGGAGGGGACGGGCATGGGCCAGGGGAGCCCAGGGGTCCACAGGGACGAGGGGACAAGTGTGGGCTAGGGGAGCCTGGTGGCCTGTTTGGCCAGACGGGCTGCCGGGAATGGAGACCAGACTTCTTCTGCTGGGCGGGGTGAGGGGTCTGGGTGAGCCTCCTGGCCTGAGATGCTGGGGCATCAATCCCCCTGACTGTATGGGAGCCTTTGGAATGGTCCCCCAACTCCACGCCTTGGCTTCAGGTCTTTGGAAAGTTGTGTTTGTGGTTTTTTTGAGATCAGCCTCTTGAGACAAAAATCTCCTGGGGTGCTGGGACCAGGGAGTGGCTGTGGGGGCTGTGTGAGCCCGTGGGGCTGTGTGACCCTGCGGGGGCTGGGTGATTCTCCTGGCCGCAGGCCAGCTCTCAGGGTGGGTAAACAGTGCACGTGGGAGTGCAGGCGGATAGGGGACAGGGCAGGGCGTCTGGCAACGTTCTGCTGCGGCAGGGCTGCGGTGGCCACGTGTGGGCTGGATGGGGACAGAAACAGTCCAGAGTGGGGCTGGCCAGAATGCTTGCAGTCCGCTTTTCAGTGGACAAGGGGACACTTTGGTCTGAGCATGAGGTGATGGAGGCAGAATGGCAGCTGAATGATGAGGAAGAGTGGACTGTTTCCATGGTGACTGGGCAGAAGAGTGGACCTGTTTCCATGGCGACCCCGGGGAAGAAAGCGCGCAGCTTCGCTGTCTGGGACAAACTTGAATCTCCGTGTACTGTGTCTGTCTGAAACACATCTCCCCGCAGCCATGCTGCCTCCCACACTCTCAGATACTGTCTAGTCTGCTCTAGTCTGCATTTATTCTTTGCCAGTCTGTATCTGGAGCTTTTCAGGTGATGCAGTGGTAAAGAATCCGCTGCCAATGCAGGGGAGTCAAGAAACCTGGGTTTGATCCCTGGATTGGGAAGATGCCCTGGAGGAGGAAATGGCAACCTACTCCAGTGTTGTTGCCTGGGAAATCCCATGGACAGAGGAGCCTGGTGGGCAACAGTCCACGGGGTCGAAAAGAGAGTGACACAGCTTAGCGCCTAAACAAGTCTATACTTATTGACTCTGTATCTACTAGATTCTGTATCTACACCTATTCTCTTCTACATCTATCCTTTTCTTTCTGTTCTGTTTGGTTCTATTTCACACTATTCTCTAAGAGTGCTGGCTGCAACCTCCGGCTCTCAGGGTGTGACCCACTGAACTGACTTCAGGGCAAATGTGGTGTCACCCGAGGTGAGGAAACACCCCCAGGTTGTAGAGCATGAAGCAGCCCCCTTGGGGGAAGGACTCAGAGGGCCCTGTTGGGGTCAGGCGGGCCACCCTGGGCTCTCCTCACATCAGCAGTCCTGTAAGCAGCCCCCAGAGGCCCGGCTGCGCCAGGCCGTGCTGACCCATCTCTTGGGCTCAGTGGCATCCCTGGCGACGCCCTGCCCCACCAGCAGCTGCGCCCAGCTGTACGGCCGCGGGGCTGAAAGGCCCTGGCCGCCTCTCACTCCCGGGGCTCGGCATCTGAGTTTCCCCTCCTGGAAAGTGGCACAGCAGCTTCCTGGGGGGGGTGCCGTCTCAGGACAGAGTTGAGGGAGAAGAAGCAGAAATTGCAAGGTTCTTCCTGCCAGCCTCAGATTCCGGCCAAAGCAAGGCACCGTCACTCCCGACTCGGTGGGCGGTGACAGGTGGGGACTGGCTGAGGGGACGGGCGTCTTGGCCACGTTTCTTCTCTGTTGCACCCTGCAGGCAGCGGCAAGGTGACTTTCCTTTCTGTCTTAGCAGGATCCCCTGGGTGGAGGGTGCCCCCACTCCTTCCCTCTATGTGGGATATGTTGAGTTTGGACATCTGGGCCCCATCCCTTCTTTCTGGTTTGATCTTTGTACAGATTGGAGAAGGAAATGGCAACCCACTCCAGTACTCTTGCCTGGAAAATCCCATGGATGGAGAAGCCTGATAGGCTACAGTCCACGGGGTTGCAAAGAGTTGGACATGACTGAGCGACTTTATTTCACTTTGTACAGATGGCTGTTGCCCTGGACTCACTGGGCCACGGCCTCACCCATCCTGATCACAGGGTTCCCAGGCCCAAGGAGACCTTGGGCAGCCCTGTGCCAGACCTCCTGCTGGTGTGTCTGGGGGTGGGGGTGGGCAGCGGGGGCCAGCACCTCCTTGTTCTTCTCAAACAGCCGAGCTGGGGCAGGGGGGCAGGGTCTGGTTTCCTGAGGATGAAGCCTTCCCAGCCAAGGGCTTATCTGTGAGGAGGGAGCCTGCCTCCTCTTATCCTTGAAGTCTTATAAGTTCAGTCTTATCCTTGGCCCCTGCTAATTAAATGCTGCCATTGCACCTACCTCCTTGGCTTGGCCCCACACCCAGTAGGGCATTTGGGGCTCAGCAAGGACAAGTGGAAGGAATGATGGATGGACAGACCACCACTGGTGACCACTGTGGGTGTGTTTATGTGGCCACTTTGGATCCTACACGGGAGCCCTGGATTGGGCCCTGGGATCAGCCAAGGGAGATTTTGTTCTGGAAAAGCAGGAGGACAGATGGAGGCTTTGACCTTGTGTGTCTGTGGGTGTGTGGGGGGCCGGGGGGGGGGGAGGCTGGCCCTTTTCAGCTCATTCCTGTGTCCCTCAGGCTACGGGATCACCGAGGAGGGGGGCAGATGACCAGGTGTGGCCCTGGGCCTCCAAGAGCCTTCTGCCTGTGGCGCTGGATCTCGTCGGGCGCCGTGTTTCTCGATTCTGGGTAAAATTGGCTGAGTACAGAGTGGTGGGCAGATGTTGTCCTTCTGGAGAACTTCCTTGAATTGGAGATTGGGTGTCCTCGGACTGTTTATAACCCATAATTTCAGATCTTTTATTGGTTCTTACTCAGATGCTCAGAATTCTCCCTGAACGGCCCCACCTGGGGCACTCAGCAGTCGGCCGGCTGCTCACCTGGGCCTTGGGGGCTAGGGGCCTTGAGCTCCCCCTCGCCAGCTCCCACTGGAACAGGAGCAGTGCCCCGCCTGGCGGCCCCATCAGCTCCGGCCCCTCTGCTGCAGGGCTGGCTGGTGCCACTTTTGAGCCCACGCTCCATGACCCTAATAGCAAACCCTGAGGGGTGCTGGCCACCTGGCCACCCCAGGAAACCCCTGTCCCTGAGCAGGGCAGAGGCCACCACCTGGCTGTAGCCCGGAGCCCCCACACTTGGGCTCCACATGCAGGAGGCTTGGGGCTCTTGGCAGTCTTCCTATTGAGTGACTGGGGCCAAACCAGAGAGAAAGGGGCTTCACCAAGAACCCTTGGTTTGAGTGGTCAGGTCCTCACGGTCCTTCCTCACAGGAAGCCTCTTTAATCAACAGCACAGGAAGCGGTGTTACATGGTTTCTAATTTTCAGGTATATTTAAATATTCTACAATTATTGACTTTCAAAAGGTGACTTTTGAAAAAGGTGACTTTTTTAGCCCTGAACTCTTCAAAAATATTTCTATTTATTATTTGACTTTTAAAAACAGCTTTATTGACATGTAATTCATATACCCCACGCTTTCCCCAAAGTTGTGCAGCCGCTGAGCTGGCCCTAAGGGTGAGGGTCTGTGAGCACTCCCTGGGGCAGGGGGAGGGGACTGTGAGGCAGACTGGGGAGGCGGTTTTTCAATGTTCACTTAAAAAAGATGGGCAACGCGAGAGTTGTGAGTTAAGTTTTATTTGGGGCAAATGAGGACCACAGCCTGGGAGACAGCACCCCAGACAGCTCTGTGAGACTGCTCCAAAGAGGCAGTGCGGGGGGGGCGGGGGGGAGGCCAATGTGTGTGACTTTGGTGAAGGAGGAGTTCATGAAATCAAGCGCTTATCTTACAAAAGGTTTTCTGCTAGTCATGAGGAGCTGATGTCACCGTGAAGGGATTTAGTGATTTCTTAAGATGAGGACATGCAAGACTTGGGCTCATAAAATCAGTTTCTGAAAATATTTATGTAAAGACCTGTTCCACCAGTTTTCCTGGAGCAGAGTGCCTCATCTCAGGGAGTGTCAAAGGTTAACAGCTGCGGCTGTACAGGATTCCATTCCCCAAGACAGATGGCAAATGCCCGGGACCCTGTGTCCCTGACGGGCAGAACAGCCTTCCCATTGCCAGCCCCAGAAGTGGCTCCCTGAGCACCAGTCCTGCTGGGCGGACTGCCCAGCCCATCCCACACCCACACCCTGCTGACTCCACGGGTGTTGGGACCAGAGGGTCTTCTGCAAAGGAAGAGCCTCTCCTTAGAAATGAGGGATTTCTCTGAAGACATTATTGTTCTTGGGCTGCTGTTGTTACCACCAAAAATCTTGGATTCTCTGCCCACCGAAGCCAAACAACAACAACAAAAAAAAAAACAGACAGAGTTTGGAGGAAATAGGTGGCTTTAATCCTCAACCAGTGCGGGGAGACAGAACAGAACAGGCTTGTGCCTCGAGGACTGTGCCCTCTTCCACGAGGAGTCGGGGGGTCCCACAGATGAGGGCTCACAGTTGGGGTGGTGATGAGGGACGGGGACATCAGGATCTGGTGTTCTTCCTCCTCCTGCATTGTTTCGGAAGCAGTCGTAGGTTGATGTTGGGTAGCTGGGTCTTGAACTATGTTGTGTATTGAACTATGGCCTTCTTTCTGAATGCAAAAAATGAGAAAAACTACAAGAGGTGGTCTGCAGAGAGAGAGAGAGAGAGCGTGCAGTAAAGGTGAGCACCAGATATAGGATGTGTTACATAGAGTTAATAGGTGCAGAAATCGTTCTTGCAGAGTCAAAGGCCGAAAAGCAAACTTAGTTACAGGTCATCGCTGTTCAGACTCAGTCGTGTCCGACTCTGTGGCCCCAAGGACTGCAGCACACCAGGCTTCACCGTCCATCACCAACTCCCGGAGCTAACTTGAACTCATGTCTGTCAAGTCAGTGATGCCATCCAACCTTCTCATCTTCTGTGGTCCTCTTCTCCTCCTGCCTTCAATCTTTCCCAGCATCAGGGTCTTTTCCAATGAGTCAGCTCTTCTCATCAGATGGCCAGAGTTTTGTAATTTCAGCTTCAGCATAAATCCTTCCAATGACTATTTGGGGTTGATTTTCTTTAGGATTGACTGGTTGGATCTCTTTGCAGTCCAAGGGACTCTCAAGAGTCTTCTCCAACACCACAGTTCAAAAGCATCAATTCTTCAGCACTCAGCTTTCCTTATGGTCAAACTCTCACATCCACACATGACTACTGGAAAAACCATAGCCTTGACTATGCGGACCTTTTTCAGCAAAGTAATGACTCTGCTTTTTCATATGCTGTCTAGGTTGGCCATAGCTTTCCTTCCAAGGAGCAAGCATCTTTTAATTTCATGGCTGCAGTCACCATCCATAGTGATTTTGGAGCCCCTCAAGATGAAGTCTCTCACTGTTTCCATTGTTTCCCCATCTATTTGCCATGAAGCGATGGGACTGGATGCCATGATCTTCATTTTTTGAATGCTGACTACAGATTAGGAACAGTTAAACTGAAAACTAGGAGTGATCAGGCCTGCTCATTATTCTCTGTTTCTTTGTTTTCAGGGAAGGAGAGAAAAACTCATTACTCTTTTCTCCTTTCCACTGCAATACTGTGGAGAACTTGTTTCCTTAAGGCCAAAGGGGTTATTGTAAATGAGATAGCAGAAATTTCCAAGAGGTGCTCAGTGCGGCTCCTCTGAAGGGGCCAGCAAACACCCAGTGTTTGCTGAAGGGAGTTTTATGTGTCAGAACAAAGTCAGGCCTGGGGCAGACTGAGGGGAAAAGCCAGGCCCGTTAATGTCCCAGGAGGGCCTCGTCCAGCTGGGGTTAAACTCTAACTATATGGGATGATAAAACCCCGTGTAAAGTAGATAGCCAGTGGGAACTTGCCGTGTGGCGCAGGGAGCCTAAAGCCAGTCAGTGCTCGTGACAACCTGGAGGGGTGGATGGGGAAGGGAGTGGCAGGGAGTTTCACGACGGAGTGGACACGTGTAGCCCTGTGGCTGATTCATGGTCGATGTATGGCAGAAACCAATGCTGTAAAGCAATTATCCTTCAATTTAAAAAAAGAAACCAACCGCTCAGGCTCTAGTGACAAGCTGCCTTCCCTGGAGGGTCTTGTGAGCTCTGCCGACGCGGCTTGACTGCGGTGTGGGAACCCCGTGACCACAGCGTGGCCTTCCAGAAGTGCACCCCTTTGGGGCTTGGGGAAGGTGTGCGGCGAGCAGACCCTGGGGCCTGGCCCCTCGGCTGCCGCACCGTCTCCCGCTGCCTCTGCGGCCACCCTCCTGGGGCCCACGGGTGGTGACTGCGGGCTGACGTGGGCATCCTTTCCCGGCAGCCCCGCCCTGCATGTGAGCATACTACACTTGGTCCAGCGTAGTCCCGAGCTTACGGAGGCTCAGCCTGTCTGCCTGCTGGTTCCTGGGAGCCTCTCTCAGGTGGATCTCAAGTCCTTCGTCAGGAGGACATGAGGGAGCATTAGGCAGCTGGGGGTTGGAGAAGCTCACATTATGTCTGGAAACCCAGGTATGGTAGCAGATGCAATGGTGGAGCAAGGGACTCCCCTGATGGTCCAGTGTAAAGAATCCACCTTCCAAACCAGGGGACGTGGGTTGGATCCCTGGTTGGGGAACTGAGATCCCATATGCCGTGACTCGTGCGACCCAACTGCTGAGCTGTGTGCTCTGGAGCCCATGCTCTGCAACATAAGATCCCATGTCCACAGCTAAGACCTGATGCAGCCAAATAAATAAATAAAAAAAAAGGGTGGAGGGAGGGCAAAGCATGTGCCACAATGGCTTGACCTTAAGGGGGTGTGTGTGGAGAGCAGAAAGTGATGGCAGGGCCTCAGATTCCCCCAGCTTGTGTCTGAGACTAGGCTCTGGTGCAAGAGAGGAGACAGGAAGCAGTAGCAAGAGGGTCATTGAGAAGCTGTGATCACTCATCTAGAGCCAGACATCCTGGAATGCAAAGTCAGGAGGGCCTTAGGAAGTATCACTGCTAACAAAGCTAGTGGAGGTGATGGAATTCTGGCTGAGCTATTTCAAATCCTAAACGATGATGCTGTTAAACTGCTGCACTCAATATGCCAGCAAATTTGGAAAACTCAGCAGTGGCCACAGGACTGGAAAAGGTCAGTTTTCATTCCAATCCCAAAGAAGGGCAATGCCAAAGAATGTTCAAACTACCGCACAATTGCACTCATCTTACACTCTAGCAAGTAATGCTCAAAATTCTCCAAGCCAAGCTTCAACCATACATGACCCATGAACTTCCAGATGTTCAAGCTGTATTTAGAAAAGGCAGAGGCACCAGAGATCAAATTGCCAACATCCATTGGATCATAGAAAAAGCAAGACAATTCCAGAAAAACTTCTACTTCTGCTTTATTGACTATGCCAAAGCCTTTGACTATGTGGATCACAACAAACTGGAAAATTCTTCAAGAGATGAGAATACCAGACCACATTTCCTGCCTCCTGAGAAACCTGTTCAAAATTGGGAAAGGAGTACATCAAGGCTATATATTGTCACCATGTTTATTTAATTTATATGCATAGTACATCATGCAAAATGCTGAATTGGATGAAGCACAAGCTGGAATCAAGATTGTTAGGAGAAATATCAGTAACCTCAGATACGCAAATGATACCATTCTAATGGCAGAAAGTGAAGAGGAACTAAAGAGCCTCTTGATGAAGGTGAAAGAGGAGACTGAAAAAGCTGGCTTAAAACTCAGTATTCAAAAAACTAAGATCATCTCATCTGATCCTATCACTTCATGGCAAATAGATGGGAAAACAATGGAAACAGTGACAGACTTTATTTTCTTGGGCTCCAAAATCCTGTGGAGAGTGGCTGTGCCATAAAATTAAAAGATGCTTCCTCTGTGGAAGAAAATCTATGACAAACCTAGGCACCATATTAAAAAGCAGAGACATCACTTTGCCATCAAAGGTCCGTCTAGTCAAAACTATGGTGTTTCCAGTAGTCATGTACAGATGTGAAAGTTGGACCATAAAGGAGGCTGAGCACAGAAGAATTCATGCTTTCAAATTGTGGTGCTGCAGAGTCCCTTGGACAGCAAGGAGATAAAACCAGTCCATCCTAAAGGAGATCAGTCCTGAATATTCACTGGAAGGACTGATGCTGAAGGTGAAGCTCTAATACTTTGGTCACCTGATGAGAAGAGTCTGTTGACTGGAAAAGACCTTGACGCTGGGATAGATTGAGGGCAGGAGGAGAAGGGGATGACCGAGGATGAGATGGTTGGACGGCATCACTAACTCAATGGATATGAGTTTCAGCAAACTCCGGGAGACAGTGAAGGACAGGGAAGCCTGGCGTGCTACAGTCCATTGCGTCACAGAGTTGGACATGACTGAGTGAGTGAACACCACCGAACACACCATTGCGTCAGAGCTGGCCGTGTGGGTGTGAGCTCGGGGAGCTCCCAGCTGTGTCCACTGAGAGGACCCAGCAACTGACAACGTCCCGGAGCAGCGAGCACCCCCAGCCCCCAGGCTGTGGTCCCTAAAGACCGTTTCTTTTCTTTTTTTAAGCCTGTTTCTTTCCAGCGAGACCGGGTTGTCTTGGTGATGTGGCTGGTCACAGGCCAGCAGGCAGGTGTAGAGGGCGAGCGGGCAGCGCCCCGTCATACCAGACAGCAGACCGCCAGCGTTCGGCTGCCAGAGGCATCTACAGTGGCTGGAACTGACTGGATACAGGCACATTTTTTTTTTTAACAAAGCTTTTTCTACTCTAGTGATAAGGACCAAGAGATGAAATGTGAATTCATTTAAATGGCAATAAAAACTGGAGATTGAAATAAACACAAGGGGCACAGGACTGAGGTGATGAAAATGACCAAACACTTCCGAGAGCCTAGAGAGAAAACAGCCCCTGGGTGCACGGACCTGGCCCTTCCCCGGGGAAGGCGACGCTGGGCCCAGATCCACCCAGCGCCCCCTCCCGGAGCAGCCCCGGACCTCCGCCCCCTGCGACGGGGCTGCCGGCTCCTGCCTGGTTCTCCCCGACCTGTCCCGCTGGACATCTCTCAGCTCGTGGGCCTTCGCCCTGGATCCCGTGCCCCCGGAGGTTTCCCTGCCCTGTCCCGTGGGGAGGCCGCCAGCCCACGGCTCCTGTTCATTCCCCAGCTGGGCCGGCCCCGGGGAGCACTGCGCGAGCCCCGGGCTTCCTCACCGTGTCCTAGCGTGTGGGACTCCCCGCCATGTGTGTGTCCAGATCACAGAACCTGAGATGGTGGAGGGGTGAGTCCCTGGACATGTCCGTGCTGGGCAGGGGCTCTGAGGTCCCGAAAGGCAGTGCGCCCTGGGAGGGAGGGAGTGCCCGCCCAGCCCACCGCGTTCATGGCTCTGAGGGGTTTCCTCTGATGGACGGAGCCGGCTGGGAGTCCGGCGCTGCGGCCTGTCCATGGGTGGCCGGCTGCTCGCTGCCCCGGACGGCATCAGGCGCCCTCCCTGCCCTGGGGTCCCCTCCCTTCCTAGCACCTGGCAGGCCCCTGCTCCCTGACACTGTTTAGAATTGTTCTGCTATGACCGTATGATGTGCTTCCATGGGAAGATGAGTTAAAATTGAATTCTGAGTTAAAAACTCTCTTTGGGGGATGACATGAAGCTTCGAGACTGTTGGGTGCGGGGTCCGGCCATCTCCTTGCCCCAGAGCACAGTGGGGGTGGGGACCTGTGCCCCGCTTGGGGCCAGGGGGACAGAGGGGTCTCACGGGGCGGGCCTGCAGCCAGTGTGAGCCCACTTCTGAGTCTCTGTCTGGGGGGGTGTTGAGAGGTTCCTGCGAGGCCGGGGTCTGGCCGCCCGCTGTCCGGCATCACCCGCCAGCTGCCCTTTCCTCCTGGGCTCCTCCCCCGCATGCCCCTGCCCCATCCCCGCAGAGCGCTGTGCAGGGGCCCCAGGCAGTCAGGGAGCTCCCTCCCGGCTCTGCTCCCTGTGCCAGCCTCCGTGTGCAGGGCGTCATCGGCCCCTCTCACCTGGGACCTGACCGCCGCACGGAGTGGCCCCTCGTCCCCTCCAGCCCCGCCGGGCCCTCCACTACCCCCGGAGGCCTTCCTGGTCCCAGCCGCTGCTGCTCCACATTGCTGGAGCCCGAGGAACCAGCTGCCCTGGGGACACAGGCCGCGTGGAGACGCGGGCCCAGGAGGGACCTTCTCCTCTTTCGGATGCGGGGACACCTGGAACTCACCCTTCCCTTGGATCCGCCTGAGAGGAGGCCTCAGAGCTGGCCCTGACACCAGCAGGGGGCAGGTGGTGAGGAGGGCGCTCAGGGGGAAGGGCTGTGAGCCTTGGAACCAACCTGGGAAGGGCAGTCGTGAAGCCTCCCGGTGCCTGGGGGCAGGCGGTCAGCGCCGGTCCGTCCTGGAGACGGTGCCTGGCTGGGCGGCTCCTCCCGGGAGCTCAGAGCAAGGCTGAGCGGAGCACATGCAGGCCTGCCACCCCTGAGAGGTCAGGATGCTGAGCCATCAGCGTCCCTCCCGCACCAGGCTGGTCGGGCCGTGCGCCGGGTGTCTTGGGGGCAGGGGTCTCAGCAGAGGCCACAGAGCCCCGCCTTCTTGACTTGCACCTGTCTGCAAGAAGGAAAGGAGTGGGTGACGTGTAGGGGGTGGTGTTCCAGCTGAGTGAGGGGTCCCGGTGGGCCCCTGCCTGGCAGCACACAGGGGCCTGCCCGCTGGAAGATCAGGGCCAAAACACCTGGATGCAAGCGGTGCCTGCACTGTACACAGGCTGTGGCAAACACCCGGAAACAACCCAGGTCCCGGAGACGGTGGCTTTGCCAACACCCTGCTGAGGCCACAGGAGGCAGGCAGGGCCAGGGCCGCCTGGCTGTGAATTCCGTCCAGATGTCCAGGAAGTGCCTGCAGCCCGAGCATCAGGACTAAACAGGGGCCTGACTCGGGGGCTGTTCTTGCTGCAGGCTGGGCCCCCTGGATCCAGGGCCACGGCCGGGCCACAGGCGAGAAGCTCACTTGTATTTCAGAGGTGTGCCTGCCTCCATGGGCAAACCGAGCTAGGCCCAGGTTGCAGCCCACCGTTTCCATGGATTTACACAAACACGGTTGAGGCTGACAGCCACCACCTTCTCCTTGTGCCCCCAAGGACAGAAGCTGTAAACACTAAGTGAAGCTTTCTCAGCACTCCCTTGCAGTTGGGGGGGACCATGTGACTGCATTTTGGCCAAGGTGGAGGAGGAGGTTTGTTAGAGGCTTCTAAAAGGCTTTTGGTTCCTAATTATGACTGGTCCTGTCCTTTCTACTTTATTGCTGATGCAAATGTTTATGTGATGGCTGGAACTTGGCAGCCATCTTGTGACTATCGGGCCACGAGCATGGGGAGAGAGACGTCAGTTTTCTCAGTGTGATGGGGCTGAGTCTGCCAGAGCCAGCAGCTTCCCTCCCAAGCTTCTAGATTGGTGAGGGGAGTCTGCCATTGTTTTCTGATTCTTGTGGCTGAGGTTCCAAGTCACATGTGTTTTACTGTTGTTGTTCATTCACCTGGTTGTGTCTGACTCTTTGTGACCCCGTGGACTGCAGCACGCCAGGCCTTTTTATGCTGATGTGTGAATGTATGTCCTGGCCCTGGCAACTCCTTGAGCTCCGGACTCTTTTTTCAGCACTGCTGGGCACCTCCTCTTGGTGTCTCAGGACATTTCACACTCAACAGATTTGCTTCCGATCTTGTTCCCACCCTGTGGTTTCCCCTCCCTCGGCACCCCAAGCCAACTCAAACCAGGAGGTCTGCGGTGGGGGGTGGGATGTGTGCTGGGCTTCACTCACTCACTCAGCACACACGAGCCGAGCACCGCGCACGTGCCAGCTGCCCTTCCAGAAACTGAGGAGCTTACCTGACAGTGGGCAGAGCTTGCTGTGTGCTTAGTCGCTCAGTCCTGTCCAACTCTCCGAGACCCCATGGACTGTGGTCCGCCAGGTGCCTCTGTCCGTGGATATCCACCAGGCAAGAATACTGGAGTGAGCTGAGGAAATGGCAACTCACTCCAGTATTCTTGCCTGGAGAATTCCATGGACAAAGGAGTGACTGTCACCTCCAGGGGATCTTCTCAACCCAGGGCTCAAACCCAGGTCTCCTGCAATGCAGGAGGATTCTTGACCATCTCAGCCACCAGGGAAGCCCAGTGGGCAGTACAGACTACAAAGGGACAGATGTAATTGCGACACCCTCAGGTGGCAGTGAGATATGACGGGCAGGGTGAGCTGCAGGGAGGTTGGGAGACCCCCTGCCTACAGCCCAGAGAAGTGGGGGGCGGCTCATGCAGAAACTGGGTAGACAGTCTGCTGCTGAAGCCTCCTGAGTGCAGAGGTCCTGGGGCTGGGTGTTTGAGGAACAGGAGGAAGTGGAATGGCTGGAGGGTAGGGGTGGAGCCGGGGCCTGGGGACCGGCTGGAAAGACTTGCACTCTCCTGAAGGGTTTAGCACAGGAGGCTCTTCAATTATGGGATTTAATCAAGGGTTTGGGCTTGTTGAAAGAAAATGAAAGTGTTAGTCACCCAGTTGTGTCCAACTCTTTGAGACTCAATGGACTGTAGCCCACCAGGCTCCTCTGTCCATGGGATTCTCCAGGGAAGAACACTGGAGTGGGTTGCCATGCCCTTCTGCATGGGATCTTCCTGAGCCAGGGACCGAACCTGCATTGCAGGCCGATTCTTTACTGTCTGAACCACCACAGAAGACTTTGAGCACTTCGGATTTTTTAATAAAAGGGTCTTTTGGACTGCTGAGGGGGAATGAACCACGGGGCAGGGACACAGGAGGGGGTAGCCAGGCCACCAGGGTTCGGGAGTAGCGTGGATCAGGACAGAAGGTGGCAGGGGGGTGGGGGGTGGGGGAAACGGACCAGAGCAGGTGAAGGAGCCACTGTCCCTGGGGGTAGGCTGGGTTTGGAGGGCAGAGTTGGAGCCAGTCTGGACCTTGGAGGCTGCGATGCCTCTGCACACCCCAGTGGGGGTTCAGGGTGAGCCCAAGCTGGGGTGTAAGTCTGGGGCGGCCTGCAGATGGTGAGCAGAGCTGAGACTGGCTGGGCCTCCCCCTTCTCAGTACAAAGTGGCCCTCCGGGTAGTGCGGCCCAAGGAGCCCCTCACGGCTGAGTCACTGCAGCTTCTTCATCCCACCAGGGGATGGCAGGACAGGGAGTCCCTGCCTGTCTCTCCTCATCTGCTCACTGCCTCTCCCTGTGAGTTCTGGCCCAGGACCCCTGCCCACACCACCTTCAGCTCCTGCACCCAGGCAGGCCCCCCTGCCCTCACGGGCCCTAGGCTGGAACTCAGGGGTCTCAGTCAGGCCCGTCTCTCAGGGTGCCCTGCTCAGGGTTGAGGGTCCCCAGACCTGTTTTCACCTCTGACTGTCCCCGCCCCGCCAGGGAGTAGGTCCCCCTCTTGGCTTCTCCCAGCTTCTGAGCAGTGGACAGTGCAGGGAGCGAAGTGGGGGTGGTGTCTGATGACTAAGGCCCATCCTGGGCTTCGCCCCCACCCCAGGGACCCCACGGGCCAGGGCACAGTAGGTGATGGACACAAGCTATTACACGGGCGCTGGGGAGGTGGAGCGGGTAGGGAAGGGGATAGGCAGCAGAGGCTCCTTCCGGGCCCTGTACTCAGTGCTGAGGGGTCCTCTGCCCACAGGTGCTTCTGGGCCATGCTCCTCCTCCTGGCCCTGGCTGTGCTCCTGCTTGCCGGTGTCATGCATGTGGACGTCAGGCTGCTTATGCCGTGAGTCCTCCACTGGGTGGCCTGAGGTCTGGGCACTGCCCCCTCCCCGAGCAGTACTGGGATGGGACCCCAGCATACCCCACTCCAAGTGGCACCCAGCCCTGCCTGTGACTGTGGCAGGCCACGCCTCACTTCCAGGCCTCAGCCTCCCCTCTGCAATGGAGGAGGGGCTCTTCCTGTGGTCACCCAGCCTGGGGGCCTCCTAGTATCTCCCATGGGCCGTAAGCTGCCCAGAACTCCGGGGAGGGATATGGGAGGGTTGAATCTGGGCCAGGTTGGGGGTGCCCTGGGCAGAGCTGCTGTGTGCAGAGGGTAACCAGGAGGCAGGGCTGGGGTGGTTAGAACCCCCTAGTGGTCTGGGGGTCAGGACCCCTGCCCCCCTTCTGGTTGGTGGTATGGCCTCTGTGAAGCCCAGGGTCCTCCCGATGGCTACCCAGCCCCAGTGCCTTAGCCTGGCTGCTGGGATGGCCCTCCAGCCCTGGGCCTGGCTGATCTCCACAGGAGAGGGGAAGTGCTAAAGTTCCTGGGTATCCTTGCCTACCCCCCAGGCCTGGCACTAGCCTCGGGACCCTGTCTCCACCATCCTGGGTCACTCTCACCAGCCCTGTTTTGGGGTCCTGTGTTGGGGCAGGGTGGGCACCTGTAGCTCCAGGCTGGTGTCCACAACTGGGTGGGTGCCACCCTGATATCATGGGAGTGGGCATCAGCGTCCAGTCTTGCCCGGCGGTGAGTCAGCCCGCTCAGCATGAGGGGAGAGCCAAGCACCGCTGGTCATATGGCCTGGGTCACAGGGCAGAGCCATGCTGGGCGCCCTCAGAGCTAGGCAGGAGGTTGGGAAGCAGAGGGGTGCAGGGCCTGGGAGAGCAGCCTGCAGTATGTGGGAGCAGGTGGTGCAACCACTGGAAGGGCACAGCTAGGGCGGGGTCTCAGGTAAGGGGGCACAGTGGCGGGGTGGGCTGGGGTGTTTCCAGCTCAGGGAGTGTGGGTCGGGGAAGCGTGGATGGTGGAGCAGCTTTGCGGGCCTCCAGGTTCAGGGGTCGCGGGGCTGGGATTTCTCCTGCTGGGCAAGCGCGAGGATCCCCGGCCCACGGCGCTGCATTCTTCCCCCAGCCAACTCGGGGACCAAGTTGACGGGCCCCCCGTCACCAACGTCATGTTTCTTAAGACGCACAAGACGGCCAGCAGCACGGTGCTCAACATCCTTTTCCGCTTCGCCGAGACGCACAACCTGTCGGCGGCGCTGCCTGCTGGCGGCCGCTTCCACCTCGGTTACCCCTGGCTCTTCCTGGCGCGCTACGTGGAGGGCGCGGAGCAGGGCGGCCCCGGGCGGCGCTTCAACATCATGTGCAACCACCTGAGGTTCAATCCGCCAGAGGTGCGCGGGGTCGGGGCTTTCCGGGGCGGGTCTCCCGGGGCTGGGCTCCATGGGGGCGGGGCTTGCGGGGTCTGCGGGCGGGGCTCATGTAGGGCGGGGCTCAGGGGCGGGGCTCCTTGGAGGGCGGGGCTTCCCGGGGCAGATCCTTCTGGGGGCGGGGCTACTGGAGGGTGGGGCTTTCCGGGGCGGGGCTCCTGGGCGGGGCTCCAGAAGGGCGGGGCTTCCCAGAGGGCAGAGCTTCCAGGGGCGGTGCTCCTGGAGGGCGGGGCTCCGGTGGCGGGGCTCCTGGAGGGCGTGGCTCCCTGGCGGGGTCCCGGGGCTCCAGGGGGCGTTGCTCTCTGAGTCAGCAGCGGGAACCGGCGTCTGCCGCCTTCTCCCCTCTTCTCCCCCTCCTCCTGGGTCCAGACTCACCAGCTCGTCCCTCCGCAGGCCCTTTTCACGTGTTCACGGCTCCTTCTCTGGGTCATTCGGGTCTTAGCTTAGAGGGCATCTCCTCCTGGGGGCTTCTCTGACCTCCTCCCCAAAGGCTTAGCAGGGGTGACGGGGAAGGTAATGGGGGCCGGGGCGTAGCCAGGCTCAGGGGTTTTCAGGTCGTTCTGGATGCTGGTGAAGGGTGGCAGGCAGAGGAGCCAGGTGGCCTGGACTGGATGCAGGGGACTGGGTGGGGGGCCGGGGGCAGGCTCAGGTGTGCTGCAGGGTGGGGGCAAGGGAGGAGGCACCACCTGCCCCCGGGACCACCCCCGAAGGAGCCCAGGGGTCACCAGCCCTTCCCCTTCTGTCTCCCAACAGGTGCAGAAAGTCATGCCCAACGACACCTTCTACTTTTCCATCCTCAGAAACCCCGTCTTCCAGCTGGAGTCCTCCTTCGTCTACTACAAGAGCCACGTCCCCGCTTTTAGGAACGTCACCAGCCTGGACGCCTTCTTGGCCTCGCCGTGGACCTACTATAACCAGAGCCTGGGCCTGAGCAACGCCTACGCCCGGAACAGCATGTGGTTCGACCTGGGTTTCGACAACGACGCGCCGCCCGAGGAGGACTACGTGCGCGCGCGCCTGCTGGACGTGGAGAAGCGCTTCCAGCTGCTGCTCATCGCGGAGCACTTCGATGAGTCCATGGTGTTGCTCCGGCGCCTGCTGCGCTGGCGGCTGGACGACGTGGTGGCCTTCAGGCTCAACTCGCGCAGCCGGCACAGCGTCACCAGCTTGTCGCCCGCAGGCCAGGAGCGCGCCAAGCACTGGTGCGCCCTGGACTGGCGCCTCTACCAGCACTTCAACCGCACCTTCTGGGCCCGGCTGCGAGCAGAGCTGAGTCCGCGGCGTCTGCGCTCCGAGGTGGCGCGGCTGCGCGAGCGGCGGCGCGAGCTGGCCGCCCTGTGTCTGCAGGACAGCGAGCCCAAGAACAAGTCGCAGATCACCGATTTCCGACTGCGCCCCTACCAGTCAGGCAGGGCGGACATCCTGGGCTACAACCTCAAGCCGGGCCTGGACAACCAGACGCTGCAGACGTGTCAGCGGATGGTCATGCCCGAGCTCCAGTACATGGCCCACCTGTACACCCTGCAGTTCCCCGACAAGCCCCCCAAGAACATCGCCTTCCTGGAGGCCTAGAGGGACGGCACAGTGGACTCTGGCTGGGCCCTCTCCTGTTGTCCCTGGAAGGCCCTGGGCGCTGCCTCAGGCTCCGAGGGGTCTCCTGGGGGCACCTGGGGTACCCAGGCCCTGCCAGACCACCAGTCCTCAGGATGAAGACCACCCATGATCCATCCTCTCGGAGGTGATCTCTCCACTGAGGACCCGAAATATAGGACACCATCGCACCTGAACTGAGGATGTGAGCCTGCTCATCAGATTCACCAGATAGAAACGTCTTACCAGGTGGGAAAGTGAGAGATCTTCCATCAGAAGAAAGGAATCTGGAGCTCAGAGCGGCTCCCCCTACTTTGCCAGCCATGGGGACATGACCCTGGTCACTGAGACACTGTCAGCACCCCACACTCTGGAGGCGGGCCTGGGGACCTGGGTCTGGAAGGGTCTGGAATGCTCAGTTTTCCTTCTTTGGCTGTATGAGGCTTATTTCCAACTGAAGAACGGTTTTGGATTGAGAAATGTTAGAACTGCTTACAAGGCAAATGGTTTAGCTGGAGCACAGGTTGAAGCATGTGCTGCAACTCTGAGCTGCGACAACCCCCCCAAAAGATGAGTGGAGGAGGAGACCTGCCGGAGAGCTGGGAGGGGACTGCTGTACCCTTGGTTGCCGTGGAGACAGCACTGGATGAAACCCCAGAGGAGGGTGGCTTCCAGGTCCCCTTTCTTGTGGTTTGTGTGGAGGGAGTGAGGATGCCTGCTTGGTAGAACGCGATCCCTGGCTGCTTGGGGGCCCAGTGGTTAGTGGGGTGCACACACCCAGAACCATCTGCCCTATGCCTGAGAAAAGTGGACTGCCTGGTAGCCCTTGGGCTACCCAAGAAACAGACCTGCTCTTTCACACTCAGCTGAGAGGCTCAGCCTTGCCTGCCTGTCTGGCTCTGGGGTCCCCTTCCTTCCACGTGGGGACCTCAGCCCTGAGGACCCTGGCACCTGCTCAGGTGCTCCTGGGTCCAGACATGTCCACACTTTTCAAGAGAATCAGCACTTCAAAGAGAAGGGGAACTCTCACCCACAGAACAGGCAGCAGCTAACTTGGACACAAGTGAATGGAGGGACTTATGAAGAATAAATTTTCAGTAAGAATATGGGATATACTGCAGCAAATTTGAGAATAAGTGACAATATTTAGAAACAGAATAAAATGAACAGAGTCCATGCAGGATGGACCAGAGATCCAGGTCAGCAGGAGACGCCCCCCTCCCTCCCCTCTTCTGCCCCCTCCCCTCCCCCACCCCCAGGAGGTTCCTCCATCCTCCACCCAGAGGAAAATGCAAAGAGGGAAATTGCAAGGGAGAGAGGAGACAGGGACTCAGATCCCAGATGAGCCAACCTGACAGGAATCCGGGAAGGGGTGTACGGGCCATGGGTGAGAGCTGATAGCCAAACAAAAATGGGAAAAATGACCCTGATTTAAAGAAAGCCTCCAGCTTCCCTGGTGGTCCAGTGGTAAAACCTGCCAGTTCAGTAGACACAGATTTGATCCCTGACCCAGGAAGATCCCACATGCCACAGGACAACTAAACCCGGGCTCTACAACTACTGAGCCTGTGCTCTAGAGCCTGGGGGCTGCAACTACTGACCTTGTGAGCTGCGGCTACTGAAGCTCACGGCTCCCCGCACCTGTGCTCTGCAACAAGCAGAGCCACTGTGGTGCGAAACCCGTGCGCTGCAATTAGAGAGTAGCTCGGGCAGCAGTGAAGACCCAGCACAAACATAAATAAATAATAAAACTAAACATTAAAAAAGACTCAGTGCAGCCAAAAATAAATAAACTAAAATAAAAATAAAGACTCAAATCCCATCACTGCCCTGAGCCTCAGGCACATCTGCCAACCACCAGAGAAAACACAATCCCTGCTCAGCTGATGTGAACAAGCGAGTGAATCTAGGATAAGCAGGAAGTATGGAGGCCTCTTACTACCAAGCGAGCGGGCTGTCTCCGGCGAGCCGGTGTCAGACCGTCGCTGCTGCCCATAGAGCCGGCACCGTGGAAGTGGGCTGTTCTCAGCTGCATGGTAACCAACAGCGTGAAAGTGCCATGGAGATTCAGTGACAGTTACTTTTGTCTGAGGTTGGCAGGAGCGTCAACCAGTACTATCTTTTTGGAGGGAAAATTGGGGGTATTTATCACAATGTAAAGTGCATGTGGTTTGTAACAGACAACTTTGGAAACAGTCCATCTGCTTGTCTGTCCAGAAGACTGTTTAACGTGCAGAGTCTGACGCCGCCAGTAAAGCTGGCAGCCTGGACTCTATGGTCTCCTTTCCAGAGGGGCTCTGGCTGTGTGTTGTTGGAGGCGGGGTTGGTGGGCAGGGTGCCCACCCGGCTGCCCACCCGGGGTGGGTGTGCAGGGGAAGCTGGGGAGAGAGGCTGGTTTTTCAAGGGAAGCAGGTTCTTATGCGACATCTCCATGTTTTAAAAAGCTGGCATCTAACTAAAACATTAAAACGCTTGAGAGAGGGACCAGGGCATGTGTGTGTGTGTGAGTGTGTATGTGGAGGGGGGGGCGGCCTCCTTCCATGGCCCCCAGGCACCCTGTCCCGTGCCGCTGAACAGGCGATGCAGGGGCTTGGAGGCCCGTGTCCCTGGGCCTGGGTTCTCCGAGGGAACTGGTGAACTGTGGCTGGTGGCTGGGGGCCAGGGACAGAGCTTGGCCCTCCCTTCCAGTTCGGATGGGCTCTAGAGACGCCAGGCCGTGCTAACGCTTCCTTAACACCTGTCTTCCCCTTTCCGCTCACTGCAGACCCTTGGGCTTTTATGTGGGTGCTGGCTGCCCGCTGGGGACATCCCGGGGCCCCTGGGGTGGGCAGAGTGATGTGCGCCAGGTCTCAGCCCGCTCTGCAGAGGGGGCGCCACAGTGCCGCCCCACCCCCTCAGGCCGCGGGGGCCCGGCTCTGGTGACCCGCTGTGGCCATGGTGAGGAGAAGGCAGCCCAGACACGGGGCAGGACGGGGGCTGCAGCCCGGTGGGGGCACCCTGGGGGCCGGGGGCGGGGGGTGCGAAGGACCACAGAGCACTCACTCGCCTCTTCATGGGAAGCATCTCTGGGCCGCCACACCGAGCCCCCCAGGGAGGTCAGCCGTAGCCCTGCACGGCCTTGCTGGAGGATGAGCGCCCAGGGGGAGGCCGGTCGGTCAGCAGAGGGGGGCCCTGGGCGGCCCCATCCTGATGCGGCCCCTCCCGTGGGCCCTTTCACCAACCCCGCCCGCTCTCTGTCACGCCAAAGCCACACAGCTGGCGGGACGGTCCTGGGCCCTGACGCAGCCCTGGGCTGTGGCCAGCGTCCGGCTCCTGGCCACACAGTGGGGTCTGTCTCTGCCCGGGAGTGGGTCAGAGAGGCAGGCGCTCCTGCGGCCACCCTGCAGCTGGTCTGCCAGCCTGGTGAGTCCCTCTCCGCTCACCCATACCCTGGCCCTGGGGCTCGGGACCTGCCCCTCTTCGGGGTGGGGGCGATGGGCTTGTGGACCAGGGTCCCTTCCTCCATGGGACGATTTCCTGAAGGGCCCCAAGGTAGGTTTAGATGATGGGATGGTTGTCGACTGGGTGTCAGGGCCCAGTGGGCATTGCTGCTCACATGGACTGGAGGTGACGCTTCAGCAGGCAGGAGTGTCTATAATTGAGGCCTCGCCCTGGACAGGGCCCCGGACACCTGGGTTAGACTGGAGACCCATCGTGAGGGGACAGCCAGGTCTGCCTGTCTTGAGTGCAAAGGGCCTGTGACCTTCTCCTGTGAGTGTGCCGTTGCCGGCCTAGAGGGTGTGGGCAGGGGGCTGGGCTGGCTCAAGCTCCAGGGTGGGGCCCAGACAGGACTGGCTGTGGGACTGCAGGGCAGGCCCTGCCTGGACACAGTGACCCCCAGGGGCTCCCAGCCCCCAGGGTCCAGGGCCAGGGGACCAGACTGTCGTGGAGGTCCCTTCTCCTCCCCAGGCCTTGTCTCCCCCTCTGTGATGCATCGCCCCTGGGGAGGTCCACGCTGGGGAGGGAGGATGGGCGCTGTCTCCCCTGAACGCCGGGGCACAGCCATCCTGGTGGTGCCAGACGCCTGGAGCCTGCCGCACTGGCCCAACCCGGCAGGCCTGTGAGCTGGAGGCCCTGCTCCTCAGCCTAGATTGAGCACCCCCCCCCCCCCCCGGGACTCGCTCTGCAGGGACCCAGGGCCTGGCCCGGGTCCCCTGGCCTGCAGCACCGCCCGCTCTGTGCAGGGGGCTCACTGGCCAGCGGGCCTTTGGACCCTCCATTCCCGCTGCCTGGGCCCGCAGCGGGGGCGGGGCCCGCGCCGCCTGCTTCTGCTGGCACAGGCTCCGCGGGGACCCCAGGGGAGAGAATGTCCCCTTGTGTCCCTGCAGCCTGCGGGGCACGCAGCACCGGCACCTGCTTCCTGCTGCGGCACAATCGCCCTTTGCATGCAGAGCGGGGTGGCCCGGGGCTTCCAGGACGCAGGGAGCCCCTCTTCTGGCACCGACCCCAGGCGGAGGGTGGGCGGGCCTGGAGTGAGGCGGGGTCTTCAGGGCTGAGTGGGGGCGGGGTCTGCAGGGCTCAGTGGGGCGGGGTCTGCAGGGCTCAGTGGGGCGGGGTCTGCAGGGCTCAGTGGGGGCGGGGTCTGCAGGGCTCAGTGGGGCGGGGTCTGCAGGGCTCAGTGCGGGCGGGGTCTGCAGGGCTCAGTGGGGCGGGGTCTGCAGGGCTCAGTGGGGGCGGGGCCGGCTGCCCGTGAGCCTCCCAGGGGCAGGCGGTCCTGGGCAGAGGTGGACCCGGCTGGACGTGTATGTCTGCCTGGGGGAAGTCAGGCATGGAAGTGTGTGCGTTCGTCCTGGTCGCCCCACTCTCCATCCCGACTGTGTCCTTGGATGCGCTGGCCTCGCTGTGCCGGGACTACCTCGCCTCAGCACCTGATCTGGTCACCGCTGCGTGTCTGGCCCTCAGGCCTCCACTGCTCAGACCCCCCGCTCACGTTGCAGCCCCGGGACCCCTCTGTGCTGTGGGGAAGGAAGCGGACTCCATCCTGTCCCTGGGTGCGGCCCGAGCCCCCCAGCTCTGTGCAGGTAGCCAGATCCTGTGTGGCCCAGGGAAGCCCATCCGAGGCCCCGCCCTCGCAAGCCTCCTTCAGGTGCATCCTCCTGGGAGGGGGGCAGCCCCCGCAAAGGCTGCCCAGGCCACTCTGTCATCCCTGCAGGAGTCTGGCCTGTGGGCGAGCAGGGCTGGGAGACCAGCCAAGGTTTAGGGATTCAGGCTTTGTGGGGCTGGGGGCCCAGAGCAGGGGCCGTTGGGGCCTGCGCTGTGGTCAGACGGCCTTGCGGAAGGGGCCCCTCTGCATGGTGGCTGAACCCAGAGGCGCTCCCTCCTGTTGGGGGCAGCCAGTGCCCCGGGTGGCAGTCTCCCCTGCGCCTCCCCTCTGGGTTTCGGCTCTGGGAGGCCCCCCTTTCTTCACTGCACTCCCAGCCTGGCTTCTCCCCTAAGTATGCTCCCGCTTCTGGGGGCCCGTCATGGCGGACATGGATCTTCCTCCACCCCTGTGTGGGAGCCTCTGCTTTTCAAGTTCAAAGCCCTGCCCCTGAGAGCAGACCATCGACCCCACTTCGACTCCTTTCTGCCTGGAGCGGGCAGGGCAGGGCAGGGCCACAGAGTGGTGACCTCTCTGGCCTCTTTGGGGTCCCTCTCACTACCCCCACTAGCCTGTACCACCCCTAGTTCTCTTGCGGGTACACGTGTGAGCTATTTGGGGTGCCTATTGGTAGGGGCATCTCTACTGGGCCTCCAGCATCCCCAGCCTTGCTCAGGAGCCTAAGGGGGCGGGGTGGCAGGTCCCCTCCCCCGCTGGGGCCTGGAGTGTGGGACCTTTATGTGCAGGAGACCAGCTGGGGCCCTCTCTTGGGTCTGCAGGCAGCCCCTACTTCTCTTGGCCACTCTCCCGAGTCCTCTGGCCCCGCGGACCCCAGTCTGAAAACAGCAGCATGGCTGTCTTCCTCCAAAAAGCCTCGGGCCAGCGTGTGGGGCAGGTGAGCAAGCTTCGTGTCCCTTCGTGGCCTCGTCTGCATGTGGTGTCTGCACGGCTCCTGTGGTCGAGGGGCCTCTGTCTGGGGATGCTGAGCCCATCCTTATTCAAAACCCTTGGGTCTGACTGTCCCCTTAGCAGCCTCCTGCTGGGCCGGCGCTGTGATGGAGTCAAGCACGTGGGTGGGCAGGGTCCAGGGGCTCTGACACCAACCAACTCCCTCTCCCTGGGTGATGCTGAGGAGAGGAAGACATTTGAGCTGCAGTGTCCTCGGGGAGGGGCTGTCCTGGACTGGAGGGCGGGGCGGTGAGGGGGCCTGGGACAGGGCGGTCTCTGGGGTTGGCACAGGGAAGGTGGGTGGGACACCGGCATCTGCAGAAAACCCTCACCCATCTGGAGGGACCAGCGAGGAGCCTGGAGGACTCCCCCGCCGCTGACCCGCTGACCCTGGGTCCTCGCCCCTGCCCGCAGAGCATGGGGACCCCGCGCGTCCCCGCGCGGACCGTCCTCTTCCAGCGCGAGCGGACGGGCCTGACCTACCGCGTGCCCGCGCTGCTGTCTGTGCCCCCCGGGCCCACCCTGCTGGCTTTCGCGGAGCAGAGGCTCAGCCCCGACGACGCCCACGCCCACCGTCTGGTGCAGAGGACCGGCACGCTGGCCGGGGGCTCCGTGCGGGTGAGCGCGCTGGGGGGCGAGTTCAGGGGCCGCGCGGACGGACGGACGTGGGACTGAGGCTCGGCTCCACTCCGCAGTGGGGCGCCCCGCGGGTGCTTGGGACGGCGGCCCTGGACGAGCACCGCTCCATGAACCCCTGCCCCGTGCACGACGCGCGCACGGCCACCGTCTTCCTCTTCTTCATCGCCGTGCGTGGCCGCACCCCCGAGGCCGCGCAGATCGCCGCGGGCAGGAACGCCGCACGCCTCTGCTGCGTGACCAGCCGGGACGCGGGGCGCAGTTGGGGCGGCGCGCGGGACCTCACGGCGGAGGCGGTGGGCAGCGCCGAGGAGGGTAGGTGGGCGCGGCCGGGCCTCCGAAGGGGCGAGGGGCGGGGTGTCTGAGCCGGGAGGGGGCGGCGTGTGCACCCGGGGCTGGTGGGGGGTGTTGGGCTGGAGGACCCGCCTCGCCCCGCTCCCAGCCTCAGTGCCGCCCACACCGCCTGCTCCGCCGTCTGGCCCTTGTGCCTGGGACCCTCAGCCCCGTGCCCTGCGGGCTCCTGGGACCCTCAGCCCGGCGCCCCGAGGGCTCGTCGCCTTCCTGAGCCTCTGTCCCGGCGCTGAGCCTGCTGGCCCGAAGCCCCGGACGGTCACTCTCTTACTCCTTTCTCCTTGGCCTCCCCGCCCTAAGCCCCGCCCTAAGCCCCGCCCCCGCCCCTCCTTGCCAGGGTTGCAGCCGGGTAGGTTGGCTTGACCCCAGAGCTTTCCTGTGTTCTTGCTGTCGGTTCCCTGAGGGCTGACCACCATTGCCCTCTGGAGCCACCCTGCCCCTGGCTTGTGGGTGCTGACTCAGGGGTCACTCACTCTAGCAGGTGGGAGCTCTCTGCTGGTGTGGACCCCACCCCAGAGGACTCGATCCCATTGCTAGGAGGGGCTGCCCAGACCTTTCAGCCCTCAGCTGCCCCTCTGCCTAGACACGCTGGGTCACCTGGCACCACCAGTGGCCATACATCTGTGCTCAGGGACTGGCCACCTGCTGACCCGCTGAGAGCTCAGCCTGGGGCTGCCTAGGCTCGTAGTCCAGCCTGGGTGTGGGGGGCGGAGGAGCGGAGGGTGGGGGCTTCCTCCTGAGCAGTCCCCTAATCAGAGGCCCTGGCCCCCACCCTCCCCGTCCCCCGGGGTGGTGGTGCTGCCTGCCTGCGGCCACAGCCGTCCCCTCCTGGGGTGACCCCTGGCCCCTCCTTCCTGCAGACTGGGCCACGTTTGCCGTGGGGCCAGGCCACGGTGTCCAGCTGCGCTCTGGCCGCCTGCTGGTGCCGGCCTACACCTACCATGTGGTCCGGCGGGAGTGCTTCGGCCGGATCTGCAGGACCCGTCCCCAGTCCTTCGCCTTCTACAGCGACGACCACGGCCGCACCTGGCAGCACGGGGGCCTCGTGCCCAGCCTGCCCTCAGGCGAGTGCCAGCTGGCTGCAGTGGATGGCGGGCAGGCCGACGGCGTTCTCTACTGCAACGCTCGGAGCCCGCTGGGCAGCCGCGTGCAGGCCCTCAGCGTGGACGAGGGCACCTCCTTCCTCCCTGGGGAGCTGGTGCCCGCCCTGGCCGAGACCGCCCGGGGCTGCCAGGGTAGCATCGTGGGCTTCCCAGCCCCGCCTGCCAGCGGCTGGGAGGATGAGGGGTGGTCGATGGGCACCAGCAACCCCCTCCGCTTACCACACCTCTGTCCTGGGGCCCAGGATGTCCCAGAGGAGGGCACCCCCGGGGGCGGGGGGCTGGGTGCTACGGAGGGCTGTGGCGACGGCCCCGGGGAGCCTGGCCCCTGGGAATCTGGTGAGAACAGGGGCTCCCGGGCCTTGGCGCTCCTGGGACCCCCTGCAGCTTTGTCGCAGAGCCCCACGTGGTTGCTGTATTCCCACCCCGTGGGGCGCAGGGCTCGGCTCCACATGGGCATCCGCCTGAGCCGGTCCCCGCTGGACCCCCACAGCTGGACGGAGCCCTGGGTCATCCACGAGGGCCCCAGTGGCTACTCGGACCTGGCATCCATCGGGCCTGCCCCCGGGGGGATCCTCACCTTTGCCTGTCTGTTCGAGAGTGGGGCCAGGGTCTCCTACGAGGAGATCTCCTTCTGCATGTTTTCCCTGAGGGAGGTCCTGGAGAACGTGAGGCTGGGCGGGGGGCACCCCGGCCCTGGAGACAAGCCTGCGGGGCACTGCCAGCCCTCCTGATGGGCCCCTGGTGCCCAGGAGGGGCAAGGAGGAGGACGGGGCGGCGGCCGCTGGGAGGCGGGGGCAGAGGTCCCGTGGGCAGGGGGCTGTCCCCAGGTGACCCGCGCAGGCCTCTTCCCAAGGCTGACCGCGGGCTGGGGGCCTGGGGTGGGAGGGGGCACGGGGACCCTTAGTGGAGCACACGGGGCTCGGTTGTCGGTACGGTCTTCCTCTTTAATCTTGCTCGGCTCACGACCTTCTGGCTTATGAACGAGAAATAAAGGGATCCTGCGTATCTGTCCAGGGGCGTCTCTCCTCAGTTCTTTCTACTTCGAAGCCTGGGGAGGGTCCGCAGGGCTCTAGACACCCCCGATCCCATTGCGGGGTCTGCCTGCCTTAGCCAAACTCCCCCGGGCCGGCCAGCTGCCTGGAGGGGCGGGGGCGGGGCAGCCGCCTGGAGGGGCGGGGCGGGGCGGGGCAGCTGCCCGCCCTGGCTGGGTCCCCGCCCAGCATCTTTCGGTTTCCTCTTCTTTGCAATATTTTACTTTCTGGTTATAAAAATAAAATACACTCGTAGAAAATTTGGAAAACAAAAAAGCGATGCACACAGATTCCCTTGCTCCCCCCACAACTATGATTATCTTTTTGGCATTTCTTTCTTGAAGAAATTCTTTTTGCGAAGCGTGACTTCATTTAGCTTGCCATTCACTACCCTCCCCGTCGGCCCCGTTTCGGGCCCTGCAGGGACCTTCTGGGCTGGTCGGTTTCCCTGGTGGCCAGTCGCGCGTGGTGAGCACCTCTGGGGCGTCCTTTGCTTCCTTAGGCTGGCTTCTGGGCCAGCATGACCGTCTTGCACTCTATTCCCAACGCTGGGGGTGTCCAGGAGGCCTCGGAGCAGCGGAGGGCCCAGGGGTCCCCAGGGAACTCAGGACAGCCAGTCTCTTGGGAGCCAGAAGGGCCCCCATTGCTGCCTTCACTGTCAGCCCCCTGCAGGGGCCACCCCCTTTCTGGGGTCACCCCCGGGCTCCAGGCAGTGGTTGGATGGAGGTCTGGGGCACCCTAGAGCCTTGAGCATGTACACCAGGTGACCCCCACCCCTGAGCAGCCTCAGTGCCCCTGGAAGGACACCCCTTCTACCTGCTGCTTTGGGGCAGTGGCTTGAGGCCACTTTTCTGTTTTCAGGTTTAAGCCCCAGAAACCAGCACAGAGGGCAGGTGGGGCTCTCTGGAGGCACACAGGTGCATGTGGCTGGTGTCCTGCACTCCCCTCTGCACTGATTCATGCCCCCAGAGCCACCCTGAATCTCAGCTTGTGACTTGTATGGCAGCAGGAGGGTGTGTGCAGACACAGCTGAAATCAGGACTGAGAGGGGGTCGGCAGGAGCGAGCATCCTCACGGAGGGGAGGGGACGGTTGGGGGAGTACCCTCACAGGGGGATAGGACGGTCGGGGGAGCACCCTTACAAGAGGAGAGGATGGTCAGGGGAGCACTCTTACAGGGGGAGAGGATGGTCGGGGGAGCACCCTCACGGGGGGAGAGGACGGTTGGGGGAGCACCCTTACAGGGGGAGAGGACAGTCCGGGGAGCCCTGTGGGGATGAGGCCAGGACTGCAGCAGCCTGGCACAGGTACTCGGATGCCCGGAGCCACCAGCAGTGGAGGGGCAGGGGGACCCTCCCTGGAGCCTCGAGAGGGAGCACACCTCTGGGCCACCTGATGGGGGGCTTCTGGCTCCAGAACTGGGGCAACTGACACCCACTGCTCATGTGAAACCGCTGCTGTCCTGCCTGGGTGCCCTGGACCGGCCCTGACCATCATGCCTCTGAGTCCCGGTCCAGCATCCCAGCTGGCCCCGCAGGCACACGGCCACCCTCCTGCTCCTGCTTCTGGGTGAGCCCTCCACCTACTCAGGCCAGCCAGGGTGAGAGGCCTCCCAAGTGAGCAGAGCTGGCCCTTGTGACCTGGCCGTCCCGGAGCTGCGGCTCCCTTGGCTGGCCCCGTCCTGGCTCCCTGATGTCCAAGCTGTTGCTGCGGGCCTGGGTTAGGGTGTGACGCCCTTGGGTAGGGAGACAGGCCATGGGGAGAGTCCCTGGGCTCAGGATGGCTGGGGCCCCCCAAAGCTCCCTCAGCACTGAGGCCTGCCGCTGCCTGAGCCTGGTCTGTCTGGGGCCCGAGGCTCGAGGCCCTGGTCTTGGGTGGCTCATCTGGGCCAGCTCGCCCTACTCTCTGGGCCTGGGTCCCACTGTCGGCTTGCGGGGGGTCGTGCCGGTCCTCGGCCCTGCTCGCAGAGCTGGGAGACTGTCCCGGGGGGAGTGCCCACTCCCTGTTCCCTGGGGCCCCCAGTCCTCAGGAGCTGCCCCTCTGCTACCTGCCCGCTGCCCTGCACCCCAGGCTGCTCCGACCCGGGCCCTCCGGGATGGCCCTGTGCTCTGCCGGCTGCCTCCTTCCTCCCCGGACTCGATGGACCGGCCCCTGGGCCATCCCTGGCTCTGTCATGGCTGCGGCGCGGTCCCCAGGTGGGTTGGGCCTTGCTGGGCTTCTGGTTCAGACTGTCCGTTTTGTCATTTTCTCCCCGGTGTTTTTCCTTCTGTTTCCCTTTCTGGTCTCACTGGACCGGCAGGACCTCCAGCCTGAAATAGGCGTAAGGTCCGGCAGACAGGATCCAGGCTCCCTCAGCTGTCAGTGTCCTCAGCCTGGAACCTGTGAGCTTTGTGACAAAGGGCCCCCATGACCGAGACTAAGGGCCTTGAGATGGGGATTACCCTCGGTTGACGGGCAGGCCGGCTGTTACCCCAGGGGCTCTGAGAAGGAGGGCGGAAGGTCGGAGGGGCAGCAGGTCTGTGGCGCTGGGTTTGCAGACGGAGGCTGGCCGTGGACCCGGGGACTGCAGTGGCCCCTGGGGCCTGGGAAACACTGCGAGCAGATTTCCTCCTGGGGCCTCAAGAAGGACAGACGGAGGACGCTCCGTCTCTGCACAGCGGGACCCAGAGCTGTGTCATTGTGGGTTCGTCCCAGCGGCTGCAGGAAACCCGGACAGGTGCTGGCTGGGTGCCTGGCTCCGTTGCAGCGCTTCTGGGGCCCAAGGGCCTGAACGCTGCCCTGCTCGCGGATGTGTCTGACTCTCTCCTGTGTGTTTTCCATCCTTCTCTGTCTCTGTGCTTCATTCTGGTTAGTTTCTCTTGACTTTTCTTCCAGCTCACTAGTCCTGTCTCTGCTGGGATTAACTGGCTAGAAGTTACTGCTTCCTGCCCCTTCGGTCAGGCTTCCCTGGTGGCTCAGATGATAATGAATCCGCCTGCCATGCAGGAGACCTGGGTTCGATTGCTGGCTTGGGAAGTTTCTCTGGAGAAGGGAAAGGCCACCCACTCCTGTATTCTTGCCACAGACAGAGGAGCCTGGCGGGTCGCAGAGTCGGGCCCAGCAGAACGATAACACCCTGTCTGTCTGTCTTCTCTCTGCGTGTCTCCTCCCTCCCCTCCCCTCCCCGTCTCTGTCTCTGTCTCTGTCTCTCTCCTTTTCTCTCTCCCTCTGTCTCTTTCTGGACTCCAGCGCTGTGCTCCTTTTTCGTCTGTGCACAGAGGCGAAAGGAGAAAAGATCTGCAAGGTTTCCCGTGTGTTACATGCTTTGTATGTTCCACTCCATTTAATAAAATCAAAGCCCCTCTGAAGTGGGTATTATTTCCATTTTCCAGATATGGAAATTGAGGCTCAGCGGCTTGTGATGACCTCACAGGTTGGGGTAGAAACCAGCATGCCATCCATTTGGTGGTTCCCACATGGTTCTTTTTTGAATGTTTTCCACTGCGTGTGATTAAAACAATTTCAATGGCCACAAGTGCTTGTTTTAATCAGTCAACTCAGAGTCTCTCCCCACCCCTTTCTGCCCTTAAGATTTCGGCAGCCTGCTCCCCTCCTGAGGCTCACACAGAAGGGGGTAAACTGGAAGATCACAGAGGTGTATCTCTTTGCAGCCAACTGGAGCGGTTGCGTGCCTGTGGTCTAGTAGCTGACGGCCCTCGTGCGGTGGTGCTGGGCTGGGCTGGGCTGTGTGCCCGCGCATGGGGCCCGTCCCTGCAGCCTGGTGCTGGCGTGGGGCCGCTTCCCTTGCCCCCAGACCTCCGTCCTGCGCCCGTTTCCTGTGGAGCCCAGACAGCAGCACAGACTCACATCCTGGCCGTGCGTTCTCAGTGCTGGCTCTACAGGCGCAAGAGCAGGGCCGTGCCCTGGGCCAGGCTGTTTCCTGCTGGGGGCACGCAGAGGGCTTCTGTTGTGATTATTATTGCTGCTGCAGACACAGCTGCAGTGTGCCGCTTTGAACGTCTGTCTTTACAGACTCTCATTTCTGCAGGATGGCTTCTCAACTGTGGGGGTGACTGAGCAAAAATCTCCATAGTTTTTTATTTTAATAGATAATAGCAGACTATTTTCTTATAAGGAGTGGTAGTTCACATGCTGTTCCTACAAATGAGAAGGCTGTTGTCTGGCACACTCTTTTCCTTATTCCCATTTGGTGGGTACACAGTGGTCCATCCTGCCCTTCCCAGGTGACCGTGACCTTGTGCTTGCCCTTGTCCCTGCGTGGATCCGTGGGGGAGGGGAGTGTGCGCCTCTGAGTGTCTCCTCTGCAGGCCCCCCTCCACCACGCCAGGGGGAAGGCTGGGAAGCAGTCTCTGGCCGGAGCCCTAGACTTTTCATCTTTCTAAACCGAGACCGTCCCCGCCGGACACCAACTCCCCCCATCTCGTCCCCACCTGTTGGCACTCCCAGTCTGCTTTCGGTCTTTACGGTTTGGCTGCTCTGAGCACTGCAGGTAAGCGGGTTGCAGGTGTCCATCCCCTTCCGTCTGGCCTATGTCACTGAGCATTGTGTTCTCAAAGTCCATCCACAGTTAGCACGTCTCAGAACTTCGTTCCTGTTTTGGCTGAATAATAGTCCGTCGTGTGGACAGGCCACACTCTGTTTATCCTTCATCAGTCGGGACACCTGGGTTGCTTCCATCTTGTCACTACTGCAAACAACGCTGCTGTGAATGCGGGTGGACAGAATTTTAAAAATTAATTAATGTTTTAAATGACTAATTAATAGAATTTGATAGTTCGTTTTTGGAATTCAGAGTGATATAAAAACATAAAAAGAGAAGACAATTGTGGATTTTGCCACCGTGGGTTGGGGGACAGTGGGCCAGCTGTACCTAAGGCAGGGACCCCAAACGGGACCCCCTCCCACACCCAGACCACGTCCTCAGGTCAGCCACGATTTGCCCGAAGGACCAGTGGGAGCTGAGTCTAAGGGAGCTGGGACCCTGGCTGGGTTGAGTTAAGGGACCTGGGGAGGCTGGTGTGTGGCTCCCGTGGCCACCGGACAGACCACCAGGGGCTTGCGTCTCTAGGGTGGTCGAGAGGCTGGAGGCCACATGCCTGGACGTGTGGTGAGTGCCACCAGGGCCTCTTCCTGCCCGAGGAGCGGGCGGCTGAGTGCCTCCTGATGCTCAGACCACCGGGCCTGAGATGTGGGGCTGGGGGGAGACACATCAGAGGCGGCCTTGACCTGCGGTGGGTGCAGGGTGCCCCAGACCACAGTGGGGGGCTCAGGGATCATGAACACGGGCCCCCCGTCCGTGATGGGGCAGCCCATCTGGGTCGAGGTACAGGGCCGCAGGAAGGGTCCCCCACACTGCTGTGTCTGCCTTCAGGAGGGTCCCACATTCTGAAGCCTCCAAACATGTAGGAACCTCATCCAGACCGCAGGGGCCTCGCTCCATCCACACCGGACCACAGACCGCAGACACCTCCGTCCACACCAAACCGCAGACCACCGGGGCCTCCGACCACACCAGACTGCCCACCCACTACGGCTGAAGTCCCAGGTCCTGCCCCCAGGGCAGTCCCGCCTCAGTGGCCAAGGCTGGGTTCCCTTGGAGACCCTCGGCCACAGCCCCACCCTCCCCCAGCAGACCCCGGGACCTGGGGCTCCTCTGCTGGCTGCCCCCGCCACCCCCAGCCCGGCAGACTGGACCAGGAGGGTGCAGGTAGCGAGGCAGAGGAGTGTCC